>NC_073313.1:170751533-171396533 GCF_027595985.1 Sorex araneus | reverse complement strand
GCTTCACGCCTTTATATGAACTAACTATACGTTTAACAGCCATGTTACTTCTGGCTCTGTTGTTAAGGAATTGAGGGAAACGTTTTGTGTGTTGGGGGGCATGGGTGGGAGCCATCCTTGGTGGTGTTCAGGTCTGACTCCTGACTCTTTGCTCAGGAATTATGGCTTGTGGTGTCTAGGGAACCAAATGCAGTGCCAGCATTTAAACCAGGGTCATCCATATGCAAGTGCCAAGGAGCCATGTTTGCTTGATTTTCTTTTCTTTCCATTAAAAAGAAAGCACTTAGCTTGCATTCCTGGTGTGGGATTACTTTACTGGATTTTTTGGAATGTGGTGCTGGAGATCCAATTCTGGTCAGCACATATGTGAGGCATATGACTTACCATTGGACTGCATCCATGATCTTTTAGATGGTTTCCTAAAGTTCTGACGTGGACCTTTTAGACAAGATCACCAGTGGATTCTCTGCATCTCTACAATACATTTATCTGCATCTCTACCTACACTGACCTTGGGGTAGGAGAGTCTATAGGAGGGAGATGGACACTGGTCAACTTTAGTGTTTGGGTTTAGCTCATCTAGCCTGGAATTTCAACCCGCACCTTATTTCTAGGCTACTTGCTTTTGCCAATGGAGCCAGCAACCTACGAAGACAGGAGAAGATTCTTTCTGTGATGCATTTCTGCAGCTAGCCACAGATTGCAACAGACACGATGATATAAAGAAGAGGAACCTCAACAGAAAGGACCAAATTTGGAATGGATGTAAACATTGAGTTTGACACTCAGCAACAGAAACCAACTTGCAAAGACCAGAGTGATACACAGGGCTCGTGGGAGAACAACCCACAAATTTTTGTTGGGTCACTGATGAGGCCCTGTCCCCAGAAGACAGACTCCCAAATTCAAGATTGAATTTTCCTGTCATACCTTTTTGCAAGAAGTTAAATTTTATTATTTAACTAATAATAGGATAGTGGGAACAACAGCTTTATGTTGCTATAAATGTCAAATGTCCCAACTGTACTGGCTGTCAATTTCTCTCTTTTATTAAATATATATGTATATATATATATATATATATATATATATATATATATATATATATATATAGTGTAGTTGGTTAGAGGCGACACCCAGGCATGCTGCAGTGAGCAGTCACCAGAAGCCACCCCCAGTGATATTTCACTGGGGAAGTTCAGACCTGACTGGTTTGGGATTCAGTGCTCATCCTGATAGTGCTCTGGGCCCACCACCATCACCCCTACCAGTGGGGACCCAACAGTGACAGGAACTGAAGTCATGGCTGGTGGATGGCTGGAGCACGCTAGGTATGTGCTCTATTTCCTGAGTCACGTCCAGCCCCTAGTGATGCCACTTGAACTTTGACCTTCAGTTGTGGTTTTGGCCCTTCTCTGAGACAGATGACAATCCCCCATCATTATGTTGTCTATGCCCCACTTAGCACTACAATGTGGGGCATGGACAAGCAGAAACAAAAAGAAGCTGCAGATTTGAATTTTAACTCAGTTCTTGCTGTAGCCCTATCATTTGCCACCTCATCACATGATTTTTAGAATCAAGAAAGCAAGGAATGAGTTTCCTAAGCTTTTCTCTGTCTGAATCAATTACTGAAAATTATCACTGGGCACAAGACTGGCATGAGGCTTTGATTCCCAGCACTCAAAGCCAGCCTGGTAAAAGGCTGGGAAAAGTTCCTCAGGTCGGTGCTTCTTAAACTTTTTCCACTCACCACCCCAGAAAGTTTACATGATCGTTGGTGTATAAAATAGGTATGCAAATCAAACATTTGCTGCTAATAAATCATACTTTTATTTTAAAAACAAGTGTTCATGACCCCTCCCTATTCAGTTATATGATTACACTGGGGTCACGACTCCTGGCTTAAGAAGGTAGGTCTTCAGCAAAGAAAGGCTGACAACTGAGGCCTGGAAGTGACAGGCCTCAGGGCATATGTGTTACCCTAATACTATAAATTTCCCTTAGTGTTAAACATGCTAGAGCTTGTTCATTTTTAAAATTAAAATGAATTAAAGGAGAGGTATACCTGGGATATTGGTGGTGGGGAATGTGCACTGGTGGAGGGATGGGTGTTTGATCATTGTGTGATTGTAACCCAAACATGAAAGCTTGTAACTATCTCAGTGATTCAATAAAAATAAAAAATAAAAAAATTAAATTAAAATGAATTATCCAATTGAATACACGTCCCATTTATTGTTGGTACTCAACATTTAAATAAAAGTATACCCCGACATAGTGGTATTACTTAACTAAACAATATTTCAGAACTTGTGATGGTTAAGTTGCTATAAGTTGATCATCAATACAATGAGACTCCAAAAGTCCAGTGACTTTACAAAAAAGGGTCTTCTTCTTCTTTTTTTTTTTAACATCAAGTCAGAGGTCACTGGTCCTGGGTCCAGAGGTTGTCTACACTCACTTCTTCCTCTGGTCCGTGATGGCTGCTCTTCTCTCAGCATGTCCTATCCCAAAAGAAGGAAAATGTTCAGACAAACACCATTGCTTTGGTGGTGAGGGCATGTTGCACAGGGGCACGTATTTTCCATTTTGAACTCATTGGAGGGCTGAGCAGAAGGCTCAAAGGACTGGATAAGTTTTGCATGGGCTGCGGGCCCCAGATAGCACAGGGATTAAAGTGCTTGTCTTACGCAGTCAACCCTGGTTTGATTCCCGGCACTGTATCTGGTCCTCCAGCACTGCCAGAAGTGATCCCTGAGCGCAGAAATGGGAAAAAACACTACTAGTGTGACCCAGATTAAAATATATATATATATATATATATACATAAGAAAAGGAAAGAAAAAGAAAAACATGCTTTACATGGGTTGAGTTCAATTTCCCCCAGCAGCACCCAGAGCAATTATCCTCTTCCCCAGGACCAATGCTGTGGTCCCCAAACAATAGCAAAATAAACAAAGCATTGGAGGAGCATAGTTACTTGGCCATGTATTAAACTGTGAGAAACTTGGTGAGAAAGCTCAAATGAAAATGTAGTTTCTAGTTTGACTATGTGCCTCATTATAATCCATGTGTTGTTTTAAAGATGAGTATTTGTGGGCAACCATTTTCTCTGCCAGAGACCCTAATAATATTTTTAAAACGGTATTTTAGGGGAAGAATTGTGAAAAAATTTGATAAATCTAATATGTCCCAAACTAAATGATTATTTTTACTGATTCCTTCTCCATGGTGTTTTTTTCCCATTGTAATCTACCCCCACCATGTAAGTTCTTTAAAAATACTGAAATCGTTCATGACTCTCTTTTCTGTCCACCCCACCAATCAATGGCCCTACATCTTAGGGAGTGAGGAGGGGAATCTCTCTCTTTCTCTCTCTCTGTCTCTCTCCGGTGCCAGTGGAAACTAGGCCTTCACACATGCAAGGCAGATGCTCTTTCCTGAGCTACATGCCCTATCCCATACTTTCTCACTCTTGACTCATAGTCTATAATCACATTCTCTGCCCCAGTTGAAGTCCTTATAATCTTTACTCTATGTTGTAATAACATGGTAAAGACAATTTGTCTTCTTGCTGCTCATCTCTCGTATTTTCCTGTCCTCTATTATAATACGATGGTGATCAAAGTCAAATCATCAAATCATTCAGTCTCCTCTCAGAATTCTTCTCTTTTGCTTTGTACACCTCCCACTATTCTTTCCCCACCCTCCTTTCCCTTAGGTAACCGTAGTTCTGTTATCCATGTCTACTGGTTTGCCTTTTCATTTTGTTTAGCCTGTTAATCATATTTATGTCCTTACATTTTATTTTTCTATATGAAACCATCTAATATTTGTTTATTTCCTTCTGACTTACTTTTATTTGTCACAATTCTTTTGAATACCTTCCACATTGTGGCAAGATTTCACCTTTTTGATAGCTTAGTAGGACTTCATTTTATAAATATACCAATCTTTTAGTTTACTAATCTATTAATAAACATTTGAGTTGCTTTTATATTTTAGCTATTAAAATAATGTAGCAGGGCTGGAATTATACTACAGCAGGTAAGGAACTTTACATACAATCAACCTGAGTTCATCCCTGGCACCACATATAGTACACTGAGTATGAATACCATACCGATAGAAATGATCCTTGAGGCAGAGCCAGGATTAAGCCCTGAGCACCACCACGTGTTGCTAAAAATTAATGCAGCAATAAACTTGGGGTGGATGTAGCTTTCTGTATCAATTTTTCAGATACCTCAGATAGAAATCCAAATGTGGGGTTCTGGATCATATGGGATCTCAATCTTCTTGAAGAAGCTCTATATTATATTATTTTCCATTTTTTGTCACACCCTATTTGTTCCAAAATAATTTGCATTTATATTTAGTTCCATGAAAATTGCATGACCATGCCAGTTTAACAAGTGCTTATTAAGGTTCTTTATTGTGTAAAACTTTCAGGCACCATGGGGATGTTGATTTAGAAAAGGTGCAGGAGAAGATATTTTGGTACACAGGAAATAGCTAAGGACAGGGATTAATTTGAGGATGATTGAGTGGTTGGATCTGCCTGGTGTGGATGTGTGTAGTGTAAGCTGCAGTAGGTGGGAGTTTTTCTAGCGGAGTCGACGTCAGGTGGTCTTTGAGGGTTGAAGTTTCTTCTCAACTCTTGATTATGTTTTCTGATGGGAACAGAGAAGTAAAGGAAGTCCTCACTAGATCCTCAATGCTATTTTTGTCAAATCTCTGAATTTTTACAGAATGTATCCTTGCCAGCAAGTAGAAAAGTGGTCATGATCACGAAATCCCGTTAATCACCGATTTCTCGGGCGGGCTCAGTAACATCTCATTTCGTCCTTTCCCTGAGATCTTAGAAGTCCATCTCGACTTGGCCCTCCTAACAATGTTGCACTGGGGGCTCTTCAGGGTCAGGGGAATGAGATCCATCTTGTTACTAGATTTTGCATATGAATACACCATGGGAAGCTTGCAAGGCTGTCCCATGTGGGCAGGAAACTCTCAGAAGCTTGCCAGTTTCTCCCAGAGGGAGAAGTAGGTTATAAGATATCGCTTCTGAGAGCTTGCTTTTAAGTCTCTCTGGATGTTGGCCGTTGATGGGATTGCACACACCTGGGTTCCTCTGCCGGTACCTTCATGCATGAAGCCTGTCTGAATGTGTGAGTGGGGCGTCCAGTATAGCTGTAGCTAGGTTCCTGTGGTCTTCGGCCGCCGGGAGCTCTGCTCGGGGTGGGGAGGGAAGTTGGAGCCCATCCCTCCGAGAGGCCCCAGGGAAGACAGCCAAGGGTGCGGGCAAGAGACTCTCTGCAAGAGAAAAGTGGTAGGGCTTTGGAATATATTTTCTTTTCCAGTTGTTAGGTGAAATTTAAGTGTCCCAAGGGAATCAAAGGGAGGCCAGGAAAATAGGCCTATTTACAAGTTCCATGTCCAGGTCTTCCAACCTCTGGGTATTTTTCCAGTATATCACATTAAGCCGCAAAAGGAAAATGAAGACTCTAAAAACTCTAAAAACTTATGATAATAAGTCCTATCATAGGACCTATCATAAGTCCTATGATAATACATTTTAAAACAGATGCATGCTATATTTATTATTTTTACATTTCAGGAAGCTAAGGAGACTAAGCCTCCATTCGTCTGTTCTTCTGTACCTTCTTTCTCCTTTCTCTACTCTCTTTTCTTGTCATTAAGTCTTCCTGTCATCTAACCCAGCATCCATCCACCCATCCACCCATCCATCCATCCATCCATCCATCCATCCATCCATCCATCCATCCATCCATCCATCCATCCATCCAATCATTTAGTTAGCACATGCACACTACATTGTTAATGACTTTAAAAGTCTTAACAACACATTTTCCCCAGTTGAGGGAATTTCTGGCCTAACTGGCTAACAGGATAGATTTCTAGGAGGTGTGTAGGTGAAATCTCACTGTAACTTATTCTCTCTGTAGTCACAGAGCCAGTGCACTGACATGTTATATCTGGGCACAGAGCAAACACAAAACTACCGCTGCTGAGTGCACAGCTGCCCCTGCGTCATTGCAGTCACGATCGAATGTGAAATGAACCTGTGGCAATGACCACAAACCTCCTTTGCCAGGAAGGCCCATGCTGGTAGCAGGTGAGGAGGCCTCTGCAAGGCATGTGCTCTTGCTGACCTCCCAGGAGGTTTCAGTGGTGGAGCTCCTTTGTTGGTCAGGCACAGGGATTGTGGCACCATCTGTATTGTCATCACTTTCACTCTGATTCTCTTCATTCGGAAGAACCTTTGACGGTCTTTCAAAAACACAGTTCAGCGTGGGAAAACTGGGGTTCGATGGGACTGATTTAATCTCTCTGTGTTGAGGCTGATTTCAGGAAGAAAAACAACACCCCCCTTCTCACGTCAGACATACAAGGCCATGTCAGCCCACAGCTGTGCTTGATGTATCTTGAATTTTCTCACTAGGGGCCTCTGGGCAACTCAGGACTGCCAGCTAAGAGGTGTCTGGCTGGCTCAGATCCTGAGCATCAGTCACTGCTGGGCTTGGTGCCACACAGATCTGGGTGTAATCAAACAATCTGTAGCTTAGTGGGACATCCTGCTTGCTCGGGGTGACTCAGAGCTTGCCGCAGCTGGTGGAAGTTTGTTTATAGCAGTGCTGCCTACTCACTCGGCACCCCCAGTTCCCTGTAAGCCACTTCACAGGTGGCCTGTCTTTTGGTGCAGACAAGTTTGTCATCTGCTGCTTTTCCCCCTCCCATATGTGTGTGTGCATACAGAAACGTATCTAAACAAAGTCAAGATGAGGGAGTCCGTTAACAAAAGGCTTCTATTACAACATGATTGGCATTCTGCATGTTCTTTGTGAGAAAGTGGAGATGACTGTCACCTAGAACTCACTGGCTGAAGAAATATTACTCAGGGTACAGAATAGGCTCAAGTGAGAGAGAATCTACATGGCTATCTACTTTGCAGTTGATGGTGTAATATGATGAAATGGTGTGCTAGAGTTGGTATTCCTGCAATTATTGAAGCCTTGGTGGGGAGAGGACTCTAAATATATGTTTAAAAAGAAGGAGAAAACAGGGTCTGGAGAGCTAGTATATTGGGTCAGGTGCCTGCCTTTCTAGCAGTCAACCCAGTTTAATCGCTGGCACCAATATAGCTTCTGGAGCCTTCCATAAATAATCCCTGAGTTTAGAGCCAGGAATAAACCCTGAGCATTGCCAGAAGACCTGGTCCAACCCCTCTTTCTCTCAAACAAACAAACAAGAGGAAAACTCAGCAAAAGCTTCTTAGAAATAAAAAAAGGCAAATATTTCAACAGAAAGCAAGAAACCCAAATGCAGAGCATTTGATTAATTTGTGGTGAGCCAGAAGGCCACAGAGGTAGGGTGGAGACTGAGTGCTTTGAGGAGAGGCCAGGGCAGTGGGGCTGGCGTTTAGGCTAGTGAAGCTAATGAGAAGCCATTCCTCATATTTCATTCTCCGTCTTTCACTTGTCTCCTAGATGCCTTGTGAAAATGGATGGAAAGCACAGTGGATTGTTCTCCAGAGCAGATCGATTTAATGGGGCTCAGTTTACTCTTCATCTTTGTCAAATGAGTTAATTAACCTGCAAACTAGTGAAATGCTACTGGCAGCTAACTGGGCCATTGTTAGAATAGTGCAGGCCTTGATACCATCTGAAAATTGCTAAGATTAGGGATCTCTGGACAACTCCAGGGATGAAGAGAAATCTGTTCAGCAACAGCTATGGTGGGACAACAGCCCTTATACCTAAGAAATGGCTATTCTTTGTCAGAAAAATGAGTAAGAGGAAGGGGAGATCAAAGGGAACTCCAGATTAAGAGAAGAGAAGGAACTTAAGGAAGGGGTGAGAGAGAAGGAGGGAAGGAAAGTGGGAGGTAGAGGCAGATGGGTAGGGGCCGAGAGGGAGCAGACAGACTCCAATGCTTTTAGAGGCTGCCTTTGATCTTGGATAATAAAGAGCTGAAGGGATCATGCATCTAAGCCAGCTTCCCCAAAAGAGTGTTTGGAGGAGAGCTCAAGGGCTGATAGTGTGAATTGATATTTTATGTAGGAAACTTATCATTTTTAGTAATATTTTATTATTTAGGCACCACGATTTACAATGCTGTTAAATGTAGGGTTTCATGCATAAAATGTTTCAGCACTACACTCTTCACCAAATTGTCTGCTCCCCTCCACCATTTTCTCAATGTTGTCCCTCCATGCCCCAGACACCCCTCATTGTATTTCCCACCACAGAAACTTATTTTTGAAATAGAAGCCAAAAAAAATCCTCTATTTCACCTACTTTAGAAATGTTTGGTTCCACATTTAGGGTGACCCTGGTCAGAGTTTTCAATAAGCTGAAGCACATTATGAGGCTCCCTTATGGGCATGTGGTATTCAGCTTCTCCTCAAATACTTTCATTGGGGAATTACTTATCTGGGGGCTCTCCTGGGACAAGCATTTTGATACACACTGTTTTTGTAATGATCCAGGCCTTTGCCCCGCTTCCAGGCAACACGGAGCCATATCCACACTGGCTCTGCCTTTGAATCAGACAACCCCCTGTCATCATTCTTTGGCAGGAGCACAAAAGATACCTGTCAGGGCATGGCATGTTTCAGAGCAGTTCTCATGACACCAACCCCCACTCATTTAGAGATGTGCTCATTCATTCAAACTCCATCTTTGTTTGCCATTGTGCCTCTGGTTCTGGCTCCAAGACCTTACTCTAACCTCACATGTAGAGACCCATGTCTGACTCCCATCCCTGCAGAGTTGAAAACTTCTGATTCTCTTCTGGCATTTTGACATTCGGTTTTGCCTCAGAATTTTGGATACATCCTCAGCTTTACTTTCTCTGAACTCAGTGTTTCCAGATGTCTCTAAGACCATTGGCCAGAGCAGCTCCCAACCTTGTATAGCCCTCCTTTCTATTCATTTTTTTAGGATAAGTTGATACACAACCTTCCCCAGCCCTCTTCTCCTGCCCTTGAGAATGTGGATTTGAGCATCATCTGTTCTAAGTCTCTTCCAGATTCTCAGCTGCTACCAGAGTCAGGAAGTTTTTCTGGTAATTACCCGAATGTTCCTTCTAATTGATGACTAAGTTACTTCCTTTGATTTTTTCCCCCACAAGACCAGTGGGGAATAGAAGAGATCTTTGAGTGGCTATAGGCTTCAGCCACTTAGTGCTGAGGTGGGCAGCTCCTCTTTCTTAGCTGCTGGCTAATTCTACATTTTTTTTCCTTCTAGAAGCAAGCAGCACCCATCCAGTTGCAGCCCCTGTAATACCCTCTGAGCACCTCCACCATGGGTGAAAGAGAGCCAGTAATCGCCTCCCCACACACACAGTGTCATCTGAAAGGTGACAAGCCTCCAAATTCCCATCCCTGAGAGAACTATTTCTGGAGAAACAGCGTCATTGAAATGTGTCAGTCCCCTAGTCCCCTTGTGGGATTATCCCACAGGCAACCCATATAGATCAGTGAAATGCCACCCCAAACAAATCTTGATTGCTTGCTTCCTGTAGAAGGCCACAGAGTCTTCCTTCCCAGTGAAGGTATTTACTCCACCTGCTTCATGACAGGGAGATTGCACAACAGGAAAATCACTCCAAACTAGAACATTGGATAAATAAATAAAGGGACTAAGGCACTTATGATTCACCCCATCCATAAAAACTTGGGAGGTGTAGACAGAGAAATTGACCACAGTTAGCTATCTATATTTCTTTCACTTTCTGCAAATGGGCTTGCTCACTCCAGTAAGTGGCAGGGCCTACAAGGAGCACATGATATGGGGAAACATTTGAATATTTTCCTTTCCAAAGTGAATAGAAAAAATAGGCAATGGATAAGGGGAAACATAAAAAAATTAAGTTTTCAAAAATGAATTTGTTTTCCCAAAATTCAATCTGTTATCTGCTCATTATAGACATTTTGAAAAACACACACATAAAAGGACATTTTGCCTATGAATAAAGTGGAAAGGATTTCACTCTGCTGTTAGAAATAACTAGAAATTGTTGTATCCTTATTGAGAGACTTATTTTTTTCCCTATTAACCTAGTAGATCTTGACTCTAATCATAGCTTTCACTCTGCCCTAGTAACTAGAAACTCTGTGGTGTTCATTCACAGAATGGTTATTCATTGAATAATATTTATTGAAGGCCTACCATGTGGTGGGAGTTCTGCTAAGTTAAGAATATTATCACTGAGCAAGGCATATGTGAGTCTGTCCTTACTCTTACTGTTCCTAAGTATTGTCAGGAAGGAGAGAGGGGTCAGATAATCAAGACAACTTACTGATCACTCATTTACATACGTGGTCCCACAGGCTGGTTCCAAGAATCATCATTTGCATAAGGTGTATTAGATCCAATTGGTCAGCCCTACAAACCCTTATTTCTAAAGAGTATAACTAATAAGCAGAAAGAGCTAAGGGGCAGGGGTAGAGTAATACACGTTAGCTCAGATCACTCTGTACCAGTTGGTGTGCCAAGGTTGTGTCTCAGAGGTTTCTGTTGTTAAGCTCCTATTGAACCCATTACTGCTGCTGCTGCTGATTTTGTTTTATGCATCACCTGGGAAAGATGTATATCATGCACTGTTAATAAAGAGCTGTAACACTGCAGACATCTGATGGTTGGTGCCCACAAAAACCTGAATCTAGTCAGATCCACTGCAACTGTATGATCTGATGGATGTTGATTGATATAAATATGATGCATTGAGGCTACGACTAGCATTGTGATAGGACTTTGTGTTTGTTGTGCATATATATGTATATATGTATATATAATATATATTATTATATATAATAAAAATATATATTAAATATATATATTTCAGGAAAAATTTCTTAATTGTATATCTATTTCTTCAGGCATTTTCCTAGGCCCATTCCAAGGGTACCGACCTATAAAATATGTTGTTGATTGTGGATAGTTATCTATTACCAGATGACTTTTCCTCATTTCTCTTTGGAGTAGTCTTGGCCTAATATCTCTCAGGAGATTATTGTTGAGATCCAGAAAACACAAAAAAATGAGTATGATTTGGAAAGAGAATTAGAACTGAAAAATACAATAACTTTTGTAGGATTGAAAAGAGAACAGGTGTGGCTTTTGGAGAGTGGTGGGAATCTGCATCCTTTTTGAGGAGAGTCCTGGAAGAAAGGATGGTGGACTTCAAGTGACTGGGTTCTCAACGATGAAAAATGTTGCATAATCCTCTTTTAACAAGTGACCGCTGAGTTTCCTAACTCAGCAGATCAAGATAAAGTTATCAGTGGGCATCTGCTTGCTGATGAGAATGGAGTGATGACTATGATAAAACCAGTGCTTCATGACTCATGAGGTCTTTGCATCCTTTTTAAGTCTTATATAAACTACTTTGAACACAGACCATTCTTAATTTTCTCAACAGCATATTAGTAACCAGCAAAGATTCACTACTGCATTAGAATAAATTCAAACTAAGTGTTGCTATATAGTAATCACTGAACTGAAACATTAGTCATCAGACAATACTTATTTCCTGCCTTCTACATTTTTTACACTCAGGGAAGTCCTGTTTTCTGTATTTTCAGGTGCTTTGATCACTACATTGCACATTCAAGTGACCTGATTCAGAAGGAAAAGTGTACCAGATGAGCCAGGATGTGGCTCAATGTAGAGCATATACCTTGCATGTGTGAAGCCCTAGGTTTGATCCGGACACTGAATATGCCAGAGACAATATTCTAGTCCCTTTAAAGATGACATAAGTTATCCAGAACTTTATAGAGCAGAAATTCCACAGACAATTGTTTGTAGATCAATTTTATTTCTTATCCTTATGTTCAGAATGGATGAAGTTCTTGCTGGGTTCTTATACTTGGTTCCTGGAAAGAAGGGGAGAATCTTTTTTTTTTTCTTTTTGGGTCATACCCAGCGATGCACAGTGGTTACTCCTGGCTCTGCATTCAGGAATTACTCCTGGTGGTGTCAGGGAACCACATGGGATACTGGGAATTGAACCCGGGTTGGCCGAGTGCAAGGCAAACATCCTACCTCCTGTGCTATTGCTCCAGCCCCAGAAGGGGAGAATCTCTTAACTTTTAATCCATTTTAATTATTGATTCATGATAACCTATTTTGAGAATTTTTATACAGACTGTTGTATCACTACATATAAATTTTATTGTTTTTATTTATGATTGCTGGAAGCAATGTTCAAAAATGTGATAACCCCAAACAACAGGAACTTAGTTTTTTGGAGTCCAGAAGTGTAGGGTCAAGTTGCTGTAGGACTGATCCTTACAAATATAGGGAAGAGTCTCTGTACACCCAAGATGGAAACTGGTCTGCACACTTATCTATGGACCAGAAGTTTAAATCCTTTATACTAGATGAGTACTTTTCAACTTCATACTTGCAGACTGACACTGGTCTCTGCATTAGTAATTAAAGGCCACTTCAAGGGACCTTCTATTCTTTGCTTTTTCCTGCTTCTTTTGTCTTTAGACTAATCAGCCCAATTTTTAAAATATTAAAAATTTTTTTTACTACATATTGATATTGTAAAAAGGAACAACTCTGCTTGTGGCTTCTTGTCTCTATAAATTCCTCTGCCCTTCTCCCCAAACCTTTACCTGTCTGTTAGCTCTGGGTCTGCTCCTTTGGCCAGGGTCACTAACAGGTGTTTGTGGGGCAGTGCTGGGATCTGAACCCAGGGCCTCACACATGCAAGGCATAGACTCTACAGCATCACTGGCTCTGTCTCTTTCTTGTAAGGACACTTGGCATTGAGTTCAAAATGATTGCATAAATCAGGATAATCTTATCCTCTTGAGATACTTAATTTTATCTGAAGAAACATATTTTTCCCAAATGAAATCACTTCCATAGTTTCTGTCATTCAGAAATGGATATGTTTTGGGGGTTACCATTCAACCCACATCAGAGAAACCTCTTTATGATATTTAGGATGCTGTAAGGCAAATCCATCTTTGATATCACATAGATAATAGTTGTACAGACAGTAGCTAACTCTGGAGAATATAGTTCTTTCTGTTGAATGCCAGCTACCCAACTTTGGCATGTGACTTCATGGTAGAGCAAGGATGGCTCCTGGCATACAACTTAAATTTAATTATATCATTCCATTTAAAGAGGGAATATTTTGGAGACCAGGGAAATAGCTCAAGTGGTAGGGCACATGCCTGACATATGAGAACTTAATCCTTGGCACTATATGTTCAGCACTTCTGGGTGTGGCCTGATGGTTCCCAGATTCACTATCACCAGGGGTGGCTCCAGGCTTCCCAGCACTGCTGGATAAGATCTTTATAAAATAAAAATGAATAAAATTAAAGTAAATTATGGTACCACACAGGAAGCAAACCTAGTTATGTTTGTGAAGGAGTTTACCACTAACCTTTAGGATTGGTTCAGAGCTAAATTTATGGTTTTTATTAATAATTCAGTAAAGTAAAAAAGTTTTATTTAAAGAAATTTATTTAGAGAAATGTGAGGGGAGAGACAAAGAAAAGGAAATGTGTTTAAGAGTGAACATGGGCTTGCCAGACAGAAAAGTTGAGAGTACACATCCCAGGTCGAGGTACTGGCCAGTCTCCAGGGTGAAGAATGATCCCTGAATACCTTTAAAAACTAAGTTTTATAGTAGAGATTCTTCAGAATTGCTTTGGCTTGTTGCTGTCTGCATACCGAAAACCTGACCTGGGTGTTATTGCCACAGGGAAAAAGCCTTGGGCTGTAAATGATCCTTTAGATTCTCTAGAAGCTTCTCCTTTACTGAGGGTCCATCTTTCTCTGGGTGTTGCCTCAGCTCCTGCATTTGGGTTTTTTTTCCCTCTCTGAAGAGTTCAGTATTTGTACCTCAAGGGAATATGAACTTCAAGTCTTTTGGCTACTTCAGGGCTAGGCAATTTCTTCTTAGTTTTATTACCTCCAAAAAAACTTATTATCAAGCTCCTTCTATCATTCCCATCCTAGAGATTTCAGCCCCTTAAAATGTTAACGAGTATATGGGCAAAGATCTATCTTCTTCTTCTTCCTTTTTTTTTTTTAGCACGGGGGTAGGGTGTTTGCCTTGCATGAGGCTGATCTGGGTTGATTTTGTTGCCCCTCTCGGAGAGCCTAGCAAGCTACCGAGAGTATCTTCGCCCACATGGCAGAGCCTGGCAAGCTACCTGTGGCATATTCGATATGCCAAAAACAGTAAAAAACAAGTCTCACAATGGAGATGTTACTGGTGCCCACTCAAGAAAATCGATGAGTAATGGGATGACAATGACAGTGACAGTGAATCACCATGGGGTACAGTTACAGACTTATGAACTTTTGTGTTTGCATTTCAGTCATACAATGCTTGTTTGCCCATCCTTCCACCAGTGCCCATTCTCCTCCACCAATGTTCCCAGTATCACCCCTACCCCATTCCCCACCACCCCACCCTGCCTCTGTTGCAGGACATTCCCTTTTGTGCTCTCTCATTTTGGGTGTTGTAGTTTGCAATAGAGGTATTGAGTGGCCATTGTATTCGGTCTATAGTCTACTTTCGGCACGAATCTTTCAACTTGAATGGGCGAAGATCTATCTTTAACATTTACTTATTTCTGGTAAAAGGCATGAAACAGCCTAAGTAAGGGGTGAAATCACAGGCACACAATAGTTTTTTTTTAATTAAAAAATTTTTTTAAAAAAATTTTATTGAATCACTGTGAGATAGTTACAAGCTTTCATGTTTGGGTTACAATCTCACAATGATCAAACACCCATCCCTCCACCAGTGCACATTCCCCACCACCAATATCTGGGTATACCCGTCTTTTCCCCCTGCCGGTAAGGCAGACAATATTCCCCATACTCTCTCTCTACTTTTGGGCATTATAGCTTGCAATACAGACACTGAGAAGTCATCATGTTTGGTCCATTATCTACTTTTGGCGTGCATCTCCCATCCCAACTGGTTCCTCCAGCCATCATTTTCTTAGTGATCCCTTCTCTATTCCATTTGCCTTCGCCCCTCTGCTCATGAAGCAGTCATCTGTCTAGGGGGAAATCCCCCTGGCCATTGTATCAACAGTCCTTGGGTGTCAGCCTCATGTGATTCTACCCTACACTCCAAAAATGAGTACAGTCCCTCTATGTCTGTCCCTCTCTTTCTGACTCATTTCACTTAGCAAAATACTCTTCATATTTATCCATTTATAAGCAAATTTCATGACTTCATCTCTCCTAACAGCTGGATTCTATTCCATTGTGTAGATATACCAAAGTTTCTTTAACCAGTCATCTGTTTTAGGGCACTCTGGTTGTTTCATATTTTGGCTATTGTGAACAGCGCTGCAATGAATACATAGGTACACATGTCATTTCTACTGTGCTCTTTTGCATACTCGGGATATATTCCCAGAAGTAGCATTGTGGGGTTATATGGAAGCTCAATTTCTAGTTTTTGAAGGACTGTCCATATTGTTTTCCAGAAAGGCTGGACCAGTCGGCATTCCCACCAAAGTGAAGGAGCACCCCTTTTTCCCAACATCCACACCAGCATTGGTTGCTTTTGTTCTTTTGAATGTGTGACAGTCTCTGTGGTGTGAGATGATATCTCATTGTTGTTTTGATTTGCATCTCCCTGATGACTAGTGATGTGGAGCATTTTTTCATGTGCCTTTTGGCCATTTGTATTTCTCTTTTGAGGAAACTTCTGTTCATTTCTTCTCCCCATTTTCTTTTTTATGGGGCTGGAGGATTTTTTCTTACACAGTTCTACAAGTATCTTGTATATCCTGGATATTAATCTCTTATCAGATCAGTATTGGGTAAATATTCTCTCCCATTCTGTGGGCTCTTTCTGTATTTTGGTCACTGTTTCTTTTGAAGTGCAGAAGCTTCTTAGTTTGATGTAGTCCCATTTGTTTACGTTTGCTTCCACTTGCATGGTCAGTGTTGTTTCGTCCTTAAAGATGCTTTTAGCTTCAATGTCATGGGGAGCTCTGCCTACATTTTCTTCTATAAACCTTATAGATTCATGTCTGATATTGAGGTCTTTAATCCACTTTGATCTGACTTTTGTGCCTGGCATTAGACAGAGGTCAGAGTTCATTTTTTTGCAGGTAGCTATCCAGTTTTCCCAGCACCACTTGTTGAAGAGGCCTTCCTTGTTCCACTTTGCATTTCTTGCTCCTTTGTCAAAGATTAAGTGGCCATATATTTGGGGGTCTGTGACAGGATATTCAACTCTGTTCAACCTGAGTCTGCAGGTCTGTTTTTATCCCAATACCATGCTGTTTTAATTACTACTGCTTTGTAGTAGAGTTTGAAGTTGGGGAAAGTGACACTACCCATCTTCTTTTTTCCAAGGATTGCTTTAGCTATTCGTGGGGGTTTATTGTTCCATATAAATTTCAGGAGTGTTTTGTCTATTTCTTTGAAAAATGTCATGGGCATCCTGATAGGGACTGCATTAAATTTGTATAGTGCTTTGGGCAGTATGCCATTGTGATAATGTTAATTCTCCCTATCCATGAGCAGGGGATGTGTCTCCATTTCCTAGTGTTCTCCTTTATTTCTTGAAGTAGTGTTTTGTAATTTTCCTTGTATAGGTCCTTCACCTCTTTGGTTAAGCTGATTCCAAGGTACTTGATTTTCTGAGGTACTATCGTGAATGGGATTGTTTTTTTTAAATGTCTCTTTCTTCTCTTTCATTATTTGTATATAAGAAAGCCATGGGCTTTTGGGTGTTGATTTTGTAGCCTGCCACTTTACTATATCGACTTATTGTTTCTAGGAGCTTTTCTGTAGAGTCTTTAGGGTTTTCCAAATATAGTATCATATTATCTGCAAATAGTGATAATTTGATCTCTTCTTTTTCTATTTGTGTGCCCTTGGTATCTTTTTCTTGTCTAACTGCTAAGGCCAGGACTTCCAATACTATATTGAATAGGAGTGGCGAAAGCGGGCAACCTTGCCTTGTGCCCGATCTTATAGGGAAGGCTTTCAGTTTTTCCCCATTGAGAATGATACTTGCCGTGGGCTTTTGGTAGATGGCTTTGACTATATTGAGGAAAGTTCCTTTGATGCCCATTCTGCTGAGAGTTTTCATCATAAATGGGTGCTAAATCTTGTCGAATGCTTTCTCTGTACCTACTGATATGATCATATGGTTTTTATTATTTCTTTTATGAATATGATTAATTATGTTGATTGACTTGCGAATGTTAAACTATTCTTGCAACCCTGGGATGAATCCTTCTTGGTCATGGTGTGTGATCTTTTTGATAAGTCGTTGGATTCTATTTGCTAATATTTTGTTGAGGATTTTTGCATCTGTGTTCATCAGGGATATCGGTATGTAATTCTCTTTCTTTGTGGTATCTTAGTCTGTTTTTGGTATCAGGGTGATATTTGCTTCATAGAAACTATTTGGAAATGTTTTTGATACTTCAATTTCCTGGAAAAGCTTAAAGAGGATTGGGAGTAAATCCTCTTTAAAGGTTTGAAAGAATTCACTAGTAAGTCCATCTGGGCCAGGACTTTGTGCTTGGGAAGAATTTTTATTACCGTTACGATTTCTTTGATGGTGATATGTCTGTTCAGGTATTCCAGGTTTTCTTATTTCAGCCTTGGGAGGCTACAGGAGTTGTCGGAATTTATCCATTTCTTCGAGGTTTTCATGTTTCGTGGCATAAAGATTCTCAAAGTAATATCTGAGGATCCTTTGAATTTCTGTAATTTCTGTTGTAATGTCTCCCTTTTCACTTCTAATTCCGTTTATTAGGGTTTTCTCTCTCCCTTTTCTTGTGAGTCTTGCTAGACGTTTATTGATCTTGTTTATTTTCTCAAAGAACTAGCTCTTGGTTTCATTGATCTTTCGGATTGTTTTCTTGGTTTCCATTTCTTTAATTTCTCATTAATTTCTGCTCTGAGTTTTATTATTTCCTTCCTCCTGGTCGGATTGGGCTCCTTTTGTTGGTCATTCTCCAAGCTCTTAAGCTCTGAGGTTAGGTTACTTATGTGGGCTCACTCCTCCATCCTGAGGAATGCTTGTAGAGCTATGAACTTTCCTCTTAACACAACTTTTGCTGTGTCCCATAGGTTTTGGTAACTCGTGTCCTTATTGTTGTTCGTTTCCAGGAATCTTTTGATTTCTTCTTTGATTTCCTTTCTAAGCCACTCATTGTCCAATAGTAGGCTGTTTAATTTCCAGGTGTTTGATTTCATTTTCTGTTTGTGTGTGATTTATTTCTAATTTCAGCACATCGTGGTCTGAGAAGATCACTGATAAAATCTCTATCTTCTTAATTTTATGGAGGTATATTTTGTGGCTCAGCATGTGGTCTATCTTGGAGAATGTTCCATGCACACTTGAGAGGAATGTATATTCAGGTTTTTGAGGATGAAGTGTCCTGTATATATCTACTAAATCCCTTTCTTCCATTTCTTCCCTCAGATGCTGTATGTCCTTGCTAAGCTTGAGTCTGGTTGATCTATCAATAGATGATAAAGCAGTGTTGAAGTCTCCCACTAGTATTGTGTTGCTATAGATGTCTTTCTTCAAGTCTATGAGTAGTTGTTTTAAGTACTTTGCTGGTCCTTAATTAGGTGCATATATATTTAGTATTGTTAATTCTTCTTGTTGTACAGATCCCTTTATCAATAAGAAATGCCCTTCACTGTCTCTTGTGACCTTCTTCAGTCTGAAATCAATGTGGTCTGATACTAAAATGGCTACACCAGCTTTTTTATGGCAGTTGTTCCCCTGTAGGATTGTTTTCCAGCCTTTGACTTTGAGCCTGCATTTGATCTGACTGTTGAGATGAGTTTCTTGCAGGCAGCAGAATGTTGGGTTCAGTTTTCTAATCCATCCTGCTACTCTGTCTTTTGTTGGTGCATTTAACCCTTTGATGTTGAGAAAGATTATCGTTATGGGGTTTTGTCCCATTTTTCTCCTGAAGTTTGGTGTATTTGAGGGTCCTGTCTTGTCTTAAAGTAGCCCATTCAGTTGTTCTTGTAACCATGGTTTTGAGTCTATGAAGTTTCTGAGCTGTTGTTTATCTGTGAAACTGTGTGTTTTTCCTTCTGTTATGAATGAGAGTCTAGCTGGGTAATGTATTTTTGGTGAAGCATTTATTTCATTGAGTTTTATCACTATATCCCACCACTGTTTTCAGGCCGTGAGGGTTTCATCAGACAAGTAGGCAGTGAATCTTAAGAATGCTTCCTTATAGGTAATTTCTTTCTTTGATCTTGCTGCTTTCAGGATTTTGTCTCTGTCTAAGGTTTTGGTCATTTTGATCAGGATGTGCCTTGGGGTATTTTTATTTGGATTTCTTCTAGTTGGTACCCTTTGGGCCTCCTGAATGTGGTCACATATTTTCTTCAGCTCCGGGAACATCATAGTAATGATGTCTTTGACAGTTTCTTCTTCATCAGGGTTTTCTTCCTGTCCCTCTGGGACGTCAATAATTCTTATATTACTCCTCTAGGCTTCATCATGATCTTCTCTTACCATCTGTTCCCGGACTGTCAGTCTCTTTTCCATTTTCTGTTGTTTTCTAGAGAGTCTCTGGATTTCATCTTCAAGCTCACTAATTCTGTCCTCAGCAGCTGTTACTCTGCTACTGATGCTGTCCAGTGAGTTTTTTAATTCTCCTACCAGATTTTTCACGTCTGACATTTCAGTTCGTATTTTCTGCATCTATATCTTCAAATCTTTTTGTATTTTATTGTTATTGCTTTCCATTGTTTCTTTTAGGTCCCTAAACATCCTCAGTAGCTCCTTTCTAAATTAATTGTCAGAGAGGTTATATAGCACTTCATTGCTGTTGGGGTCTTCTGGGCTAGCTCTTCAACAAGTAAGCTTGGTGGAGATTTGCGTTGCTTTACCATTGTGACCTATGTGGCTCAGCCCTTCACATTCACTGGTATTATTCTGCTTATGATGCAATATAAATTTAGGTCGGCTTAATGAGATATTGGCTAATGTGTTTCTGTTGGTTAAGCTAACCTGGTGAAAGTTCTAGCTAAAAGGGTAACTTCTGGTTCTTGGGGAATATGGAGGGAAGAGAAAAAATCGTGGCTGCTAATTTGGCCATGGCTCCTGGAAGGAGCCCCGACCTGGGCTGGTACCTGGATTGGGTGGCAGAGAGCACGTGGAACAATTCAGCTTTGGATGCGGGTCAGTGTCCCTCACTTCCCATCCCCAGAAGAGCAAGGATGAAAACTGGCTTTCCTGGGAACCGGGCAAGAACTCGGCCCAGGGCAGGAGTCCTGATCCGGGCTGGTACCTGCATTGGGATAGTTGCAAGCTTTCATGTTTGGGTTACAATTTCATAATGATCAAACACCCATCCCTCCACCAGTGCACATTTCCCACCACCAATATCCTGGGTAGACCACCACTTTCCCACCATCCCCCTGCCTCTATGGCAGAAAATATTCCCCATACTCTCTTTCTCCTTTTGGGCATTATGGCTGGCAACACAGACACTGAGAGATATGTGTCTCTCAGAGGTCTCTGAGAGGTCATCATGGCAAACTTAGTATTAATTGGCCCCAGGCAGTGGTTTATTTGGTTTATTTTATTTTTTGTTCATTTATTTGTATTTTGGGCCACATTAGGTGGTGAGTTTACTCTGGCTCTGCACTCAGCAATCACTGCTGATGGGGTTCAGGGGGACCATGTGGGGTGTCAAGGATTGAGCCCTAGTCAGCTTCTTGCAAGGCAACCTCCCTATCCACTGTATTATAGCTCTGTCACCTATAGTTTTGTTTTCTTTTTAAAACATGGCTCCTTATTTTATATACTTTCTAAGTTCTTTAAATTGAGTAACTTTTTTTCAGCCTGAAACACAGCAAAAACCCAGTATAAACAAGGAAACCATGCTCATAGTTTTGAGTGATGTCCTCTGAGATGGGAGGGGACAAATTAGCTGAGAGTCCGAGCTTAGTGCTTATCAGCAGCTGCTGGCGACCAGAGTCCGGCCTGGTCTGGCACCAACACCAGCCTCACTGAAGGTCAGCTGTTAATTGTAGCTGGCCATCCAGCAACAGCCTCCATCAAAGAGGCGTGGGGCAACCTGCAAACCCATGAGGGAGTAGGCTGTGTCAGCATGAATCCATCAGCATGACAAGGGTTCCTTGCTTGGGAGTAAATGGGTTTCCGAAAAATGGTGGGGATCACAGTTCTAAATCAAAAAAACATTTGACACATGTCAAGGGGAGTTTACTGTACAAACCTGGGGGATGTGAATAATCCCTCTCCATTTTATCTTTGGCACAAATCTGAATTTTCACTTAGGGTGTTTTGAATTTATGTTTCAAGAAAAAAGGAATACCAGATAATAAGCAATAAGCATTCTGGAAAAGCATAAACAGGATCCCAGCCTAGGGATGATGCATTTCTAATTCAGAGGATGTTGTGACTCAAATTTAAGACAGACTTCTGATTTATCATGCTATGTCCTTAGAAAACACTCCTACAGAAATACCCATGACCTCCTCTCTCCCATCCTTAAAGTTTGTGTCAAATGCCACCCACCTTCTTGGTGATAACTTTTAAAAAAGGGGCATGCTGTCATCCCATTTAAAACTAATTTGTTCCCACTCCTCCCCTCCCCTCCCCTACTTGATTTTTCTTGACAATGCATATCACTAATTTCCTGAATTTACTCCCCCATCTGCGAATTTAACAGGATTGTTAACTCCATGTGGCCAAGACTGGGATTTGCTTTATTCAGTGCTGTATGCCCTATGTCTGGAATAGTGCTTGGCACAGAGTCCACATCTCTGTAGAAATTTGTTGAATGAAAGGAACCAAAGACTTTGGCTTGTTAATAGAATTTTCTGTGTCTAAACCATGCCTCACTATGTCTAAACATAAGTGAGTATGGCCTAAAACTGAAGGCATAAGTAAGGTTGTTGTGGCTGAGAAAACCTTCTGGGACAGTGTTCCCCACAGTTCCATTCCATTCTGTCTGATTCTGTTCTGTTTCGTTCTATTGTAAAATTCTTCCTTTAAATTGTTTCCTCTACACTGTTTTGGGAAGTAGGTACATTAATTAGACATAAACCAGATTATTTGACTTAAATGATAAAGACTAGGCTATATAATTTAAAAATTTTTTTTATTTTATTGAATCACCATGTGGAAAATTACAATGCTTTCAGGTTTAAGTCTCAGTTATACAATGCTGAAACAACTGTCCCTTCACCAGTGCCCATATTCCACCACCAAAAAAAAAAAACCCACAAAAAACCCAGCATACCTCCCATCCCGGGGGGCCCCCAGCCCCCCCCCCAACTGATAAATTTCACTTTACTTTCTCTTTACTTTGGTTACATTCAATATTTCAACAAAAACCTCACTATTATTGTTAGGAGTTCCCCACTAGAGTTAGACCTGTTGTGAAGAGATATGAGGTTTTGGATTTTTGTATTTTAGCAACTAAGTCCAGGGAAATTTCTTCCAGATATTGGATCATTGCAAGCTTGTAACTCTCATGTGTGGTCCTCATAATATGGTGGTTGCCACACCCTTCACCCCCGGCAAGGAAAAAGGCGAGAGAAAGAGAAATACCTTTCCCGTCCTGGGCAGGCATGGGGCCTCAGCTTAGTTCTCAGTCTGGAGACATTCTTCAAGGAGCTGCCCATATCAAAAGTGGTTTAGCTAGCCTCTGGAATCATGCTCGTGCAGCTGCAAAGAGGCCGCATACGTGCGGCCCCCAGGATCACATCTTGGCGGCCTAGGCTATATAATTTGTAATTTCTCTCTATACCCTGACAGGGGAAAAAGTAGGAAAACAGGACTGCCTCGCCCAATGCATAGAGAAATCTGTCCCACAGAAGGGAAAGATTTGTTCCAGGAGCAAGGCAGTGCATCGTCCATCACATTACTTTTCAGGCTTATAGGAATTGGAAGATTTCTTTCAGGCAATATATGAATTACCCTGGTCTCTAGCTCTGAGCTTATTGGGTCATTTGGAGAGGGAAATAGATTACCTCTTTTTTCTTCTCTGTCACTCCAAAATTCCATTTTTGCAACATGTTCTATTCTGATATAATGTTTTCTGCACCTTGGCTGCTATTAGCAATCCTTAATGTATGTGTTTGCTAACCTGTGAAATGTCTCTATGGTCCACAGGGATCTATAAAAGACTGTGGTGAAACAATGACAGAAACAAACAGAAAAAATTTCCAACCAATAAAATTGCTCTGATGACCTCCAATTCTAAGACCGACCAAGGTAATGAATGATCATCTTTTGCCAATTATATATGTTGTAATTCGACTCTGTCCTGCTGAAGAACAAGTTACTTTATGACTCTAATATAGAGTATAATATGGAAATATGGGCCTTGGGACTAATAGAGAGTTCTAACTTGCAGGACAAGGTCAGGCAATAAAAGGTGTGAGAGAGAGGAGAGTCAGAAGGTTGTTAGTATATGCTGATGCAGATGTATAAGGGTATAGGAAGGGGGAAATGAAGGTAAGAAATAATGGGAGATAAGAAAGAGCAGCCAATGTGCAAGAATTTCTATGGAGGGATACAAAATTTGTTTTTATAACCTCAAAGATCTGGGTTTGAGTGTTAGCTCTAATTCTTACCAGAGCTTTGTGCTTGTGGGCAAATTACTCAACCCTTCTGATATTCCATTTCCTAATCTGTAAAATGGATGAGTGAACTTTCCTCGGAGGGTTGACATGAAATAATGTATGTGTGATGCCAGATACAGCACAGAAATTCAACAGATTGTATAGTCTTGAAATCTACCATTATCAACTGGTAGCTGATTGCAAACGAGTCTAATGGTGCAAACTCATATAATGCATAGTAAGCAGCACTGGAAATCTAACCCATGGCCTCAAACTTTCGAGATGGGGACTTTTTTGCCACTGAGTCATCCTCTTTCCTCTCAAAAATTATTCCTAAGCCTGGGGAGTAATTTGTGATGTGATGGAAGGGTGTTTAAAGAAGTGGAGACTTACGAAGTCTGGAGTGTATGTATGGTGGGTTATTTGAGTAGAATGAAGTAGGATACTTTTGTCTGTGAATAGCCAAAAAATTATTATGATGGAAACTCTGGTCCTTCACCAGGTTTGGTGGTTAGGGGACATTGTATGAATGAATTCCTAGCATTGGCAGTACTGTAAAATCAAGTATGAATTTTCAAAGAATGTCTTTTTTTAAAAAATGTGAGCACTTTATATCTCACCTAAGTAATCAAAGAGTACGTGTAAATTTCAGAGCAATAATTCAAGCCCCCAGGTTCTACTCTTTTACTTTAAAAAAATTTTATTGAATTGCAGTGTGATGCAAAGTTACAAAGTTGTTCATGATTGAGTTTCAGTTGTGCAATGTTCAAGCTCCCATCCCTTCACCAGTGTCTACTTCCCTCCACCAGCACTCCAGTTTTCTTCCCATCCCAGCCTCTATTTCTTTGCCTGCTGTCTTCCATATGAGTCAAAAGCTACTTTTCCTTTGCTTTTCAAGATAGTTGCCACAGTTCCAAATTGTCTTACAATGACACCTTCAAATGGAAAGTGAAGTGAAGAAAGAAAACACTTATACTGGATTGGTCTTTTACAGGGGAGGAACATATTTCCCAGGAGTTTTTCAACATAATTTTTCTTATATTCATTGACCAAAATGGGGTAACAAAGCTACCTTATATATTGTAAGAGACTTGAGGAAGCAGTATATGATGTGCTTAGTCTCTGTCCTCAGAATTGGATCCTTCAGAAATAAATAGACAAAGATAGATGTCAAAATATAGCAGAGGAGCCAGCTGTTCCCTCTCCTATGGAGGACAAGCAAAGGGAGGATTGTGCATCCCATGGATCCTGAAGTTCTGCTATTCATCAAGTCAGGAGATGAATTATTTGACATAACAAACATGATATATAGAACTTATAAGCTTTTCCAAATTACCAAAAATACTAGATCTATGAAAGCTATGTGAAAAGCAGAAGTAATTAACTCAGTGTTTCCTCAAATTTTAGGGCAGATATTCTCTAGCTCTTACGTGAAGTGTGAAGAGTTTTTTCTGAAATAACTCTAACCATATCAGAAAAATGTTCCCTGTTATGGTAAATAGGCACTGAGAGTTTGAAGAACCAACTGACCACAGTGGCAAAATGAGGGGGTCTATGGCTGTCTGAAGGAAAAACTTCCTCTTAATTCTTTGTGTCTTCATGACAGAGTTCCTAAGAGACAATAAGGCACCTCCTATGTGGAATGCTTTGGGAAGTTGTGTCACCACCAAGATGGTGGTCAAGGTGATATTTATACCTGGAACAATGTCAGAGAGAAAGGTAATTCTGCACATCTTTCAAAACCACATCCTGCTTCAAGTTTCCTGATAATGGAGTTAAAAATCTGTTTGGAGCCTGATAGAGTCAGGCCACTGTTGCACTCTGAGTTCTCTTGGATTTGCTTTAGGTATCAGGATGGAAGTAATTCTTCCAGACTGGCCTGAGACTTGACCTTTTCAAGCCAAGACCTCTTTCTTCAGAATACACTCTTTGCTATTTTAAAAGGCATGTTAGTAAAGCTTCAGAAGTCACCTTCAGAAATTAACCAGTTACATTTCATACCTGTGGAAATTTGTTCACCTTGTTTTTAACTTCTTTGTAATTTCTTGATGTGCTTCCCTTCTTTGGATAATTTATTTTTTAATTGAGAGGTAATAGTGGTTTATAAAAGTGTGAATGCAAATGTTTACATGTTTTAGGAGTACCTGCTACCATGTTCACTACTAATATGTTAATATCCTTCTAGCACCAGACTCGTTCAACTCTTCTTTCCCTGCTCCAACCTTCAGTTTTGTCATCAGGGTCTAAGGGTTTGTTTCAATAGGCATTGCCTATTCTGCTGACCTGTTCCTTTACATACTATGTATGAGAGATCATCCAACATTTGTCTTTATCCTTCTAATTTATTTTATTCATTTTATTGGGGCTTCATTGGAAAATGTATGGTGTGTGGATATTTTCTTCCATTCAGTAGATTGTCTTTGGGCTTTTCTTTTTCTTTTTTTGGCTTTTTGGGTTACACCCAGCAATGCTCGGGGGTTATGCCTATCTCTGCACTCAGGAATTACTCCTATCAGTGCTCAGGGGATCATATGGGATGCTGGGATTGAACCCAGGTTGGCCATGTGCAAGGCAAAGGACCTACCAATTTCACTCTCTCTCAGCCCTCAGTGAGGTTGTCTTTTTGTTTGTGTTTCTTTCACCACACAGAGATTTTTAGATTGCTATAACTTCATGTATTTACTGTTTGCCATGGCTTTCCTTGCCAATGAAGAAGTAAAATCACTGAAGACAACATTGAAGCTGATGTCGTTGTATTGTCTATATTTTTCTTGATGTCTTTTATGGGTTTAGGTATTTTTCCAGCACCACCTGATTAAAGAGACTTTCCTTCCTTCATTATATGCACTCAGCTCCTCTGTTACATATTAACTATCCATTTATCTAAACATTCAGTTCTGGGGCTGGAGTGATAGCACAGCGGGTAGGGCATTTGCCTTGCACGCAGCCAACCCGGGTTCGATTCCCAGCATCCCATATGGTCCCCTGAGCACCACCAGGAGTAATTCCTGAGTGCATGATCCAGGAGTAACCCCTGTGCATCTGCCGGGTGTGACCCAAAAGACCAAAAATAAATAAATAAATAAATAAATAAATAAAATAAAAATAAACATTCAGTTCTGGACTCTCAACCCTATTAATTGGTCTGAGTTTGGGCTTCAAAACAAGTTTCACACTGTTTTGATTAATTATAGCTTTATAGTATATTTTGAAGTGAAGGAACATGATGCCTCCTATATTTCTTCTCAAGTGCAGAAGAATTAGGCTATTGGGGGGGATTTCATGGTTTCACATAAACTTTAATAATATTCTTTTCTATTCATTGAAGAAAGCCGTTGAAATTTTGATAGGAATTTCATTGAATCTATGTAATTCTTTAGGTATGATGGTTATTTTAACAATGCTAACTTTTTTCTTGTTGTTATTGTGAGTATGTCTCTTAATAATCAGCATCATCCTAGTGGAGACCCTAGATCATGTGTGGTTAAAGAGGTCAGTGCTTTGGGATACTAATATCCCGGTAAGATCTAATTGAGAATAGCAAAAGTAGCTAGGTTGACCATTCTGGTACCAACCCAGTCTGTCCTTCCTTCCTTCCTTCCTTCCTTCCTTCTTTCCTTCCTTCCTTCCTTCCTTCCTTCCTTCCTTCCTTCCTTCCTTCCTTCCTTCCTTCCTTCCTTCCTTCCTTCCTTCCTTCCTTCCTTCCTTCCTTCCTTCCTTTCTTTCTTTCTTTCTCTCTCTCTTTTCTCTTTCTTTTTCTCTTTCTCTCTTTCTTTTGCAGAACAAAACAAAAAGCTCTTCTTAGATTTAAAGGATATGAAATCAGAGAGTCTCTTTTCCGCCCGCCTGGCTGTATTCCCCGGAGCCCCTCGGAGAGGGTGGGTTCCAGCTTCCCTCCCTACCCCGAGCAGAGCTCCTGGCAGCCGAAGACCTCTGAAGTCTAGCCACAGCCATTCTCAAGGCCCCTCTCCACATGTTCGGACAAGCCTCATGCATGAAGGAACCGGCAGAGGAACCCAGGTGTGTGGGACCCGGGACTGAGACTTCCAAGCCTGCTTGGATGGGGACTGGGCCTCTTCCACTCAGATTTCCCATTTTCCAGTAGCTAGGCGGTCACACCCAGGGACTGCCCCTGGTGTCATGGAATCCCATCAACAGCCGGCATCCAGAGACTGAAAGGCAAGCTCCCAGAAGCAAGGGGCTGCTTCTTGGCTGCGCAATATCTTATAGCCTACTTCTCCCTCTGGGAGAACCTGGCAAACTACCGGCAGTTTCCTGCCCACATGGGAGAGCCATGTAAGGTCCCCATGGTGTATTAATATGCCAAAACCAGTAACAAGCTGGGTCTCATTCCCCTAACCCTGGAAGAGCCTCCAATGCGGCATAGTTGGGAAGGATGAGTAGAGAGAGGCCTCTAAAATCTCAGGGCTAGGACGAATGAAGACATTACTGGTACCCG
The DNA here is from genome assembly GCF_027595985.1 of Sorex araneus. NCBI lineage: Eukaryota > Metazoa > Chordata > Mammalia > Eulipotyphla > Soricidae > Sorex > Sorex araneus. The sequence continues at coordinate 171,368,450 of NC_073313.1, read as the reverse complement.
CTCAAGCAAATCGATGAGCAACGGGACAACAATGCAACAGTGCTATATCATTCCTTATAAATCTTTTCTTGCTGCCATATGTGATGCTTCTGCTTTTTCTCTCAACCATATATTTGAGACTATCTAGAAAAGATCAATTTTGATTGCAGAATATAACTTTTGTCATATGACAGCATCTGTCACTATAGAACTTATGGTACAACTTACTTTAAAAGCTTCATAGCCTCTTCTTACTGAGTTTGGGCATCTCAAACTGACCCCATTGCAGATTTTCAGGTGAACTGTTTGAGTCCTGTATCCCAATGTATCCTCAGTAGCAAATGACCCTAAATGATAAACACTTGGCCCAATACCACACATACTATTTCCATGTCAGCGTCAAGCAGCAGTTATTGGCAGACCATAGACTCTACTTCAGGTAATTTAGTCTAAAAATATGATCACCAATGTACCCAAACACCTAGTTTTAAGATTATTTTATCATAACACTGCTCACTAGGAAAAAAATGAAAACAATGCAAGTGTATAAAAGTAGAAGCTTGATTAAATACACTGTGTCCTGACCATTGTAAAATCATTCTAAAAAATAGTAAAATGGGGACCTTGAGAGAAAGCTCTAGGAAAAGATGTATGGTGTTGCTTATATAATGCCCATACTGCAGGGCCCAAGAGGTCCCTAGTTCCTCTGAGCACTGCCTGGGAACCACCCTCCCAACACCAAATGGGGACAGTTTAAGGTGTTTGTGAGCTATGCTCAGAAATACTAAGTGAAAAACATCAGAGAACTATATGCACAGTGTTGTTCAATTTTTGTTTATTTGTTTTGTTTGGGGGTCACACTCAGTGCTACTCAGGGGTTACTTCTGGTTCTGCACTCAGGAATTACACCTGACATTTCTTGGGGACCCTAAGTGATGCTGGGGATCAAACCTGGATTGACCATGTGCAAGGCAGGATTGTACACCGTAACTGCTGTATAATCTCTCCAGCCTCTGTTGCTCTAGTTTTATGGATAAAATATTTCCCCAAGAATACTAGATTTATCACAATATAGAGTCCAGCAATCTTTGAGAACTATAATTATACATTGTTTTCATTTTGTTTTTTTATGACTTCATCATCATCATCATCATCATCATCATCCCGGTTGATTGTTGAATTTGTCGAGCGGTCTCAGTAACGTCTCCATTCGTCCTAACCCTGACATTTTAGAGGCCTCTTTCTACTCATCCTTCCCACTGTATATGGTCACATTTAAAAAAATCACAAGTCTAACCTCTATTTCTTGATTTCAGAATTATAATTGAGGATCCATAGACTTAAGAAGTCAGTAATTTAGCACAAGAAAGTAGAACTCAGCTGAAACAGTGGTGAAGAATCTATTATTCCTTTGTTGAGATATTTCTGACATCATCTCAAAGTGAATCACTGTTTAAGTTTCATACCTCTTTTCTTTACCAGGTATTGTAGTGTAATGTCTAATGTAGTAAAAGATTTGTTGGTTAGATGCTTGAAACATTTAATATAAATGTACAGATTAAATTACTAATTAATCTCTGGGAGTTTTTTTTCAGTCTACAGAGGGATAAATGTGGGTAGTAAATAGTAACTTAGAATTCCTCTTCTAGTTTTAAGAGTTTAGATGCTTAATAAATATGTGCTCAGTTATACTTTTTAAGTGTGCTTAAGTATTTTAAAAGTATATTTCCTACTCCCTCTTTTACCTTCTGAACCGTAAGAAGGATTTAACCCTTCATATGGGAGGTGTTTCTTGCACTGACAATTTGGTGGTGCATTGACCTTCTGCCTCTCAGGTTCGTGCAAATTTTTTACACAAACTATGTACAGAATATAAGGAAAATAAGACTGTGTCACGCTATAAATTTGTTTGAAATATAAGTCATGCAGATAGTGGGAAATTTTTGATACTCAACCATCTTGGTGACCCCTTATCCCCTGATAATGCTACATTTGAATGGAAAGTTTCCATCATGGAAGAGAAGGAAAAATCTGAAAGACAAAACTCTGTTCAATCAAAAATATTAGAAGACAAACTGTTTACTGTTGCAAAACTTGCAATCTTCAATCATGATTACAGCTAATTGCTTTAAAAATTATATGTATAAAAACCATAATTTAGGGTTAGAATTTTTATACAATATTTATATGCTTGTGAAAATTAAAATTGATTTATAATAGCATTTCCATTTAAAACATGTTCCTCATTTAAAACATGTTCCCCATTTAAAACATGTTTATCACTCAAGGCTGAACGACCCCGGGCACATTGGAGTGGGGTGGGTTAGTCCACTGCCTGCCCAAACAGAGCCCCCAGCAGCCACTTGCTCCCACAATCCAAAATCACAGCCATGGCCCCAGCTGGACCTTACCATCTTGGGATGGGCCTCACCAAGGTAATCTGCTGAAAATTTCGATATGCAGATTTTGTGACTGAAATCTCTGGCTTTCTTGGGGTTGGGATGGGCTACTTCCCCCCGTGTCTCTATACTCCCAGAAGCCCTGGAAATCATGTCATTAGCCCAAAGCCACCACCAAATTAAAAAAAAGCTACTCTAGCAGTACCTTCCTGATAAAATTGCTCAATGACATGAACATTCAAAGTGACCTCTAAGTACTAATATTGCAAACCATAATGCACAAAAAAGAGAGAGAAAAAAAGGAGAAAGGTGCCTGCCATATAGGTAGATGCAGCATGGAGTGGGGCCATGTAGTGAGAGGGAAACTGGGGACATTGGTGGTGGAAAATATACACTGAAGGAATGGGTGTTGGGACATTATATGACTGAAACCCAATCATGAAAAGCTTTGTGATGGTCTATCTCACGGTGATTCAATTTAAAAATAAGTTTCTATTACAATAAGACAATAAAAATTACATTAAAATTTTGTAATTTTTACTTTCAATGAAATCATATAGTTCAAAGCCATGCAGAGTCAAAAAGTCTGAGTGGCTGTAAGTTTTAGGTGAGAAAAGCTTGGAGAGCAGAGTCAAGAGCTGTGAGGAAGGGTGGACTTCTCACTCTGAAGCCAGGCAGGCCTGGCTGTGAGCACTGGTTTGCTTTCTCTGGGCTATGGGGTCCTTGGGTCAGTTATTTAATTCCCTTGAGACTCAACTTCTTTATCTGTAAAATGAATATTTCATTAGCTTCCTTACAGTAATAAATGAAACTGACTCTGATTAAGTGAAGCCAAAAAAAAAGATTTATTGGAATGCTACTATTTATATATTTCAGGAAATAGCAGAAGCAGCAAAAACATTGGGGCTTAGGGGAGACTAGCTGAGAGATTGAGCCCAGGGCGATTGTCCTTAGCCCAATTGAGAAGGAGCTTGATTGGCTGAGGAGCTTGATCGGTTGAGTCCTGTCTGTTTCTGAGTTCATCTTTTTCTGGTGATGTCGGGAGAGGTGTTTGATCAGTAACTACACTGGAGTCACGTTGGAAGGGTGTTTCCTCAGCATAAACTGGGGTCTTAGGCCGAGGATGGCACATCAGGTGCAAGCTACACTGACTACTACCTCACAGGAGGTAGGAAAGTTCCAGGTGTTGTACTGAGATCTGATATATGGTATAAGCAATAGCTGTTATTATTGTTGTCAGACGATTAATATTTTACATTTTTTTAGTAGGAGAATTGTTTTTGTTCGGGGGCTACTTGGCTTAACCATTAAGTGTTCCAGCCAGGACATGTGTTGCTGCTTGACCCAGCAGGGCCATATGCCACAGTGTGTGCGTGGCTGCTATATGTGGTGCCAGAAATAGAACTTGGGGTTCCCTGACTGCAGTGCATTTGCTCCAGCCCTTTGAGCTATTGCCCTAGCTCCTTGTTTTTATATGGAGTCCCATGCATTCTCTTTACATTGTATGGTACAAAAATGTAAATTTCCAAAGTCCTTCTCTGCATCAAAGTCTTAAGGACTGGTTTCTTGGCCTCTTCCTCCTGAAAAGCAATCAGGGTGATGTTTCATTTGCACACTAAGTTTTGAAATTGAGACCTGATAGTGACTCGGTGGGAGGGTTCCATTCCTGGCTCAGAAACAATTTTGGAAGGAGTGTTTTTCTTGCCACCAGCACAGCTGTGAATGGTGTTGTGCTTTGCAGCAAAATAACCAAGTCCATGTTCTTTAATCTTTTGACACTGGCAGACCAGCACCACCTGTCTGCATACTGTCCCATAGACCCGCACTTACAACCACTGTAGTGGACCATTGATTTCTCAACTTTCTACACCAGTCTGAGGACCAGTGGTTGAATAACCACGGATCAAATAAATTGACTTGGTCTACAAGTTCTATTTTTCAGTCCTGGCACCTACTGGAATCAGCTGCGGAGCAATGAAAAGCCATGCCCGGGGAGGCGTGGTCTCTAGGGCCCAGGTGTAACTACACCCTTCACAAGCAATCATGTTTGCAATGCACAGTGGACTGCAGACTGTGAAGTCCTTTCACATCTGCATGGGAAGCCCTGCGACCTTGCCCTAGCTGAGGATGTACTGAATGAACTTTGAGATCTGAGAGCATATTTCTTCAATCACCCAATTTGATTCTTAGAGTAATAACACTAAGGGAGGTAGGGGTGATTTTAGAGATGAACTAATTATTGGAATGACTAATTTTTTTTTATAAAAAATAGCTTTTAAAGCAGTTTTACTGAGCTATAATTCATATATGATACAATCCACATATTTAATGTGTATGAGTCAAGGGTTTTTATTATGTTGTAAATATGTGCAATCATTACAAGCAAGTCTATGGCCAATAAGTCCATCAAAACTCTAAGTCCAGTTTAGGAAAGGCAGAGCCAGGAACCCAACCTTTGGCTCCAGGTTCACAGCTCCGTCCATTTTCTTATTTCAGTATGTGAAGCGCTGAGATTTCCAAATTTATTCAGGTGCAAGGAAGCCTAAAGGTGAAGCCTTTACCCAGACAACTTAGGTGATAAACATCCTTCAGCACTGCCAGCCACTTTCTGGGAAGTCTCTTCATCTCTTCAGCTCCTTTTGCTTTGATTGAGCTGCCAGCCCTGAGTGCTGTGCCTTCTGGAGTTAGAGGAGGAGGCTGCAGTCACAGCCCTGGGGCCTCTGCCAACACCCTGCAGGGGGTTCACCTTCTGAGGAACATTCCCCCAGGAGCTGTCAGCTCTGCTGCAACAAGCATTGGCCTCTGATTGTACCGCCTGTGCCACCCCAGCAGAGAACTCAGTCTGGTGAATACTTGATTAGACAGCCCTGCAGAATGAATTTCTTCAATCTTCTGACTTTCCCAGCTTTGGCTGCCTCTAAATCACCTTTTATGCTTATTTTTTCATTTAAAAAATGTAGTATATGGTTGCTGAGGGACATTTAGGAGTCAGGAAGAGGAGAAGGAGAGTACGATGTGCAGCAGTGGCCTGGGTTTGTTGTAATATATAATAACATAACGCTGTTCCTAACAAACTTTGTTTTATTTAATATTGTAGCAATCAGCTGTACAAGTGAGGATTTTCAGAACCTGAGCTTTTCTGTACCCTCTCCTTCCCATGAACCATATCTGAAACAATCAGCCTCCTTACAACTTGGGATGTTCCTGGCCTCTTTCCTGGGTTTTCTTACTGGTAAATTCTGGCTGCTACCCAAAAGAGACAGGATTCCACGGTTCAGACTCAGCCCAGAGACAAGCTCTCTAGTCAGAGGATGAACTTTGTCTTTCCCACATTCCCAGTACTGTGACCAAGAACAGTGACTGTGACTATAAATATTTGGAGATAAGATTGTTAAAAAAGGTGATGAGGTCTTGCATCTAGCCAACCTGGTTTTGATCCGTAGCATGCCATATGGTACCCTGAGGACCAATAGGAGTGATCACTGAGCACAGAAACCCAGGAGTAAGCCCTGAGCATTGCTAGGTGTGTCCTACCCCCACCCTGCAAAGTGATGCAGCTCAAATCAAGTCATTGAGTGAGCCCTCATTCTCTCAAAATGATAAAATGGGAATTTGCATAAAGACTCCAAGAAGATGCATTGTAGCAGCAAGAGGGAGGTCCTAGGAAGAAGGAATGTGTAAGGGAGGGAGACCCCCACCAAAGAAACTCATTTTGCTGTCTTGTCATTCATCTTGGGCTTCCAACCTCAGGAACTGAGGAATAAATTTCTGTCAATCAAACCTCCAGTCTGGTATTATTTACATATTTTTTGACTGTCAGGTCCCACCTGCTGAACTCAGGGGCTACTCTTCTCTGTGCTAAGAGGTCACTCTCAGTGGCACGCAAGGGTCCCAATACAAAACATGCACTCAGACCATTGAGCCATCTCTCCCGTAGCTAAAGCTTTTCTTGATACCCAACCCTACTCCAAGAAGCCCTAATCCTTTTCTTGATGTTTTGGCCAGGATATGTCATTGAACTGTTTCCCTATTAGTCATTCCCTCTGGACCACCAGTCCCTAGACGTCCACGCCTGGCTCATTTCTGCCCTTCTCACCCCAGCGCTGTGCAAGTCCATGAGCATATTTGAATTTGGGGAAAGGTAACTGAAAAATGACTGAGCAAGCAACTTCTCTTCTGGAAGCTCTGGCCTGGTAGACTGGGCTATGGAAGTTTGACAGATGGAGGAACTCCAGAGATGGAGAGGGGTCTCTGGCAGACAGACAAGACCCAGGGAGTGGTGGTCTTCCAGCCCCCAACCTTTCACCCTCTTCCCGCTGCTGACTCACAGGCCTTGGAATAGTCCTGGGCTTTGCAGCCGCCCAGCCTTCCTTTGGCGCTCAGCCTCCCCTTCAGCCTGGCGGCCACTTAATCACATGCAGAAGATGTGAATTCCCCGAGGCCCTGTTGTGTGGTCCTCTCCTCAAAGTCTGCTTCCCCACCCCATTTTCTGAGAGTCCCTTTGGAGGGGTTGACAGATGGGTCTCCCTTTCCCACCCCTCCAGCTGGACAGGCTCAGGGAACAGAAGGAGTTTTCTGGGAACAGACCAGGGAGGAGGAGCGGGGAGAAGTGACAAAGGCCTATGTGTGGGCCCTCTGGGCCCCTTCCTTGCTGCCTGGGCTGCCTCCACAGCAGTCCGTGGATTAGAGAGGAAGTGGGGAGATTCTCTAGCACTCCTCAGAGCCAGCCCACCCCCGGAGTCTGCCCTGATGGTGGACAGCCTCTTTGCAGGAGGAAGCCCGCTGGAGGGAACAGTTCTAAGTGAGAAAGAAGCCAGGCCAGCAAGACTGGCCTAGGATCAAAGTGGAAGGCCTCCGAGGGTGGCCTGAGCTGAGGAAGCGTTGGATCTAACTTCTGGGTCAGTGCCATGAGCAGGGCAGCAGGGAGCAGGGCAGACCTGGCATAGCTCAGGCCAGAGGGCTATGGTCTCCCAGCTCTGCTCACAGATGCTGCTGGCACCCTGGGGGTCCAGCCCTGCTGGGAAGTGTTGGATCAGCAGTAGTGAAGTGTGACTGGGGGTTGTTGGCACTCTGGGGATAGAACCAGGTGACCCAGGAGGCAGGGCCGATAGCGGCATCAGACTCAGTGCCTGGGTCTCAGGATAACTTGGGGCCACACTGATGTTCTAAAATCAGAATAGGGCCCAGAGCCACAGCAGGTAGGGAACATGCTTTGTACATGGATAACCCAAGCTTGATCCCTGGCACCACATTTGGTCCCCTGAACCCTGCCAAGAGTGATCCCTGAGTACAGAGCTAGGAGTAAGCCCTGAGCACAACTGGGTGTGGTTATAAAAAAAACAAGTAAGAAATAAAATACAATCAGAAAAATAAACCCCATAAACTTTAAAGGTATAAAAGATTATGTGATCTGGAGTCTATTGATGTGGAGTGTGAGAAAGGGTAAATATAATGGGAAAGTTACCCAATAGCTGATTGCTAGCAATTCAGGAGATGGTGGAGAGAGGAGTGGCTTGGAATGGGTCTGGAACCTTTCTTTGGGGTAACAGCAGTATCTGGAATTATCTCATAGTGAAGATTGTACAACCTTGTGAAAATACCGAAAACCATTGGCTCAGATGTTTCAAGGGGTCTCATAGGGTACGTGCATTAAATCTCGAGAGAACCTGTTTCTTTATAAACACACGAGGGGATCAGGGAAAGAAAAGGGTGGAGGGAGAAGTAGAGACCTGAAGAAATAGTACAAGGATTAAGGCATTTACTTCTCTGGAGTGTGGCTTACTCCAGTTCTATCCCCAGTTCTGCATATGGTCCCCTGAACACTGCACTTTCTGGACATGGCCCCAACCCCTCAAACAACTCACCAATAAATGTATAATACATAATACTTAACCAAAATGAACCAGAAATGTGTTTAAACAGGAAAATATGGCATGAGGTTAGACAAAGCTCAGATTAGAAGACAGGTTTCATCTGACTGGCTGCCTGGAGGCTTTCTGGAATGCTGAGCTAAGGAAGACATGGAGGCTGTTTAGACTCAGAACAAGCAGTGTGGCCAGTTGGTGCTGTCTGCAGGGGCACAGGAGACAAAGGAGGTGCCAGCAGTGGCTGTGGCAGGTATTTGCCTGTCCTGCCAGCCTGCACTCTGGTCCCTGCCAGCTTGCACACTCCCTGCCTGCGACACTGTCACATGGAACTGGCAGGGGACATGTGGGCCACAGGAATCTGTTAGAAGAGGGGAGGGAAAAGGCAGGAGCCTGCTCTGTCTGTGCCTGAGGGGGCATCTGCATTTCTTTCTCATGCGCCTTTATTCTTGTAATAGTCACATCCCCCCCAAGAGCCTCCGGCCCACTCCTTCTCACCGCTGCGCACCCCCCACCCCCACCCAAGAAATCATTCTCAAGGACTACACTTAACCAGCTTTATTCCAGCAATCTGTTACCTGTTTTTTCTTGTCATTTGGGGGCAAGTGTCCTCAACACTCAATGAACCATGCAGTGCCAGGGCGAGAAACTGAGGCTCCTGCATATGCTTCAGCCCTCTGAGCCATCGCCCCAGAGGCGTCACCTCACTTGCCTTGCCTTAGCCTGGCTTCTGCTTACTCCTGGCCCTGTGCTTAGGGACCTCCAGGCAATTTTTAGGGAACCATCCATATGTGTTTCAAGGAATAAAACCAGGGTCAGCTGTGTGCAGAGCAAGTGCCTAGCTAAACTTCTGTGCTATCTCTCAGCTGCCTCCTCACTTATTTTCCAATATCCCTCCCCTCTCACCTTTTCTCCACAAGATACAGTTCTCCTTGGAGAAAAGGCCACCGAGCAATGGATTCAGACAGACAGACCTTTCCTGCGCAGACCTGATCATTAAAATATATGCGTGGTTAGCACTCCCCTCTTTCTCCAGAGGGCTTAGCAATTAACACCTCCCTCACTTCTCAGAGAATGTGTCAAGAAACTAGCTCTGGGAAGCAGAGAAAAATACATTTGTCATTGGAATGACAACCGGAGCAGTCAAAGCCATTTTTATCTGGTGGCAGTGGAACTGGCCTTATCTCTTCTGGGAATACCAATGCATATTAGAGATTCTCTTTACAAATATGCATCTTTCTCTGCTTTCTTTCACCACCCAGCAATTTTTCAACAGGACAGCTTTCTTGGAAATACTGAGCGTGGCCAAAAGATGATAAAATGCAGTATCCAGAAAGATGCCTGGAGCTCTGTTAGTTTAACTAGTAATTGGGAATAGATTCTGAAAAATCTTCTTTCTATAGCCAAGGCACCCCAGGTGCTGCTCTGGAACAAGACTCTCTAGTTAAACAATCTTGTCTCAAAGCTTTCATTTTCCTCTTCACCTGCTTCCAAAAGGGTCACCCTCTCGGTGGGTGTTACAACCCCATTCCTACCAAGCTTTATGCAACCAAATCTTGAATTCACTGATCGCATAAACCTTTCTAGAAAAAGCCTAACGTGAGAGGATCATTTTCACCGTCCTTTTGCTACTTGAAGCCAAACCTTTCTTGACTCACTAATAAACTTAGCCCCAGAAGTGCTAATGAGATCAGAAAGTAATTAGCTAAGAGTCCACAAGTGAAATTGATCACAGAAGGTTTCAGGCAAAAGGGAAGGAAATGCCCCATTGACAAGCCACAGATTTTTCTGATCCTATTTGTGCTCTTTATCATCCACAACCTTTTTTTCAGGGCGTGTTTGCTCAGCAGGCCTCACGGCAGGTGCCGCTGCTCACATGTCCACTTAAAAGAGCCCAGGGTGACTATACTCAGAGACTGACATGAAATCAGCAATTCATGGGGATGTCATGTGCGGCCTGGTGACCTTAGCTAACAATATTACATTGCACATTTGAGTGGTCTAAAAGGTCCTCATCAAACACACAAAAATATTTATAACAATTTATGGGCGTGGATATCAACTGGAATTATTGTGGTGGTCACTTTATGATCTGTGTAAATACTGAATTATGTTATGTACCTGAAAATAATATAACATTGTACATCACTTACACATCAATCAATCAATCAATCAATAAACTGAGCTTCTGGTAAAGGCTCAGCATTCAGAGTTTGTTCCAGCTGAGATGTTTTTGTTTAAGAATCAAAGCCTTTCTCTGTTGAGGCCACATGTGGTGGGCAAAGCCAGACACACACACTTGGGTGTGATTCCGTGGCTCTTACTCTCCCACGCCATTCGTTAGCCATTTGACTTCTCTAAGTAGCTTTGGTTCCCATGTCTGAACAATGAACAAATGTTTCCAAATGAAAACAAGAAAGAAGACTGAAGAAAAGTTTAGTGATTATTACTTATTTTATTTCTAAGGCCAGTGCTGTTTGGTGTTAAAATAAGAATGCTAAGCCACAGAGATTGCTCGGAGTGGTGGACTACACATTTTGTGTGTCAGGCCCTGAGTTTGACCCCAAGCACCACATGACCCTGAGCGCTGCCAGGCTGAACTCTGAACCATCAGGCCACATAGTTGGGCTGAATATCGTTGGAAGCAGCCATTGGCTTCCAAGTACTATAAAGGATCCCTTCTCCTCCCCCGCCCCACCACCAAATTAAAATGTTCTGAATTTGAGAACTCAGGTCAGGAGATAATACAACCCAAGACACTTGTCTTGCTAAGTCATTGACCTGGATTCCATCCCTGGCACTGCAAATGATCCCTCATCACTGCCAGGAGTGATCCCTGAGTACAAAGTCAGGTGTAAGCCCTGAGCACTGTTGGGTATGACTCTAAATCAAAACAAAAAAACTCCTTTCTGTGGCTCTCAGTTGCACCTACACTTTTTTCCCCCCAGAAATAGATATATATTTAAGAGTTGATCAACTCCCAAATATTGGGAGCATAGCATTAATGGTCTTTCTGTGTTTAACCAAAGAACACTACTCTATAGTAAAATATAAAAAGGCTATAGGAAAAATAGAAAAGCAAGTACAAATGTACAGCACTTCAAATACAAATCACTACAAATACAAAGTCCAGAACTACCAGAAAGCTTTGGCTTATATGTAATCAAGGCTAACTTGAGGAACTGAAAAAATGAGAGGTAAAACACAAAGGAAAGGCTAAAGATAAACGTTTCACTAAATTAGGGATGCTACCAAGAGCATATTAAATTTCTCTGGGAGGAAAAAAGAGGCAATTCACTGATGAGGCCTAAAACACTTAGGGTTAATATCCAACAAGCTTTGAAGGGCCCATAGAGAGCTTAATGAACAGGCAACAGTTTAGAGGATTAACAGCATAAAGATCAGTTTTGCAAAGAGCATTAAAGAGCCCTTTTAAAGCACAGGACAAACTTCCCCACATGTGGCACTGAGTATGGTACTAGAAAATGGTGGATATGATTGTCTTCTACTAGACTAAAAAAGGTTGAAAACATAGCAATCTTGGGGCTGGAGCAATAGCACAGTGGATACAGCGTTTGCCTTACATGCGGCCGACCCAGGTTCAATTCCCAGCATCCCATATGGTCTCCTGAGCACCGCCAAGAGTGATCTTCTTAGTTCTGCATATTTGATTCTCTCAGGACCTCAATACAAGTCCTCAGTGTCATCAATGACCAATTAATGTAACCTGCTTCACGTAATCTAGTTCCTTCTGCTTTTGTCCACTTAGTTCTTTCACTTCCAGCGAGATCTACCAAGGACAGCTGGCTTAGAGAGATTTGTTCGCTTTTCTGCGGGACATTGTCTCTATCCGCATCCAAGGGCGGCTGAACCAAATAAATGCTGAACACACAATGAGAACGGCTGGACTCACGATTCAAGTGTGTGTTCTCAAAACGCCTTTTCTTCTGGCCTCTCCAGAAAACTTCAAAGGCCATCTCTGATGATTTCACTTTGACTTTCGTGCGTCCTGCAACATACATGTTACAGTTCTCATCTTCAAGCAGCACTTTAGGATTCTAAGGGCTGGAGCAATAGCGCAGTGGGTAGGGCGTTTGCCTTGCACGAGGCCAACCCAGGTTCAATTCCCAGCATCCCATATGGTCCCCAAGCACTGCCAGGAGAAATGCCTGAGTGCAGAGCCAGGAGTAACCCTCTGGCTCCGCGGCAGAAGTTCCGAGCGGTCCGGGGCGAGCGCGCGAGGCTGGCCTCAGCCTGGAGTCTGCGGGACTGGGAGAGACAGAGTCGCAGGAGCGGAAAGGGACGCGGCGGCGACCTGGGCGCGGCGCCCGGCCTGGCGGCCACTAGGCAAGCCCAGGTGAGGCGCTTTTCCTGCACACTTTCAGGACCGATAACTCAGCAAAGCCTCCCCAGCCTGCACCGCCAACAGCATCTAAAATCCCTGGAAAGTCACCCTGTGTGTTTTCAAGGCAAGACTCAGCAGCCCCCATTTCCCTCGGTTCCCTGCTGTGCTCTCCTCACTGGTGGGGCTGGGGGATCAGCTTTAAGGGTCCTCCCAATGGTACTGTCAGGCCTTAGCCCCAGCAGAACCTCTAGAGGCCTTTGTGGATCCCCTTTTCCATTTAATAATAAAGATTTAAAATTCAATTTTATGACGTGGTAGTAGATGATTATAATGCACACAACAGGAAAAAATAGACCATTTCTTAATTCTAAATTATTTTTTAATTGATGTGAACTTATATAACATAAAATTAGCCAATTCAGGGCCCTGCAAAAGCCTGAGTGTGAGGCTGGTGAGACACGAGTTTGACGCCTAGTGCTGACTGTGATCCCTGCAGCTCTGCTCTTTGGGGGTCCCAGCACCGCAAGGAAGTGTGCAATCTCTGCTGCGGTGTGTACACAAGCATCACAAATTCTGGTGAATGCTACAATGAAACATGTGAGCACTCGCCCATGAGCACCACCACCAATGTGAACTCGACAAGTAAGTGTAGGGGTATCAAACAATAAGAAAGCGTGTGAGCAGCCAGGATTGTTATGTTGTGGTAGGAAGACTGCAAGGCTTGCACGTGTCTGGTCCTGGGTTTCCCTGACAATGCAAAAAATAAATGTTCCTATGTTTTGTTTTGTTTTGTTTTTAATTCAAGTGCACAATCTTTGGTGTGGTCGGCTTCCGAAAGGTGTGCCAGTATAGCAAATAACTATGCATAACCCTCTGTCATGGCAGAAGCAATAAAGGGAAGGGAAGATGAAAAATAAAGAATGCATAATAAAAAAAGAAAGTAACGTAAAACTAATGAAACAGAAAATAAATAATTAACCATTTCAAAGCACATAATTGGGTAATATGAAGACTTTCACTTGCAAAATCCTCATCTCTCCCTAGTTCCAGCAAAGATTTCATCACTGCCAAAGGAGAACAGCCCATCCCTCTCTCCATAAATCCTCCCATCGCATCCACGTTGTAGCATGAACCAGTACTTTCCCCCTTAAGATGGCTGAGTCACATTCCATTGTGGGGATACAACACATTTTTGTTATCCATTGATGGATACTTGGGATGTTTCAGTTTTTGGTTCATTAAATTATGTTTCTCTGATTACTCAGTTACAGGTGTTTGTTTAGAATTCAGCTTCTAGTTGTCATGCCTTAGGAGTAGAATTGCTGCAACATATGGGGACTCCAAGTTTAATATTTTAAGCAACTGTGACGGTTTTACAAAGCAACTATGACATCTTGTATTCCCATCATGCAGTGTGTGAGACTTCTGATTTCATTTCCTTGCAACTCAATGGATTGCCATCTTTTTGGTGGGTGGTGGGGAGACTGCTGATACCTCTCCCAACATACCTGTGGGTGAAATGTGGGGAGGATGTTGGGTCACATTTAAAGGTGTGCAAGAGCTATTCCTGACTGTATTCAGAATTGATGCCTGGTGGTGCTCAGGAAAATGTATGTGGTCCTGGGGATCGTGAACCCAGAGATGGGTCCAAGAGGCCACATACATCGAAAATAAATGCCTTACCTTTTGTACTATATCTCTGGTCCCAGGATTGCCCTTGTATTATAGTCATTATAATAGAAAAGAAGTGGCATACTTCTCATTGGAAGGAAGAATAATTTGATGCTCAGAAAATAGATGAGATCTGTACAATATCATGTGTTGCAGTTAGACTGGTTGGTGAAACTTGTTAGTTTTCAGTTAGACACCTGTGCTTGTCATATGTGTGTATCATCAACTTCAAGAGAAAACTTCAGGCAAACTAGTAAAGTGATGCTACAGACCTAGCTGCTCACTAGCTCCTCTGGTGACTGCAGGAGCTCATGAAGAGGGGAGAAAAGCAGCTGTGGGCATGGCAAAGAGTGGGCAGGAGCTCACCCCTTCACACAATCACTGACTGGGATTTTCCTAGGTCTTTTTTTTTTAATAAAAATTTTATTTTATTAAATCACCGTGTGGAAGATTACAATGCTTTCAGGCTTAGGTCTCAGTTATACAACGCTGAAACAACCATCCCTTCACCACTGCCCATATACCACCACCAAAAAAACCCCACACAGTACACCTCCCATCCCGCCCCCCCAACCCCTACCTTGTAACTGATAAGTTTCATTTTACATTCTGTTTACTTTGGTTACATTCAATATTTCAACACAAACCTCACTATTGTTGTTAGGAGTACCCCACTAGATTCAGACCTACTGTGAAGACAAATAAGGTCGCGAGGCCGCTACTGCTGCCGCGCGGTTTTGAATTTCTGTATACTTTAACACAAAGTCCAGGTAGATTTCTTCCAGATATTGGATCATTGCAGGCTTGAAAACCCAATCTGTGGTCGTCTTAATATGGCGGCCACCGCGCCCTTCATCCCCGGGGAGAAAGAGGCAAGAGAGAGAAATACCTTTCCCCTCCTGGGCGGGCACGGGGCCGAGGCTTAGTTCTCAGGCTGGAGACATTCTGTGAGGAGTTGCCCATGCCGAAAGAGGTTTTGCTGGGTCTGGATTCAAGTTTGTGCAGCTGTGGAGAGCTTTTCCTAGGTCTTTGTAAGACAAATTACTTTCTAGATCCCCTGCCTTTATTTATTTATTTATTTTTGAAGAGAAGAGAGCAATGACATTCTGCTTTACCTACGCATGTTTTATTTTTTGTGTTTAAATCTTATTTTTATGAAATGGTTCACAATATTTGATTACATTTACTATTTGAACACCAATTCCACCACCATTACACCTTCCCACCACCATATTTAGGATGTTTCCTCACCAAACTCCAAACCCTGCCCCCAAAGCAGAATCAAAATAATTTATTTTGTATTTCTTGTTACAAATAATCTGTTAGAATGACCCAAAAAGGTTTCTTAGAGGAAAGTGTGTGAAAATTGTTGTATTTCACCCAGGAGCTCTTAAGCCCTTCTATAAGAGATTAGTAGCATGTTGTTAAAGGTTGAGCCTGTGTGCTTATATACCTGTATAAGTGTATTTTCCCCTAAGATTGGTTGTCTTCTACTTTAAATTCCATCAAACGTGGTGTGCTACTCTTGGTGTATTAGTGGTGTAAAGTATGGGATGTTCAGAAACAGATTTACTCATGGGTGAGACTCTTTTGAGAGTGTAGAGAGGCAGCCTTTAGCATGATGGCGGTTGAGTTCTGGACATTTTCAGGTGCTGGGGATCCTTTGTGGAGAGGAAGGGAACTCACCCGCTCCCACTCTAGGTTGCCCCAAATTAAACAGCCTGATGTGGGATCTGGAGGCATGTCTATGCATTTTTTTAAAAAAATTGAGTTACATTGGAATTACAAATATAAATAAGAAAATGACTTGAACCCAACATGTAAACATATTTTCTCCATATTATTCTGTTGAGTGTTAACAGTGAAGGTCAATTCAGGCCATGAAGAGATAGATGTAGGTAAGGACACCAGCCCCATTTGGAAAAGGAAAACTCTTGCCCAATGTGATGTAGAAAACTTGCAAAGTTTGCCCTGGAGCCGGAAGTAGGTGAAACCATGCAAGCAATTCTTCTGGGAGAGGTGAGAAGAGCTTGACAGTCAAGTTGGATCTGCTGAAGCACCTTTGAGCATTGTAATAGAGTTGGTGCAACTGAGCAACCATCTCTGTGGTAGGCCAGTTGCAGCCCAGAGCTCAATGTTGACGCGGGGGATTTTTGCACAAGAGGTAAGAGGTGGAGTGAGATCAATGATCAATGAGTTTATATAACCTGCTTCTCACCCACAGCCCTCAAGTGGGGACACAAGGGAAATGGGAAGTGCTGGGGCTTCGGGTTAACTTGGTTATTCACACCTCTCCCCACTGAAACTCCCTGTCTAGTTGCTGTATTCAGCTATGGAGGGAAGATTCGCTCCCCACGAAACATGTGCAAACAAAGACTAATCGGTGCTGGTTTAGATTTTCCACTGGGGTTTGTGTAAAGCTTCTGCTTTCTGCCTTGGGCTTTAGCTCTGTAATTCTTGTTGCCATGGGCTGGGTACTGTTGTGAATCTTCCTTAGGCCCACAGAAAGCCTTTGCTTATCCCTCCAATTGAATTGTGACTGGAGGCATGAGAGGCAACGTTTCTCAGCTACTGTTGACTGGAATGTCAAAACCTTTGAGATTTTAAATATTGATATGGAATCCTTTGTTCTTCATAGTCGTGTTTGCAATACTAGAGGCTGGTAGAAGTAGCTACCCTGTTAGTTTGGAGGTATTTTTTAATTTAATTTTTATTTATCTGTCTTTTATAGGGAATTATTCTGTCCTTGCAGATCTGGTCCAGTGAGCTTATCAGTGTTCGGGAGTCACCATGGTATGTGGTATACTTAGTGGTATGTGGGAGGCCATTGTGGTCCCAGATTGACTCGAGTCCTCATTCATGGAAGTACAACACTGTAGCCCATTAACCTATCCCCTTGGTCCTGAGTCCCTCAATTTTAAAAAACAAGCACCAATGACATACCAGGGATGCATAAGGCACCAGCGTGTGAATATTGTGTGAGCCTGCTGAAGACAGGCTGGGGGATGTCCTGGAAGAACATGAGGGCTGGGCATCCCCAGTCTTAACTCTTGATATAGGGTAAGGAGGGATGATTTATGGATGGCTATATTTACCACAACCCTGAATTTGCCTGTACCTCTTAGTTGTCCTAAAATTCAGTTTGTTCCTCAGCATATCTGCTGGATTCTCCAAATTCAGCAGAAAATATCACTTCACTGAGGAAGTTCCCTGACGGTGGACATAGATCATGGCTTCTATACTGTCTGGGTCTGCCCGTGCCTGCTGTGTCTGTGTGGTGAGACCCTCCAGTCCTCTGAGCTCAGTGACTGTTCTTGAGCGAACTAGTGAACAACCTCAAGTATGAGATTTTCTTTCTCCAACACTAGTTGAAAAGATCATTATCACCCTGGCATGAAGCCCCCTCGAATCAGCACTGACCCCATTTATTTCAGCCAGGAGCACCACAGGGAGAGCCTCAACCCTTCTAGGTTTACAAGTGTTTAGCTTTTCAGTTTTCTAACGCTACTGTTGATACACATTTAAGGACACGCCACTCTGGACTCCACTGCCAGACAGTGAAATTCCTAGAGAGTTTTTGATAGATATACACTGAACCAAGGACTGTAAACTTCAAGAAAGACAGAGAGAGAACGAAATGAAATATTGGAACATCCAGGCCATAAAGATTAGGTACCACAATCCAAATGGCTTAAAGCCACTCAATTTTTCTCTCACAGTTGTGGAGGTCATGAGTCTGAGGCAGCTAGTGATGGCCCCAAGTCAAGTTGTCAGCAAGGCTATGTTCCTTCTGGAGGCCCTGAAGGGAATTTGTTTCCTTGCTTCTTCCAGCTTTGTGAGGCCACCCACATTGCTTATTCATGGCTGCATCTTCTTACTGCTGCCTCTTCTAGCCCCAGTGGGTCAAGTTCTGTTCATGCTACCATCCTCCTGATTCTTGTTTTTGCTTTTTATTGTACGTTTTTTCTACTTGAGTTGTGGGCCCTACTTTAAAGGGGCCTATCTTCACCTGCAATAGTGCAACCCTTTGTCAATCAATTTATTGGAACCTTAATTCTATCTTAATTCTGCAACCTTCATTCTTCACCATACAACAGCATACCCACAGAGGTTAGAAAGTAGGTTGTGAACATCTTTGGGAAGACTCAGGGATGGAGTATTCTTCTGCCAGCTACCACCTGTGATACACATAAAAGTTAAGGCAAGTTGCCTATCTTAGTTCCTTTCAATTTCTATAACCAAAAACCATAAACTGAGTGACTTATAAATCACAGAAGTGTATTGTTTACAGTTTGAGAGTCTAGAAAGTTCAAGACCAAGGTGCCAGAAGAGCATATTTCTCATTCATTGACTTCTGGCTTTTTTAAATAGTCTCCCAAGGCTGACAGGGTGAGGGGGAATTCTTTGAGATCTTTCACATGGACCTGATCCATCTAATGAGCACACCTGCTAATACCTTCTCATGGGGGGTTATTTTTTAAGCAAATGTATAATAAGGAGACCCACACATTTCTCTGTGGCACCTATAACTCTCTTCTATTCCAATCAGTAGTGAGTTAATAACTGGGGACCATGTCTTTCAAGCCAAAGATCAACATTTGATTCCTCAAGAGTCAGGTGGTACATGATCACTTTCCCTCACATACACGGCAAAAGCCGGCCTTGTAGTCTCTGCTTCTCTCTGGCTCTGCATCATCACTATAAGGATGTACTTGACCACAGACAAACCATTCCTCAGTGGGAGACCTCAGCGGGGAGCCTGCACATTAGAATGACCTGTCCTGTCTTCCAATAAATCTCCTCAGTGGCCTGTTACAAAGCAATTGCATCAGAATCTTGGGGAGTGGGGTTTGGCTCTCTGTCTTATTTATTTGTTATTTTGGTTCCCTTGTTGTTGTAATTGTGTGGTCACGGTTAAGGCTGCAGCCTCAGGGGATATTGTGTGGGTTCTCCAGGTCCCTGCTCAGCCTCCCTCTCTTTCTTTGACCAGGTCCAGGGCCACCTGCCTCCTGTGCTGAGTGAGAATGAGCGGGAGAGTTGAGCACAGGGATGTTTTCCAATTCCTCCAGGGCTGCATGACCCCCATCCTCCCTGCTGGCAGGCTTTTGTCCCAGATTCCAGGTTAGTAAGGCATTTCTCTAAGTGCCCTTTGGCCCCATCTGATCTCATGGCCACCTTCGGAGGGATGTATTTGCCTGGACTATCTGAGCTTGCCCTATGTGAGCAGGAAGGCAGGACAAATGGCAAGCCCACTCTGCACTTCAGAGGACTGGAAGTTATTAATTTTCTGTCCCTTCCCCCTCTTTTCCTTGTTGATTTTTATGGTGGAATGCATTTTCAGTAATAGAAAAAAAAAAGAGTAGTTTGCAAAGACACTGGCTTAAGTTCCTCCCCTCTCCCCCAGGACTACTTGTTGGCTTGACAAATCCTCATAGCACTTTAGAATGAAAATAGCATGAATGCTTGCCTGGAATGGCAGCACGTGCTTCCTCCAGAAAGAGCAGACAATTATGGTGAATGGGGAGTTGGATTTTAACCTCATTTATGGTAACAATGGACTGACTAACTTTTAATTCTATTCTTCATGAGGCAAAAGGGCTGGTCCTGGGAAAAGGGTGGGAAGCAGTTGGGGATTCCTCAGTGTTCTGGCCCAGAGAGTATGTTACTGGGTAAGCAGGTATTTCTTATTCATGAAAACAGTTTTTAAAATGCAGGCAATTATGGTCCTTAGGAGATGCTGAAGGGGAAGAGAACATGCTTACCATGAATGAGGTCCCAAGTGCAGTACCGGGCACTGCATGGCCCCTGGCCTGCCTGAGCTCCAAATCATCATGCTTGCTCCACTGAGTCAAGCATTACCAGCTGTGGCCCCTATTATGAAAGTACAATTAGTAGAAATTATACAATAGGTCTGTGCTTGCCCTGTGTGAGCAATGTGGTTCATAATAATACATATATGAACCACAAAGTTTAATACCAATCATTATTCTTTAAAATGTTTTTGCTATAAATCAGGTAACATTGTTACAATGGCATTAATGTTTTTATTTCTGAGGTACAAAATTATTATTTTTTTGCATTACTACCACACCTCTCACCACTGTCTTATTTTTTTACATTATTCTAGTTTATACCACATGCTTACAACAGTCTTGATGTTTAAGGTTTGGTGCATACCACCCCAAAAGTCCTTTACTAGTGTCCTTATACTAATATCAGTTAACATCATCATTTCTCTCTGTCTATATGCCCCCTCTTGGTTTTCTCATTTTTGTAATTCAGGGCTAAGGGTCTATTGTAAGTGGATATTGTCTAGACCCTTGCTTATTTTCAGTCATGTACCACAGATGAATGAGAACATACCTTCTCCATCTGGCTTATTTTCCTCAAAATGGTACCCTCTAGTTCCATCCAAGTTGCAGCAAATTGCATGATTCACTTCTTTTCTGCGGCTGCATAGTATTCCATTGCATATATATATATATATATGCCACAGTTTTTTAAACCCATTCACTTATCATTGGACATATAAGTTATTTTAATATCCTGGCTCTTGTATTAAGTACACAATGCATGTTATTTTGCTATATTTGCTCTTTAAAAAAAAGAGACAGGGGGCTGGAGCAATAGCACAGTGGGTAGGGCGTTTGCCTTGCACGTGGCCGACCCAGGTTTGAATCCCAGCATCCCATATGGTCCCCTGAGCATGGCCAGGGGTAATTCCTGAGTGCAAAGCCAGGAGTAACTCCTGTGCATCGCCAGGTATGACCCAAAAAGAAAAAAAAAGAGACAGATGAGTTAATACTAAGACAGACACTTCTCTAATTGTTTTCCCCTCCCAAACTTGAACATATGTGCTTCTCATGAGGGTTTTATCTGTTAGTTACAGTGTCTGTATTCACAAATCATCACACTCTGATTTACATTTTAAATTAATCACATTTTTAAAAAATTTTTTACTTTTTTTTAATTTTATGCTTTTTGATTGAGGCACCGTGAGAACAGTTACAGGGCTTTCAGGATCAAGTCTCAGTCATACAATGATCAAACACCGATTCCTTCACCAGTGCACATGACCCACCACCAAGAACCCCAGATACCCTCCCTCCCTCTCCCCCTCTGCCTGTGTGGTAGATGATTTTCAATTAACTGTCTCATTGCTATGATAACATTCAATTTTTCACCGAAAACTCACTATCATTATTTGGAGTTATCCCCCCAACAGTTAGAACTGTCAGAATGGTTTCATTAGATCGTATGTTTTCTATTGTTGATAACAATGAGCATATGATGTTGCACGGTCGTGAATTTGGCCACCCAGTTTTGGGATTCTGGTATTAAGACCAGAGGTATTTCTGCCAGCAGCCACTGCATTCCAACTTGTATCTTCTTTTCACGTTTTGCAAACTCCGTCCTGACCTCTAACTCATAAAAGGTAGCTTCCAGTGTTTTATTTGGAATGATTTGCACTTCTATGTTTCAAATTTGTATCTTTAATCTATTATCTTAGCTTTGGAGAAAGTGTGAGGAAGAAACCTATATTCGCATCATTGCTACTGCAGTTCATATTTTCCTTATTGATCAGTAACGTGACTTGTATCTTATATCTGACTTCAGTGTCTGCAGGTCTCTGTTATGCTCTGTATTCAGTGTAGTTGCCAAGTGTTTATTCTTACACAAGAACTGCATTGTTTGAGTTAGTAGAACCTCATACATAATTCTTTCTTAGTTGAGATACTATGTGTGCACCATAAAACTCACTCTGTTAAATTTTAAGATGTAGTGCAGCCACAAAGTTTTTCAACTATTCTTCCAGGATGCTTTTATCTCCCCTAATTTCCTTTATCTTGGAAGCCCCATGGTAGCTCAGTGACTTAGAGCACCTGCCGAGCCCAGTAAGTGTAATGCCTACATTTGATCCCTGGAGCTGGTGTGAGTGTTAAGAAGAGTATCTTGTCTGATTTTGTATTAAAGATCTGCCACTTTCATAAAGTGTATGGGAAGTATTTCCTTTATTCTTCTCCATTCCCTTAGACAATTTGGCTTTAGTTTCTTTATTTGGAAGGGGTGGGGTATACCCAGCTATACTTAAGAACCACCGGAGGTGTGCAGGAGTCACTCCTGGTGATGCTCAATCCCATATACAGTGCCCAAAATCAAACCAAGGTTTCCTGCAGTTAAGGAAAGCATTTTAACCCTTGTGCTGCATCTCCATCACTGTTTTTTAGACAGTTAATAGTACTTTCTGGTAAAAGCACTTGGTAAAAGTATCAGTATTTTTGTGGGGATATTTGTGCACAAAATATGTGTGCTCTTCTGTAAATAAACTTTAAACTATTGATGCTTTTTTACTGCTTTTTCACTGTTTGTAAGTCTATTCAAATTTTATATGTCTTTGTAGTTTGGCAAATTGTGTGTTACCAAAACAAGTGGCTTAATCTAAATATTCAAATGTTATAGTATTGATCCTTATATTTTCTTATGATTTCTCAAAAATTTCTGCATTGTGACTAGCCTCCTTTCCACCTTTTTTTCATTGGCTGTTTGCATGTACACATGTAGTTTTTGTTTTTGTTTTTGGTGAAGGGACACCACGTGGTGCTGGGATCAATCAGGAATTAAATGCATACAAGCCATATGTCTTGATCCATGCACTATCTCTCCAACCTCTGCTCGTGTAATTTTTTAATCATTGCTCTTTTCGTAATATTGTCAATGGTTTAACTTTCAATTTTACTGATTTTTTTATTGCTTCTTTTTTCTGTTTTGTTCAAACTGTAGTGATATTTATTATTTCCTTTGTATAATTTTTGATGGGAAGGGGTTTATTCTGTGGTTCTTTTAATCAACATTTTAGAGTATTATCTCTCATCTCATTAATTCTTAGTCTTAAGCACTAATGTATGCTTTACATAAAAATTATTTTAAGTTCCATACAAGCTGCATTTCCCATAGTTTGATATGTGGCATTTTTGCTTTCAGTGTAAAGCATTTTTTAATATTATTTTTTAGTCACTGAAATTTTCCAATGCGGAAGTTCAAAGGATACCTGTATTGTCACAGTTTTCTTTTTTCCTGCTGCATTAGAATAACAGCATATGGCTCTTTGATAGCTGTTGTTTAATATCTCCTAAGATGACAAGGAGACTTATACTGTATAATTAGGTATATCTATCAATGTCTGTTACATAAAATTTGAGAACTTCTTTAAAACTTTAGGCATTTATTGTTATGCTTTTCTAAAGATCTCTTTATTTGTCATTAAACATTTAGCGATTTTAAATATCATATTGTTTTCTTAAAATTCTTCTACTTTAAACAAATAAGGGTCCCCTCAAGTGGTTTTGGGAGTCGGGGGCATTCTAGACCCTAGATCACTTCTGGCAATGTAGGTCAGATGGTTCAGAGTTGAGGTCAGTGACACAAAACAGTTCAGGATTCAAGTAAGACATTGGAGTGCTGGGCTGCCAGGATCACTCCCCATGGTATTTGGGGGGCCATGCAGTGCAGGGGGTTGAATTATGGGCCTTGTGTACATAAGGATATGTCCTATTCTTTTGACTAATTTCCCTAGTCCCTAAATTATTTTTTATATTCTGAGCCTAATAGGCTCCTCCTCTTTAATCTCACACTTATGATATATTCTGTCATTTTTCTATGGTAGATATATTTCTCCATATAGATTTTGAATTTTTTATTTATATGCTCCTCCCTTCAGTAACACAGTGCTTGGGATCAAACTCAGGGCCTCACACATGTACACCATAACTTTGAGTTACCTCCCAGTCCTCTGAAATATTTCATCATGCCCTTGTCTTATTTTTTTTTACTGTTGATCAAGTTCTTGTGACATTAATATGTGTATTTTTTTCCAGGTGCCTCAGTTATCACTCAATTTTAATGCTTATTTCTTAAAAAAGGAGTTCCTTGAAAATGTGGGTAAATTTTCACTCAGTGCTGCTTGGGATTTCTGACTCTCAAAGGAAATGGTTTTACTCATCTGGAATTTAGAGACAGGCAAATATGCAGAGAGGAAATGGCTTTTTGAGAGTTCGAAGTAGAGAGTTTTTATTTCCATTTTTTCACTTTGCATTGGGTCCCACATCTTGTCTCTTAGAATTTTAAACCACAACCCGTTCTATTATTGTAAACACTATGATAAACCCAGCACCCTATATGTCAGGAACCATTCTGGTTTCATGTTGGATATCATTGGTTTGTCCTTTCCCCCTTGCCACTAGGAGCTTAGGTTTATCAGTCACACCCATCAAAGTGCTCCCGAGTCACTCCCATTCTTTTGTTTATCTGTAACCAATTCTACCAGTTTATCTGCTCTTCCTTAATCAAACTCTGTTAATTGGTAAGGTCAGAACTTCCTAGGACACTGAATATTATAACATTGCCTTTCTCTCCTCTTTATGCCTTTTGAATAATTTACTTTAAAGCTATGTCTATTTTGTATAGACACAAGAAGACAATATTATGTTTTTATAACTTAAGACTTAATTGGCCTCTATTCCCTCCTGGGCATCTGCTTTCTCCACTTAAGCCTCAGTTGCCCTCAGTTCCTAGCACCCCAAAGTAGGGTCCCCGACGTGGGACGGGAAGGATCCAGGGCAAGCGGTGAGTTATGTGCTACCCTGGCATCGAGATGGGCCTGGCCAGAGTGCCTAATTCTTAACTATAAGTTAAGAGCTTGATCATAGACAAATGCTGTCATGATCCAATAGTAATTATGAGACTGGGACCCTGCCAAGGATAGGAAAGACTGATCTGGCCTGAGCACTGTAGTCTGAGATTGAGATGGCCCCAGGAGAGCAATTCTATAAGCTTTAATGCATCTCTTATTGTGTCCATACAAAATGATTAATATTATGAATTCTTATATGTTTGCTGGCTGAGGAGAAGAGAAACACATTCATGGGACTCTGCCCTTGGGTGGGTCCTCCTGCTGAAAGAGAGATTCTGTCCTAGTGAAGGCATTCCCCTAAGGGATAGAACTATACCCCCTATGGATTGTAACCACACCTTTAGATAAGCCCCAGGCTGCTGGGGGACGGGGAGATTTAAGGTAGCGGTATGAGGGGGCAAAGGGAGAGTTCCAGAGGAGAGTGTATAGAGGGAAGATTGGAATAAACTGCAAGTGAGACCAACCATCTTGGCTCCGTTCCTTCCTTCGCCTGCCACATCTTCGCCATCAACCTCCCCGGGGTGGGGGAAGCGGCTGGAGGCTACCGAACTCGGGTGGCGGGAGAGACAGCTGCTGCCCTAGGCCCTGTGCCTGGCTCGGTGCTGTGAGGCGTCCCTACCCTCGCCCGCGCCCTTTTTCTTTTTATTTTTATACAGTTTCATATCCCATCTATTTTGGCATTTGAAAATTTTCCTTCTTTTCTTCAGTCCTTCATTCTTCTTTCCTTCCTTCTTGTTTTATATTTTTTATATTAACATATTTAGAGTGTATTTTTAGCCAGAAGTTTTTTTGTTGTAAATAGTTGTTGTCATAGTCTTTCATATTTCCAGAATAGGGGCTCATCCTTTGAGTCTTTTATCTATGAAAGGTAAAAATTCCTGACTCCTAAAATTTGACAGGAAACAAACACCTGTCAAAATGTTTTAGCTGTTCATTTGTGGTTGAATTCAAAATTCCAATAATATTTAAATCTCTCTTTATTACTGTCAGTTTGAAGGAGACAACTGCCTTGCTGACTAGATGCTTGGGGAAAATGCTGAGTGCCAGAGGCCTCTGTTTTGGGGCCCTTTGTGCTGTGCTTCTCCAAGTGGAGATGTTTCCTCTTTGTTCCTGTACCATATCTTTCCTGGAGCAGAGGGAGCAAGGCTGAGAACTGCTTTTCTCATGGTGTTTGCTTTGACTGCTCCCCATGGGAAAACTGCTAGGAAAACCTGCTTCACTTACTTGGGAAACCAAGGCTCTACCTGATCAAGAGAGAAAGTGAGCAGAAAGATTTCAGGAGGTTTTCCTGTTGTTTATTCTTGGTCTGTATAAATATATAGATCCTTTATGGGGGAAAAGCACAGAGGATTAATAGTCATTCTTTGCTTAAGAAAAATGGTCACCTTGATTAAAAACATCTATTCCTATAAAAAGAGCTCTTACATAGCAGATGCCAGGAAGCTCCAGAGCATTCTCATAACAGCCAGGAGTAATGATGTAGTTTTAGGAATACAATTTCTGTGTCTCCGAAGTGCTAAGTTTTGTTGTGGCACTAGCTGTACAGATATAAAAGGAGATCTTTGCCCTTGAGTAATTTACAGTCTAATAATCACCAGAGAATAAAGTAACAACAGAATTATAAAAAATTTAAAATAATTGATTTTAGTAAATTCAGCTAACAATGGGTGAATTACTCAAAATTAAAATTTTACTCCCTCAAAACATTCTTAATAATACAAAGACAAACCACAGATTAGAGGAAATATTTGCAAATAATATATCTGATAAAAGACTTGTATTTTAAAATATAAGGAATATTTTTAAATTAACAAGAAAATAAATAATCTACTTTTTTAAATGGGCAGGCTGGAGTGCTTTGTATGCATCCTATACAAGTTAAATCCTCAGCACCATACATGGTCCCTATGGAGTGATCCCTGAACACAGAACCAGGTGTAAATCTTGAGCAATGTCATGTGTAGCCTCAACATCAAACACAACATCAAGCACTTAAGAAAATAAATAATGGGCAAAATATTGGAAGAGGCATTTCACCAAATAATATATACCATGATGATAAGAAAACACATCAATAGATGCTTCACCCATTGGTTATTAGAAAAAATGGTCAATTAGGGCTCACAAGTAAATTTCTCAGAAGAGAGCAACATAGAAGGATATGCCATTGAAGCTGCCTCTGGACCCTGTGTCAGGCTGTCTTATCAAGGACGACCTGGAGGGGTGCGGGTGAGTTCCCCTCACGACCCTCCCCCGCTGGCACCAATAGAGTCCCAGCAGCCAAAAACTTCCAGTACTCAGTCGCTGCCGTGCTCTTGGCCAATTTCCACATGTTCAGATGAGCCTCATCCGTGAGTGAATCTGCTGAAAAACCCAGGAATGTGGAACTTGTTACTGAAATCTCCAGGCTCGCACAGAGTCAGGAATGGGCAACTGAACAACACCTCCCTTTCCCTGTGTTTCCAGTAGCTTGGCAGTCACATCGAGGAACTGCCTCTGGTGCCATATTCAGAGACCCACAAATAAATCTCTTGAAAGAGAACAACACAGAACAAAATGCCATAGAGGTGCCTCCAAACCCCAAGGTAACCATCCAGTTAAAAGAAAAATTAAATTAACCTCACTGTATAATATCACTGTATCACTGTATCACTGTCATCCCATTGCTCATCAATTTGCTCGAGTGGGCACCAGTAATGTCTCCATTGTGAGACTTGTTGATACTGTTTTTGGCATATCGAATATGCCATGGGTAGCTTGCCATGCTTTTCCGTGTGGGCAAGATACTCTCTGTAGCTTGCCGAGAGGGGCGGAGAAATCTAACTGGGGTTGGCCACGTGCAAGGTGAATGCCCTACCTGCTGTGCTATCACTCCAGTCCCACTGTATAATAGTATTTATAATTTTAGAATTCCTAGAGCATGTGATCACAAATACAGCTGCATGAAATCTCATACTCTGTACAACTGATGTACAAGTGTAGTACACCACAGTTGATGGGTGTAAAGCAGAAGGCAACCCATATTGGAGAGAAATATATATATATTATATGCGTATATATAAAGGTTGACACAAGTCTCAACCTTTAACAACATGTTAGTAACCTCTTATACAAGGGCTTAATGGCTCCAGGGTGAAATGCAAAAACCTTCACACACGTTCCTCTAAGGAAAAATTTTGGATCATTAGATTATTCATAACAAGAAATGCAAAATAAATTATTTAGGTCTTGCTTTGGGGCAGGGTTTGGGGAGCAGGGTGGAAACATTCAAATTATGGTGGCGGGTGAGTGTAATAGTGGTGGGATTGGTGTTGGAATATTAAATATAACAAATTATTGTGAACAACTTTATAAAAATAAAATTAAATTAAAAAAGAAAAATGGGGGCTGGAGCGATAGCACAGCAGGTAGGGCATTTGCCTTGCACACAGCTGACCCAGGTTTGATTCCCAGCATCCCATATGGTCCCCTGAGCACCACCAGGAGTAATTTCTGAGTGCAGAGCCAGGAATAACCCCTGTGCATCTCCAGGTGTGCCCCAAAAAGCAAAATAAAAACAAAAAAGAAAGAAAAATGGCCAATTAAAAGCATAATAAAATCCCACTACAGATATGTTAGATTTGATGCCAAAACTAAATTCTGACCATAGCAAGTATTGATTAGGATGCAAAGTAAGTGGAACTTTTAGACATTGCTGGCTAAAATTGCAAGTAATTTGGGAAAAATTTTGTCAACTCTTTTAAAAAGTATATATACTTTTACTCCATACTTACCCATCTTACTCCTATGCATTCACCCCAGAGAAATGTCTATAAATAAATTTGCCCACAAATGACCTTTGTTGATAATCTTTATCTGTAATACCTCCAAACTGTAAATGATATCTATTATCAGGGATTAAACAAGTGTACTGAAATATGTCCATTATTGGAACGCTATGAAACAACAAAGAAGTAAACTATTAGCAAACATATAAGATGCTGAATTTCAATATTATTTTGAATATGAAATAACACAGCAATAACAGGTTTGTGATTTCAATAAATAATCTTCTAGAAAATCTATATCATGAGATATCACATATCAATGGTTGGAGATGAAATTGAGAGTAGATTAGCGCTGTAGTACTGTTGTCCTGTTGTTCATCGATTTGCCTGGGCATTACTGGGCACCAGTAATGTCTCCATTATGAGACTTGTTATTACTGTTTTTGGCATATCGAATACACCACAGGTAGCTTGCCAGGCTCTGCCATGTGGGCGGGATACTCTCGGTAGCTTGCCGGGCTGTCCAGGTCTGCCGTGTGTAAGGCAAACGCCCTACCTGCTGTGCTATTGCTCCAGCCCAGGAGTAGATTAGGAAGTGGAATTACAAATAATTATACATTAACCTGTAGGGATTTGTTTACTATGTTGATTGAGTGATACATCTATGCTAAAATCCTATCAAATTGTTCACTTTAAATATGTCTATTTTAGGGGCCAGTGAGATAGTATAATGCAGGTAGGGTGCTTGTACATGTTTAAGCCATATTTGATCCCCAGAAACCCATATTATCCCCCAAGCCTCCCAAGAGTGATGTCTGAGCACAGAGGCAGGAGAAATCCCCCCCAAAAAATTCTTTTATTTGGTCTGCTAAATAAAAAAAATCTTAAAGCAAATAAATATATATGCACATTAATTATGGGTCTTTTGGACCTCAGTGAAGGTCCTTAAAAATTGAGTAATGACTGGTTGCCTTGGGGTTTTTGATACAACACATGGAAGACTCACTAAACTAAACCTTCTTTTGAATCATAAAAGAGGACACATCTGCCTGTCATTTGAAACTCAAGTCTAGTTGCTCAAATACTCAAAAGGGATAAGAAGAGGGGATGGGTGGAGAGCTTTCCTGGGTGAGGAGACACTACAGCATTTGTTGAGGAACCTGCAATTGACTTGGCTTCACTGGAACCCGTGAGCTCTATGAGAACCTCATGAGAACCATGAGGGTGTCCCTGAGGAGGAGAGCATGGAACAAGGAGGAAATGACTATTCTTATTTCTTTCCAGATCCATGAATGTATAAACTTTCATCACACTATGCCACTTAGTTCTGTAACCAATTTCTCCAGGCATCCCCACCCCTGAGTTTAAAAATGGGGCCATATCATTTACATCCAAATTACAATCACCTGACTCCCTCCCTACCCAAAAGGAAAGCTCAGTTTTCGAGGGGAAACCTCCAAATGTAGTTACTGTTCTCCACTCTCAAAACAGTCTACCATGTTCTTCCGTTTCTTCCAAGTCACACCTTTTGACATGTGCCCACAAAACAGAACCCCACACACTACATTCATTTTCTTTTTTCTCTTTACTTTGTGTAATACACGGTGCTGCTCAGGGGCCCTGTCCATTCCTGATGAGCTGTGGCCAGTCAGGCCGTGGTCCAGAACACAGTGCTGCTCAGGCTTTGCTGTGCTGGGGATTACTTGAGCCACACAGGTCTTGGGAGCCTCCAGGGCCACACCTGGCAAGGCTTGGAGGCATCCAGCAATATACCTGATGATACCTTAGAAGCCACAAGGTGCAGGCGATCAAACCCATATCTGGAAAATGCCAGCCATGTACCCTAACCATTATACTATCTCCCAACCCTGCACTGATTTTCTTGTTCAAAACTTCCATTGGGAGAACATCAGCGTTCATGCCATGAATGGAAATTAACGAGTAATTCCATGCATGACAAACCATTATTAATAGCATTGTAAACAATTGAATTTCAATGTAAAAAAATATAGAACCCTTAAATAAAAGAGAGAGAGAGAGAGAGAGAGAGAGAGAGAGAGAGAGAGAGAGAGAGAGAGAGAGAGAGAGAGAGAGAAGAGGTGGGTGCAGCCAGTGCTACAAGCCTCAGCAACCAGAGTACAAAGCAACTCTTGTCCTGCTTTTGTGTCAGCTTAGCAGAGCAAGAATTACCTTTCATAGAATTCCCTTTGCACTACAGGTTGGGATTAGCAGGGTTCACAGGAAGGATGGTGTGAGATCTGAAGGCAGAAGGCAGGAGCGAAGCAGCTTTCGTGTGTGAAGCAGCAAGCCTCTATGAGAGCTGGTGCCGGTCTAGGGGCGGGTCTCTTGCGCTTCTCCGCTCTCCTCCCCAATGGCTCAGCTCCCACAGAATCTGCTGCTTCTATAAGGTGGAGGGATATGCAGTTCCTGCAGATCTTCAGGGGCTTCAGGACTGGAAGTGGTGGGAGAAGCACAGAGGTTCAACTTGTTCTTGGAGCTTCCATGTCTTGATGGATTTCTGTTTGCTCAGATTCCTGTCTATATCCAGTTTTTCTCCCTGACTATAACCCAGTTATTCTGCAGCAACTTCTAGTTTATCCCCAGACAGAGGCAACACCCTGCATACGTTGCCTGTCGCCTCCTGCAGCTGACCAGCCCCGGCCAACACAGGTCTCCTACCAGAGAAACATGTGTCCGGGACAGAGGAACAACTCTATTTTACCCAAACCTTGACACTGACTTCTCATGAAGGCCACGTGTCCAATGTCTTAATTGTCACCTTTGCAATCAGCTTCCAAATTGCAGGACCCATGGGGGAAGGTGCCCGCACAGACTTTCCATTCTCCTTTCTTCTCCCAGGCCCACCCCCTAGCAAATGCCTTCCTTTCTGCCTCTCCCCACACACAGTTAATAAAAACAAAGCACCCTGCCCTGCCAGGGGTGTGAACAGATGTTGTGTGGGGGCGCGAGTGGGGGCAGAGGCTGCTCTGGTCTCCACAGCAGCTGCCACAGAGCCCGGATCAGACAGCCCTCAGTGCCCTCAGAGACGCGGTGAGCTCCGCCCTCACTCTTTGATTCCCCCATTTCAAAGCATCCCAGCAACTTGACCCCTTTCTCATATGTCTTTGTTTGCACTCATTTCCTTTCCGTGGTGCTTTGCCAGAATTCTGGGTTGGATTACAAGGCATCCATGAAGACCGGGCAGATCAGGGGAACACAGGACAGAGAAGAGTGATTTCATGGCTTTTGGACCCAGTGCAATTGTATATCCGGTCAACCTAAATCCACAATACCCAAAGAAAGGCAGAGAATTCTCAAGATAGAGCACTGGAAACGGAATTAAAAGACTGGATTGCATTCTCTTCATGTGCCTTTGGGATCCTGAGCGAGTTTCTTTCTGACTGCCTCTGGAAAGCAGGTCTTGGAGATGAGCAATGGTTGCTTTCCCCTGCTGCCAGCCGTCTCAGCAGCTATGCGATCATGTGCAGGGAATGTACTCTAAGGTCTGAAGGCCCATGTTAGCTGCTGCAGCTGTTCCTAAACCTGGCTTATTCCACCCAGAGCTGGGTTGCCAGTCTTACAGTTTTGTCACAAACCAACACAGCTTCCCTGCTGTGGAAAGTTACCTCCTCCAGAAGATTTTAACTCAGGATGCTGCCCCAGCTATGGCATGTGTACTTTAAAAACAAAACCAACAAAATAACAAAACGTGACTGTTTGTTCTGATGATAAGCTAAGTTGGGAAATAGCTGATGCCAAGGAAAGGACTTGATCACATTTAGAGGTGCTGTCTGTAAGGCCAGGAAAATGGACATGATTATCCAGATCATTCAGGAAAAATGCCACATTTTTTCATTAATATTACAGGAATCATGAGTAACTAAGACATTTGGCTAGAAAGCAGACTTGTGAAGCAAAGGTCTTTTCCTCTGTTTAAATTCAGACCAAATCTCTGGAAAAGTTGCTAGTGGTGAAAGTAAAAAGAATTGTGGTTCCCGCAGTTCCCATCCTTAGGGCCGCCATCACCCCTGGACACTGGGAATCTCTATTATGTACATGTTTATTGCTGAGAATTAGTGCTTAGAGACCACACATCCCCATTTCTAATATGAAAAAAACAATGCTTATTCCTTATAATACACCATGTTTTGGTTAAAAGCGAGAGAATATTTTGAAATAGCTTTCTATTTTGTTTCATGTTTTAATTTGTACTTTTTTGTGGTGCCACAAATAGAGCCCACGACCTCAAGTATGAGCGTCGACAGCTCTATTCCTGAGCTGCCTCCTTGCTGGCTGATTCAAACACTCTAATATAGGGCCCAGAGTTTTAGAGCAGGGCCCCAGAGGGCACAAGTGTATGGTCATGAGTTCATACCCCCAGAGTCCTACATGAGCCAAGTAGGATTTGGGCAACTCTGCTGTTTGAGCCTGGCACCTCCTGGTCCTCCAGTGAATGTTGCATCACAAAAAGGGGTGCAATCCCCAAATAACACTGAAACTAAAAAGATAAGCAAGTACCATGGCCAGAAAGTGCTTTTGCATATGTGAGCACTGCACTCAGTCCTGTGAGCACCACCACAGCCATATGTCCTCTGGTAAGCATGTGTGTGAACATGGCACTAAAAAAGATCAAACCTTGGTGGGCTCTATGACTGAGTGTGCAAGTACTACAACCTGACTGCAACCCCCTGCAAGTGCCACAGGCATGTGTTCTTGCCATCCCTGAACAATGCAATAGTGGCGGCAACAACAAAGAAAAAAAATTATATATATATATATATATATATATATATATATATCAATGTATCTTTGGATGCCTATGTATTCTAGGTCACTATTAGTTGTCTTGTAACAAAGAAGCTCCATGTTCCAGATATTTCATGGGGAGGGTCTACAGATTTTTCATGATGATGATCACTTACTGCAGTGCTTGCTGGAGATCCAATCCAGGGCCTCAGACATGCAAGGCAAGTGCTTTAGGGCTGAACCACACCCCCCACTCCAGATCTATTATTTTGCCACATTGTGTTCTTCCTACAACAACCACAAGACCAGATGGCAGCCCTCTTTGCTAATGTTAGTGGGAGGAATTGAGGATCTAATTCTGGAGATTGAAATATGTGCAATTCTGTTTAAAGTCTCTGTTTCAGGGTCTTTGCATTTGCAAAGGAAGAATTTCCTTAATGCTGAGTTTTCTAGGAGGAAACACTGAGCTGTTTTAATTCCATCAGATCTCTTTGTTCACTGTTTTTTTTTTTTTTTGCGGGGGTCGGGGGTCCAGCTCTGGCTGGTTAAGGAAGGTATGGTTTTGTGTACCCTACATTTCATTTCAGGAAACGTTAATGAGTGCTGCCACCTCATGGCCGGGCAAATTCTAACAGCTGTACCCAGGGCCTTCTGAAATGGAGCCAAATTCTCAGAAAGCTTGTTTGCTCAGTAGAAAAAAAAATGCTCATGAATTCTTAACAACTGTGCCTCCCTGCTTTGCTATTTCCTGGATGAAAAAAAGTACGTGTTGGATTATTGGTGTCCTTAAGAAGGAATTTATTTTTGTTTTTGTTTTAGTTCTTCAGGGAACATCCTTCAGGCATATAAATCAAGGTTAGAGAAGTTAGATGGGAAGGTTTTAAAACTAAATATACTACCCATGGCCAAAAAGAGAGAGGCCGAGGGGCTGAGCTTGTAACATCAGGGACAGATGTTCTCCAAGCTTGGACCCTGTATCCCTGCAACACTGGGGAATTTATTAATGCACTTGGCAGCCAACCTAGACCTACTGAATCAGAACTCTGGGGCGGAACCCAGAAATGTGTGTTTTCAGATGAAATTAATGCTGGCTCAAGTATGAACCCCACTGAGCAGGGCACAGAAGCCGTCTCTAGACAAAGATGAAATAGCTGCACTCAGCATCCGTTGGGTTCTCCATGATCTCATTCTGTTTTAGCTCCCTCTTCCTGTCTTAAGAACTCAACAAACCACAAACATTCACCAAGTCACTGCTCTGGGCAAGTCACCATTTCAGATGAGGAGGGTCCAGCAGGGGGGCTGGGCACGGGCCTGTGAGTTTGTATCTCTATCAGTTTTCCAGGTGAAGCTGCTGCTGGGTAGGGGCCACCTTTAGCCCTAGAGAGAACAGCAGCAGACCCAGAGGCCATATCGCTTCAGATGGAGAAGGAAGTTAAGACTTGGGGGCAGGTTAGGGGGCGGAGGTGAGGGCATGGGGATCCTTGTGGCAGTAGGAGCCATTTCTCTACACTTTCAGGCTCTTATCACTCCCCTGGGAGGCAGTAGATTTGAATTTAACTCCAGTCCATTATAAAGAGATTAAAAGAACATGTTATGATTTCCCCACCTAAAGGTTAGGCAATTCAAAAGTCTAAGCCAACTTGCAGTTATTAAAAGGCCTTAGAGAAAACTGTCAGTAGTTTCTCGAAAATTTTGGCCATACATTAAAAGACTTGCTTCCTGCTTGGTGTTGTCTTGACTTGATCCATGGTGCTTACATCCAGCTTGTCCCCCTCTTGTTCAATTTGCCATTGTATGTTTGGTTGGTCTAATGAATCTAAGCACCCCTGATGCAAACAGTAAATCAGCAGAGCCGCAAATTCAACTTGATGTGTGAGTGCAGATATATTGTAGGAAATCTCAGAGTCAGGGCGAATTCTAATTGTGGATTAGAATACAAATGCCCACTTGTAGGTTTTACACAGTCTCTGCTGTCTGCGGACAATGGCTCCTCTGATTCATCTGCTAGTCAGCATTGTTCTGACAGGGAAGAGCCAGGGTTGGCTTTGCAAAATTCCTAAGTCTTTAGGAGAGAGTGAGGGAAGCGGCTTGGTGTGGTAACTACTCTACATGTTGAGGTCAGGCCAAGCTGGCCCCAGATTCTTTGTGCACTGGGAGAAGTTATTTGATCTCCCTGGTGTTGTTTACCTGTAACTTTAGAACAATGCTACCTCTTTTATGGTATATTTTTAAGGATCCAATCAAGAAATAGTAGGTGCGGTGCATAGAGTGGGGGCTCTAGATGTACAGCCGCTTTCCTTAAGCCCCCCAGAGGGCTGGGACTGGGCTGGGGATGGGGGTGGGGGCAATGAGAGGAACAGTCACACTCTGGGCTTCTTTCTCCCAGGGTTGCTTTGTGTTAAACAAAGAACCTGTGTCCAGGATGGTGCCAGGGCTGTGGTGGGGGGTGGGGGAGGGGGAGGGAGACAGAGCTCTGTCAGTACCTGCTGAAGCTGGCCTAGAGCAGCAGTTAAATTTCATGTGGTCGCTTGTAAAGGAGAAACAAACGCAACATTTTATAGAACTGCAGATTTGGTTAAGCTGCCAGTGCTGGATGTGCAAGGAATTCCCCCTTCCTGGGGTTGGACTTGTAGCAGTCACTTGTGTGTGTCTGATGCATTCCTCTGGAAAGTTAGCAGAATCTGAGTGTGAAGATGAAGCAGTTGGGAAGAAAGAAGGGTTGGGTTCAAGGAAGGAAGACCAAGACTGGGTTGGGAGGCTCTGTAGGGGTCTGAAGATCCTGGTTCTGGTGTGTGTGTGTGTGTGTGTGTGTGTGTGTGTGTGTGTGTGTGTGTGTGTGTAAGAGAGAGAGAGACAGAGAGAGAGAGAGAGAGAGAGAGAGAGAGAGAGAGAGAGAGAGAGAGAGAGAGAGAGAGAGAGAGAAAGAGAGACAGAGAGAGAAAGAGAGAGGAGGGGGAACTGACAGGAGCATCTGGGCATCTGGTAAAGTTGGCAAGGTTGAAATGAGACATGGGGTGGAGTTGTGATTTTCTGGGGTGCTCTGAGTAAAATCTTATGAGTCAAGATCATGTTCTCTAAGGGGCCCCATCACTTAGGGGATTTTTTTTTTTATAAATGAGGAAGACTTTGTAAGAGGAAAGAAATCACCCCGGTTATTGCTAGAGATTTAGTACAGTGGATAGGAAGCTTGTGTTGAACATGAGATCCAAGTTTTATCTCCAGCACCACAAGGAGTGATGAGACCTGAGCATTGCTGAAGAGCCCCCCAAATATAGTAAAACAACAACAAAAATTCACCCTGACCTCCTAGTGAAGAATAAATATATAATGGAAAGAGTTTAGTAGGGTTCAAGAGTAGTTCAGAGTTAGGACACAGATCTTTTCCTTATTCTTAGCAACTTTGAATGTAGGAAATGTAGGAAGTAATCAGGGACTTGGATTTCACTATCACAGGGGTGAGTGATTTACACTCATTCCAGGGAGGCAGTGAGGATCCAGGAGACTGCAGGAACACATTTAGCAGAATGCTCTGTGTATGGTGAGAGCTCACCTTAACCTTGTGTGATGATGATAAAGAACTTTGCTCTTTATTTTTACTTTTGGGGGTTTAGACCACATCTGGTAGTGTTCAGGGATTACTCCTGGCTCTGTGTTCAGGGATCATTCGTAGCATTGCTCAGAGGACCATGTGTGGTGCTTATGAAATAAACCTGGGTCAGCCACATGCAAGATCAAATGCCCTACCCACTGTGCTATTTCTCTGGCTCGACTGTTTAGAGTAAAACTCTACTTGCATGAGGTTTTAGCTGTGACATTTTCAAGAGTTCTTCTATTCTCTCTGAGACCAAATTTACCTTAGCTCATGATAAAACAAATCAGTAAACTAGGAAAATAGTACAGAGGTTAGAGTATATATACTTTGCACCTACATAACCCTGGTTTGATCCCCAGGGGCACCTCATAGTCCCGAGTACTGAGTATAGCCTTGGAGGCCCCCAAACTGCTTTGGGTGACATACTGGCTCTCTGAGTAGCACACATCCTCAGGGTCTTTACCCCTAGGCTACCAGGGCCTCAGATTCCCCTCGGTAATGCTTGGGTGCCCATTCCACCCACCCACTCTCAACCCTCTGCAAAGAAATAGCCCCAGGAACTGCAGAAGGGAACAAGGGTAGGCTTAAGAGATGCGGACAAATCCTTCAGGATGAAACCCAGCTGGAGGATAGAAGGGAGCTTGCGTAAGTCTGTGCATTTGATGGTGTTGGAGAAGGAGCTGAATCTCTCTGGGAGATGGGAGATGTTTGGGAAGAAGAGGCCATCTTTTGTGATGGAGGGGAAGCAGGGAGGGGATGGGACATGGCAGGGCCTCCAAAGACAGGCACAACTGATGAAACTGAGCGGTCACATTTCTCAAACCACTGGCTCCGGCAAGAGTGATGAGGTCAAATTTTGCAGCCAGGGGGAATTGCACCTGTCACTTATGTCCTCGTTTGACTTTGGGCTAAGCTGCCGAAGCAGCCACAGACACGAGGGCCTGGAAAGTGGCCCCAACTGTCTAGGCACGTATACTTTCCTGTTTTGCCAATTTTTATCTTCTAATTTATTGCACCCTGCTGGAACACTTGATTCTAGTGTTTCAGCAGTGAGCAAAACAGTCTTTTTTGTTCCCTAAGAGCTCTCTGTCTTGAAGATCATTGAGGCAAAATATAAATAATAACTCATGGACGGAGCTCCTTAAGATTTTACCCATAAACTAAAGGTTCAGAATGCCCTAGATGGTACGATAGGCTCAAACCTACTTCACACTGGGGGTTCCTCAACCAATGGGAATATAATGGGGGTGAACTCAGATGGGAGAGAAAAGGACGTTGGATTGAAGTGGAGACAAGCCTTTAAAAATATATATATATATATAAGCTTGGGAAA
Organism: Sorex araneus; assembly: GCF_027595985.1. NCBI lineage: Eukaryota > Metazoa > Chordata > Mammalia > Eulipotyphla > Soricidae > Sorex > Sorex araneus. The sequence continues at coordinate 171,330,064 of NC_073313.1, read as the reverse complement.
AATATGCAAGCTTCCCTTTCATAGAGAGGCACAGACCCTGGGAAAACTGCTCCCTTGTTTCCTGATGCTATTGTCTTCTGACTGCATTCATTTACCTCCCTACTCCAGTTACTCCCATTTCCATTTTCTGCTTTAGGCTCAGCTCTTGGCTGCCTGCACAAAGCCCTTTAAACCCTCCAAACTCTCTTCCTCTCGGGTTTCTCAGATTGTGCCTGAATTTCTCTTTTGTCTTTGATTGCATTTGGGATGCAGGATACACATTCGTTCCAGTGGGATAACACACCCATGCTAGTTTGTGTGCGAACATAAATGGTGCATCTCCCTGGTGAGAGTATTAAAGGGCCTGGAGTGTGAGAGCTATGTGAGCCTGGATGGATCTGACCCTCCAAGCTGCTCATCCTGGGTCAGTTAGAACTGAAACCCAGGGATGAAGGAGAGTCCTCAGGGGAGGTGAGTGCATGCTTTGCAGGTGCAAGTCCAGAGTTTGATCCCAGGAACTAATGACTCCCCCACCCCAAACATTCCTGGCATCCCTGGCATCTCTTTGGGGGAGCCTGGTGGCCCCAAGACTGCCAAACATCAGGGGGAGTGGTTCCTGGACCCCTAAACACCACTGAGGATGTTCTTCACAAAATAAAAAAAAGAAAGGAAAAAATAAAAACAACTTGAAACCAAAGAAGTTTCAGGAATCTTCAGGCCATGGATGGGAGTCCAGGACTATAATCCATCCGGTCTTGTTGCTTTGCCTTCTGCAATGATCAGGATGCTTGTGCCAGAGTCAGGAATCAACATGCATGCTCGTACCAACTGTTTATTCCTCTGATTAGATTGTACATATATGTCCCATGCGCTTCCTTTACTCACTCCAAGCAGTGGATGCAGCAGGTCGGCCGTTAAATTCTCTGGGTTGTTTGCTGACTTGATTTATCAAATGGATACAGTTATTCAGGCAAACACATCTTTATTAAATGCTCTATGTCAAGAATATCATAAAGTGTTAGATCTAAATCTGTTTAAATCTGGTTTCTGGATGGGGTGTGACCTCAGTGATCGGGCTTCTTTCTTTGTATGAGCAGGGATGTGAATTCAATTCTTGGCATTGTGTGGTCCTCCAGCACCACTAGGTCTATCTCTGGAGGCCCCTGAGCACTGCAGGGGTGGTCCTGGTGATCCGAAGCACTACTGGGCTCAAGTGACATTGTACCCAGCAACCAGCATCCTTGGGTCTTACTATTGAATCTCTTGGCCAGATTCTCTGAATATTGTTGAGAGTGATCACTGGACCCCTTAAGCACTGCATGGTTGGTGTGCCCTGCAAATAAGAAAACAGAATAAAATAAAATAAAACAAAGTAGATCAGTGCCTGCCTAAAAGGAGTCTACAAAATAAGAACTTAGTAAAAGAATATTTATGACAAATACAACTATAATAAAGCAATACAAGAATGACAGAATAAACACATGGGAATACAACTTATTTTGCTTGGAAGAATTGCTTAGAACAGATCAACTAAATTTATTTGGAAGAAAGTTCACTATTCCCTTCTGGAGTCATATGAGTTTTGTCTTACACGATGCCAATGAGATAATGCAGTCTATGTAAAATCTTAAAATGGGCAATGTGTTCACAGGATCCAGGCAGACGCTACTATGATAAAAAAGAGGTTTTGGAGAATTGATGAACCAGGATATTTTACACAGAAAAATGCAGGTCCATAGTCGCCATCTGAATTACGGGTCCTACCCTAAAGTTGAGTCTTTGTTTAGTCACAGGAACCAACAAACTTGTCCTCTCAGTTAATACAGCTGAAAGCTCACTGTGACCTCAGGTGACCTTCACCACTGTCTTGCAGTTGGAAATGGCAGATGGCTAGGAAGAGTCACACTTTAAGTGCTGAGAGGATATTGGTGGGGACAGGGTCCTCAGAATGAACCTTTAGCAATGATCATCTCATCAGAACTATGAGCCTTATTGGACTGCTGAGAGATTCACTTCTCTCCCCTGCCCCCTGCATCTTGGCATCATGGTGATTTGAAAGCATGTTGTTTTGAAATTGATGGTTTGCAAACACGAGCAGCTGTCCTAATGAAAGCACAGCATTCAGAGAATTATTCCTCCTTAGAGTCACAATAGCATGGGTCAAAGGACATTGCCTAAAGCAAAGGAATTATGTATGGTAAAAGTCTGACATCATCCCAGGGGGTATTAAAAAAAAAACAACACCAAAACCTCCAAACTAAGTGGAACAAAAATCTCTAGTTTTAATTTGTGTCATACATTTGACATTTGGTTCTGTCCAGATTCAGGGACATCTGACGCAGCAGGAAGGAGACAGAAAAGTGACCACAGCACACCCTCTGGCGGTAAGGCAGACCCACTACATCCCCCTGCCCCTGGGAGAAAGAAACCAGGACAGTTTAGATTTTTAGGGTCCCTGAAGTGCAGCAACATCTGTCTGTGGAGAGACTATTCCAAACATCTTTTGCTGAGCTTTGTGATAATTAAATAGAGGAGCACTGTGTAGTTATCCATAAAATGTCTCATTACTGCAGTGAAAATAACACAAGGACAGTCCCTCTATAAATCATGGTGACAAACTGCTAACTTTTACCAGAAATCAGGTCCCTCTGCCTTGTACAATCATCTCTCCTTCCTTCCTTCCTTCCTCCCTTCCTTCCTTCCTTCCTTCCTTCCTTCCTTCCTTTCTTTCTTTCTTTCTTTCTTTCTTTCTTTCTTTCTTTCTTTCTTTCTTTCTTTCTTTCTTTCTTTCTTTCTTTCTTTCTTTCTTTCTTTCTTTCTTTCTTTCTTTCTTTCTTTCTTTCTTTCCCTCTTTCTCTCTTAATTTGAAATGGAATCTCAATTCCAGTGCTGTGGGAACAGTAATAATTGTAATACCCCCATCTCCACCCCATCTTGGACTCTTCCTTTTGTGACCCAAAGAGCCTTCAGGAAGTACAGATTCAAAGGAGAAGGCTGGGAATGAGAGAATTAAAACAATCTATTGTCCTCTCACCCAGGGAGACATGCCTTCAATACTGATCAATTGGCAGGTGTTCACAGTGCTGTTGGTGCAGTTGTTCAAATGGCAAAGACCTGTGATCTCTAGGATCATGTTTGGGGTTGTCTTCAGATCAGTGATATCTGACAGTGATATCTGATATTACATATCACCAACTGATATGTGGCAATATCTCATAATAACTTAATTTCAGGGTCTTATACATGTGGGAAGCATATAAACCACAGCACTTCAGGGCTGGGGATGTGTTCAGTGTCAGAGCACTTCCTTGCATGACTGAGGCCATGGGTTCCATCCCTGACACTATGGAAATGAAAACAAAAACAGAACAGCAATTCAATGCCTTACTGGCTCTGTTTGTCTTTGTCTTAAGTTGACTTGAAACAGCCAAAGCAGGCTGGAGAGGACCTTGATAGCAGTTCAGCTGATCAGAGCTTTCCAGTCTGGACATCTTCAATTGTCTGAACTATTCTTTTGGACTAATCATTTGTATGTCATAACACAATAGCAAAATTAGGTCAGTAAACAGTGACTGTCAACCCTCACTCTGCAAATCAGGGGTGAAATATCTCATTATTGGTGGAAGTTTGAGACAATGAGTATTGGAGCTTGCATGTGTTGTAAGAGGTTTTGTGTGCTAGCTACTAGATTCTTTTCATTTAGGAAGGCCTCAAAATAATTCTTTGCTTTGTCATTGCAAAGAATTCATGTGATAAATCATGGATTTCCTCTCACTCAAGCTTCACTGCCACTATCCTAGGTCCTCCAAATAGCCTTGAGTGAAATATGGGAAGAGTAGGGATAGAAGTTCCCTGATTGGATCTGCCAGAGATATAGTATAGGGGTTAAGGCACATGTCTTGCATGTTACTGACGCCTGTTTCATCCTAGGTGTTACACAGTCCCTTGAGCATCACTAAGTAGAGCCCTGAAGACATTTGAATATGGAATATGGTCCTGGTGGCCTTTGAACACTGCTGGGCTAACCTGAATAATCCCTAGCACCTCAGGGTCTGAGTAACACTGAATCCTTAGTCCCTTATACAGAACAGTCTCCATAACACCCTTGAAAGTATACACATACATAATACATACACACACACACACATTCCTGATGTTGGAGACTCCTGCAGCAGACAAGCTACTGGGAAGTCTTGGGCACCCCAGTATTGTGTCTGACTCTACTTTACTTGAATCACTTAAATCAGATCACACTGTGTTTGTCTCTTTTAGAGATACCTGACAGGACTGACCACTGGCCAAGCTGGTGCATGCCAGTCATTCTTTTTGGGTGGTAAAGCAGACGTAGGCCTCATGAATGTATGAAAATCTCTAGGTGGGGAGATATTCTCAAAGGAATTGATCACGTTGACAGTTCTGAGTGGTTCACTCCACCTGCAATTGGTCCAGACCTAGAGCCAGTGAAGCATTGTGACCTGTTCAACTGGAAGAGATGCTTTTTGTTTCTGAGCCATACCTGGAGGTGCTGGCGAAAGGTACCCAGGGCTTCTGTAAAACCTGTACTCTAGGGATGAAGCACTATTTCAGAGGAGAGGGCACCTGCTTTGCATGCAACTAATCCAAGTTCAATCCCCGGCATAACATATAGTTCTCTGAGCCTCACCAGAAGCCAGGAGTAAGCCCTGAGCACTACTGAGTGGCCAAAAAACAAAAACAAAGTAAAGAAACAAAGGAAGTAAAAGGAAAAAGAATTATGCAAAGCATGCACTCCAGACCATTAGGCTATCTCTCTGGCTCAAGAGATGCTCTTTTTAATTTTTAATATTTAAAAATTGAGCTATCACAGGGGAGGGGGTAAAAATTTGAGCTACTGGAGTTTATAATATCATTAAATTAAATGAATTCCTTAATAGTTGAATTACTACACCAATCCAAACTTAGTTTCCTTTTCTTCTTTGCCTCCCAAGCAGTGCTCATGAGATCTTGAAGACCCTACTGGCTATTCTCAGCCATCCTAGCTGGTGGCTCACAGCTAGGGCCCAAGAACATGATGCTGCATGGGAGTGAGGCATTATCTGGGTCACCGTGGTGGTGCTGGGGGCCTCCAGAATTGCATCTAGTGATGCTCGGGGTAGCATATAATACTGGGAACTTGAGCTGTACCTGGCATCTGCTAGGCATGGGCCCTAACTACTGTACAATTTCCTGGCTCCCAGAGAAATTCTCTGATATCAGAATTCTATCAGTTAAAAGAAGGCAATGCATTCAGAATTGCTCTTCTAGTCATAAAGCTGTTGAAGCCAGTATTACGGTGAAGGATGTATAGATCCTTGTACACCATCTTACCTCAGGAAAACCAGGGCTTCTGCACTGCAGCACAGCGGGGTGCTCATCAAATAACTGCTCTAAGGTGGGACATTTCATCGATTAATTCAACAAATTATTATTGAACACCTCCTCCATGCCGGGCAGTGGTGCTATGAGAGTGAGCAATAACTCAAATTTACCACCTCAGGTATATTGTTCGAAATATTTATCCAAGTAACAGCACAGAAAGAGTGCAGAGAAGCTGTGATGGTGAAGAGCAGTTCCTGTGGACATCACTCCTTCTCAAACCTGGTATTGATTTGTGATTCACTTCTTCTGGTGCTAATCTCCTTAGAGTGTGTTATATATCCAAGTCTTGATTTGTGAAAGTAACCACTTTAGCTCCCACTATAAAAAAAAATGAAGATTGAGCTCATTTGTACCCTGCTCACCTACTCTTAAAAAAGGGAATTGATGGGAGGGGAGAGGGATCTCTGCCAAAAAAAGAAACAGCGATTGGTAAGTGTCACATTTTTGGGGTGCCAAATTTCTCCGAATATCCTTTTTATGACAATTGTTTATGTGCCCTCTCTCAGCTCTTGAAATCTATGTAGATGACTTTTTATTCACTTTTTATTCATGTGTATTATCATGGCTGATTTAGACCCCTTTCCTGAGGTGTACCTGACTTTCCATGGATATGGATTCCAGTCGGAAAACCCCTTTCTTCCTAAGTTTACATAGGTTTTGCCAGGCCTCTGGGGATGGCATGCTCCGCCCCTTATTTCTCCTCAACTCCAGCAACTCTTCTCTAGACAAACTGGTTTCTCTTTACTTCCTTCTGCCCCTCCCTGGCCATTCCTAAGCAAGCTCTCTATTTTCCCAATTGTAGATTCCCAACTGTTGTTCCAAGGATGGCCAAGACATTTTATCATCACTGCCATTTTGGTGAGCAGTTGATAGTGAATATGTGTAGAATTAGGTTTCCACAGAACACCATGGTGTATTCCCTGACAGGAATTCTAGCCGACATGGAGGAGTCTGAGGCAGCTGGGATCATCTCCTTTCTTCTCTAGGTCAGAGAATGATAGAATAGTGCTCTTAATCTTTTCACACCTGTGGACCAGCACTTGTCCTGCACACTGGTCCATGGATTGGCAGCTAAAGCCTCTACAGGAGACCATTCACTCTCTCTGCACCTGTGGACCAGCATTGGTTTGTGGATTACTCATTGAAGAATACTGCTTTAGAAGTCATTACCGAATATAAGTATTGAGATGTGGTGGGGATGGGGAGGGGGTGTTTTGGGAAGTACAATTCCTCCACAAGTGGAGGAAAGATGATCTCTCAGCATCTCTGGGTTCTGCCATCCTTTTTTTTTCTTTAAACTTCATATTTTTGTTTTGTTTTGTTTTAATAAATATTTTATTGAATCACTGTGAAAAAAGAAAGAAAAAAATACAAAGCTTTCAGGTTTAAGTCACAAATACTGATTAAATACCCATCCCTTCACCAGTGCACCTGTTCCACCACCAAGAACCCCAATACACCCCTTCCCACCCCACCCCCCATCTAAGTAGCTAATGATATTCCCATTATTCTCTATATACTTTGAGTACATTCCATATTTCCATACAGAACTCATTATTTTGATGGAAATTTTCCCCAACAATCAGGCCTACTGAATAGGCATCATCTAATAATTTCTCTTCATTGCTGAGAGTGAAGACTCTGAGTCGCACGGTTTTGGGTTTCTAATATTTTAGCTCAGCTCACAGTCAAAATGGATGGCTGCAAGAATCCGCTCTGGTACCAAAATGGGTTAGGAGACCTCAGGATCACAGTCTTTAGGCGCGGAGGGTCTGCTTCTCGTGCCGCGGCTCCGGTTCATCTCTGGGCGGAAGGCGCGCCGGGAAAGCCCCCCCTCCCAGGACCACCTACAGGCTACATCACTAAAGAAAGTCCTACCTCTGGGTTGAGGGGTCTTAGAGGGTGTCTGCCATCCTTTTTATGATTTCTGTGGCGGCCATCCTGCAAGCAGATGGAATATAAAGCCAACTTTAAGGATGGAAGAAGAGACAGATGAAGAGAAGCTGGGTGTTTAATGATTTTTCTGAGTTATTGAATCAGCCAACCTTACAATCCAGCCCCTTACTGGCCCTCAGGACATCTTGTTACATGAGCTAATTTGTTTTCATAGTGTTTAAGTCATCTTGAGCCAATATTACTGAAGTTTAACTGCTATAATTTCTAATGTAATTTCTGGAGTTGGTAATTTCTGGAAAGGGAAGTGGGATTTACCAGCTCTATATTTCAGAGACGGAGTGTGGACATTTGCCAGGCAGAGCTTTTTACTACCCCATGATCTTGCATTGGATTTTTTCTACTGCTTTGATTTGTTTTTATTACTACCCAGAACAGTACTTCTAAGTTGCAAACAATGACTGCAGAGTATAGCAAGTTCCCTGCTTTTATGTCTCATTTTCTGCGTTAGCTTTCTGAGTTGTCTAACTCATTGTACACCTCCATTCCTCTATTCCTTTTGACTCCCTTGGGTGCTGACCTTCTGTGGAGTCCATTGTTCTGGCCATCTCTCTGCTCCAGTGTAGGGATTTCAGAACCCCCATGGGAAGTGGGACAGAAACATATCACGCTTCAGTCTACTGGAAGGGTCAGAGGGTGGCGCTGATAACATTGTGAGGAAGGCCCATCCAGATGTTGCATTGTAACCTTTTATGATCTCTGGGACCAAGATGGTTGATCTGAGGGGCTTGACTATTATCCCTTCCCTCTGGCCCTCATTGATCTGGCCAAGTCTCTAGCATCTGTGCTTGCTTAGAGGTGATGCCCTCCTCAGGGAGAAAGAGTTGCTCTGTGGTCAAGAAAGAATACAACCACAAACATGTGCAGATCACCCCCCAAAAACACAACTGTAAAGCTCCTCTGCTTACATTGTATCATAAACCCATCTTGTGTGTGTGTGTATGCGTGAGCATGTGTGTGTGAGAGAGAGTGAGAGAGAGAGTGAGAGAGAGAGAGAGAAAGAGAGAGAGAGATTTGGTGATGCTCAGGGATTACTCCTGGTGGTGTTATGTGAATCATGAGGTACCAGGAATTGAACCCAAACATCCCACTGGCAACACACATGCCCTGGCCCTTTGAGGTATCTCCCTAGCACGCATATTCTTTTTTAACATATAAAGTCCTTTCTCAGTGCAGTTTTTAGATCTATGAACAAGAAAAATGAGAGGGTAAATGGAAACAGTGGGGTTGACTTTTCTTAGCTCTCTTAGTTTTTTCTAAATTTAAGTTGTGAACAAGTTGCAGGAGGCTGAAACCTTCTTGATCATAAATTCAACTGAGAATGAAAGTGGACAGTGCACATAGAACATTTTGCACAGGAGTTCACTGGTGCCTCTCAGCCACAGAGTTAATTTTTTTCCTGTGTTTTTTTAATCGATTAAAAAATATGTGTGTATTGTGAAGTTCATTTATTGATCCAGAGGAGAGTGAAAAGGATAGCTTCTCTAATTAAAACTGATTGGAACTGTGAAAGTTTAATTAATTGGATGCATGTCACTTCATTTCCATGTTATGTCTGCACAGCACCCTGTTTTCATAATTAACGTGTTGTGTGGAGTGGAGGGTGTCTTTCTAATTAACAGTCTGAGGGAGAAGTGATGTATAGGCCTGCTGAGCACGCAGAATGGGTGGGAAGTCCCCGCCAGAATCAGTTTCTTTTTGCCTTTTCTCTCACTCTTTGTTTAGTTAGTGAGTGAGGTTGTGGCAGCCCTTTAGAGATGCCAGGATGGTTTTCTGCAACTCAGTGTGGAGGCTGGGTGACTCTTCCAGGGATTACAGGGCAGTCACTCTGGCCCTTCTCTTCTTTGAAATCACCCAACTCTCACTACCTTGACTTCTCACCGGGCAGCCAATACTCACCCCTTGAGCCAAGACAAACATTCTCTGAGGGTTCACTTTGTTTCTATGTAGGTGACAGAACTCCATTTTCTGACTACACATGGGACCATAGGGAGATCACCCAAGTTCTCTGTGCCTCCCTTTATGAAATGTGGAACAAAGACCTTCCCAGGAAAGGCGTTGAGAGACTTCCTGAATCACGTGGGTGGTGTCTTTAGCAGGGTGTTACCTGCCTAGACTGAGTGAATGATCTTGTTAGCTTCCCTTATGCGTTTTAAGAAAGTATACTGCTGCACTTGGTTTTATATTAACTTCCTTGGCAAGTGGGGAGTTCCTTTTCCTTTCTTCTAAGGTAAACTTTTCTACTTTCTAAAAAAAAAAAGAAAAAGAAAAAAGAAGAAGAAAGAAAGAAAGAAAGAAAGAAAGAAAGAAAGAAAGAAAGAAAGAAAGAAAGAAAGAAAGAAAGGAAGGAAGGAAGGAAGGAAGGAAGGAAGGAAGGAAGGAAGAAAGAAAGAAAGAAAGAAAGAAAGAAAGAAAGAAAGAAAGAAAGAAAGAAAGAAAGAAAGAAAGAAAGAAAGAAAGAAAGAAAGAAAGAAAGAAAGAAAGAAAGAAGTAAAAGAAAGTATACTCCTACTTCCCATTGGCTTTCCCAACTGACCACGTTCAACTCAAATCAATACTCTACTTTGGAAACAATTTTCTCAAGATGAAAGCTGGTGTGGACCCGAGAGATAGGGCATGGGGTAAAGCATTTGTTTTACATGGAGCTTGCCTGGGTTAAATTCCCAGCACCACAAGTGGTTGCTGAACACTGCTAGGAGTGGCCCTTAAGTGCAGAGCCAGGAATAAGTGCTGAGAACCTTTGGGAATAACACTGAAACAAACTAAAAGATGAAAATACCACAAAAGTTGAGATGAATGTTATGTGCAAACTGGGCACTCCTACCCCTGCTTGGCCAACCTCACCTCTTAGGATCCCCTCATTTTTCAGCCCCCGGCCCCACTGCTGAACACTTGCCCCAACCCCAGATCTCCCACATCCATTATGTGATCATGTCTTCTTCAGCTCAGAGATTTTTTCTCTCAAAGGAAGAAAGAAAAATCCAATTAGCTTAAACATGCCTATTTTAGCGATGTTGTCAAGGGCCCCAAGCAATGACTCTTTATTCAGACACTTTCTTCTTGATTGAACAGGGTCTGTGTTTTGGTTAACTTCTTTTTTTAAAATAATAATTTATTTATTTTTAATTAGTGAATCAACGTGAGGGTACAGTTACAGATTTATACATTTTTGTGCTCCTGTTTCCCCTATACAAAGTTTGAGAACCCATCCCTTCACCAGTGCCCATTCTCTACCACCAGTAAACCCAGCATCCCTCCCACTCTCCCCAGTCCTGTCTCCCCCAACCCCACACTGCCACTATGGCAGGGTATTCCCTTTTGATCTCTCTCTCTGAGTAGGTGTTGCGTTTTGCAATAAGGGTGTTGAGTGGCCATTGTGTTCAGTCTCTAGTCTATATTCGGCACGCATCACCCTTCCCCCGCATGACCTCCGACCACATTTTACTTGGTGTTCCCTTCTCTGAGTTGCCCAGAATGAGAGACCAGCCTCCAAGCCATGGAGACAACCTCCTGGTACTTATTTCTACTAATCTTGGGTGTTAGTCTTATAGTCTATTATTCTATATTCCACAGATGAGTGCAATCTTTCTATGTCTGTTTTCTCTTTCTGACTCATTTCACTTAGCATGATACTTTCCATGCTGATCCACTTATATGCAAACGTCATGACCTCATTTTTCTCTAACAGCTCCATAGTATTCCATTGTATAGATGTACCAGAGTTTCTTCAACCAGTCATCTGTTCTAGGGCACTCGGGTTTTCTCCAGATTCTGGCAATTGTAAACAGTGCTGCGATGAACATATAAGTGCAGATGCCATTTTGACTATACTTTTTGTTTTTTCTGGGATATATTCCCAGCAGTGGTATTGCTTGGTCAATTGGGAGCTCAACCTCTAATTTTTTGAGAATTGTCCATATTGTTTTCCAAAAGGGCTGAACTAGTCGGCATTCCCACCAGCAATGTAGAAGGGTCCTTTTCTCCCCACATCCTCTCCAACAGCGGTTGCTTTTGTTCTTTTGGATGTGTGCTAGTCTCTGTGGTGTGAGGTGGTATCTTGTGGTTGTTTTCATCTGCATCTCGCTGATGATTAGTGATGCAGAGCACTTTTTCATGTGCCTTTTGGCCATTCGTATCTCTTCCTTGGTAAAGTTTCTGTTCATTTCTTCGCCCCATTTTTTGATGGGGTTGGATGTTTTCTTCTTGTAGAGTTCAACCAGTGCTTTATATACCATTGATATCAACCCCTTATCTGATGGGTATTGTGTAAATATCCTTTCCCATTCTGTAGATAGTCTTTGTATTTTGGTCACTGTTTCTTTTGAAGTGCAGAAGCTTTTTAGTTTAATGTAGTCCCATTTGTTGATCTCTGTTTTTACTAGATTGCTTAGATCCGTGTCATCTTTGAAGATACCTTTATCTTCAATATCTTGGAGGGTTTTGCCGACCTTGTCTTCAATGTACCTTATGGTTTGTGGTCTGATGTTGAGGTCTTTAATATATTTTGATCTGACTTTTGTACATGGTGTCAGGTCAAGGTCTAAGCCCATTTTTTTGCATGTGGTTGTCCAGTTGTGCCAGCACCATTTGTTAAAGAGGCTTTGTGCCAGCACCATTTGTTAAAGAGGCTTTCTTTGCTCCACTTCACATCTCTTGCTCCCTTATCAAAGATTAGATGATCATACATTTGAGGTTGTGTGTGGGGATATTCCACCCTGTTCCATTGGTCTGCAGCTCTGCCTTTGTTCCAGTACCATGCTGTTTTAATTGTTACTGCTTTATAGTAGAATTTAAGGTTGGGGAGGGTGATGCCTCCCATCATCTTTTTCCCAAGAATTGTTTTAGCTATCCATGGGCGTTTATTGTTCCATGTAAATTTCAGGATTCCTTGATCCGTTTCTTTGAAGAATGACATGGGTATCCTTGTAAGCATCGCGTTGAATCTGTATAATGCTTTGGGGAGTATTGCCATTTTGACAGTGCTTATTCTCCCTATCCACTAGCAGGGGATATGTTTCCATTTCCTCATGTCCTCTTTTATTTCATGGAGTAGCGTTTTACAGTTTTCATTGTAGAGGTCCTTTACTTCTTTAGTTAAGCTGATTCCAAGGTATTTGATTTTCTGGGGCACAATTGTGAACGGGATTGCTTTTTTCATGTCCCTTTCCTCTATCTCATTGTTTTCATATAGGAAGACCATGGATTTTTGGGTATTGATTTTATAGCCTGCGACTTTACTGTACAGGTCAATTGTTTCTAAGAGTTTCTTACTAGAGCTTTTAGGCTTCTCTAGGTATAGTATCATATTGTCTGCGAATAGTGAGAGCTTGATTTCTTCCTTTCCTATCTGAATCCCCTTAATATATTTTTCTTGCCTGATAGCTATTGCTAATACTTCCAGTACTATATTAAAGAGAAGTGGTGAGAGTGGGCATCCTTGTCTTGTCCCCGATCTTAGAGGAAAGGCCCTTAGTTTTTCTCCATTGATGATAATGCTTGCCATAAGTTCATGGTAGATGGCTTTGACTATCTTGAGGAAAGTTCCTCCAAAACCCATTTTGGTGAGAGTTTTTATCATGAATGGGTGTTGGATCTTGTCAAATGCTTTCTCTGCATCTATTGATATGATCATATGGTTTTTATCTTTACTTTTATTGATATGCTGGATTATGTTGATTGATTTCCGAATGTTAAACCATCCTTGCATCCCCGGGATAAATCCCACTTGGTCATGGTGTATGATCTTTTTGATGAGTTGTTGGATTCTATTTGCTAGTACTTTGTTGAGGATCTTCGTATCAGTGTTCATCAAGGATATTGGTCTATAATTTTCTTTGTTAGTGGTGTCTTTGTTTGCTTTTGGTATTAGGGAGATATGTGCCTCATAGAAACTGTTCGGAAGGGTTCCTGTCTTTTCAATTTCCTGGAAAAGCTTGAGGAGAACTGGCAACAAGTCTTCTTTAAATGTTTGGAAGAATTCGCCAGTGAATCCGTCTGGACCTGGGCTTTTGTTTTTGGGGAGACTTTTGATTACAGTTTTGATTTCCTTGATACTTATGGGCCTATTCATGTATTTCAAGTCTTCTCGGTTCAGTCTTGGGAGATTGTAGGAATCAAGGAATTCGTCCATTTCTTTTAGGTTCTCTTGTTTTGTGGCATACAGACTTTCAAATTAGTCTCTGATGATCCTTTGAATCTCCTTGGTTTCTGTTGTGATGTCCCCCTTTTCATTTCTGATTCGGTTTATTAGGGTTTTCTCTCTTTCTTTCTTTGTGAGTCTTGCTAGCGGTTTATCAATCTTATTTATTTTCTCGAAGAACCAGCTCTTTGTCTCATTAATCTTTCAGATTGTTTTTCGGGTTTCCATATCATTAATTTCTGCTCCAAGTTTTATTATTTCTTTCCTTCGATCTGGTTTGGGTTCCTTTTGCTGGTCCTCTTCTAAGATCTTGAGCTGCGAAGTCAAGCTATCTATATAGGCCCTTTCTTCCTCTCTGAGGAAAGCTTGCAGAGCTATAAATTTTCCCCTTAACACAGCTTTAGTTGAGACCCATAGGTTCGGGTGGCTTGTGTCTTCATTCTCATTTGTTTCGAGGTATCTCTTGATTTCTTCCTTGATTTCCTTCGTGACCCACTCATTGTTCAATAGTGAGTTGTTTAATTTCCAAGTGTTTGATTTGGTTCTCCGCGTCTGTGCGTGATTAACTTCCATCTTCAGTGCATCTAGGTCTGAGAAGATAGTTGATACAATTTCTATCTTCCCGATTCTATTAAGGTATAATTTGTGACCCAGAACATGGTCTATTTTGGAAAATGATCCACGTGCGCTGGAAAAGAATGTGTATTCTTTCTTTTTGGGGTGTATAGCCCTGTATAGGTCTATTAGCCCTATCTCTTCCATTTCTTCCTTCAGAGCCATTGTTTCCTTGCTGAGTGTTGTTCTTGTCGATCTATCCAGAGGTGATAAAGCAGTGTTGAAGTCTCCTACTACTATCGTGGTGCTATTTATGTCTTCCTTAAATTCTGTTAGGGGTTCTTTTAAGTATTTAGCTGGTCGTTCATTAGGTGCGTATACGTTTAAGAGTGTGATTTCTCCCTGTTGTACATATCCTTTGATGAATAGGAAATGACCTTCGCTGTCCCTTCTAATCTTTTTCAGCCTGAAATCTATGTTGTCGGATACTAGTATGGCCACCCCCGCTTTTTTGAGGGAGCTGTTTGCTTGCAGGATTGTTTTCCATCCTTTGATTTTGAGTCTGTGTTTGTTCTGACTATTCAGATGTGTTTCTTATAGGCAGCAGAAAGTTGGGTTTAGTTTCCAAATCCATTTTGCCACTCTGTGCCTCTTGATTGGTGCATTTAGACCGTTAACATTAAGAGAAATTATTGTCATGGGATTTTTGTGCCATTTTTCTGTAGGGTTTTTTGTTCTTATAGGTTTTTTTCCTTGTCTTATAGTAGCCCTTTGAGTCTTTCTTTTAAATTTGGTCTTGAGTCTATGAAGTTCCTGAGCTGTTGTTTCTCCGTGAAATAGTGTATGGTTCCTTCAAGTTTAATTGAGAGTTTAGCTGGGTAAAGTATTCTTGGTGAGGCATTCATTTCATTGAGTTTTTTCACTATATCCCACCATTGTCTTCAGGCTTGGAGGGTTTTTTCTGATAGGTCTGCTGTGAATCTAAGGGGTGCTCCTTTGTATATGATCTCCTTCTTTGATCTTGCTGCTTGCAGTATTGTGTCTCTATCCATAGCATCCATCATTCTGACTATGATATGCCTTGGGGATTTTTTATTTGGGTCCCTTTTAGGTGGTACCCTTCGGACTCCTTGGATCTGGATGTCCATATTTTCTAGCTCTGGGAATTTCTTAGCAATGATGTCTTTAATTGTGTTTTTTTCATTAGGATTGGTCTCCTGTGGTTCTGGTACTCCAATGATTCTTATGTTGTTTCTCTTGAAGTCATCCCCTAGGACTCTAATTCGCTCTAGAGCCATTTTGAGGTCTTTTGCCATTATTTGTTGTTGCCTATATGCTTTCTGCAGCTCGTCTTTAAGATCGCTGATTCTTTCTTCGGCAGCAGTCATTCTACTGTTAAGGGTTCCTACTGAGTTTTTCATTTCATCTACCGATTCTTTTAATTGTGTCACTTCTGTTTGTAGCTTCGAAATTTCTGCTCTCATTTCTGTTCGTAGCTTTGAAATTTCTGCTCTCATTTCTTCCTGGATTATCTTGGTGGATCGTTCCAATGTTGCATCCATATCCTCCCTTAATTTATTGGATGTTCACTCCATAGTTGCTTTGAGTTCTTCAACCATCTTCACGATTTCTTCTCTGAATTCTTTATCAGAGAGGAGACTGTATTTCTGGGGAGTCATTGCTGGGGTTGCTGAGATCCTCCCTTCCATCTCTGCTGTTGGTGGGGATTTTCACTGTTTCTTCATGTTGTTATGGGTTTTACTGTTAGGTGCTCTCCTTAGCTTGAGAGGAGTCTCAAGAGAAAGCTTGGGGCTATGATCTTTTTGCAAAGAACTTTATGTGCAGCTTGATGTGTTCACTGACAGTTTTTGTAAAATTAGGATAGGCTAGGTCAGTTGACTATTAACATATGGTGACTAAGTGACCAGGGTATTCTTCAGAGGAATAGATTCTATCAATTATGGCCAAAGCACAATGCAATGAGTGGGAAAAATATCTTCGGCCACTGCTCCAGAAAGAGGCCACGCCCCCTTCGAGGCCACGCCCCTAACGTGTGGACACGCCCCTTACAACCTGATAGAGAGGGGAGGGGTCAGCCTCCCCCCCGCCCCCCGCAGGGAGACTGAGAGGCGCGAGACAGAAGGGCCTGGGGGCTCCAGGGCCCCAGACCTTGGGCGCGGAGGGGATCCGAGCGCTCTTCGACAGGGGGCAGGGTCCGAGAGGGAGAATCTGGTTAACTTCTTTGTGTCACAGGACCTAATGAGAATGTGATCAGAACAGGCTTTAATCAAAGATTGTGGTAGAATGACCGAAAGGGAAGGTTTTCTTTGTGTGGAATATATATTTAATATCTGCTTTCCCATAAGACTGTGGGCTTCACCCAGGTAGGGGACATTTCTGTTTTGTTCTGTGTGTCTTGTTCTTGGCACATGGTAGGTGTTTTGTAAGGAAATAAAATTGGCAACAGCTCCAGGAGAGCACAGTTGGTAGAGCTCCTGCATTGCAGGCAAGAGGCCATGGGTTTGACCCCAGGTACTTCTCCACATGTTGAGTGAGATCCCAGCGCTGTGCCACTTAGAACAGTGTGTGAGCTTCAGTGCCCTACAATTGAGTTAGCGAGTTTTGAGCCAAGGAAGCAACCCTTAGGAGCACAGCAACCAGAAGCCTGAATCTTATGGCTAATGTGTGTAACAGCCACAAAGGGAAAGGGGGACACGCCCCTCGGTCTCTATGCCTGACAGGTTTGCTGTGAGGGCAAATTGATAATAGCGGCCAAAGCTATTAAAGCTGAGAAACAGTCGAAATACATGGCATGATTATTTACATAGAGCAGTGACGATGACAAACATCACTCCGGCTGGAAGGTAAATCCTTCCTCCTTTGGAGTGTGTTTCCTAGGATGCTAGTGACCTCTGGGTCCTTCTGCATGTTGTCATTGAAATTGGGGCTGGCACTGGACACAGACCCAGAGGCAGTCCTCAGAGAAGAATCCTGAAGCCTTTATTCGGTGATACTAAAATGGAATTACTTGTAAATCTAACCCTATCCCTTTAAAAAAATCCTATATGCCTCTGGTTTTCCTAATATGCTATTCTTTTACCTTAGTGACAGGTACAATAAATAATGCATTCTTGTAATTTTAGAAAATCATTATATTTCCAGGAACTTGTATGGAGTCTAATCAATATTTATACTTAGTCAAAGAACTTTTTTTTTCATTAAGAGAGAAGTGAGTTTCTTTTCTATTTTTCCTTCTTCTTGTGAATGTTTGACCTTGTATAAAATAATAAGTCTTTCTCTCAGGTGAAACTTAAAATATACAAAACCTAGCTATACAATGATCATATCACAACTCACTCATTGAGGAGTGCTTAGAGGAAATAATGTTCAAATACTCCTTCACCCTCCTTTATTTTTAGCTTTTTCACATTTGAATATGGTCCAAAAAATTGGATTATGGACTCGGTCCACCATCTGCAGCCTAATATGCATCTCCATCAATACTATTTACAACACTGGAAGCTGGAGGTTATAACGACTTAACCTAATTAAACATAATGTTCGATTAATATGGCTGAATAATTTCAGAGGTCTTTTTACCACAAGAAGTAAAAGTAATTAGGCTCAAGTGGTAGAGCTTATGCCCCAAGTTTGATCCCTGGTTCCACCACCTGGAGTTCCCACCCACCACAAATACACACAAATATGCAAACAGCAACAATGACAAATCAATACTAATAAAATGAAAATTCAAAGGGTGAACTATTTCCCCACTGTATCTTTAATATGATAGAAAAATAAAGAACATTGGCTTGGGGGTATTTAGCTGGGCTGAAAGCCCTGGGAATTCAGTTCTCTGGGTTATAGTCTGGCTCTTCCACTGAGTTCAATGACTGGGGGAAAGTGCTCAACAGTTTTGGACTTCAGTTTTTTTTTTTTTTATTAGCTGAGTAAAGAGGCTGTTTCTGTGGTGTGGCGGGAGTTCCAGGCAGTCAATTTACAAAAAAGAGTCATTGGGTTCCTACCTGGTAGCAACATTCACTGGGCTAAGTGCTAGGACATGTCATGAAAGACTTGTTGGCCAAGGTGCCAGTGCAAGACACCAGTGTGCTCTGCCCCCATTCCCGAAGCACTAACAGTGGACGGAAGTTATCCTTTCCTCTGAACCTACAGGGCTGTGTGTGTGGTTGAACACAGGTCACTACATCTGGTTCTTCCTCCATGAAAGCGTTGGTTGCCTTTGCTGTGGACTGACTTCATTTCAGTTAGGAAAAGAGGAGAACTTCTAGATACATGGACCCAGAGGAAATGGGAAGAGCTCTGCCATTCTTTTACTCCAACCTCCAGGTGCCATGACTCAGATCGGCCGGCAATGGTGATGGTTTCCCAGAATCCCCACCCAGAAAGATTAAAATCAATTTTACAAAAGACTTCTCAGGTCAGTGTACATGTCCTTCCTTAAGTTAGGGAACCAAGATGACCTCACTTGTGTCTAAGGGAAAGCTGAAGAGAATTGACTTGAGGTTTTAAGTTGGGACTTGGCTGAACACAGAGGCAAATTTTCTTACTGGAAAAAGTTCTATTTAGGGTAAAGTTAGAGTTCTCCCACTATACAGCAGTCTAACTTCCAGGGACCTATCTGATTAATATGAAAACATAACACAAAAAGTTATATTCACACCAAATGGTTTTTTTTTTGTTTTTTGAGGGGGTACCCACCCAGCTATGCTCAGGGATTACTTCTGGCTCTGCACTCAGGAATTACTCCTGGTGGTGCTTGGAGGACTATATAGGATGCTGGGGATTGAACCTGGGTCGACTGTGTGCAAGGCAAATGCCCCACCCACTATACTATTGCTCCGGCCCCCACATCAAATGTTTTGCAACATTAATTATAGAAGCAAAAATATGAATACAATTGACTTGTTTGATGATTGATGATTATATATTTTTAAAATGTGGTATACTTAAATAATGGAATATTATTCACCTATAAAAATCCCAATATGATGTCATTTTCAGTAAAAGGGAAAGATCTCAAGGAAATTTAAGAAGAAAAATAAATCAGGAGGAAAAGGTAAACATTGATGACTTCACCCATATATGTAATCTAAAGTTATAAAATTGAATAGACCAAAAGAAATAAAAATAAATAAGTCAGTGGGCATTGACAACAGAACTAGGGTAACCCAAAGAAGAGATGATGAGGCTTGGTGGAAAAAATAGTTAAAAAGTTAAGAATTACAAATATTCTGCTTTTTCTCTGCTATAAAAGAATACAGTTACAAAGGCTTGTATGTCAAAGACCAGAGGAGAAGCAGGGGACAACCAATGGTACAAACATGAAGGTCACATCAGATACTGTTACTCTCAGAACATTGGGTTTCAAACTCTAGTGGACAGACAATCACCTGGAGAACTTTCCCAGACACAAGTCATCCTGATTCAGGGGGTTTCTGTAAAAGCCTAGAATTTGCTGTTCTAATAAATCTTCTGGAGATCCACTATGTGAAGGAAAGGGGATGAAGAGAATCAGAACTTGGAGCTTAAGTGAACAAGCATTAGAGACTCCATCTTTCTCTTTACATGATGTACTGCTCTCATTTCTCCTGCCTTCTCCCATCTCTTCAAATCTTAAAAGATGCAGTGCCTGTTAAATGTTAAACCATGTCCAATAATCAAATAATGGATGAATGGGGAGCAGCAAACACCAGGACCTCTGGGAAAATTTTTGAAGATTTTCATGCAAACCTCAGAGATGGATATTGTTTTACCAAGTTATTTCAAAGTTATGTACAACAAAGATTCTCCCTCCCCCAACCCTGGATCCAGGGTTCATTAACGACTGACCCCAGCTCACACTGCTGTCAGACATGACTGCATTCTCCCCTGACCCAGACATTTCTTCTAACTTTTAATCCCAACTATTTCTATATTAACCCTTAACTCCATCCTCAGAAAAAGATATTTTGCTTTGATCTTTTTATCTTTTAGTGGGGGAACGTGAAATCTGCCATCTTCAGAGGTTGCTAGGACCTTAATAAAACTATTTTTTTTATTAATAGTTTATTTTTAATTAGAGAGTCATCGTGAGGGTACAGTTACAGATCCATATATCTTTGTGCTCATGCTTCCCCCATACAAAGTTCAATAACCCATCCCTTCACCAGTGCCCATTCTCCACCACCCATAAACCCAACATCCCTGCCCCCCTCCCCAGACCCATCTCCCCCCACCCCACCCTGCCACTATGGCAGGGAATTCCCTTTTGTTCTCTCTCTCTGATTAGGTGTTGTGGTTTGCAATAGAGGTGTTGAGTGGCCATTGTGTTCAGTCTCTAGTCTGTATTCCGCCCGCCTCACCCTTCCCCCACATGACCTCCAACCACATTTTACTTGGTGGTCCCTTCCCTGAGTTACCCAGAATGAGAGATCAGCCTCCAAGCCATGGAAACAATCTCCTGGTACTTATTTCTACTATTCTTGGGCATTAGTCTTATAGTCTATTATTCTATATTCCACAGATGAGTGCAATCTTTCTATGTCTGTCTCTCTCTTTCTGACTCATTTCACTTAGCATGATACTTTCCATGTTGATCCACTTATATGCAAACGTCATGACCTCCTTTTTTCTAACAGCTGCATAGTATTCCATTGTATAGATGTACCAGAGTTTCTTCAACCAGTCATCTGTTCTAGGGCACTCGGGTTTTTTCCAGATTCTGGCTATTGTAAACAGTGCTGCGGTGAACATATAAGTGCATATGTCACTTCGACTATACTTTTTGGCTTTTCTGGGATATATTCCCAGCAGTGGTATTGCTGGGTCAAATGGGAGCTCAACCTCTAGTTTTTTGAGAATCGTCCGTACTGTTTTCCAAAAGGGCTGAACTAGCCAGCATTCCCACCAGCAGTGTAGAAGGGTCCCTTTCTCCCCACATCCTCTCCAAGAGCGGTTGCTTTTGTTCTTTTGGATGTGTGCTAGTCTCTGTGGTGTGAGGTGGTATCTCATGGTTGTTTTGATCTGCATCTCTCTGACGACTAGTGATGTAGAGCACTTTTTCATGTGCTTTTTGGCCATTCGTATCTCTTCCTTGGTAAAGTTTCTGTTCATTTCTTCGCCCCATTTTTTGATGGGGTTGGATGTTTTCTTCTTGTAGAGTTCAACCAGTGCTTTATATACCCTTGATATCAACCCCTTATCTGATGGGTATTGTGTAAATATCCTTTCCCATTCTGTAGATAGTCTTTGTATTCTGGTCACTGTATCTTTTGCGGTGCAGAAGCTTTTTAGTTTAATGTAGTCCCATTTGTTGATCTCTGTTTTTACTAGATTGCTTAGTTCCCTGTCATCTTTGAAGATACCTTTATCTTCAATATCTTGGAGGGTTTTGCCGACCTTGTCTTCAATGTACCTTATGGTTTGTGGTCTGATGTTGAGGTCTTTAATCCATTTTGATCTGACTTTTGTGCATGGTGTCAGGTCGAGTTCTAAGCCCATTTTTTTGCATGTGATTGTCCAGTTGTGCCAGCACCATTTGTTAAAGAGACTTTCCTTGCTCCACTTCACATCTCTTGCTCCTTTATCAAAGATTAGATGATCATACATTTGAGGTTGTGTGTGGGGATATTCCACCCTGTTCCATTGGTCTGCAGCTCTGCCTTTGTTCCAGTACCATGCTGTTTTAATTGTTACCGCTTTGTAGTAGAGTTTAAGGTTGGGGAGGGTGATGCCTCCCATCATCTTTTTCCCAAGAATTGTTTTAGCTATCCGTGGGCGTTTATTGTTCCATATAAATTTTGGATTCCTTGATCCGTTTCTTTGAAGAATGACATGGGTATCCTTGTAAGCATCGCGTTGAATCTGTATAATGCTTTTGGGAGTATTGCCATTTTGACAATGTTTATTCTCCCTATCCATGAGCAGGGGATATGTTTCCATTTCCTCATGTCCTCTTTTATTTCATGGAGTAGAGTTATATAGTTTTCTTTGTAGAGGTCCTTTACTTCTTTAGTTAAGCTGATTCCAAGATATTTGATTTTCTGGGGCACAATTTTGAATGGGATTGCTTTTTTCATGTCCCTTTCCTCTGTCTCATTGTAATAAAACTATTTTTGAATCAACATTTGTCTTTGGCATAACTGGCCTTCAAGTGGCTGGCAAGAACCTAAACTTGCAATAGGTAACAAGTACTGAATGAACCAGCACCTTCCTTGGAATACATATAAGCAAAGGCAAAAGCTCTGGAGCAGTGGAATTTTAGAAGGGCATTTCTCACTGTGCTTTATTTGATCCACCTCAGTGTCCTTACTTGTCCCAATGGAGTTCCTAGGCCAGCAGCATACACAAAGGTGCTGATTAGAAATGCCGAGTCTCAGCATCTGCACAGACCCACTGAAGCAGAACTGGCTTTTATTTTTATTTTATTTTTTAAAATTTCATTTTAGGCACTTTCATTTAGAATATTGACAACAGTAGGGTTTCAGGCATAAAACCTTCCAACATCACTCTCTCCACCAGGTGTCGGCTCCCCTCCACCACTGTCCGGTGTTCCCTTGTGCTCCCCCTCCACAGTGACTTCCAGAACCTGCTTCTCAATGCAAGGCCCTGTGATTAATAAGCACATTGCAGCTAGAGAAGCACTGCTCTAAGGGTTCTGAGAAGCACCTCAACGCTGAGTGTCTTGAAGGGTGAGGGTTAGGTTGTACATGTCCCTACACTAACTCTGACTTGCTGTCTGCTAGCACAGTCTAGGTATTGGGGTGTGACCGCGGGCAGGGACTTTGTGAGGGACAGTGGTCCAAGCCTTTCCCGGGCATACATTATTGAACAAAGCTTATAGGAAGGGGGACATTTGAATGTTTAATCTCTCTATTTGACAGTGTCTTTTTGAAGCAAATTTCAAAGTTTTCTTTTCTTTTCATTTTTTTCTCCTTGGGTCACACCTGGTGATGCACAGGGGTTAATCCTGGCTCTGCACTCACGAATTACTCCTAGTGGTGCTCAGAGGACCATATGGGATGCTGGGAATTGAACCCAGGTCGGCCGTGTGCAAGGCAAACACCCTACCAGCTGTGTTATTGCTCCAGTTCCGCAAGGTTTTCTTTAGCTTCTGTCTGAAGGAAAAAAATGTCTGGAAAGTTTGGAATGGATCATGGTTTACAGGTAAGAGACAGGGTGGGGAAAGAGTGGTCTGAAATCAGGCTTCAGAAATGGATAGTGAAATCATAATTGCCTGATACATTTTTTAGGATGTAGTGATGAGTGAAATTAGAATATTTTTGTGGGGCGGGCAGAATGGTAGACCAGTGGGTAAGAGACTTGGCCTTGCATGCAATGGAACCACTGGGTTCCATTCCAAACACCACATATGCCCCCTGAGACTGACTGTCAAGAGTGATCCTTGAGCGCAGCAGCAGTAAACCATGAGCACAGCCACCCCCCAAACTCCAAATAAATAAATAAATAAAATTTAAAAATTTTATGGGGTCATATATATTACCAAATTAATTTTTAAAAAATTTAAAAAAAAATAAAAAGATCTATTTTTTCTCCCTTTAAAAAAAATCCACTTTGAAAGAGACTGAACCTGCAGCTAATTCTTCCAATCCATGAGCAGGGGATATGTTTCCATTTCCTCGTGTCCTCTTTTATTTCCTGAAGTAGTGTATTGTAGTTTTCTTTATACAAGTCCTTTACCTCCTTAGCTAAGCTGATTCCGAGGTACTTGATCTTTTGAGGCACAATTGTGAATGGGATTACTTTTATCATGTCGCTTTCTTCTCTCTCATTATTTGCATATAGGAAAGCCATGGACTTTTGGGTATTGTTTTTATAGCCTGCAACTTTATTATACAAGTCTATTGTTTCTAAGAGTTTCTTATTAGAGGTTTTAGGGTTCTCTAAGTATAATATCATATGGTCTTTAAATAGTGAGAGCTTGATTTCTTCCTTTCCTACCTGAATGCCCTTAATACATTTTTCTTGCCTAACCGCTATTGCAAGTATTTCCAGTACTATATTGAACAGAAGTGGAGAGAGTGGGCAATCCTTGTCTCATTCCTGATCTCAGTGGGAAGGCTCTTAGTTTTTCCCCATTGAGGATGATGCTTGCTGTAGGCTTGTAGTAAATGGCTTTGACTATATTGAGGAAAGTCCCTTCTGTACCCATTTTAGCAAGAGTTTTCATCATAAATTGGTGCTGGATCTTGTCAAATGCTTTCTCTGCATCTATTGATATGATCATATGGTTCTATTTTTTCTTTTGTTGATATGATGGATT
Organism: Sorex araneus; assembly: GCF_027595985.1. Lineage (NCBI taxonomy): Eukaryota > Metazoa > Chordata > Mammalia > Eulipotyphla > Soricidae > Sorex > Sorex araneus. The sequence continues at coordinate 171,305,759 of NC_073313.1, read as the reverse complement.
ATGTTGATTGATTTCCAAATGTTAAACCATCCTTGCATCCCTGGGATGAATCCCACTTAGTCGTGGTGAAAGATCTTTTTGATGAGTTGTTGAATTCTGTTTGCTAATATTTTGTTGAGAATCTTTGCTTCCATGTTCATCAGGGATATTGGCCTGTAGTTTTCTTTTTTTGTGTGTGTGGTGTCTTTGTTTGCTTTTGGTATTAGGGAGATATGAGCCTCATAGAAACTGTTTGGGAGGGTTTCTGTTTTTTCAATTCCCTGGAAAAGCTTGAGAAGAACTGGCAACACGTCCTCTTTAAATGTTTGGAAAAATTCGCTAGTGAATCAATCTGGCTTTTGTTTTTGGGAAGACTTTTGATTACAGTTTCAATTTCGTTGATATTAATAGGACTGTTCAGGTATTCAAGGTCTTCTTGGTTCAGCCTTGGGAGGCTATAAGAATCCAGGAATTTATCCATTTCTTCTAGATTCTCTTGTTTCGTGGCATACAGCTTTTCAAAGTAGTCTCTGATAATGTTTTGAATTTCTTTGGTTTCTTTTTTGATATCCCCCTTTTCATTTCTGATTCTGTTTATAAGGTTCTCTCTCTCTCTTTCTTTGTGAGTCTTGCTAATGGTTTATCAATCTTGTTTACTTTCTCGAAGAACCGGCTCTTGATTTCATTTATTTTTTCGGATTGTCTTTTGGTTTTCCATGTCGTTAATTTCTGCTCTAAGTTTTATTACCTTTTTTCTTCTGCCTCGTTTGGGCTCCTTTTGTTGGTCCTTTTCTAAAATCCTAAGCTATGAAGTCAAGTTATTTATGTGGGCTCTTTCTTCCTTCCTGAGGAATGCTTGCAGAGCTATAATTTTTCCCCTTAACATGGCCTTAACTGGTCCCACAGATTCTGGTAGCTCATGTCTTCATTCTCATTTGTTTCCAGGTACCTTTTGATTTCTTCCTTGATTTCCTTCCTGACTCACTCATTGTTCAACATCGAGTTGCTTAATTTCCAGGTGTTTTATTTGGTTTTCTGCATCTGTACATGATTAACTTCTATCCTCAGTGCATCATGGTCTGAAGAGATAGCTGATACAATGTCTATCTTCCTGATTCTGTTGAGGTGTGTTGTGTGGCCTGGCACATGGTCTGGAAAATGTTCCATGCGCACTGAAAAAGAATGTGTATTCCCCTTTTCTGGGATATAAAGCCCTGTATAGATCTATTAGCCCTCTCTCTTGTATTTCTTCCTCCAAAGCCAGTATTTCCTTGGTGAGTTTTAATCTTCTTGATCTATCCAGGGGTGATAGGGTGGTGCTGAAATCTCCAATTACTATTGTGTTGCTCAAGATGTCCTTCTTGAGGTCTGTTAGCAGTTGTTGCAGGTATTTAGCTGGTCTCTCATTGGGTGTATACACATTTAGGAGTGTGATTTCTTCCTGCTGTACATAACCCTTGATTAATAAGAAATGGCCTTCCCCATCCTTTCTAATCTTTTGCAACCTGAAATCTATGTTGTCCGATACTAGTAAGGCCACCCCCGCTTTTTTGAGTGAGTTGTTTGCTTACAGGATTGTTTTCCATGCTTTGACTTTGAGTTTCTGTTTGTTCTGGTTATTCAGATGCGTTTCTTGCAGGCAACAGAATGTTGGGTTCAGTCTCTGAATCCATTTTGCCACTCTGTGTCTCTTAATTGGTGAATTTAGACCATTGACATTAAGAGAGATTATTGTTATGGGATTTTGCGCCATCTTTATGTAAGGGTTTGTTGTGCCTGTAGGGGTTCTTCTTGTCTTAAAATAGCCCCTTTAGTGCTTCTTTTAGATTTGGCTTTGAGTCTATGAAGTTCCTGAACTGTTGTTTATCCACAAAATAGTATATCATTCCTTGGTTTGAATGAGAGTTTAGCCGGATAAAGTATTCTTGGTGAAGCTTTCATTTCATTGAGTTTTTTCACTATATCCCACCACTGCCTTCGGGCTTGGAGGGTTTCCTCTGATAAATCTGCTGTGAATCTAAGGGTTGCTCCTTTGTATGCAATTTCCTTCTTCGACCTGCTGCTCACAGTATTGTGTCTCTATCCATGACGTCCATCATCCTAACTATGATATGTCTTGGGGTTTTTCTGTTAGGGTCTCTTTTAGCTGGCACCCTTCGGGTGCCTTGAATCTGGATGCCTGCATTCTCCAGCTTTGGGAACTTTTCAGCAATGATTTGTTTGACTGTGGCTTTTTCGTTGGGGTTTGTTCCCTGTCCTTCTGTTACTCCTATGATTCTAATGTTGTTCCTCTTGAAATCATCCCCTAGGACTCTGAGTCGCCCTAGAGCTATTTTGAGGTCTCTCCCATGCTGAGCTATGTCCCTTACCCCTGAAACAATCCTTCTTTTCCTTTGTTTATGACCTTTTCTCATCCTCTTTCTGCATATAAAAACCTTCCATTTTGTATAACTTCTTTGCAGTATCTTTTTACGTGCTAGACTGAATACTGAATGGTTTCATGAATTGTTTAATAAAGCCAACTAGACCTTTAAAATGAACTCAGCGGAAATTTTGTTAGAGTAGCATAATATCTCTTCTAAAAGGCTTAGAAGAGTTTATAAAATCTTTATTAAGGTATAATTCAAATACCATCCAATTTATCCATTTAAAGTCTAGAGAACAAATGCATTTAGTGTCTTCAGAGTTGTGCATCTAGCATCACAGCCTAAATTTAGAAATTTTGCATCATCCCTTTAAGAAATCCTGTTTTCACACCCCTTCTCCTCACTCTCTTCTCCCACTAAATCCTTGGCAATTACTGATTTTACCTTCCTTCTCACAGGTTGATTTATTCTGGGCATTAAGTAGCAATGAAATAATTTAAGATATGTTTTTTTCATTTTTCATGCATGAACTTTCTTGGTTCTGCTCTCTTCTGCCTAAAAATCTCTTTCCTTTTTTACAACTCTTTGGAGTAACTTTCTATCTATCAGATGGTATGATGTCTTAGTCATGAAATGTTGAATAGAATGAATAAGGTCTTAAAAAAAAAGATGCGGTCTTTTGTGAATGGCTTCTTTCACATAATGTTTGTACTTTCAAGTTGTTAGTGTTTGTATTTCCATGTTGCTAGTGTCATTATTTATTTTTATTACCAAGCAACATTCCACTGCATGTATGTGCCACATTTTGTTCATCAATTGATTGGGCAATGGACATTTTGTCTGTTTCCAATATCTGGCCCTTGCGAATAAAGTCAAATGTGCAAGTTTTTTTATGCACCAATTTGGGGCTGGGGGAGAGGGGACATGTGTTCTCAGGCCACATCTGGCAATACTCGAGGCTTACTTCTGGCTCTGTAGATAGGGATCACATCTGTAAGTGCTCAGGGAACCAGACTTTGTGCTGGGGAACGAACCAGGGTTGGTTGCAGGCATGGTAAATACCTTAACCCCTGTACTATCACTTTTCCATGGACCTATTGGTTTCATATCCTTTGTGAAATGCCCAGGAGTAAAATTGCTAGATATGTTCTAAGTCTATATCAATATTTTAACAACTACCATAGACTGTTTTATAAAGTGACTATAGCATTTGGTATTCTCAGAAGCAATGCACCCAGGTTCCAATTTCTCTACATCCTCACCAATACTTGTCATTATTGTCATATGTCTTTTTGATCATAGTCATCTATTGGGTGCAGGTGTCTTCTTGTGGTTTGGGTTTGCCATTCTCTGAATATCTGAGAGTCAGAAACCCCTACAGCAAGTTTCCATGACAGAAAATGCACCTCTATGAAGCATCTGCCCCAAACAGATGCTTGTGAGAGGACTCAGAATAGAGTCCATAGTCTCTGTCGTAGGGTCTGTTGGGGTCCAGTGTCGACTGTCACCGGTACTATGCTTGTGAATATGTTCTCCTCCTAGGCTGCTAGCTCTTCAGAAGGGACCACTGCCTGGCTCTCTTGACCTTCACTTTTGGGGTTGATGACTTGGTAAACAAGGCACAGTCTCAGCGCTCAAAGAGCAATCAATTAACCTCATGAAACAACTCAGATGAGTGTTCTGCATTTATTGGTCTGCTCAGTATTCAGCATACAAACTGCTTTCAGGTGCTGGTAAGGAGCTCCTATCATAGGATCCTGAGTGCTTCCTGGAATCTATGCTTTAAGGAAGCTTGTCATTATGGAATGCAGAACCTCAGGGCCAGGAGCCTTTGACTAAAGTTGCTATTTTGTACTGAAGTTGTTCTTTTGTTGTTTCACTGTTATTGGTGTTACAGATCAAGGGATCATCCTTCACTGATGCAGAGAACCTTATTATAATGACACTGAATTTAGAGAAAGATTTTATTAGTTTTTAAAACAAAAAGTCTTTATTGTGAGGTTCACCAACAAGGACACAGGAGGCAAGTTTTAAATCTATCTCCCTGACTTGGGGGATGGAGGTTTTTTGTTGTTTTTAAAAACTGGCTTAGGAGATCAGATAAACATGGAAAAAGGTCATCTTGGCAAAGGCAGTTGATTCTATCTTCACTATGGTCATATTTAGCTGAAGTTAGCTGCTAAAAATTCAGCTACTGCAATTCAAAACTCTTATAGCATTCTAATGTTGTCTGCCCAAGGAGATTCTGGTTTGGGTTTATGATGGTTAAGAGATTTATATGGACCTTCTTATGTACCATCAGTTCTTTCTTTTTGAAAACAAATGAATATATTTAATTTTAGGCATCATAGTTTTCAACAGTTTTGATGTTGTTATTTTGTAGTTGCAGAATTCTACACCTATCCACCCACCAGTGTTTGAAAATTCTTCTCTCCTTTTCCCAATCACTTCAGTTCCCCCTTCTGTTGATCAGGTCTCAAGGTTTGTGTCCATGGGGGATAGTATAATCCCATTCTTGGTTTCCTTATACTACACATATGAGCAAGATCAGCCAATATTTACCTTTTACTTTCCCTTCACTCAGCATAAGGCCCTTCACTGCCAGCTAAATTGCAGCAAACTGCAGACTTTTGACTTTTATTATAGTTACTTAGTATTCCATAATATGTCTCACATTTTAAAAATCCATTCATGTTGTTGTCAACTTTAGTTGTTTCTGTACCTTGATATTATAAATAGTGTTTCAATGAACAAGTGTTCATAAATCTTTTTGGATTAATGTTTTTTTAAAAAAACTTTTTAAGGCCACATGTTTCATTGGATAAATTCTACAAACTCTCCACAACGTTCCCAACAGTATTTTTTTTTATTGTGATAATCCAGTGGAGGACAAAACACAAAAAGTTACTGGCTGTGGGAGGAGAAGGAAGCCAGGGTGGAGGTATCTTCCACTTTGAATTGGTCTAGGGACAAGAACAAAATGTTCTTTATCCAACCAGGCCCCTTGTTTCCATTGTACAGAAGAATTACTTTGGTCAATATTAAATTGTATTGAAAACAAAATGTACTAAAGAGCTAATAGTACTCTCTGTTGGGGTAGAAATGGAAGAGCAGAATGAATCCTTCAAAGTGGAAAAGAAGACAATGGGAGAAGGTTCTGCAGCCTGGGCCCATGGTACCCCATCTTTGCTTTGGCCAGGGGTGGGGGATGTCTCTGGAAGGTTCATTTTTCTTTTCTTCTCTTTTGTATTTGCTGGGAAGTTTCACCAGCTGTCTACATGACCATCTTGACTTTCCCCTAACTTTTTCTGCCACTCTTTTTTTCTAGTTTGACTTTTTCTTCTGTCTCTTCCTTTTGTCGCTTCCTTTCGCACATCTGTCTTTTTCCTCTTTCCTTTCAATTTCCAGCTCAGCAAACATCTTCATGATCTGCTTGTATACTACTTGTTTGAACAGCTCAGGAAAACTCTCTTTCACATTTGTAGGCTCCCCTTCCTTCTTTAATCACTATTTTCGCTCTTTCACAGTGCTTTCCATGGATTCTTTTCCTGCCTGACTTACATCTGGGGCCCTCTTCTGTTCCTTATTCAGTAGCAACTTGTGATCTCTGTTCACAGATTCAAAAGCCTTTTGAACTCTGCCAGCCTTATTTTGATTCTTTATTGGGATGCACCAATATGAATCACCTGTATCACCTGTCATCCTGATGCTCATTGATTTGCTCGAGTGGACTCCAGTAATGTCTGCATTCATTACTGTCGTGTGCTAGTGTAGCCCAGTGGCATCTGCTCACTCCAGGAACATGGAAGAGCATCAAACTGTTCGTTCAGGGTCTTGATGAAGAAGTCTGACCATCTCGTAGGTGGGAGGCCAGGCGTTCTTTTGACATCCCATGGAATCCAGTTGGTAACAGCTCTACTCCAGCGGTCATCTACAAATTGCATTGGCCGGACACGTAATGCGATTTGGAGATCAATATGAATACTTTTTAATTTTTTCATCTATTGCTTCAGAATCTGTTAGATATCAACCCTAAGTGCTTTAGTCTTTATCAGTGAATTGCCCCTTTCCTCTTCCAAGAGAAGCTTACCATGCCCTTGCTAACATCCTTAATTTAGTCAAAGTCTATCTTCAACCTCCCCTTTGTGTTGGATATTAACCCTAAGTGCTTTAGGCTTAATCAGTGTATTGTCTCCTTTCCTCCTCCTAGAGGAATTTATATTACCCTTGCTAGCGTCCCTAATTTAGTTAAAGTTTATTTGTAATCTTTCCCTTGTATTTTACCTTGCATTGTAACAGTCCCCCATGTTAATCTCGAATTCTTGTAAAACAAAACTTTCTGGTAATTCTGAACTTGTATTGATACTGCTTTGTATTTGAAGTGCCGTATATTTGTACTTGCTTTTCTGTTTCCCCTATAGCCTTTTTATATGTTACCATAGAGCAATGTTCTTTGGTTAAACACAGAAAGACCATTACTGCTATGCTCCTACTATTTGGAAGTTTATTGACTCTGAAATATATCTGTTCCTGGGCATAATTACTTGATCATAACTACTTGACTCAGGCTTCAGTTTCTGTAGTTCCTGACACCCCAAAGGGGAGGTCCCACCGTGGGACTGGGACTGGGATGGACCCGGGGCGAGTGGCAAAACTACCTGGCAGTGAAATGGAATATTATAGAAAGCGTAAATGCATGATTTTCATGCAAACTGTTACAACTTTAGAGACAGGACCCCCCTGAGGAAGGACTAACTGAACTGGCCTGAGGACTTAGTCTAGGATTTACGGTAAAAGCCTTGCTTGCACTCAGAGCCCAGACAACCAAGTGTTTAAAGCCTTGTTTGCTCTCAGCCCAGAGAACTAAGTGTTGGGATCTTTGTCTCTTACTGTGTTTATCCAAACAACTGCTACTATCAATAACTTATACAATTAGAGGGAAACATAAAAGCAATACAGTTTCCCCTGGGAGACAGTGTGTCTCCTTGAGTTGATGTCCCTAAAAGAATTTCCTCTGCCAAATGTTTATCTATGTAAATGACCACCTCAGCTGTGCTTACCTCAACCCCCCTTCAGATGTTCTATAAGTATGCTAGCAACTGCACTAAAAGGGCCATTTCCACCATCTGACTATGGTCCCCAGCCTCCCAGTCTCCCCGTCTCTCTGTGTCTCTCTTGGGGGGCCCTGGGGAGGTGGGGAGGCAGGGAGGTGGCTCAGGGCTACTGAACGCACACAGGTATCCAGTAGCAGCAGCAGCAGCCACCCGAGGATCATTTCTTTTTTGTGATTACACAAGAATCTATCTGAAGAACTTCAAATTGAAGAGTTCAAATTGAAGTAGGAGGCATCATAGGTTAATCTTGCAATCTGATGTTTGGACGTTAGAAATGAATTTCTCTTCTCTGTTTTACGTCATTGTAAATGGTCATAAACACTTGCTGTCTCTGCCACCAGAGATTCTGCTCTCTCCTAGAGCTGCCATGTCACACTGGGATTAATGCTTTCATGTTCTTGGGGGTAGAACCCCAGAAATAGATTCTCAGGTCATATGAAAATTCTATTCTTGTGTGCTCTCGTGTCTTTAAAATGTTTTCCAGAGAGGCTGCATTATGCAAAAGTCCTACCAGTTGTGAATAAAAGTTCCTTTTTCACCACACCCCCCTTCAGTGATTTTATTTACTTATTTATGTATGTATGTATGTATGTATGTATGTATGTTTGGTCTTTTTTAACAGACCACTCTTACTGGAGTGAGTCGACATGGCATCCTGGATCTTTTTCTTTCTTGATGATTTATTCTGAGGTTTCTTTTTGTAGTAGCAAGAGATGGCTGGTTTCAAGAGAAATTAGTCACCAAACAAACAAACCATGATTCAAAGCTTACAACTCTCAGTCTCAAATCACACATCCAGGGAGGGTAGGAGGGCTGAAATTGGTAATTAAATCACCAAAGACTGGTGATTTAATCAATAATGTTGACATAATGAAATTTACATAGGACCTTTGATAAATGAGAGGATTAGAAGAGCTTCCAGACTGATAAAAAAAACCCATGTGCTGTGAAAGATATTTACCAAAAGAGGGGATGGAAGCTCTGCTCTCTCCCCCCCCCCCACCCTCTTCAACCAATACTTTGCCTTATGTGTCTCTTCCATGTGATTCTCCCTGAGCTGCATCCTTTGTAAAACAGTAATAGTAAAGTGACTTCTTGAACTCTGTGAGTTTTTTTGCATTATTAGAACTGACGGAGGAAGTGTGGATTTTACAGCTGACCAGTGTGGGTGGCAACTTGGAACATGTCACTGGAAATTGCACCTAAAGTGGGTGCAATCCGGTGGAACTAAGCCTATGGTGTTTGTGTGAGTTCTGGGTAGTCAATCTGGGAACTGAATTGAATTACATGGCTACCATTCAGCTTTGGAGAGTAAGAGAAGTGGTACTGGGAAAGATCCTATATTTGGTGTCAAGAAAAATGCATGTCAAATGGATCCTTAGATTTTTTTTTTTTAAGAAATCAGGTGAAGGCAGACTGGTAATAAAAAAAAAATCACTGCCCACTTCATTCTGCCTTCTTGATTAGAATACAGACCCACTTTTAATAAGATCCTGTGGGCATCGTCCTTCTGTGGAATACGACCCTACAACTCGAGGTATCACAGCTCAGCTGGAAAATCGTTGGCAGCATGAAATTAAAGTAAAAATTAAAATCTACAGTTGGATGGGAATGTATAGATGGAAAAACTTTTCTTGTAAACAGTCTGGTATCACGGTAGCACTGTTGCACCAGGTTCAATTCCTCCATCCCTCTCAGAGAGCTCAGGAAGCTACTAAGAGTATCCTGAACACACAGCAGAACCTGGCAAGCTACCCGTGGTGTATTTGATATGCCAAAAACAGTAACAACAAGTCTCACAATGGAGACATTGTTACTGGTGCCTGCTTGAGCAAATTGATGAACAATTAGATGACAGTGCTACAGTGCAGTGCTACACTTTAATCCTACACCTTGGGCTATTTCTATAATAGCTGTCACTGTGGCAAACTAACTCCAAAAAGACTCAAAAGGGGAATAAAGAGTGCTCCTTTTATAATCAAGTAGAGAGTATGGGGGAAATTGTCTGCCATAGAGGCAGACGGAGGGTTGGGATGGGTGGTGGTGGAGGATACTGGGGATATTGTGGTGGAAAATGTGTCCATTGGGATCGGTTGGGATGGATGTTCAATCATTGTATTACTGAAACTCAAACATGAAAGCTTTGTAACTGTATCTCACAGTGATTCAATACAAAGATTAAAAAAAGAGTGCTCCTTTTATAATCAAGAAATAAGGCAAAAAAAAATGATTTGTTGGCAGTGCTGTGTCTCACCTGTGCTGTGTCAGACCTCTGGATCCCAACCCTTACTGCAGAGGGCAGAGTCAGGGTGATATCAGTATGGCTGCACTGATTGTGCATTCATTTGCATTTTTCTGGTAACCTGTCACCCGTTGGGGGAATCTTCAACTATGGGAGGTCCATTAAGTAGGATTGGCCATGGGAGGTAAGAGTCAAAGGCTGGGTCAGTAGGAGAAGGTCTGAATGCTCTATGTGGGAGGGCCAGTGCCCACCACACCACTGTGTGTATATGTGGGGAAGGGGATAGGAAGAGTGGCAGAGGGGCAGAGAAGCAAGCTAGAAGGACAATTGCCTTGCATGGGCTCAGCAGGGGTGAAGGAACTCACCTCTTTCAAACCTGCAAGTTGGCAGTTTCATCTCTGCAAGAGACCAGGAGCCTGGAGAATGTTCTCTGAGATTTTTACTTACTGGCACAGCTTCTCTATGATGCTGGGTTTGTGGAAGGCCTGGAGCAAAGCAAGTCAGCTTGGGGAAACACTCTTGGTTGTTCCCTGCTTTCCCTGCCCTCTTACTGGCTCTCTCTGCTCTGCTACACTCTGGCTTTCAGGTCTATTTTGCAACCTCATGCCTGGGCTCTACCACTGAGCCATCTACTCTGATTTTCTTTGAGTCTGACACTCCATTGACACTCCATTGACACCTCAGTCTCTGTACTTCTGCCAGACTTACATGTTCACTGCCTCTAGACCTTTGAGAGCCCTGATCTCTGAGGCTCATAAATTTTATAGCGTTTTGGAAAATGGGGCATAGGTCCTGTCCACTCTTTTTGGGAAATAGGTGGGTTTGAACTGAAGTCGTGATTTAAGAAGCAGTGACAGGTAGCACACCAACCCTATCCTTCTTCAGCCCCAAGGGCCGCTCTGTGGGTTCTGTGAGATGTTTTCCTATTACTGTGGCTAACTGCTTATTGTAAGGATGGTTTCCCAAAGAAGCCAGTCTTCTCTGCAGGAGCCCAGGTTCTTCAAGGTCCTTCCTCTTTTTGTCATGTCTGGATAATGATTTATCTAAATTTTTGCCTTTAATACTTTAAAGAAGAAAATGCATGAATAGGCCCAGGTTCCAAAGCACAATGAATAATAAGTCTCTGGCCCATGTCTGTCCCCATCTGTCCACTCACCCCTCTTTCATCCAAGAGAATGGAGAGGGACGGCCAACTTTTCCAGATGGTTGCTCAGTGGGTCAACTCAACTTACTGAAGACCTGTTTTTTGCACCAGTTGGAGTGGCTAGCATCATATCCATATGTATTTGTTTCTGATTCTGGATTCCATTCTATTGCCTGTCTAATTATCTGCCAGCATCACAGAGCTGAGGGCAGACATATGATCCTTCAGCCCAGGAAATGGGGCATAGCTCTTTTCATCCACACCCTGCTGTCTGATTCCCACTCCATTCAGAGGCAACGCTGATACCACTCAAGTTTTCACAGCGATCTTACCCACACAGCATGGATAAAATTAAAAGAACAGAGAGGTTGAGAGACTTGTGTTGGTATATAGAAGAGCCACAGGAATCTCGAAACATATTTAACTACTATATTCTCTGAACTCATTTTTAGAATATTGTAAACACCGATGTCTGCTACGTGTTGCACACCATATGCTAGGCATAGAGTAATGTGCTCTGAGTCTTTGCATATAGTGTCTATTTAACATGATAACCCCACAGGAGAGATGTGATTACTTGATTAATATGCTTGGGAAACTGAGGCTGGAGGAGTTATCCAAATTGATGAACTTCTTCTGCCTGGTATGTGGCAAATACTGCACTAATTATTATGCATTGCTCAGTCTCCAGGATCAGGGTCAGGGGCTGGTGTTCTTCCTTCTTTGTTTGACAGCAATTTCTTTGTCAGTCACTGTCCAACACTGTAAGGGAGTAGCGGGTGGCACAGGCAGGCAGGCTGTCTATAGCTCCTTCCACCTTTTGACTCTTTACTTGCTTACTGAGACCATGACATTTCTCAGATAACATGTACACTCTCAGTGCAGGGTCTTAGTTTTTTGAAGCGATCAATAAATGCATTGATGTTGGGAAAGCGGACAGGGAGGTTTGCATTAGGCCATAGGAGTGCAAAATAGCAGGCGAGGAGGTTAAAAACCCAACAAGGAAGCTCAAACATAATGGGTCAGCCAGTGGGGAGCTGCAGATGACCTTGAACAAAGACGCAAAATGGTGTTTGAGGGAAAATGGTCAAGGCTCATGTGATTACTGTATAATTCCTGCAGAGAGGGGAAAGAACCAGCAAAACACTGAACCCAACTAACCCCTGGCTTGTGAAAGTTTTGATCTTTAGGAAGCTTTGTCTGTAGACAAAGAACAGACAAAGATAGGGGGGTCTCTATGCTCTGACCCTAGGGGAATAGGGACAGTTTTCTACTTTTAGTCAAATTCCTTCTTCCAGAGATTGTGGAAATTCAGAGAGATGGCCAAAGATTTGAGAGTTAAGACACACCCATTTTTCTATGTTAGGATTCTCTTTCAATTGAACCTTTTTTTTAAGTTTAATTTTTAAATTTTATTAATCCATTGACTATTGTGGTGACTCAGGACCCTCCCCCCAACACATACACAATGCACACCCTACCACTGAGTCAATTCTAGGGCCCCTAACTGAATGATTTAAATTGTGACATGTTTCATTTTGTTCCTGGAACACTTTTTAGAAGCTTTTTTTTTGCCCCTTTTTATTTAATTCCTCCTCTTCCTTCAATTCTAGCTGAACTGTTTTCCCCTTTATAAGGGGGATAGGGGTTCTTTCCCTGTCTGTCCACTGCACCCTGTAATCTCCTGGCCATTTCCACGGGCTCTGTGATAGCCTGACAGCCCACTTGTTCCCATAGATCCTGAGCTCTTAATGAGAAAATCTCATGTCTCAGTGATTCCCAGGACTGGTACCCAGCAGCTGTCCAGAAAATGCTGGCTCTGAGTAAAGAAGGTGCATTGTCACAGGCTGGCTGTCCCCATCTGTTGCACCAACTGACTAGTTGGTGGCTTTTGGTGCCTGAAATCTCTCCCTCACATCTTAGCTGGTAAGCTTTGCTCTAGAATCAGAGACAGGTAGAGAAACTCACCACACTCCTTAGCAGTCTCACCAGTGACCTCATAGCCTCCCTTCTGTGGACCAGGGTATCAAAGAGCAATGGTTCCATCCCACCAGTGATTTCAGGAAGCTACCTGAGTTACTCTGACAAAGACCATAAAATCCTCCTGCTGCTCCTCCTCCTCCTTCTTCTCTCCTTTCTGTTTTATCTCATTTATTTATTTCTTTGTTTGTTTACTTATTTGGGGTCATACCCAGTGGTTCTCAGGGCTTCTTATAGTGTGTTGCTCAGGGTCATTTCTGATAGTGCTCTGGGACACAGGCGGTACCGAAGATCATACTCAAATCATGTGCCTCGCCATGTTGAGCTATTTCCCAGGCACAAATATTCACTTCTTCATGCTCTTCTGAGGTCCTTTCTTGACTAAATTTCCAACTTGGACTTGTCCTTGGCCTGCTTTCTCCAAGTTTAGCAAATATCAGTTTTGCTAAATAGCAATATAAATCTACTATTGAGTTGGTTTAGCAAACATTTCCTCCACTACCCTTTGTATCTGATCACTCTAAGTATCTGACTACATTCCTCTACCCTTCACTTATTATCTTATCATTCTAGTTGACTTCAACTTCAGTCCTACTGGGATGGTATCACCAAAATCTTCCTCACTTCTGTTATCTCCTATTAATTATATTCCTCACCTCTGATTCCTCCATTGCTCTTGTTACACCCAGTGTTGAGCCCAACCTCTCCCCTATTGAAAAGTTGCCATGTTGTGGTCTCCCTTGTCAACATCAACAAGTGCCATGAAACTCTTTTCTTTCTCATCACCACCCGCTCACTCCCTGCTCATTCGCAGCACAGCTACATCTTTCCTCCTGAATACAGAGGTTGAGGAGCAGTCAGACAGCAGGTAGTTCTGCATGCCCAGTCGGGGGCTGTAAGAGATGGTGTCAATAGAACACAACTCTTCGAAAAAAAGGTGGGGGCTCCAGATCGCACATCCTTCTCTCCCGGAAGGGAGCATAACATGACACTTGCCATAATCATGCCACCAGACCTCGCACCAGGCTATTTCATTCAGGGTGCCCTGGAGGGGGGCACTCCCCGCCCCAAGGGACCCAGTGCCTACAGCCCAAATCCTCCAGAACCCAGCTGCTGCCATGCCCACAGTCACTCTCCACAAGCTCGGTTCCAAGCCTCACCCATGAGTGAATCTATTCCTGGACCTCGTGACCATATTTGTGGCTGAGCCATACTTCAAACCACACACCCTGTCCATACTTCAAGATTACTGCACCACATTTGATAGGGTACAAAGCAGCAGGCAAACAATCCTAGAGGGAAATATACATGTTTTTACATATATATGTATGAATACATATATAAATCCCACAAGGCTTAACTCTTATAGAAGGGTTTAATGGCCTCTGGGTGAAGTACAACAATATCTATCCTTTTTTCTTTAAGGATACCTTTTTTTTTTTTTGCAGTAGTATTAAAACAGCATGGTATTGGGATAAAAACAGACCTGCAGACCAATGGAACAGAGTTGAATATCCTGTCACAAACCCCCAAATATATGGCTACTTAATCTTTGACAAAGGAGCAAGAAATTCAAAGTGGAACAAGGAAAGCCTATTCAACAAGTGGTGCTGAGAAAACTGGATAGCTACCTGCAAAAAAATGAACTCTGACCTCTGTCTAATGCCAGGCACAAAAGTCAGATCAAAGTGGATTAAAGACCTCAATATCAGACATGAATCTATAAGGTTTATAGAAGAAAATGTAGGCAGAGCTCCCCATGACATTGAAGCTAAAAGCATCTTTAAGGACGAAACAGCACTGACCATGCAAGTGGAAGCAAACGTAAACAAATGGGATTACATCAAACTAAGAAGCTTCTGCACTTCAAAAGAAACAGTGACAAAATACAGAAAGAGCCCACAGAATGGGAAAGAATATTTACCCAATACCCATCTGATAAGGGATTGATATCCAGGATATACAAGATACTTGTAGAACTGTGTAAGAAAAAAAACCTCCAACCCCATCAAAAAATGGGGAGAAGAAATGAACAGAAGTTTCCTCAAAAAAGAAATACAAATGGCCAAAAGGCACATGAAAAAATGCTCCACATCACTAGTCATCAGGGAGATGCAAATCAAAACAACAATGAGATATCATCTCACACTACAGAGACTGGCACACATTCAAAAGAACAAAAGCAACCAGTTCTGGCATGGATGTGGGGAAGAAGGGACGCTCCTTCAATATTTGTGGGAATGCCATCTGGTCCAGCCTTTCTGAACAACAAGGACAGTCCTTCAAAAACTAGAAATTGAGCTTCCATATGACCCCACAATGCCACTTCTGGGAATATATCCCGAGTATGCAAAAGAGCACAGTAGAAATGACATCTGTACCTACATATTCATTGCAGCGCTGTTCACAATAGCCAAAATACGAAACAACCAGAGTGCCCTAAAGCAGATGACTGGTTAAAGAAACTTTGGTATATCTACACAGTGGAATACTATGCAGCTGTTAGGAGAGATGAAGTCATGAAATTTGCTTATAAATGGATAATATGGAGAGTATCATGCTAGGTGAAATGAGTCAGAAAGAGAGGGACAGACATAGAGGGACTGCACTCATTTGTGGAGTGTAGGGTAGCATCACATGAGGTTGACACCCAATTTTCTAATACAGCAAAAAATCCAACAGAGTTTATTGTAAAGATCAAATGGATTCTATTAAATGATCCACACTGGGTAGTACCTTGTCTCAGATGCAGAATTTTTGTAGCATTTTCAGCGGTTTTTCAAAACAATCAATACAAAATATATTATTTTGATTCTGCTTTGGGGCAGGGATTGGGATTCGGTTGGAAACATCTGAAATATGGTGGTGGGAAGCTGTAATGATGGTGGGATTGGTGTTTGAATATTAAGTAATGAA
Organism: Sorex araneus; assembly: GCF_027595985.1. Lineage (NCBI taxonomy): Eukaryota > Metazoa > Chordata > Mammalia > Eulipotyphla > Soricidae > Sorex > Sorex araneus. The sequence continues at coordinate 171,290,018 of NC_073313.1, read as the reverse complement.
ATATTGCCAACTACTTTATAAAATGAATTATTAAAAAAAAGAAAAATGGTTGGGCCACTGGAGATATAGTTCCAAGGGCTGGAGTGCCTGTGCGTGCTGGACTTGTAGGGCTCTGAGTTTGGTTCCTGGTGCCCTGAGTATCTCTGGGCACAGCCCTGGTCACCCCCAGCACTGTTATGCCATAGGGTTTGAGCATCCCCTCATTGCCAGATGGAGTGCTGCTGAGGGGAGCCCTGGTGCTCTGAGTGACTCCTCTTCACCCCTCCTGACCCCATCCTACAAAAAGAAAGAACAAGCCCCCACATGAAGTTGTTTTTGCTGGCCCCACTAAGACTCAATACTTAGCTTAATTGCAGTTTCAGCCTCTTCCCACAGTGGAAACGTAAATGAATAATCTGGAGTTTCCTCTCAGCATTTGTAAGGTAATCTGCATTGAAAGGTCTCCTAGCTTTCCTAATACAGGTGGTTTTATATGAAATAACCTTTCTTTGGATAATGGTCTTGTCCTACCCTTTTCCTGATGAAATAAAACCTCCCATTTTGTATAACTCCATGTAGCATCTTTCTGCATCTGAGACAAGGTACTACCCAGTGTGGATCATTTAATAGAATCCATTTGATCTTTACAATAAACTCTGTTGGATTTTTTGCTGTATTAGAAAATTATATTTTTGCTGCTTCTGAGTCCTTGTATTGTTACCCAAGTCAATTGTAGGCAGTTTGTTTTTATAACTCAAGTCACTGTCATCCCGTTGCTCATTGATTTGCTCAAGTGGGCACCAGTAATGTTTCCATTATGAGACTTGTTACAGTTTTTGGCATATCGAATACACCACAGGTAGCTTGCCAGGCTCTGCCGTGAGGGCAGGATACTCTCGGTATCTTGCCAGCCTCTCCAAGAGGGGCAGAGGAATCGAACCCAGGTCAGCCGCGTGCAAGGCAAACGCCCTGCCACTGTGCTATCGCTCCAGCCCATAACTCAAGTATATTTTGTAACTCAAGTATATTTGCAGACATACATCTCATTGTTTTGAAATACATGGCATGAAAACTTTGTTGGATATAGAAATCTGTTGATAGTCACAAAAACATTTAATATTATTTATTTGTCAATGAAGGAAAGCTTTAGATTACTCTAATATAACTTCAGTGTAGAGTTTTGAATGGTTAAAAAATTGTTTTGACTTTTTGTGTGAACACTGAGATTTTTATTAATATCTCTTGATAGAGATCATCAAAAATTTGATGGCATTTTTGCTTAAAACTATTATTTCATATTTGCTTTCCTGTAGTCATTTCCTCAAGAGAATGGGGAAAAGTTCTAAGAAGTATGTTCATCAGCACAAATTTGATGGTCTCCCATAAACATTTGAAAACAGTTTTTATGTAAATTCAATATAACACTTTTCTGAAAAGTTTGTATTTTACTTTTTCTTACATTGACATAAGTAAAGATAATATTTGCCCCCCAATTGGACTGTAACTTTCTTTCGGTTTATCCTGGAATGCTGTCAATTTCCCTGTAGATTGTAACAACAACAACATCAACAAAAATGTTATGGGCCTAGGAAAAAGAAAGGGTTTAAAGCCAGTTTACCAGTGCTTGCTTTTCACTCCTGCTCCTTTAAAAGCAGAGGCACTTCAGCCATCTGCACCCCTTCTTCTGTTCTGGGGCTCCCCTAGCCATTTACCTGCTCTGAGGAACCACACAGCTGACATACCGCCCCCTCCCCGCAATTAGGAAAGCCTTCTTCGGTGGTACCAGTCAGCAAACCCCCTTCTGATTTTTGGGCGTACCCCAATCCCGTGCCCTAAGTGGGTTTCTGGCATGGGGAAGAGAGAGAGACATTTTTGCACCCGCTTGAAAGGGGTTTTCAGTCATCAGTGCCGCAGAGAACGTGGAGTTTAGGGGGAGAGGGGGGAGCGGTAAGTACCCCCTACACTTCCCTCCAACTCCCCAAAGGGGACGCAGGCAGGATCAGACACATCAGACCTGAGGACCGGTTTCCCTTCTCATCTTGTTAACTAACAGAACAAATCTTCGCAGCTGGTGGCCGCCTGCTGGCTTCCCAGCCCCCTCCTTCTGTACACTAATTAGTGCAAAAGCAGAAGCAAATCTTCAAGCATTGATTTGCCTTTGTAGTAACGATTATTTTGGGATTATTTTGGGCACCACCCAGCCGCCTGTCTGCAGACTCTCCACCCTTGCGTTGGAACCGCAAGTTTCCTTTCTTGAAGATTTCTGGCTTTTGCTAGTCAGGGAAGTGCCAGTTGTTGAAGCCGAGGAGACCCCGTTTGTCTACCCCGGGTTTAAAAGACTGAGAGAGGTATGCCTTGTGCCTAGGGAACATCGCAAAGGAGGGTGTGAGTCTCTTCTTTCCCTAAGCTACTTCCTTGATGCTGGAAAACTGTCCCGTGGAGTGTGAAGTGGGTGGTCTGGATTGTAGCAAGAGAAGCGTCTCCTTGCACCTGGCAGCCCTGGAAGGGGTTCCCACCTCCCACAGCTCTCAGCAGAGCTGCCACAGCAGACCCCAGGAGCCTGAACCGAGTCTGCACCCCAGCAATTGAGCATGCAGCAGCTCGGAGGGAGATTGGAGGACTGGTAGGGAGGAGGGATTTCTCCTCACAGCAGCCTGGCCCAGGCTAGGCTTGAGCCCTCTGTCTGCCTGTTCTGACAATGCCATCGGTCCCTGTTTCTGGTTAGTCCCCGACTAACTATATAATATTATATATAATAATATTCAATAGAAAAGAAGTATGTAGCCTTTTGTTCACTAGGCATTATTTAAATTTTTCTTTTCTTAAAAAACTGTGTTTTGTATTGAGGCATCATGACTTACAAAGTTGTGTGTTAGGCATGCAGTGTGCGAACACCCATCCCATCCCCAGTGGCGGCTTCCTTCCACCAGTCCCAGGTTTTTCTCCCATCTCCATCCTGCCTCTTTGCTGGACATATTTTAAAGTTTGATTGTTGTAGTTTTGGTTTCATGTTTTTGGTCCTGTGGCTCAGGTGTATAATGCCCCACCTGCCTCTTCTTACTCCTCAACCTTGATTTATTGCCTTCCCTGTCTTTCTCAATTCTATAATCTAGGGTCCAGGGAAACCTAGGTCTTTTCCCTTCGACATGTTACATTCTCTTGTTGTTCTATATACCACAGATCAGAGAGGGGATTTATTTTCTTGGGTTCTATCATATCTCCCTTCCCTCTGTTATGCTGTTATTTCAATGTCTGGGGGTTGATCCCTTTGGGTGGTGTGTTCTGAGGATTGCGTATCAGGGGCTCTGGGGACCAAAGACAGAAGAACCACCAGGCTCAAAGGGCAGAGCTGTCAACACATCCCTCTTGGTGCATGTGGGGGAACCTGGGATCAAACACTCAGCCTCACACTTGCAAGGCGCAGATGGCAAGGCACAGTTGGGCCATAGGCCATCTTTTGCCTTTAGGCAGTATTTTCAAAGAAGGGGAGAAGTGTGTCTAAGAAAATATCATCTATTGTGTCTTTCTTCATTGCTTTTTTTTCTTATTATTTTTGGAAGGGGCTGCACCCTGTGGGGCTTGAGGGTTATGCTGGCTCAATGTTCTGGAGTTGTTACCAGTGGTGCTCATGGCCACCGGTGGTGCTAACACTGAATCCAGGACTTCTACAGACAGAGCCTTCAGTTTAATGTTTTAAGCCATTTCCCCAGACCATCTAGGTCTTTTTATTTCTCTGTCTAGTGCATCCTCCCATTTGGGGAGACAATCTCCACCCTCACTCATTCACCCTCTCTCAAACACACAGATACATGGCCATACTCATTTCACCTTCTCTCCCTATTGTTCTATCTTGGATCAGGGATTTTCTGAGTCTGTGTTCAGTGTGGCAGCATATAATGTCTGGGGTTTTGGGTGCTGTCATATCAAATATGTATCTATAAATCCAGTGGCTATTAAATTTTTTTCACCAATAACATAAACCTAATGTAAGCTCTGTCATCTTGTCCATTGTGCTTAAGCAGACTGTATAGTGTTTTCAGTATATTCACACTGATGTGCATTTCCTTTTGCAAATCTGAAACTGTAGACCAACAATTTTCTATTTTTGCTTCCCTCAATCCTTGACAAACATCTGTCTACTTTGTTTCTATGAGCTTGATTACTTTAGTAAATTCATGTGTGTGTGTGTGTGTGTGTGTGTGTGTGTGTGTGTGTTTGAATCTGGCTTAGTATCACCTAGGAGGATGTCTTCAAAGTTCATCTATATGGTAGCATGTTTCACTTCTTAAGGATGAATAATATTTCATTCTGTATTTAGGTGTCATCTAAAAATGCATAGGAACATCTAACTAGAAAATAGAGCTTTGGGGTCAGAATGATAGGCCACAATTTTTTTATGTGGGAGCCCCAGGTTTGATTCCTAGCATTTTCTGGTCCCCTGAGCACTGCTGGGTGCAATCCCTTGAGCATGGATGGAAAAGTACTTTTGTAACTTTACTTATATTTGCAAGCATGTCTAATCAGCTACCAGCTGGAGAACAAGCTTCAAAAAAGAGGTAGGGGTTTTATTCTGTGCCAGATAGAAAAAGGATGACTGCCTATATGTATTTAGAAGTTTTTTAGTAAAGATTGTTCATATTTCTGAGTGGGAAGGTAAGTAAACACAGTCAGGGAACATGTAAGGAGCTAGATACCATCCATAGACAAAGGTGGGGAAACCTCATGACAAGTTTATTTCCTGCTGTGGCCAATATAGGTTGAGGGGGTTTCTGCTGGGCAGTTTCCACTGATTGTTAGTGTCTGGCTAAAGGATTAAGGATTTTATCAGTTAAGGATATTTGTATAATTCTCCTTGGTCCAATCAAAGACCAAAGAATGGAACAATCTGTTCAACCAAGGCTATACTTTAGTCAATCTTAGTTCAAAATGCTCTCCACTAGGGTGCATGTTAAATAAAGAAGTCAGAGGGGATGACCTCACTCATTTGTGGTGTAGATAGACAAAACAAGGGAGGAGAGAGTATTGGGCAATAACAAACCCTTGGCCTGGAATCACAATACAGAGATTTCCACAGCTATAGTTATAACAAAAATTTATTAAACCTTATTTACTTCCTCCACTCAGTAAAGTTTTGTTTATTCACAGTGCCCCAGTAGGCTATTACTAGACTTTAAACAAGTATAAACATTTAAAATGTAGCCCTAATATCCAGGTGAAAGTTTGGGTACTTATATTGATAATTGCCACTGCTCTGAGAATCCTCTGTCAGTTAATTGGTACAATGCCACAAAGCATAGATTGAAAAATAAAATGATCAAAATGGTGGGACATTCCCAGAGTTCAGCATGTCCAGATGACTGACTTGACTTTTAGGTTCCAGTCCACATCAACGATAAGACCCTGGGCCAGGTAAGGATGTAGGTATACTTCTTTCAAAAGTCATGAGTCAAAAGACCTTGCATTAATTACACATTTGGCTAATTTACATGATTGTAAAGATTATTGAATAACCATAGATTGTCTCTCACCATCAGAAAGTGACTTGTTAGGAGTGAAGGCTTGAATTTTTCCACGAGGCTGATTTTATCAGCCCATTCTTTTAATCATTTTACTTTTGTGTATTGCTGAAAGAAAATAAGATAAGCAAAATGCTTGGCATACTGTTTTTCATTCACTAGAGAAACTGAGTCAATAACTTTCATCATCACAATATATTTTGTTTCCTCTTCTTCCTCTTCCTCAGTGTAATCAAAGCCCAACTAACTCTAGCTTAGATCTTATGTGCCAACACTGTTGTAAGTACTTAATATTTATATATTTGTAGAATAGCCCTATAACCTATTACACCAGATTTTATATCTGAGAAGACAGGTACAACAAAAATATAAACAAAGATAGACATCAGTAGTTGAAGTGGTTTAAGACCCCTAAGTGGATCCCCAGCTTATGTCCCAATTTGAAGACCTGGCAGGCTGAGACCTTCCTTGCTAACAATAGCAGCTGTGCCCAGAAGGTGCTAGAGTTTCTTCCATTGCTCCATTCTGCCCCATAGTTTCTAGAGCTGCAGAAGTACTCCTGCCTTAGCAATTTGGCCAAACAAAATATCCATTCTATGCCTTTGTCACCAAACTCCTATAATTGGCCACATGATACTCTTTGTTTTTCTTTTGAGTCTTTTCTTTTTTCTTTTAATTATTGAATCACCATGAGATATAGTTACAAACTTTCATGTTTGAGTTTCAATCATACAATGATCAAACACCCATCCCTCCTCCAGTGCACAAAACATTATGTTGTTTTATGTCCCACAAATGAGTGCAGTCCTTCTATGCCTGTCCCTCTCTTTCTCTCTCATTTTACTTAGCATAATACTCTCCATGCTCATCCATTTATAAGCAAATTTCATGACTTCATCTCTCCAAACAGCTGCATAGTATTCCATTGTGTAGATGTATCAAAGTTTCTTTAACCAGTCATCTATGCTTGGGTATTCGGGTTGTTTCCAGATGCTGGCTATTGTGAATAGTGCTGCATTGAACATACAGGCGAAGATGTCATTTCTACTGTGCTTTTTTGCACCCTTGAGATATATTCCCAGAAGTGATATTGTAGGGTAATATGGAAGCTCGATTTCTAGGTTTTGAAGGACCGTCCATATTGTTTTCCAGAAAGGCTGGACCAGTCGGCATTCCCACCAACAGTGAACCTTTTTCCCCACATCCACGCCAACATTGGTTGCTTTTGTTCTTTTGCATGTGTGCCAGTTTCTGTGGTGTGAGATGATATCTCATTGTTGTTTTGATTTGCATCTCCCTTTTGATTAGCAATGTGGAGCATTTTGTCAGGCCACATGATATTTCTTCCCAGAATAGGCTAAAATTATTTTGTGTAAATTTTATGATCTCTGTGTGATTCGCTATTTTATAGTTGATCTAGAATATTTTATAGTTGATCCAAATTATTATATATATATCAACCTTTTAATATGATTGGCTTACTCACAGGACAGGGGAGAAGTGTGCCCTTCTTCTCCCCGCTCCATGGAACTCCGAGATGACGCCACATCCGGCCACCATCTACTTAAGCTCCCACATGGCCATGATCCAGAGACACACAAACAAACCTCAGGCATGAGTAACTTGCTATAGAGATGGTCTTGGATTTTGCGATAGACCATTTCCACTGGGCTGCTCCAGATAGGGGCAGGTACTGTCCCTCTGCCTGCCCTCTAGGAGCCCCAGCGGCCACCATTTTCTAGAAGTCAGTGACAAACTCCAGGTACAAGCGGCGGTGGTTGCAAATTCCAATCCTCATGGGACATGGGAGGAGTGGGCTCTTCTCCTTCCCCCTGCCCTGATGGGACTCCAAGATGATGCCACATCCAGCCACTGTCTACTTAAGCTCCCATATGTCCATGATCCAGAGACACACAAACGAATCTTGGACCCTAGCAACTTGCTGCAGTGATCTCTTCAGACCCTAATTATTAAAATTTTAGAATTCCTTGATCATGCAGCCATACAACATTATATTGTATCCATAACAAACAATACAAAACACATTGTCTAGCATTGCATTTTCGGCAGGTATGAATGGTGGTGGGACTGGTCTCTAAATATCGATGGTAACTAAAGTTGAGAAAGAGAGTATAGTGCAAATTGTCTGCCACATAGGCAGGGGGAGGTGTGGAATGGGGGGGCGGGGATACTAGGAATTTTTGTGGTGGAAAACATGCACTAGTGAAGGGATGGATGTTTGATGACTATATGATCAAAGCTCAAACATGAAAGTTTTATTACTGTGCCTCATGGTGAACAAATAATAATAATAATCACTGTATCACTGTATTACTGTCATCCCATTGCTCATCGATTTCTCAAGCGGGCACCAGTAATGTCTCCATTGTGAGATTTGTCACTGTTATGGGCACATTGAATATGCCATGGGTAGCTTGCCAGGCTCTGCATGTGGGCAATATACTCTTGGTAGCTTGCTGGGCTCTCCAAGAATGTTTCAGGAATCAAACCCAGGTCAGCCGTGTGCAAAGCAAATGCCCTACCTGCTGTGCTATCACTCCATCCCAATAATAATAATAATAATAATAATAATATGATTGGCTTAGAATTACATGACTTCTGCTTTCCCCCTCCCAGGACAATCTTAATCTTCAGAAAGCAGAAGTTTCCTGCTTAAAGCAGCTCCTGGATGTGCAATTAAAAGTGTCCCTTAAAAAACGCTAGATAGATCTCTCTTTTGGAGGCCTGCACTGTGTCAATATAAACAGTAAGCTTTATCTCTTCAATAAACTTGCTTTGCTTTTGCTTAAATCATCTCGCTCTTGGTAAATTCTTTGATCTCTCCACCGCTCAGACCCAGCAGCAATTGGATTCTAGAGACGGAATTTGCTCTAGAGAGTCTGACTCCAACTTACTATCATTAACCAGTACACTCTGCTTCCTTCTACACTTGGCAAATGCTAAGTGCCATTCTAAGTAATAATTTGTAATGACAGCTTCAGTTTCTTTCAAGACAATATTTTCTACATGCTTTCCTTGTAGGCATGCCCTTAGGGTAAAATAAACATACTAATAGATTCAGGTGTGCTTTCTATGTCTCCCCTTTCTGCCCTCTCAAAATTCTTATATGATTCAATCAAATGTGATTTTACCTCCTCTGATGTCTTAATCATTTTGGTAGTGACCTATGGGAAAGGGTTATTCTGGGACCATAATATTTTTTAAACTGGAAGAAACCTTTGGATTCCCTAGGACAGAAATCACAAAGATAGAGAGCTTATACTCTGCAGAATTCACAAGTCTATCCACCAGAAGTGGAAACATTAATATAAAGGCAAAAAAACGTAGGCCAAGGTGACCTTCTATTGTTAAGTCCAGTGGGCACCTCCCAGACATTATCATACTCCCTGACTCCAGCAATCTATGAATCTATGCTATCACTCCCTTGAAGCAGTCACTTCTCTTAAAGATACTAGATCACACCCTCTTGCCTCCTTCTCTCTCTCTCCCTCTGTCTGACTCTCTCTCTCTCCTCTCTCAGTTTTAGCCTCCTTTACAGATATTCCATTCCATGCATTAAAAATAATGAAAAAATACTAGTATCTGTGTTGCTTAGACATGGCTTGCTTATTTGCAAACTTTCTCTGTGTCTTGGGAGGTTGTGGGTTGTGGATGATGGCAGCTGTGTCTGAGGCAAAGTTAGTGATCTTAGAGGATGGAGGATGGACAATGTTACCTCTTCTCTTTCACATTATTTTTCGGCATGTTTGTGCCTGCTTCTCTTGGTGGAATTGTATTCCACCAAGATAAGCTGAAGTTCCAACCTTCAGCATCTTGGAGTATGATTTATTTGTAAGCCTGCTTATTAATGATGCAATTGATTAAGTTAGATACAGTTGTATGGAGAGATCCTAGAAAGCCTAGAAAGCCTGTCTGGTGTCTTTGTCTGAAGAGAAGATAAGCAGAAACACAGATGAAAGATGACAGTCGTGGGATGAGAGGTGGTTGCAACAGCAAGTCAAGGAATGCCACTAAGCAGGACTTGAGAGGATTTCTAACTCAGATTCCAGAGAGGTGAGGCTCTGTTAATTTCAGACTTTCTGATTGATATCAGACTTCTCACTCCAGAATTTTGAGAAAGTGAATTTCTGAAGTTTTAAGACATGTAGTTTGGTTACTTTGTGATAGTGTATGGGCTGAACCAGGATGGCTGTTGGCCAAGGACAGGCAAAGGAAGAACAAGGACCAAGCTGGTTGCTGATTAGTTACTGTTTATTCAATCTTTCCTCTCTCTCATCTCACACACTCTTCTTTCCTAGCTCCTCACTCCTCCATCCCCGCTCTCTGGATTCTGCTCCTTCTTCACTAGTCTCTCCCCTCCTTGTCTCTCTCAACCTTGCCCTCAGGGCTACACACAGTCTGATAACAAAATCAACATAAGAGAGCACTCCCCGAGAGCCCACAGGCAAAATACCTCTTAAGGTATTTTTATCTTTTCCTCTCCTCAGTCCAAAAACTCCATCAACATCTTAATACTAGTTATTTTTGTATGGACACAGTAAGAGATGCAATGAGGATTATAGGGCAGCTCTCCTGGGAACATCTTGCCTTAGACTCAGACCACAGCGCTCAGGCCAGACTAATCATTCCTAACCCTAGCAGGGTCCATATCTAGTTATTACTTTTTGGATCATGACAGCATTTGTCCATGACCAAGCTCTTAACTTATAGTTGAGCATTAGACACTTTGGTCAGGCCCATCTCAATGCCAGAGTAGCACATAACTCACCGCTTGCCCTGGGTTAGTCCCATCTCTCGTTGGGACCCTGCTTTTGGGGGTGCTAGGAAGTAAGGGCAGCTGAGGCTTAGGTCGAGAGAACAGACAGGAGGAAAATATCATGTAGAGTCAAATGAACAGATGTCCAGGAGGAAAATATCATGTAGAGTCAAATGACTCCCAGGTTACAAAGCATAGGATTTGCTACAGTCTTCCTGTGCCCATACAAAAGGACATGGCTCTGAATAAACTATACAAAGGACTCAAGGAGAAGTGAAAAACAATATTTACAAGTCAACAGAACACAAAGAAAGAAGTTACAAATAAATACAGATGAATGGGAGCACTGTGATGGAAGTAACCCAAAAAACCTAAACTACCTGAGGCTATGTTATCCTACAATTGAGTATGCCACGGGTAGCTTGCCAGACTCTGCTGGGTGGGTGGGATACTCTCAGTAGCCTGCCGGGCTCTCTGAGAGGGATGGAGGCTTTTGGGGCTGCCTCTAATCGCCTTTATATAAGAAGAAAAAACAATCAAGCATCTCCAGTCAGGGTAGGTAGTTTCAATAAAGGTGAATTCAAGAACCTTTTGTGGATGTGAAATATTATTGTGTTATAAAGGCAAAATTTGGATTTAAGAATTCTGTTTCTCAGTCCAGGGATATAGCTCAGTGGTAGAGTACTTGCATTGTAAAGGAGAGGTCCTGAGTTTGATTCTTGGCATTACAATGAAAAGTAAAAACAAAAGAATTCTATCTCCTTCTTTAAACAAAACTACCCTAAGCTACCAAATTTAGACATTCGCACTACATAGTCTGCACCACCTGAAAATGTATTTTTAATGCAAACCCAAGTGGAGCACAGGGACTTGGCAGCATTGCCCCTCCAGCTATAAATCTATCAAAGCTGGTAAAAAGTCAGCCAGAAATGTCCTGAAATTATTGAGATATTCGATCTGTAGATTAACATCTACTATTGTTATGCTAAATTAATCATATCCCAATTCTTTTTATGCCTTGTGCTGATGATAATATCAAGCTGTTGATCATAATCAACAGGGCATTCAATATTCTTGACTTTATCTCATCTCTTTACATATTTTATTTTTATGTCCTTTAACGATATATACTTATTTTTATTAAAATGTATTTTTGGAACAGAGCAATAGTACAGCAGGTAGGGTGCTTGCCTTGTACATGGCTGACCCAGGTTCAATGTTCAGCACTTGGGTCCCCCAAGCCCACTAGGAATTATCTCGAAGCACAGAGCCAGGAGTGAGCCCTACAAAAACCCAAAAACTTGTATTTGTGCCTTCTATATGGAAAAACAAACACATATTTTTGCTAACATAAGATATAGGGAACATTGAAAACTGGATGGAACACATTATCAAATCTGGAGTGACCTGTTGGACAATACCTCCTCCAACCCCATTTGTGCAGAGGAAACATATCTAGAGGCTTCTTTGAATTCATTATCTAAATTCTGAAGTTTAATTTGCTTTTTGTTCTAAGCCAGGGTCAAGCCTCTATACTGTTCTCTCAAAGATGTAGTGAGATGGCACACTTCGCCTTATTTTAGTATCATGAGGCTTTGGTTGATACTGATTGAGATAGCTTTCCTATTTAGTCAGTTTTATGAGAGGCAGAAGGATTCCAGTAAGGTCAGGAAAATATGTGCTTGAATTCTATATGGTTCTGCCATATAATAGCTTGAAGATCAAGAGAAAGTATCCTAATCTTTCTGATTCTTACTTTCTGCCATTATAAAAAGTGGGCAATTATAATTTACTCAACTAAAAAAAACTGTGCTTATGGTACAGGAGTGCTTTTACAGAATTAAATATGTAACGATGTAAAAGCATACCCTATGTATACCTTCAAGTCTAGTCCTAATAATAATGATGTTAGTGTTGAGAACTATTGTGCAGGAACTATTGATGATTATTATTTATGAAAGAGTTCTGGAGAAGTATGTCTCAGACCTATTTCCAGATGTGTATATGACCTGCCTGACCTGGCACGTGACATGAAGGTGGTGGATGCTGCACACTTATAGTGGCCCAGTGATGACATTTGTGGGCTAATATAGGCTAGAGAGAGACCAGCAGTTCCCACTTCCTTTCCTGGAATCCATTCACAGTCTTGATACCAGAAAACCATTGTGGCTGAAAAGCTCATTTGTTCTCTTTTCTTGGTCATAGGCAAATATCTTGAAGGGATGTCTTTCTCACTTTTATCCTCTTCGCAATTGTCACAATCTGGCTTTTACTTGTCAACTGCCCAGATGCTGTCCAACCAAGAGAGAGGCATAGTGTTACCAGTCCCATGGGCAACTCTAAAGTATTACTACAATTTCTTAGAACTGTTTATTTTAAAACCAGGAGGAACATTAGCCTCCTCCCTCCCTCCCTCTCTCTCTTCTTTCCTTTCTTCCTTCTTCCCTCCTTTTCCCCTCTCCTCCCTCCCTCCCTCTCTCTCTCCCTCCCTCCCCCCTCCCTCCCTCTCTCCTTCCTTCCTTCCTTCCTTCCTTCCTTCCTTCCTTCCTTCCTTCCTTCCTTCCTTCCTTCCTTCCTTCCTTCCTTCCTTCCTTCCTTCCTTCCTTCCTTCCTTCCTCCCTCCCTTCCTTCCTCCCTTCCTTCCTCCCTTCCTGCCCTCCTGCCATACAGTGCTAGATGATTGAACTCAGGGCCTTGAAGTTCTAAGCATGTGTTCTACCACTTGAACTATCTCTCTGGCTCAATTAATCTCTCTTAAAAATGTTTGTTGTTGTTTCTGCACCTTATCCAGCAGTATTCAGGGATTACTCCTGACTTTGCTCTTGGGGATCCTTCTTGGCAGTAATCAGGGAACCATAAGCAATACTAGGGATCCAACCACAGAGTAAGCTGTGTGCAAGGCAAGTGGTTTATTTCTTGCACTTTCTCTCTGGTGCTCCTCCTCCTCCACTTCCTCCTCCATCTCTTCATTGCATACCTTGCAATGCTCAGGAGTTACTGCTAGTTCTACACTCAGGAATTACTCCTGGGGGAGCTCAGGAGCCATAGAGGATTTCAGGGATTAAACCCAGGTTGGCCTCATGCAAGACAAATGCTCTACCTGTTGTACTATCACTCTGCCTTCCTCAACCATGGCTTGGCTTTGCTTCTCTAGATATTCCTTCCACTCTCTTTTGCTGGAGGGATAGCACAGCAGGTAGGGCGTTTGCCTTGCACGTGGCTGACCTGGGTTCGATTCCTCCATCCTTCTCGAAGAGCCCAGCAAGCTACAGAGAGTATCCCACCCGCATGGCAGAGCCTGACAAGCTACCCATGGCATATTCAATATGCCAAAAACGTAACAAGTCTCATGATGGAGACGTTACTGGTGACCACTTGAGAAAATGGATGAACAACGGGATGACAGTGATACAGTGATATAGTGATCATAAACTTATATGCTGAGATTTCTCTAATACTTTGTCAAGTCTCTGTCTTCTTAAATACATCTGTGGGGTTGACTTCACTACCCTTAGTATCATTGATTCTTAAACAGAGGGTGAATGTCAATGCTACAAACTCTTGACACCAATGATTATATATTTTAAACACATAAGCAGAGTTTTCCTAGTATTTGAACACTTTACATCTTTGCTTTCATCCCCTGAATTTATTTATTTATCCTGTTTAGTCTACAATCATATCCTAATATATAATTGTTTATGCTTGAAAATTTTTTATCGATCATGCTAGCAAGTTCTTCTAAAACAAATTATTTGGATTAAAGTGGAAATATTCTTTTATATCCTATGATAATGGAACTTCATGTATTCTTGATTTGAGTTATTATTACAATTATTATTTATATACAAGCATAGTATTAGTGTGCTATTGACCATGACATTATAATCACATCATTTTGATATTAGTCATTATTTGTAAAAAAGGATTTGAAAATGGCATGATTGAGTCTTTAATAAATATTTCATGTATTCTTGAGTGACTATTATTTATTGCTAGAGACACACTGCTGCATAATACTATTTCTGCTTTATATTGACACAAATACAAAAGTCACTTATATAAACAATTGTGGAAGGAGATTTATTATACCAGTTTGAACTTATTTTGGCTATATGACAATAATTACATAGTGATATAACACAAAATTTATTTCAATAATGATATATGATTTGACAATTCAGTTAGGTCCTCCTTCAAGTTTATTAAGATCAAAAAATTGAAAACAACCTGAATTTCAGAAGATTTGTTATTTGGTTTTGAAAGCTAGTGATTTTTCAGAATTTTACTAAAAGGTATTTCTTAATTCCTGTCACATCTTACAAGTTATGCTATTTTTTAACCTCAAATCTTCATCTCTAACCCGAAAGATTCATAAATTATTGAGAAAATAAAATTATTGGTCATTGCGACACAGTTTGCCAATGCAATATTTTTTATTGACTACATAAGCTTAACATGTATTGATGTGAAAAATATGTAATTATAGATTTAGATTTCAATTTATGAAAAATGTTCACTATGTTCAAGCCCATCAGTCAAGTTTATCTGTTTTCTGCCAGAAATCATGACTTCATTTCTAATTCAAGCATACAGCTCCGTGACCACTCTCTTCCTTCTGCTTCCAAGGTCCCTGGGGTCTGGGGAGGCTTTTGCTTCTTGTTGAAATGAGACGTGTGCAGCATTCTTTGCTTTGCTCTGGCTTTGAGAGATTTGCTTTCTTTGCTGTAAAATGGGGATAGAAGAGGGGAGGATGTTAAGTTTTGATATCAAATATTCTGAACTTATGGTACAAATACCTTGTCTTTAATGCCCATCTGTCCTTATTAGAGCATGTTTGATTCTAGGAGAGGCCCGCCAGGAATGTGGGTGGGTGAACTCTCACTCAGCCTTTGTTAAGCCAAACTGGTGAACAATGGGGAAAACCCATGGGCATAAAACAGGCCCCAGAATAATGAAAAGTTGAGTTCAAAATAAAACACCAGGGCAGTTGGGGAAGAGGGGAGGAGAGAGGGAAACTGGGACACTGGTTGTGGGAAATATTCACTCACTAGTGAAGGGACAGGAGTTAGAACATTGTATGGAACTGGAACCCAATCATGAACAACTTTGTAACTCTATATCGCACAGTGATTCAATTTAAAAAATCCAATAAAATGAATAAAAGAAATGAAACAAAAACCCTCAGTAACTTTGACTTTATCTTGACCTTCCCACAAAGCCTAGATGAAGCCACCTCTTCCAATCTGCCAGCTTGTTGCCAATAAAACTTTTTATTGAGCTGCTACTGTGTTTGTGGATTGATTAGCCCTTAAGTGGCAGTGAAACTAACTTCAGGTTGGGTGAGTGCTGGATGAATGTAAACTGAATGGTGGCAGAGGGGAGAGACAGACAGGCAAGAATTCTGTGACATAGAAGTGACTGCAAGGAGGGCTGTGTTAGAAAGAGTGGAGACGCGGAACCTTGGTCTCCACAAAGGAAATTTGATTTCCTTGGCTGCAGATATATGGACTGATTTCCCCCCCAATTTTATTTATTTATTTATTTACTTATTTTGGCTTTTTGGGTCATACCTGGTGATGCTCAGGAGTTACTCCTGGCTCTGCACTTAGGAATTACTCCTAGCAGTGCTGGTGGACCGTATGTGATGCCGGGGATCAACCCTGGTCAGCTACATGAAAGGAAAATGCTCTACTCAATGTGCTATCACTCTGATCCCTAGTTGGAGTGATTTCTTATATTGCCCACAAGCCCCTGGGTGCACTTACCACTTGGTACCCACTGGACTAATGAAATTGACTTGGTTAGAGTCTGGGCTAAGAATGAAGAGAGAGAATAGGAAAGTGAATGGAGAGGGCACCAATGATCCTGGGTGTACAGAGGTGAGCCTTCTTTTCTCAGCTCACACCTGTCCAGGGAATCACTTTATCTTTTAATTTATTTTTATTTTTAAAAATTTTTTAAATTCTATTTATTTATTTTTATTAGTGAATCACTGTGAGGTTCAGTTATAGACTTCCAAACTTCCGTGCTTACATTTCAGTCATACAATGGTCAAGTATCCACCCCTCCACCAGTGCCCATTTTTCACCACCAATATTCCCAGCATTCTTCCACCATCTCCACCCCATTCCCCCTCCCCCCACCCCATATCTGTGGCAGGGCATTCCATTTTGCTCTCGCTCTCCTTTTGGGTTTTGTGGTTTGCAATAGAGTTATTGAGTGGCCATCATGTTCGGTCTATAGTCTGCTTTCAGGGTGCGTCTTCCTAGCACCATTTACTTGGTGATCCCTTCTCTAACTGAACTGCCTTTTCCCTCAGTATGTGAGACCAGCTACTAAGCTGTGGAGTAATCCTCCCAGTACTTATCTTTAATAATCTTGCGTGTTAGTCACCCATTCTGTTACTTTATATTCCACAAGTGGGTGTGATTTTTCTATGTCGGTTCTTCTCTTTCTGACTCATTTTGCTTAACATGATACTTTTCATGTTGATCCATCTATATAAACATTTCATGACTTCATCTTTTCTAACAGCCGCATAGTATTCCATTGTGTAGATGTACCAAAGTTCCTTTAGCCAGTTATCTTTTCTCAGGAACTCGGGTTTTTTCCAGATTCTGGCTATTGTAAACAGTGCTGCAATGAACATATAAGTGCAGACGTCATTTCTACTATACTTTTTGTATCTCTGGGATATATTCTCAGAAGTGGTATTGCTGGGTCAAATGGGAGCTCAATTTCTAATCTTTTTTTTTTAATTTTCTTATTGAATCACCATGTGAAAAGTTACAAAGCTTTCAGGCTTAAGTCTCAATTATACAATGCTCAAACACCCATCCCTTCACCAGTGCACATATTCCAACACCAAGAATCATAGTATACCTCCCCCCCACCCCCAGCCCCCTACCCTGCCTGTGTAGCTGATAAATTTCACTTTACTTTCTCTTTACTTTAATTACATTCAATGTTTCAACAAAAAACTCACTATTATTGTTTGGAGTTTCCCCCCACAAAGTCAGACCTGCTGAAAAGGAAGCATTTGATAATTTGTTTTCCATTGCTGAGAATGAAGAGATATGAGGTTTGGGATTTCTGTATTTTAGTATTTTAGAACTAAGTCCAGAGAAATTTCTGCCAGAAGTTGCATCATTGCAAGCTCGTACCTCTCTGCTCCTTTATATTCCACATATGAGTGCAATCTTTCTATGTCTATCTCTTTCTCTCTGACTCATTTCACTCAAAATGATACTTTCCATGTTGATCCACTTATATGCAGATTTCATGACTTCATAAATTTCTGATTTTTTGAGAATCGTCCATATTTTTTTCCAAAATGGCTGAACCAGTCGGCATTCCCACCAGCAGTGAAGGAGAGTCCCTTTCTCCCCACATCTATGCCAACACCAGTTGCTTTTGTTCTTTTGGATGTGTGCCATTCTCTGTGATGTGAGGTGATATCTCATTGTTGTTTTGATCTGCATCTCCCTGATGATTAGTGATGAACATTTTTTCATGTGCCTTTTGGCCTTTCGGATTTCTTCTTTGAGAAAGTTTCTGTTCATTTCATCTCCCCGTTTTCTGATGGGGTTTGATGTTTTCTTTTTGTAGAGTTCAACCAGTACCTTTTAAATCCTTGATATCAACCCCTTATCGGATGGATATTGGGTGTGGGTTAATATCCTTTCCCATTCTGTTGGTTGTCTTTGAATTCTGTTCACTGTATCTTTTGTGATGCAGAAACTTCTCAGTTTGAGGTAGTCCCGTCTGTTTATCTCTGTTTCCACTTGGTTGGCCAGTGGAGTGTCCTCCTTTTTTCCCCCCCTCTTTTTGGGTAACACCCAACGATGCACAGGGATTACTCCTGGCTCATGCACTCAGGAATTACCCCTGGTGGTGCTCGGGGGACCATATGGGATGCTGGGAATCGAACCCAGGTTGGCCGAGTGTAAGGCAAATGTGCTGCCCACTATGCTATTGCTCCAGCCCCATGAGTGTCCTCTTTAAAGTTACCTTTTGCTTCGATGTCATAGAGGGTTTTGTTGACCATGTTTTCGATGTACCGGATGGACTCTGGTCTGATGTTGAGGTCTTTAATCCATTTTGATCTGATCTTTGTGCCTGGTGTTAGGTATAGGTCTGAGCACATTTTTTTTGCCTATGTAGCTGTCCAGTTTTGCCAGCACCATTTGTTAAAGAGGCTCTCCTTGCTCCACTTCACATTTCTTGCTCCCCTATCAAAGATTAGGTGCTCATATATTTGAGGGTGTGTGTAAGGATATTCCACCCGGTTCAATTGGTCTGCAGCTCTTTTTTTGTTCCAGTACCATGTTGTTTCAATTATAATCGCTTTGTAGTAGAGTTTAAGGCTGGGGAAGGTGATGGCTCCCATCTTCTTTTTCCCAAGAATTGCTTTAGCCATTCATGGTGGTTTGTTGTTCCATATGAATTTCAGGAGTGTTTGGTCCATTTCTTTGAAGAATGTCATGGGTATCCTTATAGGGATTGCACTGAATCTCTATATTGCTTTGGGGAGTATTGCCCTTTTGACAATGTCAATTCTCCCAATCAATGAGGAGGAGATATGTTTCAATTTCCTTATGTCCTTTTTTATTTCCTGAAGTAGTATTTTATAATTTTCTTTGTATAGGTCCTTTACCTCCTTAGTTAAGCTGATCCCAGTGTACTTGATTTTCTGAGGCATGATTATGAATGGGATTGCTTCTTTCAAGTCACTTTCTGCTCTCTCATTATTCACGTATAGGAAAGTCATGGACTTTTTGTTATTGATTTTATACTCTGTAACTTTATTATAAAAGTCTAGGAGCTCCTTGGTAGAGGCTTTAGGGTTCTCTAAATGTAGTATCATATCATCTGCAAATAGTGAGAGCTTAATTTCTTCCTTTTCTATCTGGATGCCCTTAATATCTTTTTCTTGCTAATAGCTATTGCAAGTACTTCCAGTACTATATTGAATATAAGTTGTAAGTGTGGGCATCCTTGTCTTGTTTCTGATCTGAGTGGGAATACTCTTAGTTTTTCCCTTTTAATATTTTTCAACCTGAAATGAAATTTATGTTGTCGGATACTAGTACTGCCACCCCGGCTCTTTTGAGGGAGTTGTTTGCTTGAATGATTGTTTTCCATCCTTTGACTTTGAGTCTGTGTTTTCTCTGTCCATTCAGATGTGTTTCTTGTAGGCAGCAGAATGTTGGGTTCAGTTTACGAATCCATTTTGCCACTCTGTGTCTCTTGATTGGCGCATTTAGACCATTGAAGTTGAGAGAGATTATCACAAGTTTTTGTGCCATCTTTCTGTAGAGGTTTGTTGTGCTTGTAGGGGTTTTCTTGCCTTACAGAAGCCCCCTTAGTCCTTCTTTTAAGTTTAGTTTTGAGTCTATGAAGTTCCTGAGCTGTTATTTATCTGGAAAATAGTGTATGGTTCCTATGTGGAATATAAAGTAGCTGAGAGGTACAAGCTTGCAATGATGCAATTTCTGGCAGATATTTCTCTGGACTTAGTTACTAAAATACTAAAATACAGAAACCCAAAACAATGTGGCCGTTAGTGTGGCCACTAGACCTTATATCTCTTCATTCTCAGCAATGGAAAGCAAATTATCAAATGCTTCCTTTTCAGCAGGTCCAACTTTAGGGGGGAGAAACTCCAAACAATAGTAGTGAGTTTTTTGTTGAAATATTGAATGTAATCAAAGTAAAGTGAAATTTATCAGTTACACAGGCGGGGTGAGGTGCTGGGGAGGTGCAGGGGGGAGGGAGGGAGGTATACTGTGACTCTTGGTGTTGGAATATGTGCACTGGTAAAGGGATGGGTGTTTGAGCATTGTATGATTGAGACTTAAACCTGAAAGCTTTGCAACTTTCCACATGGGGATTCAATAAAAGAATAAATTAATTAAAAAAATAGTGTATGGTTCCTTCGAGTTTTAGTGAAAGTTTAGCTGGATAGAGTATTCTTGGTGAGGCATTCATTTCATCCCCCACTGGTCCCCAGCACCTTCCAGCCCCCAGAGACCATTTCCCCGCTAGTGTGACATCTGAGTCAGGGGGTGTGGCCTCCCAATTAGATGCGTGGTCTCCTGTGGGATGCGGGTCGAGAGTGCGCCTTTGTTCCAGGGAGCTGTCTTCAGACCCACCTGCAGGACAACCGTGGCGCTGGTGCCAAGGGACTGCCAGAAAAGCACTTTAATCCCATCCTCTCTTTGAGAAACTTCCATATGGCCTGGTGGAGCTTGGGGAAATTCCAGGCAAAGCAGATGGATTCTTTATTGTGACAGAGGATGCCCTCTGTCCTTTAGACAAAGCTCAGACTCATATTTTCTTTGTGAAAGTATTGGAGCAAACCATTCACTTTTAACTGAAGGGTTTTCAGAAAATGCATGTTGAGTAACCTACTGAGTTTCTTTCAGAGAAGTGACTTGCTAATTACATTTGAGAAACTTCTACTGGGCCATCTATTCAGAAACTCCCTGAATCTGCTCTTCAATAAATATTTTTGAGTTAGAAAAACACTAGTAATCTTTCAGCTCTCTTTCAGCTCTGTTGGGACCACAGAAGCCAAAGAGGGAACATTCTGGTGTATCCTAATACCTCTCCCTTCCATTCTTGGCACAATCTAGTTTGGGTTAAGAAGATGTCCCAACTGGTGCTTTTTGAATAATATGCTCAATTGAGCAAATGTTCAGTATAATATTTTTCACCCCTTTGATATTGTACGAATTCTCTGGTTTGCCATAACTCAGTTTCACCCTTGACACTTCCTGCCTGATCTCTGGGTTGCGGGAGGATTTGGATTTGTGATTTCTGTGGAAGTAGGTTATTTATTTTGCCAAGAGAAAGTAATTTTTGACCTGTGGGGGCAAGTAGCTAAACTCAAAAGAATATCTGTGACTGCATGAGGTTTAAATTCCAGTGTGGGAAGAGGGGCAGTAAGTAAATTATATAATTTTTGTTGGAGGATGATTGTTCTGTAAAAAAAATACAACAGAATGGGAAATTGAAAATTTTATGGTAGCAGTTTAAAAATAGGTTATGCTGAGAAGGACACACCAAAACATTTTGATCAAGGCTTGAAGGAGTGTTTAAGGAGGTAGCTCAAGTGAAAGAATGTGCTGATGTCCTCAGTTTAATCCCTGGCATTAATGACTTGCAAGCACTGTTGGCAGCCTGTGGCTGGCTATTGAGCACTGAAAGTTAACTAAGTTGAGAGTCAGAGTGAGTGATCCCCCCGTTCCACCTTCCTCCACACATTGAGGACTTGATGGAAGTGCAAGAATGTCACAATAATGTAGTTTGCTAAGAGCTTCCCAGGAAAGTGCAAAGACCAGAGGCCATGGGGCATTGGAGAGGGAATCATGGCCCAGCACACAGATACCCTATTCTCTTGTTGAGCTCTGGTCCCAGAGTTTGACTTCTTCATACGAACACAAAAGAAAAAGTTCCAGGATCCCATGCGACTCTAACATTTGGTTATTCTTCTCCCCTCCCCTCTTCCTTTCCCTCTTCTCCCTTCCCCTCCTCTCCCCTCCTTTTACTCTTTCTTTTCTCTTTGATTTTTTTGAGCCACATCCAGCAGTGCTTAGCCCTTACTAAGGGATAATTCCTGGAAGTATTTGGGGAACCACATGCAATGCAATACCAGGTATCAGGCTGGGGTAGGACTGTGTGCAAGATTAGAGTATTAGTCTTATACTATCTCCGGGGCTCCATATTTGGTAATTCTATGGCAAAAGTCTTAATAATAAAAGCAGGAGGTTGTTTACCAACGTGGCTGTTCTCATAGGAATAGTCTTGAATTGGTTCTCTGAGAAGAATGACACTGAGAGGGGACTCTCCTTTTTTTAATTTTTAAAATTTTATTGAATCACCATGAGGTAGTTACAAGCTTTGGGCTACAATCTCACAATGATCAAACACCCAACCCTCCACCAGTGCACATTCCCCACTATCAATATCCCGGGTATACCCCCACTTTTCCATGATCCCCTTCCTCTATGGAAGACAATATTCCCCATACTCTCTCTCTACTTTGGGGCATTATAGCTTGCAACACATACACTGAGAGGTCATCATGTTTGGTCCATTATCTACTTTCGGCATGCATCTCCCATCCCAACTGGTTCCTTCAGCCATTATTTTCTTAGTGATTCTTTCTCTATTCCATCTGCCTTCTCTCCTCTACTCATGAAGCAGTCTTCCAGCTATGGGGCAATACCCCTGGCCCTTGTATCTACTGGGGGACTCTCCTCTACTTCTCACACAAGAGAAAGGAGGGCTGCCTGGAGGGTTGGCAATAGAAACTTGCAGTTTTGCTTTCTGAGGGCTGAATTGCGTAGAATCTGGATGCATATGATTTGGGAATGAACTGCTTCAATAAAGTTGATAACTGTCTTTTCTGTGTTCTCTTTGTGTGGTGGAGAAGGGCCTCTTCTTGACTTTGTGCTCACTGACCCCTGATGCATCATTTGTGGGCTGGGAATTTAAACTGACTTCAGCAGGATGGAAAGTAGCACCTTAACCTCTGTACTTTTGCTCTGGCCTCAGATATTTACTTTTTAAAGACTGTTAGTGTTTGACTTTTGCTAGAGCCCTAGCAGATGACAGAAAATTGTTAGGCATGAACAAGAATAGATTACTTTTTATCTTATCATTCTTTGTGTATTTGGGTTTTAAATACCGAAGAGTCAAATAGCATGGACCATGCCATCTACCATTAGTTAGTCTGTTATTTATAGTTCCATTCCCTTAACACTCCAATACTTAATAAAAAGCAACTATCAGCAAACATCATGATAATGCTGACAGATTAAAAATAAAAATAGTTATATATTCCCCATGATTCCTAAGTTTCTTTTGAAGATCCTTGGGTTTGACACAAAATTATTCTCTTTTAATGTCTCATGGGATTTACTCCCATAAAAATATGAATCGCCATGAACAAATATTCTATAACAATTTGATTAGAGGATCTGGCCACAGTAGATAACCTGAAAGGATTGTTTTTTATGTAACTGAGATTTCTTAAAAATATTCAAAAAACTATTCAGAATTTTCTATGATTTAGTTGATAGTGTTAAACCTACTTTTATTTTTGAGAGAATGATTAAAAGTCATGGAGCTTGTGTTACTTATATGGCATAGTCCGGGAAAAGAAGAGTTAGTGATGAAGAGGAAGAGGGTGCCAGTTAAGACCAGGAATCACTATCACTATCACTATCATCTGTTATTCATTGATTTGCTCAAGCAGGCGCTAGTAATGTCTCTATTTGTCCTAGTCCTGAGATTTTAGCAGCCTCTCTTTACTCGTCCTTCCCAATGGTGCTGCATTGGAGGCTCTTTCAAGGTCAGGGGAATGAGATCAATCATTGTTACTGTTTTTGGCATATCGAGTACACCACGGGGAACTTGCCAGGTTCTGCCATGCAGGCAGGATACTCTCAGTAGCTTGCCGGGTTCTCTGAGAGGGAGAACTAGACAATAAGAGGTTGCTCGGCCTGACGCTTCCAGGAGCTTTTTTTATAGTCTGGTTGTTGGCTGTTGATGGGATTACATGGTGCTAGGGGTGGTTTCTGTGTGTGACTGCCTAGCTACTGGAAAATGGGGGATTTGGGTGGACGAGGCTCAGTCCCGATCCGAGCAGGCTTGGAGATCTCAGCCCAGGGTTTCTCTGCTGGTTCCTTCATGTATGAGGCTCGTCCACGCATGTGGAGAGTGGCCTTGAGCATGACTGTGGCTGGGTTCCAGAGGTCTTCAGCTGCCAGGACTCTGCTCGGGATGGGGAGGGAGACTCAACCCACGCCCTTTAGAGTGGCCCCAGTGAAGACAGCCAGGCACAGGGGCAGGAGACTCTGTGTCTCTGTGTCGCTCTCTTCTGGGAGTGTTATTTTATAGTCTCTGGATGTTGGCTATTGATGAGATTACACAGGTCCTGGGGGCGGTTTCTGGGTGTGACCATCTGGCTATTGGAAAAAGGGGGATTTGGGTGGAGGAGACCCAGTCCCGATCTGAGCAGGCTTAGAGATCTCAGCCTGGGGTCCTCCGCCTGTTCTTTCATGCGTGACCATGAAGGGTCTGGGATTTTACTTCACTTAAACCTTGAAAGTCAATCAGTAGACCTGCCACTTAGCTGGATGCTGGGGAAGTCCTGACTCAGAGGCAAAGAACTTTATTATGTCTCACATGGCTATTGTTAGAGTATCTATCTGTTCTTGTTCACTGAACACTATTTCCACATGGCAATATGAAGAGAGTAGGGTGACACCTCTGTAGATAGAAATGGTGTTACAGTAGAGGCATGTTGAACTTTGGAACCTGAATAGTTTATAATTGGCAGTAAGCATAGCTGCTCTCAGCTCTGGACATGGACATAGTCTTGTATGTTTAGTTTTGGGGCCACACCCGGCTGTGCTTAGGGCTGACCACTGGCTTGTAGTGTTAGGTACTGAATGTGAGTTGGCTACCTGCAAGGTGAACGCCTCACCCACTGTACTTATTCTGGTTCAACACTGTCTTTATTATATAGGCAGCAAGCAAATGTATGTTGAGGGAAAATTCCATCAATATTATACAACTACATTGTGCAACACTGCTTCATACAGATGTCCTGAAACAGACTGGGACAAAAGCCCTCAATGACTCTGCTTGCAACATGTATAGAAAACCAAGAAGTGTATGGAGAATCTTCTTCCAACAGGTATAAAAAATAGTGCTTTTGTCTTTATGTTGCAATTTCCTTTTCCCTCCCCAGCTCCTTAGGGAAATTTAGTATATCAAAGTAGTTTTCTGTTTTTAACTTTTTTTTTCTTTTTTGGGTCACACCTGGCGATGCTCAGGGATTACTCCTGGCTCTGCACTCAGGAATCACCCCTGGTGGTGCTCAGGGGATCATATGGGATGCTGGGAATTGAACCCGGGTCGGCCGCGTGCAAGGCAAATGCCCTAACCTCTGTGCTATTGCTCCAGCCCCTCTGTTTTTAACTTTTAAGGAAATCAGGGTTTATAGATTCCTACCGGAGCTCAAGACACAATTCAAGCTTTTCCTAAGGGTAAAGACTGAGAATTACAAACTTGTGTTTACTTGATGGCCGACATCTCTTTCACCTGCCGCCTTCTACAGTGCAGTCAGCTTCTGCAATAGTGGAAAGGTTAATTTCATATTATATTTGAGTATCATGTGACTGTAGGCTGTTACCTAGGAAAGTCTTCTTGATTGAGGCAAGTTTTGTGTTTGAGGCAGCTAAGCTTCTGAAAAATCAATTTTTGTTTTGTTTTGAAGTTGAATGTTTATTATTAAACTTTTATTTCCTGCAAGGCGATAAAAATAGCACCAACAAGTGCAATATATTGCAAAATTAAGGTAATGTTGTTTTTCTAACACCAGTATACTAAAAAAAAAACTTTTTTCCAGTGCTAGTTATTTTCAACTTAATAATCATATAAAGTTCTTCCATCTAAGCCCAGGGATGCATGGAAACAAATTATTACATAAGGTTAAGGATGACAATATTGTTCTTAAATTACTTAATTTTGATTAAAATTTTTTATACATTTAAAAAATATTTTCACATCTCTCAAACGTTGTTGCCCACCCCTCACCACTTCAGGCAGTTTTGATTCTATTACAAATGTTCACTTTATCATTTTATTTTGTTTTGTCTGTTCATTGATTTTGTATACTTATATTGCGCACATAGGCAAAATCATCTAATACTTCTCATTTTTCTTCTGGCTTATTTTATTTTTCAGAGTTTCTCAAGTTTTATAACTAGTGTTCATTACAGATAATTTGAGGAATTCCAAAGTTAAGTTTCACCTAGCCTAAAAATAATGGGGTGCGATGAGAAAAATGCACATTATGTTTATCTAGGGAGCTAAGTAGCATTCTTGCAAATAGATTCTTTTTTTTTCAATTTTGTTATTTTTATTTTATTTTTTTAATTTATTTATTATTAATTAGTGAATCACCATGAGGGTACAGTTACAGATTTATACATTTTTGTGCTCATGTTCCCCCATACAAAGTTTGAGAACCCATCCCTTCACCAGTGCCCATTCTCCACCACCGGTACACCCAATATCCCTCCCAACCCCCCAATCCCATCTCCCCCCACCCCACCCTGCCACTGTGGCAGGGCATTTCCTTTTGTTCTCTCTCTCATTAGGTGTTGTGGTTCGCAATAGAGGTGTTGAGTGGCCACTGTGTTCAGTCTCTAGACCACATTCAGCCCACATCACCCTTCCCCCACATGGCCTCCAACCGCATTATACTTGGTGATCCCTTCTCTGAGTTGCCCTCTCCCCAGAATGTGAGGCCAGCTTCCAAGCCATGGAGTCAACCTCCTGGTACTTATTTCTACTATTCTTCTATTCTTGGGTGTTAGTCTCCTACTCTGTTATTCTATATTCCACAGATGCGTGCAATCTTTCTATGTCTGTCTCTCTCTTTCTGGCTCATTTCACTTAGCATGATACTTTCCATGCCGATCCACTTATACGCAAATTTCATGACCTCCTTTTTTCTAACAGCTGCATAGTATTCCATTGTATAGATGTACCAAAGTTTCTTCAACCAGTCATCTGTTCTAGGGCACTCGGGTTTTTTCCAGATTCTGGCTATTGTAAGCAGTGCTGCAATGAACATATAAGTGCAGATGTCATTTCGACTATACTTTTTAGCTTCTCTGGGATATATTCGCAGCAGTGGTATTGCTGGTTCAAATGGGAGCTCAATGTCTAATTTTTTGAGAATCGTCCATATTGTTTTCCAAAAGGGCTGAACCAGTCGGCATTCCCACCAGCAGTGAAGAAGGGTCCCTTTCTCCCCACATCCTCTCCAACAGTGGTTGCTTTTGTTCTTTTGGATGTGTGCTAGTCTCTGTGGTGTGAGGTGGTATCTCGTGGTTGTTTTGATCTGCATCTCCCTGATGATGAGTGATGTAGAGCACTTTTTCATGTGCCTTTTGGCCATTCGTATCTCTTCCTTGGTAAAGTTTCTGTTCATTTCTTCACCCCATTTTCTGATGGGGTTGGATGTTTTCTTCTTGTAGAGTTCAACCAGTGCTTTATATACCATTGATATCAACCCCTTATCTGATGGGTATTGTGTGAATATCCTTTCCCATTCTGTAGATAGTCTTTGTATTTTGGTCACTGTATCTTTTGCGGTGCAGAAGCTTTTTAGTTTAATGTAGTCCCATTTGTTGATCTCTGTTTTTACTAGATTGCTTAGTTCCGTGTCATCTTTGAAGATACCTTTATCTTCAATATCGTGGAGGGTTTTGCCGACCTTGTCTTCGATGAACCTTATGGTTTGTGGTCTGATGTTGAGGTCTTTAATCCATTTTGATCTGGCTTTTGTGCATGGTGACAGGTCGAGGTCTAAGCCCATTCTTTTGCATGTGGTTGTCCAGTTGTGCCAGCACCATTTGTTAAACAGGCTTTCCTTGCTCCACTTCACATCTCTTGCTCCCTTATCAAAGATTAGATGATAATACATTTGGGGTTGTGTGTAGGGATATTCCACCCTGTTCCATTGGTCTGCAGCAATAGATTTTTTTTTTCATTGCATTTGATAAGTTAGATGCCATGGAGCCAGAAAGAGAGCAGAAAGATAGTATCAGGTTACGGCAAGGCGTCTTGCACATTGTTGGCTCTGCTAGATCCTGAGGTTGGCCAGGACTGATTTCTGAACCCAGAGTCAGGAGTAAGCCCTGAGTAGGTCTGGGTCCTGCTGACACTCCTCCCCTCTGCCCCCCAGTACAAGAATTCTGGATTGTTTCACCATTTATTTAGGGTTCCACTTTTACTCTTAACAAGTTACATGTACAGTTATTTCTTACATGCTTTTTCACTCATAAGCTCATCTACATCTTTATGAGCCTGAATTTTCTTATGTTTTTGCCGTACAGTTTTAGCACAACACGCTTATCACACAAGTCCATCTGTCTCTGAAGGATGTCTCAGCTTCCTCTCCATCCATCATCCAATCATCTTCATAACAAGCCTTGTTGACAAGGCTTTTCTTTTCTGCAAGTGCTTTCTTAAATACATTGATTCTCATGTGTACCACAGGTGGCTCACATTTGGATGTAGCTTAATTAACACCAATTGCAGCAGTGGAGTTGACGTGTTTATTTCCTTCTAAATAAGATAGGTATTACACTAGCATTCTCACATTCCGTAGCACCCAACTCCACATTTTGTTCGCTCCATTTCCTCCCAAATTGGGGTTCAACTGCAGAGGCTTCTGGGGCTGAGGATTGAGTGTTTGCACTGCAGCCAGCAGGGGCCTCCTGCTCATGTGGCCTCAGCTCCCTGGTGGGCACCCAGGTGATGCTCAGGCTGCAAACTGCAGCCACATGCCGCTCACCAAGGATTCAAGATCTTGCTCGGAGTCATTCAGTCAGAACTAGCTTCCTCCGCTTCCATGTCCATACAGAGCTGGAAGTTTCCGGTTGTTTTCTCATCACTGACTGTTGAACCTGAGTCTATTTTCTGACAGAAATGCCTCTCTAGCCCAGAAAGGCTGAGCGAAGATGGGGTTTGGGAAAGGCCTCAATATCTTTCTGAAGTTGTCAGCAGTTCTCAAAAGCTCAGTGTGTTAGGGAGCGGGTGGCTGGTCTCCTTTCTCTCCTTTGTTAAGGACACGCTCCTACATATTTAACTATGGAGATTTATACACCTTCAAAAAGGGAAAAAACACAACTCTTCATTTGCTAGTTTTTTTTCAGGTGAGGGTAGCCAGTAAGGGGAGGTTAAAGGCACCTCTTTGCAGGGGACTCCCTTGGCTGACAGAAGACTAACCTTTCCCCTATCCCTCTTTTATGTCTAATCAATGGCAGATGACTAAAGCCACTGTCACAGCACCTGCTCACAGGAGACCCTGTTGATCCTTTTAGACAGGAAACTGGAAGAAGATGGGCCACTGAGGACATCCTGGAGCCTATGCCAGGCCTGGAGTGTCTACCTCTGAGTTTCTTCACTGTGAAAGAAATAGCAGCTCTTGCTGGAGCAATAGCACAGCAGGTAGGGAATTTGCCTTGCACATGACCGACCTGGGTTCAATTCCCAGCATCCCATATGGTTCCCCAAGCACTGCCAGGAGTAATTCCTGGGTGCAGCGCCAAGAGTAACCCTTGTGCATCGCCGGGTGAGACCCAAAAAGCAAAAATAAATAAATAATGCTCTATGCAAAAAAGAACTGCTGGAGCAATAGTACAGCAGGTAGGGCGTTTGCCTTGCATGTGGCTGACCTGGGTTCGATTCCCAGTATCCCATATGGTCCTCTGAGCACCGCCAGGGGTAACTCCTGAGTGCAGAACCAGGAGTAACCCCTGTGCATTGCCACATGTGACCCATGGGGGGAAAATGAATAGCAGCTCCTCTTTGGTTGCCATCATATCTCTGGGGAGTGGACACATGGCATTCCTTGTAGGTCATTAGGTGCTTATTGATACTTAATTGTGATCTCTGAATGTATGTTATATCTGATTGGGTTTGTTATTTGCAAATAAAAAGAAATGTTGGCTAGTTTTAGCCCAAAAGGGAGCCTTTATATTTAAGGATAATTATGAATTGATTCACAAGATAAAAGTGAGTATTAAAGGACTAGGTCTGGAGCAGGTAGGCTCTAGATTATTCTAGAAAGTTCTGGTTCCATGCTCTGCTTTCTAATCTCATCAGTTCACCCTCATTTCTTTTATTGTTTTTGGGCCACACCTGGCACTGCTCAGGTGTTACTTCTGGCTCTGCACTCAGAAATCACTTCTGGCTGTGCTGGGCATCATATGGAATGCCAGGGATTAAACCTAGGTCAGCTGGGTGCAAGGCAAGTGCCCTATCTACAATACTATTGATCCAGCCCTGCATTCTCTTTCCTTGTCTGAACTTTGTTTCTCTGACAAGATTCAGCATCTCAGGAAGCAAGTATTTAATTATTTGGGCAAGGTCACACTGCTCAGAATTAAGACTGTCTTCTGTGTGGGTGAGAGGAAGGGCAGAGTGGGAGAAGCTCTTGGGGTTCCTCTAGTCCCACTTTGAGAGCAAGGCAGATGGACCCACTGCTCAGGAGGAACTGCATAGGTGGGTAGGGGATTTGTCAGTCTAGTCTCTAGAAGGAAACTGAACGAGCTCCCCAACACAAAAATCAATGTGTCCAATCACAGAAGTTGTGGCCTGCTCTGTGAGGAGGTGAACGGTCAAGACAAAAGGCAAAGATTGTTAGATAAGACAAAAGGCTGTAGGGCTTCGTAATTCCTGACAGGCCCTCCCTCTTGGAATATAGGCTTAAGATAATGGCAGTGCCTCTGACAAAGGCAAATGTTTTATATGAAATAGTTTCTTAAATTTTCTTCAGTTTATGTACATGTAGTGATAATCCTTGGTAAAAATGCTAGTACATCTATCTCTTTGATTACTTTCTCCTTTCAAAATGGTTACAGTGTGTATGTCAGTCTCATTAACCCACCCATAACAATTATAGGTTTCACAGATCTCTTTAAAGGGGGCAAATAATCTTGTCTCTTTATGGTGAGAAATTGGAAATCCAGAAAGACCAAGTGCTAGACCCCTGGCTACTAGGCATCATGGCAATGAAGTGAGATAAAAGAAAATTAGAGTCTTTAGTGAAGACGGACATAGGCCACCAGTTAGGTAATGACTGACAAGGAAAGCTGGCTTCTGTGTTAAGTGCATAGATGCCCATGTACAGAGTGATGGATTTGATGACCCAGCCTCAGTGATTCTAAGTGAGCATGAGAGTCCTGACTAAGTGTGCAGATATTCCAATATTTAGACTTTTAGACCTCATCAAAGACTTTGATTTCTTGTTGTAGTTGTGTTTGATATATATCACTGTGGAAACCTGATGGATGAAAACAAAAGCTGAAGCACCTCTCATACTTAAAATTCTCCAGTGTTTTTCCAGATTTGGTGTCATAAATTCTCACCTCTTCATTCGAGCTAATGTGATCTTTCATTATCTGACCTGTCTTCCACCCACTGTCCTTTTTCTCTTATTCCACCAGCAGCTCAGTCACTTTGACCTTCTTTTCATTTCTGAAGCTAGGTCAAGTCCTTTTGTGCTGACTGCCTGGGAATGCTCTGCTCCAGAACTGTGCTTAAAGACTCCTACTGCCATTCAGATCTTTGCCCAGATGTTACCTGACCTCAGCAGGTACCTAACCTACTACCTGTTTCCATTTTCCCATTTTCAATCCATGACCAGCAGTGTAATATTCAGCAAGCGCTGCTCTGTGCCCAACTTTGCTCCCATGTAAGTGAGAAGCAAGATAATCTTACAGTGTACTGTTATTTGTGCAGGGTATACAAGCTAATGGGAACGACAGCCATAACACAGTGTATGGTCAGTAGCATTGTTCTAGGTGTCTCTACTCTGACTCTCTCTGACAGTGTTTTGCTGCTGCTGGTGTTAGAGGTGAGGCCCTGGGCAAGCTGATTAATTTATTGGTCATTTTAAATCTCACCAAAGAGATTGAGGGGTAGCCAGTCAGATGAGGACCAGAAATAGCAAAGGGGTGGGAATAAGGACACTTTATTTATTTATTTATTTATTTTTTAAAATTTTATTGAATCACCGTGAGATAGTTACAAGCTTTCATGCTTGGGTTACAATCTCACAATGATCAAACACCCATCCCTCCATTAGTGCACATACCTCACCACCAATATCCTGGGTATAGCTCCCCCTTTCCCACCCTCCCCCTGCCTCCATGGCAGACAATATTCCCCATACTCTCTCTCTACTTTTGGGCATTAGAGCTCGCAACACAGAAACTGAAAGGTCATCATGTTTGGTCCATTATCTACTTTCGGCATGCATCTCCCATCACGACTGATTCTACCAGTCATCATTTTCTTAGTGATCCCTTCTCTATTCCATCTGCCTTCTCTCCTCTGCTCATGAAGCAGGCTTCCAGTTATGGGGCAATCCCCCTGACCCTTGTATCTACCGTCCTTGGGTGTCAGCCTCATGGGATGCTACACTCCACTCCACAAATGAGTCCCTCTATGTCTGTCCCTCTCTTTCTGACTCATTTCACTTAGCATGATACTCTCCATGTTTATCCATTTATAAGCAAATTTCATGACTTCATCTCTCCTAACAGCTGAATAGTATTCCACTGTGTAGATGTACCAAATTTTCTTTAACCAGTCATCTGTTTTAGGGCACTCTGGTTGTTTCCATATTTTGGCTATTGTGAACAGCGCTGCAATGAATATATAGGTACAGATGTCATTTCTACTGTGCTCTTTTGCATACTCGGGATATATTCCCAGAAGTGGCATTGTGGGGTCATATGGAAGCTCAATTTCTAGTTTTTGAAGGACTGTCCTTGTTGTTCAGAAAGGCTGGACCAGATGGCATTCCCACAAATATTGAAGGAGCGTCCCTTCTTCCCCACATCCATGCCAGAACTGGTTGCTTTTGTTCTTTTGAATGTGTGCCAGTCTCTGTAGTGTGAGATGATATCTCATTGTTGTTTTGATTTGCATCTCCCTGATGACTAGTGATGTGGAGCATTTTTTCATGTGCCTTTTGGCCATTTGTATTTCTTTTTTGAGGAAACTTCTGTTCATTTCTTCTCCCCATTTTTTGATGGGGTTGGAGGTTTTTTTCTTACACAGTTCTACAAGTATCTTGTATATCCTGGATATCAATCCCTTATCAGATGGGTATTGGGTAAATATTCTTTCCCATTCTGTGGGCTCTTTCTGTATTTTGTCACTGTTTCTTTTGAAGTGCAGAAGCTTCTTAGTTTGATGTAATCCCATTTGTTTATGTTTGCTTCCACTTGCATGGTCAGTGCTGTTTCATCCTTAAAGATTCTTTTAGCTTCAATGTCATGGGGAGCTCTGCCTACATTTTCTTCTATAAACCTTATAGATTCATGTCTGATATTGAGGTCTTTAATCCACTTTGATCTGACTTTTGTGCCTGGCATTAGACAGAGGTCAGAGTTCATTTTTTTTGCAGGTAGCTATCCAGTTTTCTCAGCACCACTTGTTGAATAGGCTTTCCTTGTTCCACTTTGAATTTCTTGCTCCTTTGTCAAAGATTAAGTGACCATATATTTGGGGGTCTGTGACAGGATATTCAACTCTGTTCCAATGGTCTGCAGGTCTGTTTTTATCCCAATACCATGCTGTTTTAATTACTCCTGCTTTGTAGTAGAGTTTGAAGTTGGGGAAGGTGACGCCACCCATCTTCTTTTTTCCAAGGATTGCTTTAGCTATTCATGGGGGTTTATCGTTCCATATAAATTTCAGAAGTGTTTTGACTATTTATTTGAAAAATGTCATGGGCATCCTGATAAGGACTGCATTAAATTTGTATAGTGCTTTGGGCAGTATTGCCATTTTAATAATGTTAATTCTCCCTATCCATGAGCAGGGGATGTGTCTCCATTTCCTAGTGTTCTCCTTTATTTCTTGAAGTAGTGTTTTGTAATTTTCCTTGTATAGGTCCTTCACCTCTTTGGTTAAGCTGATTCCAAGGTACTTGATTTTCTGAGGTACTATTGTGAATATATTTGTCTCTTTCTTCTCTTTCATTATTTGTATATAAGAAAGCCATGGACTTTTGGGTGTTGATTTTGTAGCCTGCCACTTTACGATATCGACTTATTGTTTCTAGGAGCTTTTCTGTAGAGTCTTTAGGGTTTTCCAAGTATGATATCATATCATCTGCAAATAGTGATAACTTATCTCTTCCTTCTCTGTCTGTATGCCCTTGATATCTTTTTCTTGTCTAACTGCTATGGCCAGGACTTCCAGTACTATATTTAATAGGAGTGGCGAAAGCGAGCAACCTTGCCTTGTGCCCGATCTTAGAGGGAAGGTTTTCAGTTTTTCGCCATTAAGAAGGATACTTGCTGTGGGCTTTTGGTAGATGGCTTTTCCTATATTGAGGAAAGTTCCTTTGATGCCCATTCTGCTGAGAGTTTTCATCATAAACGGGTGCTGAATCTTGTCAAATGCTTTCTCTGCATCTATTGATATGATCATATGGTTTTTATTATTTCTTTTATGAATATGATTAATTATGTTGATTGACTTGCGAATGTTAAACCATCCTTGCATCCCTGGGATGAATCCTACTTGGTCATGGTATATGATCTTTTTGATGAGTTGTTGGATTCTATTTGCTAATATTTTGTTGAGGATCTTTGCATCTGTGTTCATCAGGGATATCAGTATGTAATTCTCTTCTTTGTGGTATCTTTGTCTGTTTTTGGTATCAGGGTGATATTTGCTTCATAGAAGCTGTTTGGAAATGTTTTTGATACTTCAATTTCCTGGAAGAGCTTAAAGAGTATTGGGAGTAAATCCTCTTTAAAGGTTTGGAAGAATTCACTAGTAAATCCATCTGGGCCAGGACTTTTGTGCTTGGGGAGACTTTTTATTACTGTTTCAATTTCTTTGATGGTGATAGGTCTGTTCAGGTATTCCAGGTTTTCTTGGTTCAGCCTTGGGAGGCTATAGGAGTTCTAGGAATTTATCCATTTCCTCGAGGTTTTCATGTTTCGTGGCATAAAGATTCTCAAAGTAATCTCTGAGGATCCTTTGAATTTCTGTAATTTCTGTTGTAATGTCTCCCTTTTCATTTCTAATTCCGTTTATTAGGGTTTTCTCTCTCCCTTTTTTTGTGAGTCTTGCTAGACGTTTATCGATCTTGTTTATTTTCTCAAAGAACCAGCTCTTAGTTTCATTGATCTTTTGGATTGTTTTCTTGGTTTCCATCTCATTAATTTCTGCTCTGAGTTTTATTATTTCCTTCCTCCTGGTTGGATTGGGCTCCTTTTGTTGGTCATTCTCCAAGCTCTTAAGCTCTGAGGTTAGGTTACTTATGTGGGTTCACTCCTCCTTCCTGAGGAATGCTTGTAGAGCTATGAACTTTCCTCTTAACACAGCTTTTGCTGTGTCCATAGGTTTTGGTAACTCGTATCCTTATTGTTGTTCGTTTCCAGGAATCTTTTGATTTCCTCTTTGATTTCCTTTCTAAGCCACTCATTGCCCAATAGTAAGCTGTTTAATTTCCAGGTGTTTGATTTCATTTTCTGTTTGTGTGTGTGATTTATTTCTAATTTCAGCACATCGTGGTCTGAGAAGATCGCTGATAAAATCTCTATCTTCTTAATTTTATGGAGGTATGTTTTGTGGCTCAGCATGTGGTCTATCTTGGAGAATGTTCCATGCACACTTGAGAAGAATGTATATTCAGCTTTTTGAGGATGAAGTGTCCTGTATATATCTACTAAATCCCTTTCTTCTATTTCTTCCCTCAGATGTTGTATGTCAGAATAAGGACACTTTAAAGGGGGAGTCCAGGGCAGGTAAGCTTCTCTGAACTCATCTTCCTTTTGGATGGATGGTAGCCTCTCTTGTAACCCAGCTTGCACCATGACAGAACAGCATCATGTGGTCAGAAAATCAGTGAAAATCAAAGGGACAAAGAACAGCAAGTCCCAGCAAGGAGAGGCAGGGCAGAGGGCATCAGTGATGGACCAGGCCAGTGGTGGACTTTCGAAAAAAGTTCCAGCAAGAGACTGGCATAGACCAAGATTGCTGTATAGGGAGCCAGCAGGGAACAAGCATGAGGCCGGGACATGGGCTTCAGGGTGGGGGAGTTTCTAAAACTCATTTTCAGATTCAGGTGGGGGATATTTCTAAAACTATCCAATTATAATCATTAAGTACATAACTAGAACTTCATAAGCTAATGTTACATAAACACTTAAAAGACCCACACAGGAGCACAGCCGGTTTCATGGTGACACCACAGCCTCTCTCATTTTCTTTGTAGCCCCAGTCACTGTTCAATGGGAGTCTACTTGATCCTTGAAATGATTGTGTCTCTCAGGTCACAGCAGGTTGAGTGAGAGGATCATTGTGGAGCTCAACATTGACTCATTAAAATGGAAAGGCTATGAAATCTCCTGGCACCCTCACCTACCCTCACCTAGGCAGCCCTTGTTTTCCTTGCTGGGTGGTGAAAAGGTGGGGTCCAATCAAGAGTTCTGGGTTTACTGGTGGTGGAGAATGGGCACTGGTGAAGGGATGGGTTCTCGAACTTTGTATGGGGAAACATGAGCACAAAAATGTATAAATCTGTAACTGTACCCTCACGGTGATTCACTAATTAAAAATTTAAAAAATGAAAAAATTAAAAAAAAAGAGTTCTGGATCATCTGCGTCATCTGAGGGATCCATGAAGACTGGTGCCAAATAGAACCACCAAGTGACCTAACACGGGATATTTATTCAAAGGACCTAAAAGAAATATTTCAATGGAGCCCGCATGGCAGAGCCTGGCATGCTACCCGTGTGTATTGGATATGCCAAAAACAGTAACAATAAGTCTCTCAATGAGAGATGTTACTGGTGCCCACTAGAACAAATCGATGAGCAATGGGATGACAGTGATCACAGTGATTTGCAAAGCCAAGAGCCTCTCAGCAGGAGTTACGGGAGCAGAAAGGTGGAAGCAGTCTGAACGTCCATCATGATAAGAATGGACAATTAAAATGGGATAGGCATGCAGCATGTCATCCAGTCTTAAAAAAAGAAGAAGGCAGTCTTGCATGTGTGAGGCCCAGGGTTCAATATTTGGCTCGTGCACGCATGCGTGTGTGTGCGCGCGCGCACACACATACACACACACACACACACACAGACCAAAACAAAAATAAAACGGCAGTCATTTCCCATGCTACAGTGCAGATGCCGCATGGCAGAGCCTGGCAAGCTACCGTGGTATATTTGGTATGCCAAAGACAGTAACAACAAGTCTCACAATGGAGATATTACTGGTGCCTGCTTGAGCAAATTGAAGAGCAACGGGATGACAGTGCTGCAGTGCAGATGGGCCAGGGAGAGAGAACAGGAGTTACATGTTTGTTTTGCACACAGCTAACCTTGATTTAATCCCCAGCACTTCATATTTCTCCGGCACCACTGTGCAGTTGTGGAGGCTCATGAGCACAGGAAACCTAGATTCTCTGGCACCACAAGGCCCTCTCGAAGAACTGCTGGTCGTTTGGTGGAGAATCTCCAGGTCTCCTAAACACTGCTTGAGAGGCTGTCACCCCAGCCCCACAAAAGAATTCACCAGAAACAAATAGGGATGGTAGTAAAATTCATAGAAAGTAGACTGGTGGTTATGAGTGTTGGGATCTGGGAGAAGGAAAAACATTAAAGAGCACAGTTTTAGTTTTACAAGATGAAAATTTTCTGGAGATCTGTTTCATCATGGCATGAACATACTGAACAGTACCGTACTGCAGGTATGTTTTACAATCTATTTTTTTTCTTATCACAATAAAAATATTAATGAAAGGGCTGGAACAATAGCACAGCGGGTAGGGCATTTGCCTTGCATGCGGCCAACCCGTGTTCGATTCCCAGCATCCCATATGGTCCCCTGAGCACCGCCAGGAGTGATTCCTGAGTGCAGGGCCAGGAGTAACCCCTGTGCATAGCCAGGTGTGACCCAAAAAGCAATATATATATATATATATATATATATATATATATATATTAATGAAGATACTGGGGCCTAGATTCTGAGAACTCAGGTTGCAGTGGACAGGGGATTTACATTTTTTAAAAGTTTAGCTGGGATATTCTAATACTCAGTAAAATTTAAGAATCACTGGAACACACAATTTAAAAAAATATGTCTAAGATTTAGATTTAGGGCACTTAAAATGTGAAATGTCCCTGGTAGAAAACTCTAATTATACATATATAAAAAGAAACCCTCCCTCCCCCGCCAAAAAAAATCCTCTTTAAGGATTTTCTTTACTGTTGAATAATCAGCACTCTGCTCCCTCCCACACTGTACATTGATTCACCTGCATGTTCTACGTGCAGTGTCCACAAGGTGGCAGGCCAGGCACTTTGATTTGGACAGGTAGCCCTGAGCCCCGCCAGAGCTTGGAGCACCCTTATGGGAGGGGTGTGTGGGACTCCATGTCTTTGCATGGTTTTGGGGATGAAGTTGTGGGGTTCTGGTTGATGCGTAGGCGTAATGGATGTCGGCGAGCTGGTTTCCTGGGAGCAATAGTGCAACTGAGCTGTGAGATGTGGGGACTTGAGCATGGCTGCCAGGGCGGGCATTTGAGTGTGTACATGAGTGTGTGTGTGTGTGTTGAGGAAGAAAGTTCCCAACTTGCTCCTCGCCGCTCCCCCTGGGAAAGAGAGCAGGGTTTTGGTGATATTTTCTTTCAAATAATTAAAAGGCATGAGGCAGAGTAGAGTAGCTGTCGGAAATCCCCCGGGTGGCAGGGGCAGGCTGAGTCTGTTCCTGCACACCAGCTGTTGGATATTGAATGAGCATCTTAAAAATATTGATTCCCTGACCCACTTCAGGCCTTGACCCTGACAGGGTCACAGGTCACAAGGAGTAGATGACTCAGTGAAAGGTCTGGTGACACTGCCACATAACAGTGGAAAACTTTGGACATGATTTACATGTGCTGCTTGCATCTCAGGGGAGGCCTGTAGATTTCAGTCAGCACTAAATATTGAACCGTAGGGGAACTGCACCCGAGGAAGCCTAGAGAGCACATGCTTGGGGTGACACTGAGTGGGTGGCAAGACTGTGGTCTTCTTTGTAATGGGGAAGAGGATGCCAGCATTAGAGGGTGGGGTAAGAAGTCAATGAACCGTATCTTTATTTACTAAGTTAAGAAAAATAGTTTAGAGAACTCAGGAGACATTCCAGGCAGAAGCGTGGCACAGAGATAGCAGAGAGACACGATTCCTCACTGCACCCCAGGGGAGAGGTGTGTGTCTATGAATGTTTCTGTTCAGGAGACGCAAGCCACCATGTGTGTTTAGGACACACTGCCAGGGAAGGCGCTGAGTAAGGGGGCCTTAGGGAAGAGGTGGAGAGAAGAGACCCAGGTTTATCAAGCTGAGGTAGCAGATTTGAATGGAGGTCAGGGTGGTGGTGGTGGTGGGGGCGTCCAACCCAAACATTCTTGTTGTCTGAAAGATACAGTGTTTGCCACCATTGTTTTTCTTATAAATGTTGTGGCAGTGTCCAAGAGCACAAGAAGCCACTGGCTAGAATTACAACTGACATGCAGCCTGTGATTGTGAGTCAGGCTTGGCTCATTTCAGAACCAGCCACATGCATGCAAATCCCCCTCCAGAGAGCCACTGCCCCACAAATCATGCAGAGCTATTGTTGGGAGGACCGTGAGCCTGGAGTTCTAACATAATAGCATTTCCATGAAGGAAAATCACATTCCCACCGTGAACCCAGCTGAGAGCATGAAACCTACCATCGAGCCATTCTGGTTGAAATAAAGCATCATCCCAGAGAAGGGCCTGTCGGTGGGGTGCTGGGGAGGCGGGTGAGAGGGGCTTGCAGGTCCTGCTGGAAATGAGTAGGTAAAAAGCCTCCATCCACCTGAGGATGATTAATCTCAATCATGGAGCTGTTAGAAAGCCCTGACCTCTGCTTTGTAGCAGGTGGTGAAAGTGGCTAATTCACTCTCACGCACAAAAAAAGGAGCCTGAAGAGAATAAGGGGAGGGGTGGGCCCAGCGAGGAGAGTGGGAGGGGAGGCTGCATTGTGTGGTCCACACTCCAGACACTCAGGCTTTTTCTTCTTTTCAGGAGCCCGAGGGTGGAGCCATTTGAAGGTGACAGTGGGTGGGCGCCCCGTTTTGTGTCTATAACCAAGAGATGGGTTGACAGCACCCGTACAGTGAGTCCCATTCTCAGACAACAGGCAGGGCTGTCTTTGGTGTTCTCACGCAGATAACTACTGTTTGTCTCCATCCCATTAGGAGAACACCTATATTCTTCAAATTAACAAATGTACTGAGAGCTGCAGAGGTTAGTATAACCCCATAGTTCCAGCATGTGAGAAAGGCTCATCTGTGTATTTTTGAAAAATCCAGCTAATCTATGACAAAGAGTTGGATGCATGAAGTGGAACAAGGAAAACCTCAATGGAAGCCAACAATACTGGAAAAACTAGATAAACAGTTATAAAGAAAGTGAAAGGGGAACCATATCTGACACCATATATAAAAGTTAATTCAAAGGTGATCAAAGACCTAGAGATTATTCTAGGGAATCATAAAATAAGTTCAGGCAAATATAGGCAGAACTATCCAGGCTCTGGATATTGAAGGGGTTTTCAATTATCTGATTCCTCTGGAAAAGATAAGAAAAACAAGAATAAGCAAGTAGGACCATATGGGATGGGAACTACATGAAAAGTTTCTGCATGGAAAGAAAAAAGGAAATGGATAAAATAAAAGACAACTAGCTGAGTGGGAGAAGATATTGCATATGATACTTCAGATCACAATCACGATCACGAAATCCCGTTGATCATCGAGTTGCTCGAGCGGTCTCAGTAACCTCTCACATTCGTCCTATCCCTGAGATTTTAGAAGCTTCTCTCTTCTTGGCCTTCCTAATGATGCCACATTGGAGGCTCTTTAAGGGTCAGGGGAATGAGATTCAGCTGGTTACTGGCTTTGGCATATGGGGGTGGGGCAGAAATGTTGAATGGAAATAACATGGTAACATAGGTAGACAGTCAAGAGCATGTAGGTGATGCTAAGAGAGATAATCACTGTCACTGTCACTGTCATCCCATTGCTCATTGATTTGCTCAAGCGGGCACCAGTAACATCTTCATTGTAAGACTTGTTGTTACTGTTTTGGACATATTGAATATGCCACGGGTAGCTTGCCAGGCTCTGCCGTGGGGGTGAGATACTCCCAGTAGCTTGCTGGGCTCTCCAAGAGGGGCGGAGGAATTGAACCCAGGTTGGCTTGTACAAGGCAAATGCCCTACTGCCTGTGCTATCGCTCCAGCCCAAGAGAGATAATAGTGTGGGCTAAAATCATAACTGTCAATCAACAAAAGGAAGGAATATCTGATGGAAGATGGCATTCGAGGGGGCAGGGGATTGGGAGGGATAGGGTCATGGGCACTTAGTAATATGATCAGGAACTTTGTACATCAATACCATAAACATGAGCACTATTATACCCTGTTACCTAAACTATATTATATATTAAAATATCTGTTTTAAACTGCGATTAGAGAGCTAATAAGGGGTATTGCCACACTTGTCCACAGCAGCCCCCAATTCAATCCCCAAAGGCCCTAGTTCTGTGAGCATTGCCAGGAGTGACCCCTGGGCACAGAGCCAGGAAGAATCCCCCGGGCACCACTAGATGTGGTGCCCAAACAAAATAAAAAATTCCAGGGTACAAGAACCTTTCCTGTTTTTTATTTTTGTCTGTTTGTTTTTTAAATTCAAATCTTTGGTCTTGGAACAGAGGTATCTGAGTTTTTGTTTTGTTTTTTGCTTTTGTGCCACAACTGATGGTTAATTCTCGCTCTGTACTCAGGTTATTCCTGGCTCTCTACTCAGGGATCACTCTTGATGGTGCTCAGGATACCATATGTGGTGCCACGGATTGAACTTTGGTCAAACTCAGGTCAGCTGCATGCAAGGCAAGCACCCTACCACCTGTACTATCATTATGACCCCAGCATCTGGATTTTTGAACCTCCCTGGCCGAATCCCATATATAAACAAGTCTGAGAACCACTGAGATCCCTATTGCCCTATTTCACAATGATCAACAGGTGACCTATCTTGCAGATTTGAAATCTCTGTATCCTAGATCCTTGATTTTCCATCACCCCCATTATTTTCAATCCAATTTGAAACTGTTATTTCATGCTTCCAGTGCTTCAGGAAACAATTAGTACTAAAACCAACCAACAAGCCCATTCACAAGTGCAATATCACTATCACCCTAAGAAAATATGGCAGTTGGTTTCTTAATCTCACCTAATCTCCTATCATTGGTGCTCAGTGTAGTTTTTGAGACATTTCTTTCTTCCTTCTCCCTAATTTTAACTTGCTTCCAAAGAGATAACTGATGTTTCCCATATTTTAGGTAGTGGGTTGATAAAAGGGTCCATAGTCTGCTCGCGTACGGTTACTGGCCCATACTTTCTTCTGGGTGACCAGGGCTATTCTTCAAAGAAATTGAAAGGTCAGAGGACAGATGTGGAGGCAGAAGACTCCATAGTCTCCACTCAATATTCATTCAATGCCTGTTGATTAGGAACCTCCAGTGTGTGCTGATGTGGGGTTAGGTGCTGGCTGGAGGACTTATACTGTCTTTGCTCCATTCTGTTTTATTTCATGAGTACAGAATATGACACATGGTGCAGACTCAAGAACTACTTACTTCAGAGATGAGTGTGCATTTGTGTACCATTATAGCCAGATGGCTGGTATTGACAGTCTGCGTCTGAGTAGGCAATACCCATAAGTTTATAAGTCACTAAACTTCCATATCGTATCTCTTTGCTGGAGGAGTTGTGAATATTCTTTCCTTTAAGTCATTTTGACTACAACACTGTATGGATTCTCCAAATGAGATGAAACAGCACGGCAGAACTCAGAATTAGAAGCAGGGAGCAAGGGGTGGCTTGACTGGTTGAAATGCAAACATGCTGTCTTAGTCTCATCTCAGCCTTGCAGCTCTTACCTTCTCTTTCTCTCGCATCCTTTCAAAGGCGTGTTAACATGCAGCAGAAACAGACTGCTTTGAAGCTGATCTTCTTTTATTTCCTCTGCCCAGCCTCTAAGTGAAACATTTAAGAACAGAATAATAAAATGTCCAGACCGCAACTAACACAGCCAAGGCAGAAAGTGTGAACTCATTGACCCACAGAGTTTAAAGAATATTGCCCCACTTATCATGCTAAGATATTATAGAAAATTTGAGAAATAAAAGATGAAAGTATGGAGAAATGAAAACTAACCTTAATTTACCATCCGAAGTCATCTTCCATTATCTACCAGAGATAATTGAACACTTTGGTATATTTCTTTCTCTGTTTTCTCCCCTATGCCTAGAGACTCTATTTTCTTTTTTTTTTTTTTTTTTTTTCAATTTGCAGTGATTTATTGTTATACAATTTTAATCTGTGTAAAATTACTGCCTATTTTCATTTACATAGCTAAGTTCTTTTCAACTCTGGCATTTAAAATACATGATCTTAAATTATATTTTGTACTTAAATCATATTGCAGTAATCATCATGTCTTCTGTGTCATAAATGAAGCCTTTGGTTTGCCCCCTTGGCAGGAATATAAACAAGTTATTTCATATATCTTGGTCCAAAAAGATCTAAAAGAATGGCAAATGGAATTATAAGACAACAAATTAATAAAAGTCATTTTGCAATAATTAATTGCTATATGTATTATTAATCTAGTAGAGGACCCCCAGATGGACCATTAGTGAATGCCATACTCCATGCCACATGATACGAAGTTTCTCCTATCATTCAAAGGAGGTCTTCTTGCAAAACTGGTTTTTTTTTTTTTTTTTTTTTTTTTAATTTATTTATTTTTAATTAGAGAATCACCGTGAGGGTACAGTTACAGATTTATACACTTCTGTGCTCACACTTCCCTCATACAAAGTTTGGGAACCCATCCCTTCACCAGTGCCCATTCTCCACCACCCGTAAACCCAGTGTCCCTCCCACCCT
Organism: Sorex araneus; assembly: GCF_027595985.1. Classification (NCBI taxonomy): domain Eukaryota; kingdom Metazoa; phylum Chordata; class Mammalia; order Eulipotyphla; family Soricidae; genus Sorex; species Sorex araneus. The sequence goes on along the minus strand of NC_073313.1, from coordinate 171,246,148 downwards.
CCCCAATCCCATCTCCCCCCCACCCCACCCTGCCACTGTGGCAAGGCATTCCCTTCTGCTTTCTCTCTCTAATTAGCTGTTGTGGTTTGCAACAAAGGTGTTGAGTGGCCGCTGTGCTCAGTCTCTAGCCCTCATTCAGCCCGCAACTCCCTTCCCCCACATGGCCTTCGACTGCAATGTAGTTGGTGATCGCTTCTCTGAGTTGACCTTTCCCCGGAACGTGAGGCCAGCCTCGAAGCCATGGAGTCAACCTCCTGGTACTTATTTCTACAGTTCTTGGGTGTTGAGACTCTATTTTCTAATCTCACTAATGTTAATATTAATTTTTAAAATTTAAATGTAATTGGGACTCTAAGTTTCTAAAAAGCATTTTAAAATATTTTTTCTCTTATAATTTAATAGAGGACATAGAGAAGATATTTTCATAAATGAAAAATCAAGGTCTGGAAAGTTACATGACCTTTTTCTCAAAGTCATACAAATGGCCCAGAACCTTCATTCTTGGTTTAGGGGCTTTCTGTCTGGTCCTAGTCCTCACTGTCTGTGGAGGCAGGACCCACCTCTGGGAGAGCCTCAGGATTACTTATGGCCATGAGAATATGGTTCTTTCCCTGTCTCCCAAAGGCTTACGTGAAAGGGTGAATATTTGTCTATCTCTTAGTATCACTGTATCACTGTCCTCCCTTTGTTCATCGATTTCCTCGAGCAGGTGCCAGTAACGTCCCCATTTGTCCCTGTTGGGAAAAGAGCAATGCAGAATCTCCTGGCCGCGCCAGACTGTCTTCACCAGGGCCCCTCGGAGGGGGTGGGTTGAGTCTCCCTCTTCACTCCAAGCAGAGCCCTGAAGCCATAAATCTTCAGAATCCAACCGTAGTCATGCTCAAGGCCACTTTCCACACGCTCGGACTAGCCTCACCCATGAATGAACTGGCAGAGGAACCCAGATATCCCAGACTCATGGCTGAGATCTCCAAGCCTGCTTGGATCGGCACTGGGCCTCCTCCACCCAGATCTTCCGTTTTCCAGTAGCTTAGCAGTCACACCCACAAACTGCCCCCCACCCCCACCCCGACCCATGTAATCTCATTAACAGCCAAGATCCAGATACTTTAAAAACAAAGCTCCCAGAAGAGAGCGATGCAGAATCTCGCATGACAGAGCCTAGTAAGCTACCCATGGCATATTCGATATGCCCAAAACAGTAACAATAATGGGCCTCATTTGAACTGTTCAATTATGGATGCAAGGAGACCGATATAGAAGATGAAGCGCCCCTATAGAGGTTGCAATTCGGTTGCTACTTGGGATGACACACTTTGTTAAGGACATATGATTTTTGACCCCGATTTTATCTACTCCCACTCTTTCCTAAGATCAGTGCTCTTCACCTCTTCTGCTGCCTCAGCCGCCAGACAGAGAACCAGGGTGCCCTATTACTCAGCCCCATCTGATTTGACCTAGGATGGGGTCTGACAGAAGTCACTAGGCCACAGTGTGTGATCTTGTGACACACAAAGAGCAGATTTTATTACAATGACTCTCCAGTTGACTGTGGTTTGGATTACTAATTTTATTTTATCGCACATTTTCTTATGACTATGAGCATTCCACTATGCCTTAGAAGTATGAACAACTAAACATGGAGCTGATTTGCTAATGATCTGCTTAGCCAGGATAGCCAAGACCAGAACCACAGAAAAAATGGATTATGAGGCAGTAGAAAACATGAATACATTGGCAGAGTGAAAACTGTGTGGGTCACAGAGAGAATCAGTGCTGTCAGAGGGCCAGAGGGCCAGGGCTGCTTGTTCCTGGGGCATTCCACTTCATGGTCAGGCCCTGTGGATGGGACAATAACTCTCTTCACCAGGTCCCTACCCTAAACTATTTGGGCTTCACCCTTGTCATTAAACAACACAATGTAAATGTTAAAAATCCATGGCCTAGTGGCCGGAACAATATTATAGTGGGTAAAGGACTTGTTTACCACCTGGCCCACCTGGGTTGGATTCCCGGCATCCCATGGACCCCTATGCTCACCAAGAGTAAATCCTGATCACAGAGCTGGGAGTAATCCCTGAGCATCACTTAGTGTTTTCCAAACTCCTAGAAAAAGAAAAAAATCCACAGCCTAAAAGACTAGAGGAGACCTCACTTCTTTTGAAACTCCAAGTGTGTCAATGAGGGCACTGAGACTATAGAAGGGAGGATGTGAGACCAGCTGATCTCCTGATTCCAATTCAGATTCTCTGCTATATCCAGACACAAGCTTCCTTAATGTCTTTGCACATCATCCTTTGCTTTCTGCCATAAAATTGAGTATGGTTTCATGTTTTCTGTATCCATTTCCTCTGCTTGTTATATTGCCAAATACTGAGTAGGTCTTCTATGAATACATATTAAACAGAATGGAAGCATTGACGATGTCTGAGGCAGTGATGGAGGTGGCCGCTGATGAAAGCCTGATAGATGAATAGACTGGCATTTGGGGTATATTTGAGAGAGTATCTTTCACTGAACTCTGAAATAGAAAGTGACTCTTCATACTATAGAGTTGTCATGCAAAACTGAACATATTTCATCTTTCCTTCAACTGACTGGATAGGATCTATCAATTGCTGCTGTGTATCTGAGAGAAGAAAGTACAGGGGTTTCAGGCACATCTGATCTGGAAACATCTGCTGTCCACAAATTAATTGGGTGCATGGTAGTTATTAGTGTTTGTTTTCTCAAAATTATTTTTTCAACAATATCACCAGGGTTTGATTTGGGTGAAATAGGAGGAAAGAAAAATTCTCATAAAGAGTGTTTTAAACTAATGTCGTTTATGTCTCCATTCTTTTTATTTTTTGTAAAATATTTAATGATTCTGTACCAAGGCAATATTTTAGACACTGGGAACACAGCAATGATCCTAATCTACAAAGCCTCCTGTGCTTCTGATATATACTGTTGGAACTGCAAAGTTAAAGGAAATGTGACATCCATGTGTTTATTAAGGGCTACAAAAACAAAGTTTCACAAACCACAGATTGAGTGGTTTAAACAATATCTTTTTGGTAGCATAAGGTCAGGGAGTTGGTGGAATCAGTTCCTTCCCTTGGCTTGTGCATGGCCATTTTCTCTGTACATCTTCACCTGTTTCTCTTTTTTTGTTTTTTTCCACATTTCTTCCTCTTAAAAGGACAATAGTTATATTGGATTAAAGCCCACCCATTGACCATGCTTTAAAATTAATTAGCGGTTTAAGGAGCCTATCTCTAAAGGCAGTCATGTTCTGAGCTATGGGGTGTTGGGACTTAAATTGGAATTATGAGAGTGAGTTAAATCAGTCAATAACAGGCACAAGTAAGAAAAATGAATACTTATGCACGGCAATTCATCATATCTAAAGTATAAAGGTTTTGTGTTCTTTTTCTGAACTGGAGACATGTTTCCTATCCACTTATAATCCTGGCTTGGAGAGAAGGCTCACACCAGGCAGCAGCATGATCCTGTGCTGTGTATTGAGCCATCCGTGCTGAAACTACTGAGCCACATGAGAGCTGAACTGCAGACTGGACTTAATTAATACAGTAATCTAAGTCTGTGTTTCTCAGCTAAATTAATTTCATTCCTGTTGCCTCCTTGTCTTACTGGTTTGCCCTCTAATCTCAAGCACGGTCCCCATTTACAAGACTTTGTAATACAAGTGGCCCCTTTTGATATTTTAGAATATCTTGGGGACTACCAGTCTGAGAAAAACTGGTCTCAAAGACTGAGAGACTCACTCTATACATCTGTCTCACTCTGTCTGTCTATGTCTGTGCATTGTATCTGTGTCTATATAGACATATCTGTGTCTATATTAGATAACCTGTTAGAAATTAATAAATTTATTTTCTCAAAAAAAAAACCTACTCAGAAAGAGTGCTGCCATTTCATGTGAGAACATTAAGACCTTTTGTTTTTTCCTAGTTTCCTAATGGAGTTGGAGTGTGTGTGTGTGTGTGTGTGTGTGTGTGTGTGTGTGTGTGTGTGTGTGTGGTTTGTGCTATTTTATATACTTTGTTGCTGTGTGGCTCATTGGTTTTTCTTTTCATTTTTGCTTTTGTGGTTTTACTGAGCAAATGGTCTTCTGTCATAATGAGTTCTTGGATCTTGACATGCTGAGCATAAGTCCCACAAATCTGGAACTGGGCTTTGGAAGATTCAGCTTGGATTTTGAAATAAGATACAGGTGCTGAAAGAGTTGGTCAGCACATAGAATAAGAATTCAGTTCCTCTGGAGACATGAATGCAACAGCTGCCTGGTCTGGTAATGGTGTGTGGGTTGGTCTATCTGTCAAATCAGCAAGGGCATCCTTATGCCAATCTGACATGAGTTTTCACACAGGGACACATTTGTTAGTAAAGAACCAGAGCTTTGCAGGCTACTGAGTTCCAGAGAGAGGTAGAGAATCAATGCAAAGGGCTCAGAGCCTGAGTCTCCCCCTTCCTCCCCACCACATGGGGGGAGCATCCAGTTAAAAGGATTAGATAAACATTGAAGGCAGCTATGTTGAATAGGGTAAGATTAGGAGAACAAGTTCTTATGATTTCCTGATATTTAAAGTTTATATTGCCTTACAAATCTGGCTGGGAATTTCTGTGTTCATTGATGAATTCCTTTATTGAAATAGTTAATTTGGTAGCAAGGGCTAGGGTAAATATGATGTTTTCATTAAATATCCTACAGGAGGGAGTAATACACCAAGATGATAGAGTAGGCGACCCAAATCACTGTCCCACAGCAATGGGGAGCAATTCAATGTTCACAAACAAAAGTAGCCCTAGAAGAATTTTGGAGGGTGCTTAACAAACTTCTCTGACACAGCCTTTGGAATGCAAATCATATACCAGTTGAAGTATTAGTATCAAGAATATATGACATCCAACTCAACAAAAAAATCTCCAAAATTTGACTTGGAAATGTCTCAAGGAGCCAAATAAACATTTTCCCAAGGAAGACATACAGATAGCCAATAGGAACAACTAAAGCTGCTCACCATTACTAATTGTCAGGAAAATGCAAATCAAAATCACAATGAAGAGAATTAGAATAGTAATTTGGGACTGGTAGATGAACAAAATAGTGACATGATATTCAAAGTTTTAGTTATAAGATTAACCATTTCAGAGGCTCTTTATATCACTATAATATAGTGGGTATAGTATGCAATACTGTATTACATACTAAAAATTGCTCTAGGAGTAAATCTTTAATGTACTTTTCAGAACAATAAAAAATGGTAATTATTTGAGGGGAATGATGTTTTAAAATCATATGATTATGGTAAACATTTTGTAAAACACTTAGATTTATTAAGTGATTACACACATTCAATCGACACATAGACTCTGTAAAGAAGATGCCAAAACAGAATGAGGTTGCCAGACTTCAGGAATTCAGTCTTTAACAAGATTTTTTTCTTTTTCACTTTTCTCATTTTTACTAAAATGTTCTCCCAATTAATTGTGAACTTCTAGCTCCTAACTGTTCTCTTGAGTTTTTCAAGATCAAGTCTTTCTTATCTTTGGTCCGGATTGTTAAGAGCAGGTGTGTAACTGGTTTCCCCACTTGTAATAAAATTCCCTTTGCAATTCAGTACTTTTAGAACTAGAGTTATCTTTATCAGCTAGAGATGGACCATACTTTTACCCTGTTAGAATCCTAGTCATGACTCTCCAGTTGACTGTAGTTTGGATTACTAATTTTGGTGATTCCATCACTCTATCTGCTGATTCCTCTCCCATCTTTCATTGCACCTTTTCATGATTTCTATTCTCCTGTCAGTGGGAGCATATGTATTCTTTTACATCCCTACTCCTTGGTTCATGCCTTTGGTTTCTTCATCCTGCAAATCTCTTTCATGCCCCTTGAAATATATGTCTTTTTTATCCACTAAGGGCCAGTTTAAGCTCCATGGTCTTTGTGAGTTTTTCTTGACATATAGTAAGAATGAACTGTTCTTCACCATAATTTCCAGTTCTTTATGTTATGCCGTCATGCTGGTGTGTACATTTTTCTTCTCTATTGTGACTGGAAGCTATTAAGTATAGGGAGGCTATTGAGTACAGCAGACATCATGTCTATTTGTCTTTGTAGATAGCTGATGATTAGCATCTGAATCTTTGCATGCATTAGGTGCTCAGTAAGAATTTACTCAGTAAACAACTACAAAGGAACATTATCTTTCTCTCCTTAGGTTTTATTTTTCTTTATTTGATTGGGGTTGGGTACACACCCAATAGTGCTCAGAAATTACTCCTGGCTCTGCACTCAATTATCATTCCTGATAGATTCTGGGGACTATATGGGATGCCAGGGGTTGAACCCAGGTTGGCTGCATACAAGACAAGTGTCCTATTCGCTGTATTCTCTCTCCTGGCATTTTATATCGTCAACTTTCAGTTCAATAGATTTAAAAGTGAAATCATATGTTTTGCCTACCCTAGAACTGGTCCTCTTTAACAGCTTCCCCAACATCTCTTTGTTTCTATTTATTATTTGTGGTCGAAGGACAGAGCCATGCATGATTTTTTTCTTTCTTTCACATTTTATGTTAATTACTAGATCATGTACACTTTTTCCCAATATATGATAAGTAATTATTCTTTTTCTCAAACAAACTTAAGTTTCCTCATCTTGTGTTTGGTTTTTCTTTGTGATATTTTAGCAAGTCTCTCTTGGGTTCCACCGACATAGTTTTGGTTTTGAGTTGATTATATTAGTCATTGAATGAAGAACAAGGAAAAGTGTTTTTGAGGATCACAAAACATGTCTACATTTCAGTAGAGGTTCACTATAAAATGTTTTAATATTTTTTATCTTATCAGGAAGCTAATACATGCCCATTGAAGAAAATTCTTAAAAGTGCTGGTACATGAGAAAAAAGGAATTGAATAGGGGCTGGAAGATAACAGAGTGGGTCGGGCACTTGCCTTGTATGCAGCTGACCCAGGTTTTATCCCTGGATCCACATTTGGTACCCCAAGCACCACCAGGGCGATCCCTGAGCACAGAACCAGGAGTAAATCCTGAAAACCACCAGATGTGTTCTCAAAACAAAACAACCAAAAAAGGAAGAAAATGAACATGACATGCAATCAATTACACCATCATACATATTGGTGTGTATTTCCAGTTTTTTTTATACTATTCACATATGTGGTGTGTGTGTGTGTGTGTGTGTGTGTGTGTGTGCTTCTGTGTGTGTACTTGGGTTAAGGTTTCATTTGATTTTAAGATACAGAAACTACAACTACATTCTCTTAAAGGAAATAGTCATTTGTGTGTATCTCCAGTATGGGATAATTGAGAAACTCTGGGCTCGTGATGTCAGTACTAGATTTTCTGCAATTTCCTAGACTGCTCAGGAATGGGAGATGATGGACAATTTTAGTTGTGTGTACTAGAGAGAAAGGCAGAATATGAAAGGTAACACTTGCAGATATCTGACTTTTATTGGCCAGAATAATGTCACATGACTAGTCCATATTGCAAGAGAGACTCTGAAAAGAACTATTAGCTTTTATAGTTTACCTGTGGAGCAGGCAAGAATAAGAGAACTGAAACAGGTGTGTGAATTGAACTGCAGTATCTGCCACAGAGAAGCATTTGACATTCAACATATACTTGCAGTTAGGATTTTTTTTTATGGGGACCGCACACAGTAGTGCTCAGGATCAAGAAGACAGAACTCACTGGAGCCAGTGATTTTAGGGGTCACCAGGACTATACCCAACAGCGCTGGGATAATATTAAGAACCTTGTACATACTAAGATTGTGCTTTGCTACTTGAGCTACCTTTATGATTTAGGATTGAGTTCTTAGTGTAATTTTTAGATCAGAAATTTTTTTTTCTTTTTGGGTCACACCCGGCGATGCACAAGGGTTACTCCTGGCTCTTCAGGAATTACTGCTGGCGGTGCTCAGGGGACCATATGGGATGCTGGGATTCGAACCCGGGTTGGCCGCGTGCAAGGCAAACGCCCTACCCGCTGTGCTATCGCTCCAGCCCCATAGATCAGAAACTTTTGAAATCAGAGTGAAAATACAGTGGTTAATGCCTTTGCCTTGCATATGGCTGGCCTGAATTTGATCTCCGGCATCCCATAGGACCGTTGGAGCACTGCCAGGAGTGATCCCTGAGCACAAAGGCAGAAGACAAACAAACAAGAAGCCAGAAACAAACAAACAAACAAAAAGGAAATAAAACTTCTGTCTAAAAAGATATATAATCTAAAATAAACTTTAAGGAATTACTTTCAGATAATGTTTATAACTACAGTAACACATGGATTTACTACATGGCTAACAAATCCAACTTTAGGGATATAATAAAGTGCAGCTTTATTTTCACTTTTCATTGTACCTTTCAATTTTATTGGATGGGCGAAGGCAATGAAGTTCTCCTGCCTGTCATAAAAAAAATGTGGACAGTTCCATGACTTTTCTACTAAATCTTAGCTATAGACAGTTCAATAGTTATTTTAATTATAAGCAGAGTTCATAAACATATATATGCAGAGCACAAAAGCAAAGCTCTGAACGTAAAAGCGTGTGCCTCCTGCAGCTGGGCCCTCACTGTGGTGGCCGCACCTCTACAAGGGCAGAGACTTGTCTTCTTCCTTTTGTTTCCTCTTCTGTCGTCATTGACCTATAACTGACTTATTACTCTGTCACTACTCTTACTTACCTCTGGAGGTGGGAAGTGGGGAGGAGAAGGAGGGACAGGAGAGTTCTTCTTTCAGCTACCTTTCACTTCAACCTCTCTGGCCTGGAGAATGCCTTTAGCTGACTCTCTCAGTGACTCTAGTGGGCTGCTTGAGAATGCGTCTTCCTGCCACTCCTTTGATACAGACTATGCCATGCTTCCCTCACTCCAGATCTCAGATACTTGCCCTATGACACATTGTCGTACTAGTGTCATACTGCTCCTTTGCAGGGGTGTGTGTGTGTATGAATTGGGGCACATCAGACAGTGCTCAGAGCTTATTCCTGACTGTGCTCAGGTACCACTCTTGACAGTGCTCAGAAGACCATATGCTATGCTGAGGATTAACCTGGAGTTGTTTGGTCTTGTGCAAGACAAACACCTTTATTCCTGTACTACTGGGCCCCATAAAGGCCTTCTGAGTAGAATTTAAGATTAATTTAGGCTGACTCTGACTTTATCTTATAGTCCATCTCTCATCCCTGTAAAGCCTGGGTATGTAGCTTAGCCCCCATTTCTTGCTTTCCATATACCTAGGACAGTGCACTTAGCCCAGTACTGCAAGTTCTTCCTGCTCCTTTAATGGTCCAATGGGAGCTGTCTCCATAAGCTGGAGGAGACAGAAAGCACATCCTGCTCTTTTCACATGGTAGATTTGGTGTAGGAAGGCAGATAGGAAGGCCCCTTCCCAGGGCAATGGCAGTAAATCTCCTGGGAAGCAACAGCCCTGACTTCATGGAGAACTAAGTGGCACCAGTCCACCAGTCTGTGACAGACTCTGCGGAGGCTGGACATCTATAGGGATGACATCAGGAGAAATAGAAACCAATTAAGGACCAGGAAGATTCACCAGTTTCACCAGAAACTCCAAAGATGTTCCTTCGACACCTGACCAACCCCCTCCAAAAGAAGCTCCTGTATCACTGTATCACTGTCATCGAGCAGATCATCAATTTGCTCGAGTGTGCCCAGTAATGTCTCCATTCATCCTAGCTCTGAGATTTTAACAGCCTCTCTTTACTCATCCTTCTCAAGTGTGCCACATTAGAGGCTCATCAGGGTCAGGGGAATGAGACTCATCATTGTTACTGGTTTTGGCATATGAATACACCACAAGGAGCTTGCCAGGCTCTCCCATGTGGGCAGGAAACTCTCGGTAGCTTGTCAGATTCTCCAAGAGGGAGAACTGGTCTATAAGATGCCAGGCATCCTTGAATGCAGCCACTCGATTCTGGGAACTTTGTTTATAGTCTCTGGATCTTGGCCATTGATGGAATTACACGGCAGCCGGGGCAGTTTGTGGGTGTAACTGCCTAGCTACTGGAAATGAGGGATCTGGGTGAAAGAGGCCCAGTCCTCTTTCTGAGCAGACTTGGAGATCTCAGCCCGGGATCCCACACACCTGGGTTCCTCTGCAGGTTTGTTCATGCTGAAGCTCGTCCAAGCATGTGGAGAGTGGCCTTGAGTATAGCTGTGGCTATGTTCTGGTTGGGGGTCTGCTTGGGGCAGGGAAGGAAACTCAACCCGCCCCCTCTGAGGGGCCTTGGTGAAGACAGCCAGTTGAGGGGGCAAGAAGCTCCTGCAGAAACAAAAGTCAGGAAAGGAATTACATGGAACTAAGCAATCAAGTAGAAACAGAGATAAACAAATGGGACTATATTAAACTAAAAAGCTTCTGCACCGCAAAAGACACAGTGACCAGAATTCAAAGGCAATCTACAGAATGGGAAAGGATATTCACCCAATACCCATCTGATAAAGGGTTGATATCAAGGGTATATAAAGCACTGGTTGAACTCTACAAGAAGAAAACATCCAACCCCATCAAAAAATGGGCCGAAGAAATGAACAGAAACGTTTCCAAGGAAGAGATACGAATGGCCAAAAGGCATATGAAAAAATGCTCTGCATCACTAATCATCAGGGAGATGCAGATCAAAACAACCATGAGATACCACCTCAACCATCCCCACTGTGAATGGCACACATCCAAAAGAACAAAAGCAATCACTGTTGGAGAGGATGTGGGGAGAAGGGGACCCTTCTACACTGCTGGTGGGAATGCCGAATGGTCTAGCCCCTTTGGAAAACAATATGGACGCTTCTCAAAAAATTAGAAACTGAGCTTCCATTTGATCCAGCAATACCACTTCTGGGAATATATCCTGGAGAAACAAAGAAGTATAGTCTAAATGACATCTGCACTTATATGTTCATCACAGCACTATTTACAATAGCCAGAATCTGGAAAAAACCCGAGTGCCCAAGAACAGACGAAGTAACTTTGGTACATCTATACAATGGAATACTATGCAGCTATTAGAAAACATGAAGTCATGAACTTTGCATATAAATGGATCAACATGGAACGTATCATGCTAAGTGAAATGAGCCAGAAAGAAAGGGACAGACATAGAAAGATTGCACTCATGTATGGAATATAGGACAACAGAGTACGAGACTAATACCCAAGAATGGTAGTATATAATACCAGGAGGTTGGCTCCATAGCTTGGAAGCTGGTCTCACAGACTGGGGGAAAGTCATCCCAGATAGAGAGGGGAACACCAAGAAATACGTGACTGGAGATCCTGCGCGGGAAGGGAGATGCGTGCTGAAAGTAGACTAGAGACTGAACAGGATCACCCCTCAATACCCCTATTTCAAACCACAGCACCCAAAAGGAAAGAGAGATATCAAATTGGAATGCCTCGCCACAGAGGCAGGGTGGGGTGGGGGATGGGACTGGGGGGATGGGAGGGATACTGGGTTCATTGGTGGTGGAAAATGGGCACTGGTGGAGGGATGGGCTCTTAAACATTGCATGAGGGAAAAACAAGAACAAAAATGTGTGAATCTGTAACTGTACCCTCACCGTGATTCACTAATTAAAAAATAAATAAAAAAAGACCATCACCACTCCTAACCCCCTTGGTAACCACCCTAGCAACAGACTTTTACCTAGGTAGAAGCCCCACATGGGGGCAGATTGGAGAAAACCTATAAAGACCACTTTGAACAAAGGAAGCGTGTATATGCTGCCTGAGCCATGTGCTGCTTTGTGCCCACGTGGCTGAGTATGTGTGGTGCCTAAGCACATGTATCGCCAGCATCTCCCCTCTTGAGATGTGTACTTTCATGTTTTCCTGTCTAATGTGGGATGTGTGTAAGGGCTCTTTCTCTTGAGCATGTTACTCTGCACTCTCTCCCACTCTCTCTCCCTCCTTCCCTTCGAAACCTCCAATAAAAACTGTGTAATTTCACTGCTCATCTACTCCTGAAATTCCTTTCTGCGAGTGAGACAAGAATCCAGTAACCCTCAGTCCTGGGTGGCAGAGGCTGATGGGGAGAAAGTGATGGTCTTTCTCCTACCTGCTTCACATAAGTCACCCGTGGGACCCACTGACATCAGACTGAGTAAAACTCAGAGCATCTAGACAGTTCTATCTTTACATATTTCTGCTTCCTTCTCTTCAAAATGCTAGGTTCCCAAAGCAAACGAATAAGGAGCTTGAGAAAAATGAAACTGGTTACCAGCCATTTCCTATAAATTCTGCACTAGAGAATGCTTTGGCTGCTTTATCAGAACAGACTTAGTTTATAACAGCATTTATTTATTTTTCACAATTCTGAAGGCTCAGAAGACCCACAATCAAGGAGCTGGCAGATGCAATGTGTGGCGAGGGCTCATTTTCTAGTTCATGGGTGACTAGTCCTGTCTCTTCATAGGAAGGAAGAGAATGGGGGTCCTTTGTAAAGGCGTTAATCTCACTTGGGATGGCTCTATTTTATAATCTAATGACTTCAAACCTTTAGCCTCCAGTCTGACACCCTCCCAGTGGGGTTTTGGGATTGCAATGTAAAAGTAGGGGTGAGGGCCCCAAAACTCAATAACATGACTCTAGTTGGGGACCTGTTATCTTTGGTACAGGTTCTCTTTTGGAGTAGAGAGAAAGGATTCCAGGCTGGCATCTTGAACCTGGGACTGCATAGCTGGCGAGCCTCTCCTCAGGCTTCTCTAAAGTTTAAACTAAGAAGTTTTCTGCTTTCCTTGCCCAGGAATTGAAAAAAATAAAATAAAAAAGACCGGGCAATTGTCCTGGTGGTATAATAAGTATGTGTAATGATTTACATAATCCAAATGGTTGTGAAAACTGAGAACAAGCTGGGTTGGTACAGGAGGTTAGGCAAATCCCTGCTAAACAGTGTAATGCTGTGAACTGTCACTGTCAATTAAGCTTCATGGGGAGCAACAGAAGAGGCAGCCTGAATTGCTCTGACTTTCAGAGAATAGAGTGTGATGACTTCTCACACTTAAGGTTGTTTAAAAAATGCAAATGTAGAAGCTGCCTGAGGTAGCTATGGGGGCTGGAGGGTGTTCTAAAACCCAGGAGGGGATTTCTGCATCTTAAAGAAAGATGTATTAAAGGCTCTGCTGGAGGGATTTACAGCAGCTTCTACAAAAGTATTCTGTTGAATTTGAGGAACTTGCTCCATGGACAAAACTCTGCCTACAGGCTTCTGGGGCTGATTTACTTTGTGGTGACGGGTACTGAAATGGCCTCTCTGTGTGATGGCTCCTATTCTGTTTACTTCCTAGGAATTCTGCTCTGACCCTCTTCTCAGCCTTAACCAACCACATCCCTCTATTAAGTTCGTTTGGATCATTTGCCTGAATGCCACTTTCTGAGGAGATATAGCTGCTACTCCCTTTCCATCTCAACTTCAGGATTACTGCTTATTTATTTTATTTTGCTATCTACACCATGTATGAACAGAGCATCTACTATGTGTAGGATAGAGGGCTCGGCACTTGATTTGTTTTTGTTTTATGGGCCCGGGCTTTAGGTCACATCCAGCAATGCTCAGGGGTTATTCCTGGCTCTGAACTCAGAAATTTCTCCTGGTGATACTCTGGGGACCATATGGGATGCCTGGCAGATATCCTTTCTACTATTATTCTGGTCCTACCAGATCACTTTAAGGGCAGGGCTCTTTCTTTCTTTCTTTCTTTCTTTCTTTCTTTCTTTCTTTCTTTCTTTCTTTCTTTCTTTCTTTCTTTCTTTCTTTCTTTCTTTCTTTCTTTCTTTCTTTCTTTCTTTCTTTCTTTCTTTCTTTCTTTCTTTCTTTCTCTCTCTCTCTCCCTCCCTCCCTCCCTCCCTCCCTCCCTCTCTCTCTCTCTCTCTTTCTTTCTTTCTTTCTTTCTTTCTTTCTTTCTTTCTTTCTTTCTTTCTTTCTTTCTTTCTTTCTTTCTTTCTTTCTTTCTTTCTTTCTTTCTTTCTTCCTCCCTCCCTCCCTTTTTTTCTTCTTTCTTTCTTTCTTTCTTTCTTTCTTTCTTTCTTTCTTTCTTTCTTTCTTTCTTTCTTTCTTTCTTTCTTTCTTTCTTTCTTTCTTTCTTTCTTTCTTTCTTTCTTTCTTTCTTTCTTTCTTTCTTTCTTTCTTTCTTTCTTTCTTTCTTTCTTTCTTTCTTTCTTTCTTTCTTTCTTTCTTTCTTTCTTTCTTTCTTTCTTTCTTTCTTTCTTTCCTTTTTGGGTCACTCCTAGCGATGCACAGGAATTACTCTTGGTTTTGCACTCAGGAATTACTCCTGGGGGTGCTCTGGTGACCATATGGGATATTGGGAATTGAACTTGGGTTGGCCGCATGCAAGGCAAACACCCTACCTGCTGTGCTATCGCTCCAGCATCATGAGGGCCCTTTGTTTCTCACGGTGATTCAATAAAATTAAAAAAAAAAGTCTTGGGTGGAGCTTGTAAAGTGTGCACTCGTAGTGACATGGGGAAATTCAGGTCTAAGTGTCATTTTCTGGCAAGATGCGCACTCAGAGGCTCAAAGTGAATTGACCTTTATCATGGGATATGTGTGTGGAAATGGGTCCTCCATTATAAAAGCACTGGGAGCAGAGAAGGATGATGTGCCTGGTGATGAATAACAGAGCAGAAAGGGCTAGTGATAGGAGAGCTGGAGAGACAACTGCTTCGAGTGGGAAACTCTGTGGAGGATGTCCAAAGATTTTTTTGTTGTTTCTTTCTTTCTTTTTGTGGATTGGGAAGTGTAATCCTCACCTTTGTCTAGTAGTGTTCTTTAAAAAAAAACTTGACAGATTTAGGAGTTGGCACATAATCAGTATGCCAGGCTCATGGGGCTTCAAGGTGGCAGTGTGGGGTCAGGTTGTCCAGGATAGCCTGGGAAGCTCATCTGTGAAGCTCATCCATACTAAAACCTTTATTTCATTTGCTACTTATTTTTTTCATTTTGGGTCACACCCGGTGATGCACAGGGGTTACTCCTGGCTCTGCACTTAGGAATTACTCCTGGCAGTGTTCGGGGGACCATATGGGATGCTGGGAATCGAACCCAGGTCAGCTGCGTGCAAGGCAAATGCCCTACTCGCTGTTCTATTGCTCCAGCCCCTCCCTTGCTACTTTCTGGTTTGAATGAGACTTTAGTAAAAATTTCTGTAGCCCAAATAATTTTATTTTATGATTTAATCATCTTAATATGTTCCAGCTAATGTTATTTACATTTACCTTTATCTCTAGGTTTTTTTAAAAATTGGGTTATCTACTTTTTTAATGAAGTGATCTCATTCACTTTATCTTGGCCATCTTTTATAGTCCTAGCACCTTGAGTGCGCACCATTTGACTCATAAATTTTGTTTTCCAGCTCTTCTTCAGTATTTCACTTTCATTATGTACTAAACTAATAGGATTTTTACTCTTTCCATTTCCAAAACTGTGTTTTGTCCTTTCAGCATTTTTCTTTTTAGTCATAGATGGCGGTGTTGATGTCTGGTTTCATATTGTAGCTGCCTGTTCATTCTCGCACAGACCTGACAGTGTTGTGGCCCAAAAGGAAACCCCTAAATCTTTATAGAGGGTAACCAAGTGCATGAATCATTTATGTCCTGTCACTGACTTGGGGCCTGGACATTTTACATCTCAAACATTTAGGTCTAGTCTTTATCTCTTGCTACTCTGTCAGGAGTTGCCACCACAGTTTCTCATCTGGCTCACCACATTCTCTCCTGTCTCCTTTCTTCCCTTCAATTTATTATCTAGCTTGAAGTAATACTTCAAAATATAGAAAAACTATTCAAACATGCTTCAATTTATTTTGTCCAAATTGCAAGTTATGACAGATGTTGGGTATTAACCCTATGTGGTTTAGGTTCCATTAGTGAATTGTCCCTTTTGTCCTCTCAGAGAAGCTTACAGTGCTCTTATGAGCAACTCTAATCCCTCGAGTTTTAACCTTTCCTCTGTGCTTCGCCTCTCATTGTCACAATTCCTCAAGTCAGGGTTGGTTACTTATAAGTCAAACTATTTGGTCACTCTAAACTTTGTATTTGTAGCAAATTACTTGCTTTTCTATTTCCCCCATAGCCTTTTCACATTTTACTATAGAGCAATGTTCTTTGCTTAAACACAGAAAAACTGTTAGTGCTGTACTCCTGGTATTTGGGAGTTGACTGACTCTGAAATATATCTATGCCTGCAAATCTGTCATAATTACTTGACTCAGGCTTCAGTTGTAGTTTCAGTGCGGGGGTCCTCCCTGTGGGTCTGGATGGACCCTGGGCGAATGGTAAAGCTACCCCAGCATCCAAATGGGACAATCCAGAAAGTGTAAAAGCACAGTCTTGATGCAAACCCTTATGACTTAAGAGACAGGACCCCCATAGGGAAGGAAAAAGCTGAACTGACTTGAGGACCTAGTCTGGGATTTATGGTAAAAACCTTGCTTTCCCTTAGAGCCCAGAGAACTAAATTTTGGAATCTGTATCTCTTACTGTGCTTATCCAAATAACTGCAAGCATTAATAATAAGTAAACTTAACTGTTTAATATTTACTAGCAGATAGATAAAGAGAAAATCAGTATGATTCTTGTCACACCTCGGCAAATCTCTCCACGTAAACCCTTGGGAGACAGTATTTTCTTAAGTTAATCTCCCCCAAAGAATTGTCTCCATCGAAATGCTTTACCCCTGTAAATGATCAATCATACCTACATGCAATCTTATACCTCAAACCCCTTCAGATGGTCTATAAACATGTAACAGCTCTGCATTAAATGGCCATTTTGACCATCAGTCTGTGGTCCCCTGTCTCTTTGCTCCTCTGCTGTGGAGTCCGGGAAGGTGGTTCTTGGCTGCCAAAATTACATGTCATGCACCCACTTTTTGCACTCACAACATATAACACAGATTAATTTTTATTGCACCATCTACTGAATATACATTCATTTTTATGCAAGTTTCTTTAATTGTGCAGAAGCATTTTAGTTTGGTGAAATCCCATTTGTTATTTTTGCTATTGGAACCAAATTCTCAAATACATAAATTAGGTCAATGTCAAAGAGTACAAGATCTATGTTTTCTTCTCTTTTTTTAATGGTTTCAGATCTTATATCCCATTATTAATCCATATTGAATATATTTTTGTGTATGCTGTTAGACAGTAGTCTTGTTTCATTGTTCGCATGTGGCTATACAGTTTTTTTTAACACCATTTATGTCTGTTTTGGAAATTAGTAATGTTGACTCTATAGAATGTTTTTCAAAGTTTTACCTCACTTTTAAATTATGGAAGATTTAAAAAAGGATAGCCATGTTCATTTTTCTTTGAGAGTTTCAAAGATTTGTCAGTGAAACCATATAGGTCACAGACTTAGTTATTTTGGGAGGCTCTTGACTACTGTTTCAACTTCCTTCCTCCTTTTGTATTTTTTCTGATTTTCTATTTTATCCTGATTCAATCTTGGAATGTTTGTTGTAAAGAATTTGTTCATTTGTTCTGATTGCCTTTATTTTTCATACAATACTTTTTGGTTATACTTCATATTTCTATAGTATCTACTGTATTTTCTCTTCATTATTGATACTATTTATTTGTTCTTTTCTCTTTTCTTTATTGTGTGGCTGAAGTTTTGTCTATTTTGTTAATATTTTAAAAATAACCTTTTAGATCTTTGGAATTATATTTTGATTGCTTGATCTCTATTTTGATCATCTATATTCTTATTTTTATTGTATTTCTTGTACTGAATTTTTATGTTTTCTAGCTCCTTTGGGTATAAGCTTAAATTTATTAGCTTTTTTCTTATTTTCTAAGGTAGACATTTATTGCTATAAACTTCCCACTACAGCTTTCGCTATATCTCATAGGTTTTGATACGTTATATCTTCATTTTCATCTACCTCAAAATAGATGAAAATTTATTTTATTTCCATCTTGTCCCAATAGTTGTTTAGTACCATGGTCTTTCTTCTCTGTAAATATGCTTTTCTTTTTTTTTTAAGTTTTTATTTTATTGAATCACCGTGAAAAAAATACAAAGCTTTCAGGTTTAAGTCTCAGTCATATTATGACTAAGCCCCCATCCCTTCACCAGTGCACATGTTCCACCACCAAGAACCCCAATATACTCCCCTCCCACCCACTCCCCACCTAAGTAGCTAATGATCTTCACTTTATTCTCTCTATACTTTGAATACATTCAATATTTCAATAGAGAACTCACTATTATTGTTTGGAATTTTCCCCCAACAATCAGGCCTGCTGAAAAGGCATCATTTAATAATTTTTTTTTCATTGCTGAGACTCTATAAACTTGCACGGCCATGACAAGTTTTGGATTTCTGATACTTGAGCTCAGTTCACAGTCTAGATGCATTTCTGTCAGAAGCGGCTCCGGGTGCCAAAATGGGTTAGAAGACCTCTCGTATCATAGTCTTTAGGAGCAGAGGGTCTGTTTTTCTTGTGGCAGCTCTGGATCTTATCTGGGCAGAAGGCATGTCGGTAACGCCCCCCCCCCCCCAGGACCACTTACAAGCCACATCACTGAAAAGTCCTACCTCTGGGTTGGGGGTCTTAGGAGGTGTCTCTCGCCACGTGGATATTGCCACCACCACCATTTTCCGCACAGAAAAACAGGGCAGAGAGGGAAAATCCCTCCCTAGGCGGCACAGGGTTGTAGCACAACTCACAGTCTAGATGCATTTCTGTTAAGAAGCTGCTCTGGGTGCCAAAATGGGTTAGAAGACCTCTCGGATCATAGTCTTTAGGAGCAGAGGGTCACGCTGTAAATATACTTTTTCATTGTCTTTATTTATTTCTAGTTTTTACCATTTGGTGCAAAATATGTTTGATATTATTTCAATCTTACTAATTAATGAAGGCTTGTTTCTTTCTCAGCATATTTTCTAATCATCAGAATATTCCATGAGCACTGAAAAATATATATATTTTGTTGCTTTTTAAATATCTGTAAGTCTATCTCATCTAGTTTGTTGTTTAAAGCAATTGTTTCTTACTGATTTTCTGTCTGGATGCCCTGTCCATTGCCGTGGTAAGGTATAAAAGTTTCCTAGTGTTGTTGCTCATTTATATTATTATTTTTATTGTTTTTCTTATACTGAATTAAAAAAAATTCAGTTGTCAGTGTCTCTCTTAAAGTCTTAATGCTTGCTTTCTAAAACTGAGTGTTGCTATGTTTGCCACATTAATAAGTGTTATATTTTCTTGTTATATTAATCCTTTTGCTGTTATATAATGCCCATCTTTGTCATTTGTTGCTTTTAATAGTCTGGAAGTCTACTTTATCTGCTATAAATATATTTTTTTTGTTACATTTTTTTATTATTATTGGCGTGGCATGCCAGTTTCTATCCATATTTGTCTTTATAGCTTAAGTGAGAATAATTTTTTGCAGTGTACAGTTGTTTCTTGAAAAAAATCAATTTTACCATGCTGTGTTTTTTGTTTGATAGTTCAGTCATACACATTTGGGTTAATTATTGTAATATAAAGGCTTTCTACTACACTAAAATGTTTATTTAGGCACTGTCCCTTATAATACTATTACTACTAATGTTTCAGGTACACAATGACTGTTAGCATCTTTTTACTAATGTCTCGAGATCCCTTTTCACACTCCTATTACACCCTTAGCTAATTCCTATATCAGAAGATTCCTCGTGGTCTACGATCATTGATATATTTTATTTCCTATTTATTCTTATTTAACATGGGCGAGATCATTTGTTATTTGTCCTCTCTATTTTTCTTGTTGATCTTTTTCGTGAACTTTAAAATTTATTTATTTATTTTGGTGGGAGGAGGAGCTTGAGTCACAACTGCCTGTGCTCAGAGATTACTCCTGACCCTATGCTCAGGGATCACTTCTGTTGATCTTTGGTTGGTGCTAGGGATTGAACTGAGGTTGACTGCATGCAAGTCAAAGAACTTTGCATTCTGTACTCTCTCCCAGCAGTCTCTATTTTTTAATTTATATAGTAAAGCCCCTTTCAGCATTTCTTTGAAGGCAATATATTATTGAAAAAAATCATACAGCTTTTGTTTGTATGACAGGACAGATATATATCCTTATATCTGAAAGAGCATTTTACAGATATAGTACTCTTGGTGACAGTTCCTGTCTTTAAGTATTTTTGACTCTGTCATTTTACTGCCACCTGGTTTTCAGACTATTTCTACTAGGAAATATAATAAATGCCTGATGGGAATCATTTTACAAGTCACCTTTTGATTTTAATTTTTTTTCACAGTATTAGGGATAAAACCCAGGTCTCGCTTGCAAGACTAACACTATGTTGCTGAGCCTCGTTCCAGCCTGTTACTTGCTTTTTAAAACACAATCACCCCAGGTCCGGAGTGATAGTATAGTGGGGAGTGTGGCTGCCTTGCACACAGCATACCCAGCTTTGACCTCGGGCATCACATATGGTCCCCCAGGCACTGCCAAAAGTAATTTCTGAGTACAGAGCCAGGCGTAACCCCTGAGCACCGCTGGGTATGGCCCAAAAAGCTGTAAATAAACAAACAAACAAATAAATAAACAAAACAGTCACCTCTACTATATTTGTATTGAATTCTGAATAGTTACACTTCTATTAAGTAGTGGGGATGACTTTGGTGGAAATCTCTTTGTACAGATAACCAAGTGCTTTGTTAGCTTCATAAACTTTCATACTAAGTTCCTCTTCCAGGTCTGAGAAGTTTTCAGCAATGATTTAAATCATTTTTCAGTTCTCTTTTCAGTCATCTAGGGTTCTCATTTAACAACTTTGCCTTAATAAAAAGTGCTGCATAGTTTGGACTAGTGAGGTTTTCATAGTTTTTGATAGTACTTGATCTTCTTTACTGGGGTCTTCACTTCCCAAACCTGCTGTTTTTGTATTAAAGCTTCGCTTTTTTACTTTCTGCTCATTCATTTTATTTTTGAGGTCATTAATTTGTTTTCCTGAGAATAATTGTCTCTGGTTAGTTCTTGGGTTCCTTTTACCTCTTTATACATTTTTAATTATAACTTGTTTTGAGTTCTCTGATACAGAGATATATTTTTTGTTTTTGAATTTTAATTCTGGGAAGTTTTTCTCTGCTTGTGATGTCACATTTTCATGAGATCTTAGGTTGCCATATGCTTTACATGTTTTTTCTGTTACTTAAAAATTAAAAATAAACCTTGTATTAAAAACTTAGCTTCTGTAGATATTTAGTACTACAGAAATACTAAACCAGTACTAGCATTTTTTGGTGTCAATTAGAAGAATATGGAGGGGGCCAACTGGTTTACAGGTATTTGTGTTCATAGCACTGCTGATAATCCCTTTTCTTTTATGTTCATATATGAGATTTTTATATCTGAAACTATCTAAGAGTTTCAGACCTAAGATATTGTCAGCTGTTAAGATTATGAGTGTAATGTATGTTCATCGCAGCACTGTTTACAATAGCCAGAATCTGGAAAAAACCCGAATGCCCCAGAACGGATGACTGGTTGAGGAAACTTTGGTACATCTATACAATGGAATACTATGCAGCTGTTAGAAAAAAGGAGGTCAAGAATTTTGTAGTCAAGTGGATGGGCATGAAAAGTTTCATGCTGAGTGAAATGAGTCAGAAAGAGAGAGACAGACATAGAAAGATTGCACTCATCTATGGTATATAGAATAACAGAGTGGGAGACTAACACCCAAGAACTGTAGAAATAAGTACCAGGAGGTTGACTCCATGGCTTCGAGGCTGGCCTCACGTTCCAGGGAAAGGTCAACTCAGAGAAGCGATCACCAACTACATTGTAGTCGAAGGCCATGTGGGGGAAGGGAGTTGCGGGCTGAATGAGGGCTAGAGACTGAGCACAGTGGCCACTCAACACCTTTATTGCAAACCACAACAGCTAATTAGAGAGAGAAAACAGAAGGGAATGCCTTGCCACAGTGGCAGGGTGGGGTGGGGGGGAGATGGGATTGGGGAGGGTGGGAGGGACACTGGGTTTACGGGTGGTGGAGAATGGGCACTGGTGAAGGGATGGGTTCCCAAACTTTGTATGAGGGAAGTATAAGCACAAAAGTGTATAAATCTGTAACTGTACCCTCACGGTGATTCTCTAATTAAAAATAAATAAATTTTTTTAAAAAAAAGATTATGAGTGTAAAGATCTGGAGTGTGTGGAGTAGGAGTATACTCTATTTTCTTTCCTGCTGGGACCCCTGGCACTTTTACTGTGGGTTTTACATGGATCCAGGACATGTGACTCAACACTATCTCTATTTCATCCTTTATTTGGCCCCTGGCTGAGTTAGCAACCATGCTGTTTGTACTCTTCACTCTCGGTCATCATTTCTCTTCACCAATCAATGATGTGTGACTCTCTTTGCTATCCCTCTAGTGGAGTCTGTGTTATATGATGTGTAGTGTTTCTGTCTCACCTTATGTATTGGGATTTTCTTAGTGGTATCTTTTCCTGATGACTAGTGTTATTTGACTCCTCTTGAAAGAAAAGTAAGAATTTTTTTTAGTTCCATATTGGTGACATAATTCCATATGATTTCATAACATCATTTCATAACATTAAAAAATGTAAGCACTCAGTAGAAATACTTCTTATATTAAAACATTTTTTCAATTAAAAGGTTGTTATGTAATGAAAAATTTCATTAATAGTAGTATACCAAATTTTATTAATATTACCATACAATTAACTCCCATGTAACCATCACCTGCCTTCAACAATTCAACTTTTGTGCCATCAATCTTCCTTTTATATTTCACTTGAGTAAAAATATTTAGTGTTTAAAAAAACAATATGGGCAGTCCTTAAAAAACTAGAAATTGAGCTTCCATATGACCCTGCAATACCACTTCTGGGAATATATCCTGAGGATGCAAAAAAGCACAGTAGAGATGACATCTGTACCTATATATTCATTGCAACACTGTTCACAGTAGCCAAAATCTGGAAACAACCTGAGTACCCTAAAACATATGACTGGTTAAAGAAAATTTGGTACATCTACACAATGGAATACTATGAAGCTGTTAGGAGAGATGAAGTCATGAAATTAGCTTATAAATGGATAAACATGGAGAGTATCGTGCTAAATGAAATGAGTCAGAAAGCGAGGGAGAGACATAGAAGGACTGCACTCATTTGTGGAGTACAGAATAACATCACATGAGGCTGACACCAATGACAGTAGATACAAGGGCCAGGAGGATTGCCCTGTAGCTGGAAGACTGCTTCATGAGCGGAAGGAAGAAGGCAGATGGAATAAAGAAGGGATCACTAAGAAAATGATGACTGGTAGAATCAGTCGTGATGGGAGATGCGTGCCGAAAGTAGATAATGGACTGAACATGTTGCCCTCTCAGTTTCTGTGTTGCAAGCCATAATTCCCTAAAGTAGAGAGAGAGTATGGGGAATATTGTCTGCCATGGAGGCAGGGGGAGGGTGGGACAGGAGGGGTATACCTGGGATATTGGTGGTGGGGAATGTGCACTGGTGGAGGGATGGGTGTTTGATCATTGTGTGATTGTAACCAAACATGAAAGCTTGTAACTATCTCATGGTAATTCAACAAAATTAAAAAAAAATTAGACATCATGTCATTTCAGTGTAATCATTCTGCTATACAAACTGGGGCTTGCCATTAGGTTTCTTAAAATCTTTCTGCATCACTCTAACATCATGGGCCTAGATGTCATTACTACAGTATATGAACAGCTTTTGTCTTTGACCTATCAGCAGACTTACCTATTGCTTCTCATCACCTAATCTAACATGCAATTTTATGAAACTCCTTACTTTTCCCAAACTGTTCTCTCTCTCTTTCTCTCTCACTTTCTCTCTCTCTCATTCTTTCTCTCTGCCTTTATATGCACTTTTCTGTGTCTTAGCCTGGATATCTAATGTCTTTGACATTCTTACCTCCATTACCTTATGCCTCTGATTTATTTTTTACATTTTGGATCTGTGTTTCAACTCCTGAAAATATGGAACTAATCCTGATTCCCCTTCTGATTTTTCTCTCTATTATCTTTTCTATCTTTAACACCCTGTATGCTCCAGCCATAGAATTAATTATACTCTTTTCTAATAGCTTCTTCACATATTTTTTTTTCTCTCTTAGCCTCTGAGCAACTTGAGGGTAGAATGTTTATCTTGCCCCTTCCCTTTTAATTATAGAAAATAATTTAGAGGCAGTTGACTTTGTCCTGTAAGATGTTCTGGCTGCTTGGGATTAGGATACTCCTGGCACCCATTACCCATTTACTGCACATGTTCCCACCCATTGTCATTCACATGTTACCATTCACTGTGCTCATCTTGGAACAACATTGGTGAGAAGTGAGGGAGTATCCATTGACCTACTCTTTCTCATTTAGTGCCAGGTAGGAGATTTTCTGAGACCTGAGTTTTCTGTATATTCCTCACATGTGGGGCTGCTCTGGTATCACGCAATCCTTGTTTGGGACCTGGGATCTGGGGGCTATAGATTTATATATTCATATATAAATCCTTATATATTCAGGAGGTGACAGACATGGACACAGGAGACTCTTTATAAAAATGCCCAAGGCTGTCCTCTGGAAGTCTGTCAGAAAATCAGACAAACAGCTCATGTGTCTCTGTGGTATTGCTTTTTGTAAGAAGCATAAACATTGGACTGCTTGCTGCTTTGGCCTTTGTGTGAGAAAATGGATCATGTTTCTTTAGTGGGGCTGTATCTTATCCATCCGCCTGGCACACAGTTATATCTGGATGGATTAGGTGAGCCCAATAAATGGGCTGTCTGCTTCTCCAAGATAGAGTTTTACATCCACATATAATGTATTTTCTGTGGATATTGTCCCCAAACCAGGTCATCTATTGTAAAGGAAATTAGTCAGTAATTAAATTTAACTGGAAGTTACATTACTGATGGTTTCATTTTTAGAAGGAGTATACCTTCCTAATTACTTTATTGATGTAATTTCACAGTTACAGTGGCTGGATTTATATACATATATAAATGTATGTATATATGTGTGTGCATATGCATGCAAGAAGTAGTGGCATAAAAGGTTGAGTTTAATAAGTTTAGATAATGATTTCTGGACTTGAACTTGTGATTGGCAGAGTCCCCTTTTCCAGGGCAAGTTCTCTCTCCTCATGCCCTTTCAGAAACCACTGATAGAAACCACTTTAGTTCTCCAGCATCTTTTGTTCTTTTTGCTGATAGAGGCAGTCCCATAGAAGGTCAGCCCACTAGCTGAGTGGCAGAGCTACAGGAGATGACTGTGGCCACTGACTTGCCATATGCTCCTTCTCTGTGGCTGGAGACAGTTGAGCCCTGCTAGGACCGGGAGTCGTCATACCTACAGGAGCTGACTGAACACCTGACAGCGAGGTAGGCTGTCAGACAGGGCCTCTTGACAGTACACTTCAGGAAACCATAAATCCAAGGAATGTTTGGAAAGACAAGGTATAATCTGGAAATGACTCATCTTGTCACCAACTCAAAGTTAAAGCTATTTTTTAAACATGTGAGATGCTGGAAACTGAACCCAGGACTTCATTCATGAAGAAATGTACTCTATAACCAAGCCACAGCCTCCATAGCTAACCCCTATAACTCACACACTGAAAACATGACCAGAGAGTGAAGATACCATCAGAGTTCAAAGTCCTTTCTCTTAACAGTGTTTCCTAGCAACAACTCTTGTCTACATAGACGTCCAGGGTAAAGGCAGCTAGGAAAAATAGCCTGTATACAATCAGCTTCTTCCCAAAGTGGCTCAAAATACCCTGGAGGTTCTAAAGTTGCCCATTTACCTACTTTGGGTATAGAATCTCTTTCTTTTGCCTTATAACTCTTTTCTCTGAAGAATCCTGTGTTTTTTCTTGAATGCTTTATCTTCCTTTAAAATTTTTCTCTGCTTTACTGTCTTCTGAGAATATTTTTCTGCAAGGAAAGACCAGGACCCTAGGTATAGGTTAGGGCTGAATTCTCTTTTCCCTGTGAACAGAATGAGTTTACCTCAAGACAAACTCCAAGACCATGAAAATAAAGGGGATCATAGGCTCAGCTTGATTGTAAGCCCAGAAGGCCCAGGTCATGCAGGAGTCTATTCAGACTTTCATCAGTCTTGGCCTTCCTGGAACACATGCCCCTCTCCCCAAGCATCAAGACCACCGTAAAATAGTTACACCTTGGAATATGAATTTTCATCATCATCATCACTTTTTCTTCCTCTTCTTCTTTCTCCTCCTCTTCCTTTTCCTCCTCTCCCTCTCCCTCTCCTCCTCCTCCTCCCTCTTCTTCTTCTTCTTCTTCTTCTTCTTCTTCTTCTTCTTCTTCTTCTTCTTCTTCTTCTTCTTCTTCTTCTTCTTCTTCTTCTTCTTCTTCTTCTTCTTCTTCTTCTTCTTCTTCTTCTTCTTCTTCCTCCTCCTCCTCCTCCTCCTCCTCCTCCTCTTCTTCTTCTTCTTCTTCTTCTTCTTCTTCTTCTTCTTCTTCTTCTTCTTCTTCTTCTTCTTCTTCTTCTTCTTCTTCTTCTTCTTCTTCTTCTTCTTCTTCTTCTTCTTCTTCTTCTTCTTCTTCTCCTTCTTCTCCTTCTTCTCCTCCTTCTCCTCCTCCTCCTCCTCCTCCTCCTCCTCCTTCTCCTCCTCTCCCTCTCCTCCTCCTCCTTCTCCTCCTCCTCTTTTTTAAAGTGTGGAGTGTGTGTGTGTGTGTGTGTGTGTGTGCGCGCGCGCGCGCGCGCAAGTTTCCAGTGTCAGAAGCTAAGCCTTTATACAAATGAAGTCTACACTCTATCACTGAACTGTATATCCCAGCCTTCTTCGTCTTTAAATTTTTTTTTTAATTTTAATGAATCACGGTGGGACAGAGTTACAGACTTACAAACTTTCATGATTGTGTTCCAGTCAAACAATGTTCAAGTACCCATCCCTCCACCAATTGTCCACCACCAATATCCCAGTATCCCTCCCCCAACCCCCATCCTTTCCCACCCCCTGCCTCTGCGGCAGGCACAATCCCTCTTATATTCTCTGTCATTTTGGTGTTATGGTTTGCAATACAGGTATCAAACGGCCATCATGTTTGGTCCTTAGTCTACTTTCAACACGCATCTACTATCACGAGTGATCCCTCCAGCTATCATTGACTTAGTGCTCCTTTCTCCATCCCTACCACATAAGATCAGCTTCAAAGCCTTGGGGCAATCCTCATGACCCTTATTTCTACTTCCTGTGTCTCTATTACCCTTTTTCAATGACCAGCCCCTGGCAGCAGTCCCACAGCACTTGTGGCTCACCATTTGCTTCTCACGCTGCCTGCCACCCAAAATGACTTTGACACAATATCTTCCTTACCTTCTCTCTGCTTAAAATTTCTAGTCAAATTAACCAAATGAAGATCACTGAAGTTTCTGGAGATACCTGTTCCTCTCTATTTATTTATTTATTTATTTATTTATTTATTTATTTATGTTTGTGGCTTCTTTACTGTATTCTACTGTCATTAACTTCAGTGAGGAAAACCTACTGTCAAACTGTTAGCTCTGAAAGTTTCTTTTAAAAAAGTAATTTATATCTTTGCTAGACTTACAAATATGGCCCAGTGACCCTCTCCTAATAAGTACTTTTTGTGCTGACTAACTCTTCCTTAATTAGTGGAGGGAACTGGGCAACCAGCCTGAGGAAGTTGTTGCGAGTCTTTGTGTGGAAGTCTCTGACTTGGGTGGAAGCTTGCCAGGGAGTATGATACTGTATTTGGACTTCAAAGCCCTGCCTGGCTCCGTATGGTTCTGGTAAAGGACACTTTTTATTAGTAAGAAAGAAATAATAAACAGCAAAGTAGGAGCTGAACTCTGGAGATTCTTTGCTCTTTAAAGCAAAGAAGGATCCCACAGAGTGCATTTTAGCTGGTTAATCTGGAGACCAAGCACAATGGATCCTTACGTAACCTGCTCCCACATTATATCAGCATATAATTACCACATATTTCCAGTCTGCCCCTGGGAGATGTGGCAGGCAAAATAGATTGAGAAGAAAAGAATGGTGCTCACTACACAATATATTAGATTGATATCTGTTAATTCTTGAGCAGGCTTCTAGCAGAATGAATTGAAAGCCCTGAATCCTCACAGCACAGATGGAGCAAATTGACTGTTGAAGCTCTTCATGCATTTAAATACCTTTGTATACTCAGACCTGTGCTGAGGCTAGAACATGTAATTTAAAGAGTTCCTATAGTGGGCCTGTGATATGGTACAGTGTATAGGACACTTGCCTCACATGCATCCAACCCTGGTTCAATCCTGGCATGGCATGTGGACCCCAGAAAACTCCCCCGAGTGATCCCTGAGCACAGATCCCAGAATGCAGAATAAGCCCTGATCACTCAAACCTCTAAACCAGATAAAACAACAAAAGGAGTCCCTATCTTAAGGGCAAAGAATGAAAACCCTGTGGTCTCTGTGAAAAAACAATTTATCTCAATTCCCTCCCAGTCCCAAATCCACGGGAGTATGAGGAAAGTTTTCTTCCTGTTAGGGTTTGGGTGTGCTGGGGTGGAGGGGTCCTGTGGTGCTGGAATCAGGGTCATTCCGGTTAAAACCAGACCCAAACAGCCTCAAACTCTGGTAATTTTGTTGTTGTTCTTTCTTATAGTAAAAGAAAAGAAAAGAAAAAAAAGAACAACTGGAAAATATATTCACTTCTAGGATAACTCTGTTTTCTGGTTGAGTTGCTTTTATTTGTTTATGTTGACTTTGGGGCTGTGTTCGCATAAAAAAAAACCAGCAAAAGCAAATATGATTTTATTATCATACTGCAAATTCTCTTTTGAATTTTTTTCTAACATGTCATATTTATCCAAGATTTTTCTCAAATTTTACTCTGATCATCTTAAAGCAGCCTGACATTTATTCATGATTTCAACTCTTTAATCACGGAAATGTGTCTGGATAACTACTCTGAGAGATACCTCATTAGTCTAAACTCTGAGGAGGTAGAAGAGGCTTATAACAAATAACAAAGTATACTTCTCTCATCAGTATCTGGAAGAAATCATAAGGGTTTTAGTGACTCTGTTCCAGGAAGCAGGCGCAGAGACCAAATATAAGAACTTCTTAGATCACAATATTCCAGCCAATAGATGACATGATGTATTTTCTGTGGCCAAGGGTTTTAAAAGGCAGAAACTTTTATTTATTAACTTTTTTTAGCTTTTTGGGTCACACCTGGTGATGCACAGGGGTTACTCCTGGATTTGCACTGAGGAATTACTCCTGACAGTTCTCAGGGGACCATATGGGATGCTGGGAATTGAACCTGGGTCGGCCGCGTGCAATGCAAACGCCCTACTGGCTGTGCTATTGCTCCAGACCCAAGACAGAAACTTTTAAATTGGAGAGCTAGTACTGCAGGTAGGATGTTTGCCTCACACACAGCCAACCTGGGCTGGATCTCCAGCACACAACATAGTTCCCCAAACACCACCAGGAGTAGTTCCTGAGTGTGGAGTATTGCCTGAGTATGAGCATCACCAGGTGTGGCCTAAAATCAAAAAGGAAAAAAAAAGGGAGAGGAGTTCTTACCTGGAGTCATTGAAGGGGTCCTTGCAGGTGTGTGTGTGTGTGTGTGTGTGTGTGT
Source organism: Sorex araneus (assembly GCF_027595985.1). Classification (NCBI taxonomy): domain Eukaryota; kingdom Metazoa; phylum Chordata; class Mammalia; order Eulipotyphla; family Soricidae; genus Sorex; species Sorex araneus. Next base: position 171,216,468 of record NC_073313.1, on the reverse strand, counting down.
TGTATTGTGTGATGTGTTGTGTGGTGTGTGTTTGGGAAGGAGGTGGAGGGTGGGTGCTGGGGGAGTGAGGGGTTATCTGAGGGCTGCTTTGAATGGGACCTTGACAGACAAATGGGGTTCAGTATCTGCAGGCAGGGGCAACCTGTGAGGAGCCAGAAGGGGCGTCTCTAGAAGTGACTGTACACTCTGTGGTCTAAACTGGGATACTCTTATGAATGAAGGAGGAACACCTATCAATTACTCAGGACTCTGGGGATAAAGCAAACTCCCACCTCCCAAACTGGCTATATGATTATTCTGGGTGAAATCCTGTCAGTTGTCTTAGAAAGGGGTGCATGGGAGGCTTATTAAGGTGCCATTATCCAGTACCAGAGGGATAGTACACTTGCATTCCATGCAGATAATTGAAGTTTAAACCCAACACTGCCTATGGTCCCCGGAGCACAGAGCCAGGGGTAAGCCCTGAGTACCAGGGGATAAGATCTTCAAACAAAAGCCCCAATAAAGTGCATGTTAGGGCCACTGCTCTCCTTCCATCTCTGAAGAGGGCTGGGAACCTGCATTCTACAATCACCAGTTATTCTGATGTAGAGTTGGTGGGAAGTCTATACATATATACTAACATGTTTTTTTTAATTAGGAGCCCATTTACATTTATTTTTAGAATGCTAGAGATCTTTGTATAAAAGAGAGCAAAATACATAAAAGAGAACAAAATACATAATAGAGAGCAAAATAATGAACCTCATACACTGTTCATCCAGCTCAATTAGTACACATTTTCCTAGTGTTATTTCCTCTGTTTTTTCATCTGTTTTCCCCTTATGTTGTCATTATTTTTTAGACTGGGCTATTTTCAAGCAATTTTTTGACATTATTTCACCTATATTAAACAAGGATTCTTTTATGTGACCACAGTGCCCTTATCATACTGTTTCCAGGTCATTTTCAGAGAGAAGAAAGGATTTGTTGGGTCCCGGGGCTCAGAGCTGACAGTTTTCACAGACAATTTTTACAGTCCCTGAGGACTGGGAGATGTATGGAGAAGGGAGGATTTTCCACAGATACCCAAAGGCTGGCAGGGGTGAGAGCAGATAGTCTTCACAACTAGATGACTGGAAAGGACTTTTCACAGGTATCCCAGGAGTGAAGGGATGCATGTGCCAGTCTTTGGCCTGAGTGGGCTCTGCTGGTGCTTTCAATGTCCCCCTCTTTGTAGCTGGCCAAAGGAACTAGTCTAACAGTTTGCAAAGTTGGACCAAGACAATCTTTTATCAAGAAAAATTAACAAAAGGTGCAGTAATGGGTGGTACCACCAAAATGATGAGTTAAGCAGAATCAGAGAAGATGAAAATACAGAGATCACAACAGGGGATTGTTTTTTTAGACCCCCAAGCATCCTTCTGGGAGGGAGTGTGTATCTTTAATTTCTCTATAAATTCTGGGTCCCCCCTGGAATTCCTTCCAGAGGCTACAGCTCCCCAGCTGTGACAATACCTCATAAAATGAACATCCTGAGCAAATTTCTCTAATTGTCCCAAGAATGACTTTTTTAGAATTGGCTTGTTAACTTTCAAAGAAGACCCCCAGGCTGTGTTTGCTTGTTAGATTTCTTAACTTTGAGGCCTTTTGGTTTCTATGTCTGCTGTGTGATTCTGGAAGGAGTGAGTCCTGTGACCCACAGTTTCACATTTTGAGGAGCAGTTTTTTTTCTTATTGTGTGTATGTGTGAGTGTGTGTGTGTGTGTGTGTGCACGCGTGCGCGTGTTTTCTGAGTGGAAACATAACAGCTTCAATTCCATGGCTAAAATCCCTGCCAAGCTGTGGGCTTGTGGTGGGAAGGAGGTACAAAGGGAGTCAGAGGCTCAGGGCCCAGGGACAGGGTGTGGGGGCCGGTCCTGGGGAACACCTCTCCAGGCTCCATCTGCAATTTGTCCCAGTCCATGATCTGGTGGAAAGCGTGGTTGGCAAAGAACCTGAACAGAGTAAAGGCCCAGTCTATGAACCTGCCACCTGCCAGCCAGCCAACAGATGAATGATGGGGAAGCTCGAGGTCAGACCATCCTGAAGAGCTGAGGTAAGGAGCATCTAATCCAGCTGCTGGCTGTGGGGTGGGAAGTGTTCTTACAGGCTCTCATAGGATCGGAAAAACTGTGTGTGCTGGCTCCTTTTGACATGGTTTAGAACCATGAGTGTGTATTTGGGCTGCCTGTGAGGCCAGCAGCAGGTGCTCCACTGGGCAGTGTGGGGTGTCCAGATGGGTGAATCAGTGATGGAGTGGCAAACTGTGTGCACAACAGGATGATGGGGGGAGGCCCCAGGGAGATTGTGGGGCTACAGGCGTCCAGGTAGCGACACCAGAGAAGCAGGCATAAGCTTCCTAGTTGGAAAGATCTAGCTGTCCCAGCTTCACCTCCCCGCCTGCCCCCCCCCCGCCCCCATGTGATCTCAGTCACTTCTGTTTCTGTGAAATGAGTTAGGTGAGGTCTGTCTTATCCAGCCCCCTAGATAAAAAAATGAAAGCACATAAGGCATTTAGTCGCCTGTGAGTTGTTCTTGTGTTATGACATTATCTCGTGGGGCTCTCTATGGCTGTGAAGCACGGTGGTTCTGAGACCCCGTGGCTCTGAGGAGGAGGAATTGACCAACTTATTAAAAGCCTGGAAGTAGGTGGACTGCTTGGGGCTCCTGCTAAATTCTCTTTCCATGGGTTGGAGAAATGGAAGTGGGAGAATACTTGCCTTACACACAGCTGTTCTGGGTTTGATCCCTGGCCCCCATAGGATCCCCTGAGCACTGCCAGGAATAAGCATTGAGCATAGCAGCCTGTGATCCTTCCCTCTAACCCCCAAAGTTCTCTTTTTCTTAATCATTTTCCCTCCCTACCACCATTGCTCTATTACTTCTTCTCCCTGACATGCATTCCTTGATGGGTGTTTTAAGGAGATTTCTCCCATGGAAGGGCTGTCTACAAGCCTCCCATTTCATATTTGTCTGCTTGTGAATCCATCAGGTCTGACAAGGATGGGTACCCACCATAGAGTCTCACTAGCCCTTGGCTGGTTAGGATCTGTGCCATAGATCCTGAAGGGACGCTGTATTTATAGCATCATATCTATTTGTCTCATGCCTTAACCTTGAAATGTGACTGGCTTGAGTTTATTTCCTTAACCCTGCCTGAGGGGCCAGTGGTGATTCTTAGCATCCCTTTTCCATCGGACTCCATTTCTTCACAAATGATGCTGCTTTGTCTCCAGGGAAGTGCTCTGTCATCTCTACTCACTGGCACCCGGATTGGAAACACCGCCTGTGGGGGTGACAAGCTATCTGGGAGGAGAATATGCTGGGGTTCTCAAACACTGTTTCCTGAAACAATAATTTGTGTGTGGAACTGAGAGGAGGAGGGATCCTTAAATAGACATCATTTTTCTTGAGAAAAAGGGGTATTAACCATATTAATATGAAACCACTAGATGTACCTTTCTGTTTGTTTGTGCATGTTTTTTGGGCTACACCCAGCAGTGCTCAGGGCTTACTCCTGAATCACTCCTGGTAGTGCTTGAAAGATCTAACTTGAGTCATCAGGCACATGTAAGGTAAATGCCCTAACCACTGTACAACCACCCCAGCTCCTAAATAAAGGCTCTTGATAACATTTTCTGACATTCTGTCATTCTTTTAGACCAGTGTACTTGTTAAATATGACTGCCTGTGTCCTAGGACTTGCCAGGTTATAGTTTAGTGTCTTAAACATAGCTGAAAAGAAAGCTGAAGGCATTTAACAGTGTTTTCTTTGGAAGATTTTTTCCTTTTAATTATTTTATTAATTATTGTGATTTTTAAATAGGGCTGTGGAAATTAAGTGTCCAGGGTGATCACCTCGTAGTGAGACTTGGCTTAATGGTTTAGGCCTCATGAATTTGGTAGTTGGGACTGGCAATAAGGTAGTCTTTGGGTCTGGTGATACAGGAGGTCACTCGGACTCTACCTGGCTATGCTGGCAAGGTGGGGAGACTGTGGAGGACCATGTGATGCCAAGAATCCAGGGCAGCCGTCATGCATACAAGGCGTCCTGCTCCCGTTGTGTGGTAATATGCTCTACCAACCCAATGTGCAGGGGGACCCACCCCCAGCTCATTTCTCTGCCCACAGCCTAGCGGATGTCTTTGTTTCCACAAGTCTTTTTCTGTGTGTATATCAAAACATTGAGATACAATAAGGTGGGGTTTTTTTTCCTTTTGAATTCTCACTTTTTGTGTAAAGCTCACCAGAGGCTATATTTTCAATGGAGGAGAGAAATTAATAGGGGATGGCAGAGGTGGTAATACATAGCCTTGAATATTGACAGTTGTGTGCATGCTGATATATGCATGAGGACCACCAACGTTGGGATAATTTGATACATGGCAATAGTTAACTATTACATTGAATATTGTTTAAAAAGGTTTTACAGAGGGGCTGGAACAATAGCACAGCAGGTAGGGTGTTTGCCTTGCACATGGCTGATCCAGGTTTGATTCTCAGCATCCCATATGGTCCCCTGAGCACCACCAGGAGTAATTCCTCAGTGCAGAGCTAGGAGTAACCCCTGTGCATTGCCAGGTGTGACCCAAAAAGCAAAAAATAAATAAATAAATTTTACTGGACTCTAAAACTACTGCTCTCAGACCCTTTGCTAGCTTAAAATGTTAATCCAATTCCCTCCTCCTTCCGAGACTATGGAAGGGTGATGATTGTACTCAATCAGGTTAAAGTGGATTATCTGTAGTAACAACTCCTAACTCTCAGTGGTTAAAATGAACAAAGGTTAATTTCTTTTCTTATTTATGCTGCATGGTCTCTGTAGCTCACAGGGGGTAAATCTGTTTCTTTAAGTACTCATTACTTCAAGATGACTGAGTAATCATCTGTAAAAAATTGTTCATTGCCACATCTTCTAAATTTTCCCACAGCTTATCACCTTTAGAAGTTAAGGACCATTTTTTTTGTTTTGCTATTTGTTCAAAGTTTATTTACCTTCTAAAAATGGCATATAAACTCTCAAGACTAAGTCTTTGAGATTTTACTTCTTATTTTAAGCCCCCACATGAATGTAAAATAAAACCTTCTCCACAAAATCTGTCTTTTGTCATTTTAATTTGCAGGGTCCAGTCATCAAATATAAGAGCAAAAGTGCTTTGTCTCCCCTAAGAAAGTAACAGGTCAGGTCATTTGCTGGCCTTGGTTATATGCCACTTGTGCTTAGAAGTTGGAAAAGAAGAATATGTGTCAAATAGTATTAGTGACTACCTGAGGGGAACATCGTTGCCCTTCCCTCCACACTGACTATAGCAGTAGCATTTTATAAAAGGTTTACTCTTAGTACAACAGGTAGGGCATTTGCCTTGCACGTAGCTGATCGGGGTTCGATTCCTCTCAAAGAGCCCGGCAAGCTACCAAGAGTATCCCGCCCTCATGGCAGAGAGCCTGGCAAGCTACCCGTGGCATATTCAATATGCCAAAAATAGTAACAACAAGTCTCACAATGGAGACGTTACTGGTGCCCACTCAAGCAAATCGATGAACAACTGGATGGCAGTGCTTATTCTTATCAAACTATGCAAGAACTGCTTATTTAAATTTCCTTCTGTATCATTCCAAGAATCTTATGAAGTAGAAACATACCATCTCTGCCATGGTATGAAGAGACAATCTGAGGTATACAGAAAAAAAAAAAAACAACTTGCTCCAATAAATGATGGACCCAGGTTCTAAGTACCCCCCACCTCCTAGTTTTTTTTTTTGGTGGGGGGAGGGGAGCATGGGGGGGGTAGTGGTCAAACACTGAGCAATACTCAGGGCTTATTCCTGGCTCTGTACTCAGGGATCACTCCTGACAGGACTTGGGGGAACATATGTGGTGCTGGGGATCTTAGCTGGGTCACCTGCATGCATGGCAAGCACCCTTCCTGCTGTACTATTGCTCAGGTATCTTAAAGCCCAGATTCTTATCTTCAGCGACTATATTTTCATAAACCTAATTTATTGTCCAATATCATTAACATCACCAAATAACTTGTTTGGGATACAAATTCTTAAAGCTCACCCTAGGTCTTCTGATTCCTTAGGCCTTCTAATTCAGAAATTCTGTATGAGCAAATCCTTTAAAATTTTTCTAGATGATTCTGAAGGTCCCCTTAGATGTTTTGCAAGTTCAGCAAACACAAATCAGGCAATCCCTATTGATAGACAACTACTCTGTACTCCTCACATTTATGCACTTCCTTCCCCCACTTTTCATGTTCTTTAGGGTAAAAGGATGATTAATAGACCTGCTTTTTGGTATTGGATAAATGGATTGCATTTATTTGTCATATTTCTTTAAGATATCGTTAGTTTAGAACAATTCCTTAGTCTTTCTTGGAATTTCTTGGCCTTGACAATTTTGTCAATGACAGGCCGGTATTCTGCTGAGAATTCCTCATTTTGCACAGCTGATGATTAGATTTAAGATATGGACTCTTGGCAAAGACATCACAGGATGCATTTTATTAGATGGCTTATAATTTCAATTTTTTCTAATGGTTTTTATTTTAGTTTCTTGATTAAAGTGATATCTGGGGGCTGGAATGATAGCACAGTGGGTAGAGTGTTTGCCTTGCACGCGGCTGACCTGGGTTCAATTCCCAGCATTCCATATAGTCTCCCAAGCACTGCCAGGAGTAATTCCTGAGCACACAGCCAGGAGTAACCCCTGTGCATTGCTGGGAGTGACCCAAAAAGCAAAAAATAATAATAATAATAATAATAAAGTGCTGTCTGTTAGATATCTCCACGGTAAATTCCCTTTTTTCTCATTGTAAGCAATACTTTAAAGAGAAACTATGAAAGCATTGTCTTTTATTAAGCATTAGTTCATTAATTTTTGTTTACCCACTCATCATCCCATCCATCTATCCAATGGGTATGGGGCTCATGGATTCCTGTTTTATTAAAAAGGCTACAATCCATTATTATTATTATTACAAAATTATCTTTGGTTGGACCCAAGCAGACATTTTCAAGACTGCTTCTGTGTTTTTTTGACATTCTCCGTCATTTCTTGAGCCCTTCACACTACTTGGTGGAACAAGATGGTTAACATTCATCTTATATAACCATTTCCTCAGTCCTGGAATCAGGCATTGCTCTAAGGAGTCTTTATTTTATCTTTTATCTTTTATTTTAAAAAAGTGATTTTTGAAAATCATTATCTCAGCACTCATTATGACTAAGCATTCATTGCTTTTGTTGTTGTTTGCTTTGGTTTAGCTTTTATGAAACAATCCTGGCTGTCCTCAGAACTTACTCTTGGCTTACTTTTTATGAATAACTCTTGGTAGGACTTGGGTGGCCAGATGCATGGCCAAGGATTGAACCTGGGCTGGATGTATACAAAGCAAGTACCCTATCCCACATTGCTATCCATCCAGGCTGACACATAGTTTTGGGGGTGATCCCATGCCCCATTGGTGAAAGAGATAGAGATTACCTGTATGCATGTTTGTTTGTGTGTTTATATTTGCTTCACTACTCAGTGATACTCAGTGGAAACCCGGAGTTTACACTGATATCTCTACTTCTAGTACAATAAGCAAAGTTTATTCTAGCTTTCTTTTTGTATTTGTAGCTCCATGTTTTTCAGGGAGAAATCTGAATTCTATCATCTTTATTCTTCATATTTGATCAACTTGTCTATATAACTATTTTTCTCTCATTATTATGGCTCCACTCCCTATGTAGACACTCACATTGGCACCTGTTGCTATTTTGATATGTAAAAATGCCCTCATTCCACTGGGCTAGGATGCCCCAGGGGAGCCACTTTTATATGAGATGCCATCTGTACCTTGCTTGAAGTTTTGCACTCTGTACGTGCCTTCTTCACCCAACTACTGCTGACATGCTTGCATTGTTGCCCTCTTTGCTTGAATCAAGTTTTGAAAACATAGAATAGATGGGGTCACCATCCCTTTCCCATCTTTTGTGAATGTCTTGCTTTAAGGCTCCAAAAACAATCCATTCTGGACTGTCCCCTCCATCACATGCCCTCATCTCCAGCCCCCACTCCCTGATAAGAGATGCTCTTTTCAAAGCACTAGAGCCCCCAACACCCAACTCTGGGTACCTGAAAATTCCATCTTGCAGCTCCATAGGTTACGGCTAGAATTGTCCAGGAAGGATTGGGAAGGGGACAGAGAGGAAAGTGAAGATAAACAATGAGCTTTGAAATTTACTTTTTGGTGTTGGGGCATGGACCAAGTACCACATAAGTGCTCTCCTAGAGAGCCAGTGGATTTTTGCTTTTGTTATTTTTTTGTGGTATACCAAACAATGGTTAGACTTACTCATTGCCCTGTTTTCAGAGATCATTCCTGGTGGTGTTCAGAGACCATACATAATGCCAGGAATTAAACTAGGGTCAGTTACAAGGAAGACAAGTTCCCTAACCCCTGTACTATCACTCTAGATCCCCAATGAATTTTTTAGCTTTATTTATCTACAATACTTGTAGATTTATTTTTAGCATTCGTTTAGGTGAGGTATAAAGCATTTCCATTTTATTGGAGAACTTATGAACCACATACTGTTCTATAATAACTGCGTGTTCCATATATATACATGCATATATATATATATATATATATATATATCAGGTTGCTAGAGGCATTCCAAGTGTTTTTTTCCTGCTCATGGAAAATTGGCTAATGTGGTAGAGCAGAAAATTTTTTTTCCTTGAGTTTCTGAGAATTCTCGATTGACTAATCCTCATAGTGTTATTACTCTTGTTCTAGCTGTTGTTGGTGTCCTCATTGGATTGTGTCTGTGTTCTTCCTGCAGGTGTCTTGCCCTCACTAGACTCACTAACAGCTCTGACTTGCATCCCGGGGGGCCTTTTTCTTTGCCAGCGCTCAGCTCTGTGACTTAGGTCACCACTTCAGAGGAAGCACTAGGAGCCTGAGTTACAAAGAAAGAAACTGCTTGTAAAGAGTCAGATGAAAGAGTCAGAGGCAAGATTTGAAAGAACCCTGCTGATGGAATTTCCTTGTCTCTAGAGACTCCATATGACTGAAATGGAGAGGGAAGGACAGGCAATTCAAGGATAAATGGAATAGGAAAAAGTTGAAAATCCAGGCCTGAGTTGGTGGAGGGTGGTGGGGGCAGGTCATGCTCTGGAAAGTCCTGAGAATCCTGTGTAGGCAGCCTCGGTGTCCTGCTTGTAATTGTCACCTATGGCCAGTGGTCGGCCTATCAACCATGGGTCAAGTCAAAATGACATTTGTCAGGATCATGGGGACTCTGAGTCTCTCTCTCTGTCCTAATTATAACTGGTTGCATCCCTGTCCACTGAAAGTCTTTGGTCACAGGCACTAGGAAAATTATAATCTTTACAAGGTTGACATAGTTCTGTGAAGAGAAATTCTTGCTTTTTGATCAAGATGGTGCAATTCCAGAACCAGTGAGAAGTTGGTTCTTGAGCCAGTACAGTGCCAAACTTCTGTATGTTATTGTGGTAGATGATTAGACATTAAAATAGCAGCACTGAATGGTAGATTATGAAAACTAAAAGTCTCTTCAACTGAATTCTGTTTGTGAAATGAAAGCATAGGCTACAACAGATTCTAATTTGTTGATTTATCAACTGTAGGCTGTATTTACTTTGGTCAAAAATGCAACTCACTTCATACTTATTTAGTCCCCCCTTATCCTGCTTCTTCCTAGTTTCTTTAACTTATTTTAAATTTCTACTAGACTTTAGTGTCTCAAAACTTTGCTCAGGGTTTATTCTTGGTTCTGCATTCAGGGATCACTCCTGGTAGAACTTGGGGGACCATGTGTGGTGCCAGAGTACCATATTAGTTGCTAGGGATCAAATATAGGTTGGCTATGTGCAAGGTAAGCACCGTAGCTGCAGTACTATTGCTCTGGCCCTATATGAGTTTGACTTCTGGAATTTCACATGTCAGTGAGATCATGCATAGTTTTAATTGTCTAGGAAATTTCACTTAGCAAGGTGTCTAGAGTTATCCACAAAGCTGAAAATGTCAGAACTTTCCTTTCTAAAACAACCACAAAATAATATTCCATTATGTATATATGGATATCCTATATGTACATACCTATATATCTTTATGTATATATGTGCAAAAAACTAAGGCACGCCGAGGGGCATGTGCACTCGCGGGCTCTCTGGGCGGCTCTGTCTCACTGCCCATGTTCGGTGCTCTGGAACTGCTGTGTATAGACTGGATCAGGACGGCCGTTGGCCAAGGACAGGCGAAGGAAGAACGAGGACCAAGATGGTTGCTGATTAGTTACTGCTTATTCAATCTTCATCTTTCTCATCTCCCTCACTCCCAGCTCCGTCCTCTCTCTGGATCTACAGCAGCCTTCTGGCTCTGTGGATCAGGCCCCCCAAACCACTCTTACAGCCTAGTTAAATTCCCCCAGCATGAGGGGTTTGGGGCATACACATAGGTGTGGTCACAATCAATAGGGTAAGGTTCTTTTCCCTCAGGGGATGCTTCTCCTAGGATTGACTCTCTTTCAGCAGGAGGATCCACCCAAGGGCGGAGTCCCATGAGTGTGTTTCTCCTCTTCTCATCCAGCAAACATATAAGCATTCATAATATTAATCATTTTGTATGGACACAATAAGAGATGCATTAAAGCTTATAGAATTGCTCTCCTGGGGCTATCTCAATCTCAGACTACAGTGCTCAGGCCAAATCAGTCTTTCCTAATCCTAGCAGGGTCCTAGTCTCATCATTACTTTTGGATCATGACAGCATTTGTCTATGATCAAGCTCTTAACTTATAGTTAAGAATTAGGCATTTTGGCCAGGCCCATCTCGATGCCAGGGTAGCACATAACTCACCGCTTGCCCTGGATCCGTCTCGTCCCTCATCGGGACCCTGCTTTTTGGGTGCTAGGAACTGAGGGCAACTGAGGCTTAAGTGGAGAAAGCAGATGCCTGGGAGGGAATAATATTCGAGGCCAATTAAATTCCAAGTTAGAAAAGCATAATATTGTCTTCTCGTGTCCATACAAAAAGGACATTGCTTTAAAGTAAATTATTCAAAAGGCACAAGGAGTGGAGAAAGGCAGTATTAACTTATAAGTTCAGTATCCTGGGAAGGTCTGACCTTACAAATTAGCAGAGTCAGATTGGGGGGAGAAGCTGATTAACTCTTTTTGGGGAAAAGAGCATAGATAAGTGATTACAGCTAAACAAAGGGAGGGGAGAGATTCGGGGACACCTTGATGGGTGAGACTGGGGTAAGCCTGAACTCCGGGAAAAACCGGGACAAGCTCCTCGTGGCAAGGGGGGGGGGGAGACGACAAAGTAATGTCATCCTACATATATGTATTTTGTACTTTTTCTATCAATGGGCAGGTAGATTGATATTTTGGTTCCTGTGAAAAATACTGTAATGAACATGGCAGTGTATTTATCTCTTTGATATTCAGTCTTTATTTCATTTGGCTCTATTCCCAATAGAAAGATGGGTAGATCAGTGTTTTACAGCAGCTGCCCATGGACTGCCACCATCCTACAGAAATTGCCTATTGGTCTGTGAACACGGTATTGAGGCTTGGCACATGGTAGGCTGGGAGCACATGTTCCAGCATGTTAAAAACCACTGTGCCTGGGGCCAGAGAGATAGTACTGGAGGTAAGGTAGTTTTTCTTGTTTGCAGCCAAGCTCACTTCGATCCTTGGTACCACATATGGTATGCCCAGTACATCACCGGGTGACTCCTGAGCTCAGAGCCAGACACAAGTCCTAAGCACTGCTCAGCCACACCAATGTGCCAGATAATCTGCTAATGCTACTTAATTTTTTTGGTGTGCAATCTCCACAGTGGTTTCATTAGTGCCTGTAAGTTAATTTCAACCACGGTGTAAGAAGGTTCTTCTACCTCCACATGCTCATGAGATATTGCCTCCTATTGGGAGATAATATCTTATTGTAGTGTGATTTGCATTTATCTGACGACTAGGGGTACTGAATATCTTTTAATGTACTATTGACTATTTGTATCACTTATTTGAAAAAAACTCAATTCAGGTGTTTGACCAGTTTTTAAAAATAAATTTATTTATTTATTTTCTTGTTGCACTGTATGAGTTTCTTTATTGCATCTTAATTCCTTATAAGATTTATTGTTTGCAAATATTTTATCCTATTTCTTTGATGGCCATTTAATTTTTTTTTTATTTTTTGGTTTTGGGTCACACCCAACATGTACAGGGGCTACTCCTGGCTCTGCACTCAAGAATTACTCCTGGCGGTGCTGGGGGACCATATGAGATGCTGAGAATTGAACCCGGGTTGGCCACGTGCAAGGCAAACGCCCAACCTGCTGTGCTATCGCTCCATTCCCAGTGGCATTTAATTTTATCAGCTATTTCTTTGCACTACAAAAGATTTCCAGATTGAATAGGAGTAGTGTGAAAATGGGTGTTCTTGTCTTACTCCTGATCTTATAGAAAATTTTTTCAGAATTCCACTGTTGAATATGATGTTAACCATCTGCTTGTCCTATATGGCCTTTATTATACTGAGGTAATTGCTTCTGCATTCAATGTATTGAGAGTTCTCATCATAAAAATGATTGAGTTTTTCAATATGTTTCTGTATCTATTGAGTTAATATATCTTTTTGCTTGCTTTTGGAAGCACCTGGCAGGGTTTTCAGGGCTTACTCCTGGCTCTGTGCTAAGGGATCACTCCTGGTGGGATTGGGGAATTATATGAGGCTCTGAGGATCAAACTCTAGTCAGCTGCTTGCAAGGCAAGTGGCTACCCACTGTACAATCTTTCCAGTGAGATCACATGATTTTAATTTTTAATTTTGTTATCATGTATACCATTATTTTTATGTCCAACCATCTTGGCACCTCAGGAATAAATCCTGTTAAGTCATAATATGTGATCCTTTCCACGTTTTAATTCTTCTGCTTCTGCTTCTTCTGCTTCTTCTGCTGCTTCTGCTTCTTCTTCTGCTTCTGCTTCTGCCTCTTCTTCTGATGTTCTGCTTCTGCTTCTCCTCCTTCTCTTTCTCCTCCTCCTCCTCCTCCTATTTCTCCTTTCTTCCTACTTCCTTCTTCCTTCTCCTTTTTCTTCTTTCTTCTTCTTCTGCTTCCTCTCCCTGAACTTAGGAATTTCTCCTGGTGGTGCTCAGGGGACTAAATGGGATGCTGGGATCAAATCGAGGTCAGTCACATGCAAGGAAAGTACTCTACCCACAGTGATCTCACTCTGGCCCATAATCTAAAATTCACATGTGAGTCTACCTGGTTCGGGGCTTTGCTTTGTTGGAAGACTTTTGATTACTACAATCTTATTTGTATCTGGTATTTCACAATTTCTACTTCATGATTCATTTTTGTTTGACTATATATTATTACAAATTTGTCCATTAAAAAGATTATTCATTTATTTTTTAAAGAATTGTTCATTAATCTCTTACAATATTTTTTTTTCAAATTTCTGTGGTATTGCCTGTAATACCTTCTTTTTAATTATAGCTTTGAGTCCTTTCTCCTCTTGTCTAAATGAAAGCAGCTAAAGATTTGACAATTTTCCTAATCTTTCAGACACTCAATGCTTGATTTAACAATTTTTATGCTATTGTTTTTCTAATCTCGATTTCTGCTATAATATTTTGGTTTGGTTTGTTGGCTGTACCTTGCTGTTCTCAGGTGCTGCTCCTGGCTCATTCCCGATATGCCTGAGAACATGCAGTGCTAGAAACTGAGCTTGTACTCCTATATACACAGTACTTGTAAAATGACCTCTCTGCTCACTTTGGGTTTGGTACCTATTTTCTAGTTTATTTTGGAGTATTTTTAAGTTCTGATCTTTTTTCTTCATGTAGGCATTAATTGTAATAAAATTCCCTTTTAAAATCAGTTTTGCTTCATTACTTCTTGACATATTGTGGTTGTCTTTAACTTTTTCTCAAAATACTTTTTTTGGGGACCAGAGTGATAGTATAGTGGGTAGGGCACTTGCCTTGCATGTGACCAGTCTGGGTTCGATCCCCAGCATTGCATATGGTCCTTTGAGCACTGCCAGGAGTAATTCCTGAGCGCACAGTCAGAGCAACCCCTGACCATCTCCAGGAGTGGCCCAATAACAACAATAACAAAGAACTTTTTGCTTTTCTCTTTGATGTCTTCTTTGACTAAATTTTTGTTTAGGTGCATGTTCTTTAATTCCTCATGTCACCCTCTATGCTATTTTTAATTTTTTATTGTTGTCAGAGAGCTACTTGGGTATGGCTTCAGTCTTTTTAAATTTGCACAAACTTGCCTGTGATCTATTCTGGAGAATGTTCCATGTGTGATTGGGATTAATGTGGTTTCTGATACTAGTGGATCAAATGTTCTATATATTTAAAAAAATTTTTTTTAAAGTTTTTATTTTGTTGAATCACCGTGAAAAAAAATACAAAGCTTTCAGGTTTAAGTCTCAGTCATATAATGATTTAGCCCCCATCCCTTCACCAGTGCACATGTTCCACCACCAAGAACCCCAATATACTCCCCTCCCACCCACTCCCCACCTAAGTAGCTAATGATCTTCACTTTATTCTCTCTATACTTTGAATACATTCAATATTTCAATAGAGAACTCACTATTATTGTTTGGAATTTTCCCCCAACAATCAGGCCTGCTGAAAAGGCATCATTTAATAATTTTTTTCCATTGCTGAGAATGAAGACTCTATAAGCTTGCACTTGTAATCCAAAACTTACAAGTTTTGGATTTCTGATACTTGAGCTCAGTTCACAGTCTAGATGCATTTCTGTCAGAAGCGGCTCCGGGTGCCAAAATGGGTTAGAAGACCTCTCAGATTATAGTCTTTAGGAGCAGAGGGTCTGTTTTTCTCGTGGCAGCTCTGGATCTTATCTGGGCAGAAGGTGTGTCGGTAACGCCCCCCCTCCCAGGACCACTTACAAGCCACATCACTGAAAAGTTCTACCTCTGGGTTGGGGGTCTTAGGAGGTGGCTCTCGCCACGTGGATGTTGCCGCCGCTGCCATTTTCGCACAGTAAAACAGGGCAGAGAGGGAAAATCCCTCCCCGGGTGGCACGGGGTTGTAGCACAACTCACAGTCTAGATGCATTTCTATAAGAAGCTGCTCTGGGTTCCAAAATGGGTTAGAAGACCTCTCGGATCATAGTCTTTAGGAGCAGAGGGTCCTCTATATATCTTTTAGTATCATTTGTTCTATAGTGTTATTCTTGTTTACTAGTTTTAAAAAAATTTGTATCTGGGTCATCTGTCAATGCCAAAAGTAGGGTATTGAAATATTCTACTATTATTGTTTAATTTATTTTCTTCAGTTCTCTTACTTGCTTAAGTAATCAGGTGCTTGTACTTTGGTTGCACATATGGTGGTACTCAGGGGCCCTGCAATGCTGGCTATCAAATTCAGGATAGAAGGCCAGCTGAGTACCCCACTGGGCTCTCTCTCTGGCCCTCTTTAGTTTCTAAGAAGGCAGTTTAATGAAAATTGAAATGTCTTTCTATCTTCAGTGTGTCCCCTAATGCTAAAGTGAATATTTTATTTTTTTGGTAAGAAACATGTTTTGAAGTCTTATTTTGTTATTTTTTAACCACTGTGTTTCTTGTGATTAGTAAAATTAATTCATTTACATACAAAATTAGTACTGGTTATCAAGGAATTATTTTCTAACTATAATTTATCTGTTTTATAGCTATCTTGTTTTCTTGCTGTCTCTCATTGTGACTTATTTCTTGAAGTTTTTATCCTTAAAGTACTTTCTTTTAGTTTTCTTGTGAAGAACCACAATATAGATATGGCATTTTTTGTTATAGGGGTCAGGTAAAATCGTGCTTAGCTTGGGAGTGTTTTGGAATCACCTGCGCCACTTCAAGCACTGTTCGGGGGTCATTTAATGCAAGGAATCTCATACACTCAAGGTCTTATACAATCCAGATATTTGCTCTATAATTGAAGCTATTCCCCAGCTTCATAATATATAACAACTTAACTTTAATCATATACAAGTTCTCGCCTCTTTTACTTCTCTTCTACTTTCATACTATTGATGTCACATTTTGTCTCCTTTTATATATTAACCCTATAAATTATTTTAGCTATGGCTATTTTAAGTACCATTGTCTTTTAATCTTTATACTACAGATAAAAATGATTTGTAAACTACCATTACAGTGTTAGGATATTTTAATTTTGACTATATTTACTTTTATTAAGTTTCATACTTTCATAAATCTTCCTGTTGTTACTTGTACTTCTTTAATTTCAGTGTAAATTTTTGCACTTTTTGTTTTTTTATTGGTGAATCGCCGTGAGGTACTGTTAGAGACTTACAAACTTCTGTGCTTGCATTTCAGTCATACAATGATTGACTACCCATCCCTTCACCAGTGCCCATTTTCCACCACCAATGTTACCAGCATCCCTACCACCACTCCCACCCTGTCCCCCCCAACTCACCCCACCTTTGTGGCAAGGCAAGGCATTTCCTTTTGCTCTCCCTCTTCTTTTGGGTGTTGTGGTTTGCAATAGAGGTATCAAGTGGCCATCATGTTCAGTCTATAGTCTATTTTCAGCACGCATCTCCCATTCCAAGTGGGTCCTTCTAGCACCCTTTACTTGGTGATCCCTTCTCTATCTGAACTACCTTTTTCCCCAGCATGTGAGGCCAACTTCTAACTTGTGGAGTAATCCTCCTGGTACTTATCTCTACTATGCTGGGGTGTTAGTCTCCCATTCTGTTACTTTATATTCCACAAATGAGTGCAATCTCTCTATGTCTGTCCCTCTCTTTCTGACTCATTTCACTTAACGTGATACTTTCCATGTTGATCCACCTATATGCAAATTTTATAACTTTGTTTTTTCTAACAGCTGCATAGTATTCCATTGTGTAGATATACCAAAGTTTCTTTAGCCAGTCATCTATTCTCTGTATTTTTCCAAATTCTGGCTATTGTAAACAGTGCCACAATGAACATACAAGTGCAGATGTCATTTCTACTATACTTTTTTGCATCTCTGGGGTATATTCCCAGAAGTGGTATTGCTGGGTCAAATGGGAGCTCAATTTCTAATTTTTTTCTTTCGTTTTTTTATTGAATCACTGTGAGATACAGTTACAAAGTTTTCATATTTGATCCGCCATCAAACCCCCGCATACCCCGCTCCCACTCCCCCTCTGCCTGCGTTGCAGACATTTTTCACTTTACTCTTTCCTTACTTTGATTACATTCAATTTTCAACAGGGATCTCACTATCATTATTTGGAGGTTTTCCTCCAACTGTCAGACATGTTGGATGGTATCAATAGATTTTATGTTTTCATTTTTCAGAAAAGGTCGTGTGGCCGCATTAGTGGCCGTGCATTTTGGAGCTGTCCCAGTCCCGCATCCCGGAGCCGTGTTAGTTGCTGCTCATTGTCGCCAGGGCTCCATCTGGAGAAGGCGTACCGGCTGTACCTCCTCCATCTGGCTCCCCGGTGTGGCTGGCCTGGTCTGGGGTCCGGAGCATTCTCTGGCTGCATTGCTTACCGGAACGCCCAGTTTCTTTTCTCTCAATTTCTAATTTTTTGAGAAACATCCATAATACTGTTTCCAAAAGGCTGCACCAGTCAGCATTCTCACCAGTAGTGAAGGAGAGGCCCTTTCTCCCCACATCCACACCAACACCGGTTGCTTTTGTTCTTTTGGACGTGGGCCAGTCTAAATTTTAATACTTTCATAAAGGCACATCAAGTGGTAGCGAATTTTATCTTTCCCTTGAGAATTATTTTCTCTCTTTTTCATTTATGAATAAATTTCGTCGGTAAAGTATTCTTTGTTGGGATGTTTTTCTTTAGCACTTTGAATAAATCATTCCATTTTCTCCTCGCCTGTGAGGTTTTTACTGAGAAACCCAGTACTTATAATGAGAATTAACTTCAACAAATTGCCCCTCCCTCCTCTGCTCGATGTCTGTCTCAGGGCATACCTGGTGGTAATCAGGACTTATTCCTGGCTTTGTGCTCAGGTAGTGCTCAGGGAGTTATACATGGTGCTGGGATTAAAAAAAATTTGAAGCCTATGCAAAGCAAGCATTCGACCCTATCGCTTCAGCCCCAAATTTCCTTCTATTTTTGATTTTTTTCTTAATTTTTTTAATTAAAGAATCACTGTGATGTACAGTTACAAACTTATGAACTTTGAGTTTGCATTTCACTCATACAGTGATCGTTTACCCATCCCTCCACTAGTGCCCATTCACCTCCACCAATGATCCTAGTATCCCTCTCACCACTCCCACCCCATCCCCCACCACCCCACTCTGCCTCTGCAGCAGGGCATTGCCTTTTGTTCTCTCTTCTTTTGGGTGTTGTAGTTGGCAATAGAGGTATTGAGTGGCCTTCATGTTCGATGTATAGTCTACTTTCAGTTCACATCTTCCAACTTGAGTGGTTCTTCCCAACATCCTCTACTTGGTGTTCCCTTCTCTATTTGAGCTGCCTTTTCTCCCAGCATATGAGGTCTCCCAAGCTGTGCGGCAGACCTCCTAGTCCTTATCTCTACTACTCTTAGGTATGCGTGTCCCACTCTGTTATTTTATATTCCACAGATGAGTGCAATCTTTCTATGTCTGTCTCTCTCTTTCTGACTCATTTCACTTAACATGATACTTTCTGTAAAAAACATCTGCCAGGGGGCGACCAGGGAAGAGCCCCAGAAGCTCTCCCTGTGGGCTGCCCCCGAATTCGAGGGGTCGGTCCCGTGCTGCTCGCCCAGCCAGAGTGGCCCAGGCCATGGGGAGACAGAGGAGGAAATGAAGGCCAAACCAGTTGCTCGATCAGTTGTCGTTTATTTCATTCTCTCCTGTCTCTCCCTCCGTTTCTGTTCCGGCTCTGGATCTTGCTCTGAATCTCTCCCCCTGGATCTCACCCCCAACCCATTCTTACAGCCTAGTTAAATCCTCCCAGCATGAGGGGATTGGGGCTTACACATAGGTGTGGTCACAATCAACAGGGTTCAAGTTCTTTCCCTCAGGGGATGCTGCTTCTAGGACAGGGCGGAGTCCTATGAATAGGTTTCTCCTCTCCTCATCCAGCAAACATATAAACATTCATAATATTAATCATTTTGTATGGACACAATAAGAAATGCATTAAGCTTATAAAATTGCTCTCCTGGGGCCATCTCAATCTCAGACTACAGTGCTCAGGCCAGATTAGTCTTTCCTATCCCTAGCAGGGTCCTAGTCTCATCGTTGCTTTTGGATCATGACAGCATTTGTCCACGATCAAGCTCTTAACTTATAGTTAAGAATTAAGCATTTTGGCCGGGTCCATCTCCATGCCAGAGTAGCACATAACTTATGGCTTGCCCTGGGTCCTTCCCGTCCTTCGTTGGGACCCTGCTTTTGGGGTGCTAGGAACTGAGAGCAACTGAGGCTTAAGTTGAGAAGGCAGATGCCTGGGAGGGAATAATATTCGAAGCCAATTAAATCCCAAGTTACAAAAGCATAATATTGTCTTCTTTGTGTCTATACAAAAGGGACATTGCTTTAAAGTAAACTATTCAAAAGGCACAAGGAGAGGAGAAAGGCAATATTAACTTACAATATAAGTTCAGTGTCCTAGAAAGACCTGACTTTACAAATAAACAGTCTGATTAGGGGGAAAGCTGATTAACTGTTTGGGGAAGAGAGCATAGAGAAGTGGTTACATAAATAGAAAAAGGAATGGGAGTGACTCGGGAGCACCTTGATGGGTGTGACTGAGATAAGCCTAAGGTCCTTGTGTTAAGGGGGGAAGGACACAGCAATATCATCCTACAACTTTCCATGTTGATCCACTTATATGCAAATTTCATGACTCTCAAAAAGTTAGAAATTGAGCTTCCATTTGACCCAGCAATACCCAATCCTGGGAATATATCTCGGAGAGGCAAAAAACTATAGTAGAAATGACGTCTGCATTTGTATGTTCATTGCAGCACTGTTTACAATAGCCAAAATCTGGAAAAAACCAGAGTGCCCAAACACAGATGAATGGATAAAGAAACTTTGGTACATCTATTTTTGATTTTTAACTTAATTTTTGTTATTGAATAATAGTGAGATACACAATTAGAAGGTTGTTCATGATTGGGTTTCAGTTATACAGTGTACCAACACTCATTCATTCATCAGTGTACATTTCCTACCAGCAATGTCGCCAGTTTCCCTCGTCCCCCCACCCCCTGCTTCTCTGGCACGCACTTTTCTCTTTATAACATGTCTTGTGGTAATATTTCTTAATGTGATTTGGTAGGGGTCTTTTAGATTTCTTGTATTTATATACTCATATTTTCTCTAGAACTGGAAAATTTCAGCTATTACTTCTTTTTTTAAATTATTTATTTATTTATTTTTGCTATTACTTCTTTAAGTAAGCTTTCCCTCTTCCGACTTCAGTTTTCTGTACTCTCATAATGCAAATGTTGGTTTACTTGAAAGTATCTCATAATTCATATTTAAATTGAAGATTTCTTTATTGTGAATTCAGTTGTTAAAAATTACTCTAACTAGCTAATTTGAATTTGCTGATTATTTCTTCTGTATTATTAATTTAATATTAAATTTTTATTCTGCTACTTTATTCTTTGATATTAGGATTTTTGGGTTTCTATTTTCCAAACTTTCTTTGTTCATACATTGTTTTTTTTATTTCTCTCTCTTTTCTTTTCACTGTGCTCTCTTGCATTTCACTGAGGTTTTTTTTTTTTTTCTTTTTGGATCACACCCGGCGATACACAGGGGTTACTCCTGGCTCTGCACTCAGGAATTACCCCTAGCGGTGCTCAGGGGACCATATGGGATGCTGGGAATTGAACCCGTGTCAGCCTCGTGCAAGGCAAACGCCCTACCTGCTGTGCTATTGCTCCAGCCCCGACACTTAGTTTAAGAAAATTATCTTTATTATTTGTCAAGAAAGTGTAAATCTTTGTTTTGGGAGCTAGAATTTTAGAATTTTGTTAGTTGTTTTGTTCACATGATTCTTCCCGTTCGTGTAACTTTGCATTGATGTCTATGCATTTTCAGGGCTACATATTTCTTTATGCTATATAGTCTGGGTTTGGCTGGTAAAGGCCTCCTATTAGTTCCTTACACTGATGGAATTCCTTTTTGCAGTTATATTGCAGTAGGTTACATTGTGAAGTTATTTCTGGCATTGGAGTGGGGCCTGTGGTTGGGGAATTGTGTTGTAGCAGGCATGCCAGTGTGTATACTCTGGGTGAGAATTACTTGTGGGACTTCAATGGGAGGGGAGGGGTTGAAACTATGTCATGGTTCTATATTAGGATCTACTCTTTATTTAATATTTTTGACATGCTTCATGGGGCAATGACGGGAATGTTTTCCTTCTGAATCCCTGGACGGGCAGAGCTACTTTTAGGCTGCATCTAGAAGAGGCTGGAGCCAGGTTAGGGCCATTCAAAATCCATGGCTGGACTGAAGTTGATAGGCTTGTCTTCAGGGACCTCGAGTGACGATAAGGGCCTCGGTCTGGGTCACAGGCTCCTTCATGATCCATTGTTGAACCGAGGCATCATGGGTTGACTCCTCTTGGTCCTTTCAAGTATGGCGCTGGTGGTGCATGGATCTGAATAAGATAAACCAAGTTATTAGGGATTTTGAGCTGTTTCCAGATCTGTAGTCAGGACTAAATGGCCAGACATCTAAGTGAGCTGTGGTTACTGGACTTAAAATCTTCAGTCTTGGGAATTCATTAGGTTCTCAAGATATCATACCTGGTGCTTTCACTTATGTCTGTGGATAGTTGAAAAAACGATTCTTGTTGAGGGGGCATATGATGAGAAACCTCCCGTTCTGCCATCTTGTTGGCACCAATCATTTTCCCCCTAAGCTTTGAATTTTTATTTTTATATTGATAATTTTTCAATGATTTCTTGCAATTGTTCTATTATATATTTTACTTCAGCAATCATATTTCTTAATTCCATTAGTTCTATTTTTGACTTACTCCTTTTTCATAAGTCTGATCTTGTCATCATGAAGCAATAATTATCTTTTTTTTTGAGGAAGTAACATTTTTTTATTATCATTTCTACATTTGTGAATTTCACATAAGCAAAAATAGTCATCTCACAGTGCTTTATATTCAGAGGAACAAATTTACCATATTTTCTTTCTTCATTATTTAAATTTATTTATTTTTTAATTAGTGAGTCACAGTGAGGGTACAGTTACAGATACACACATTTTCATGCTTGTTTTTCCCTCATGCAATGTTTGAGAGCCCATCCCTCCACCAGTGTTCATTCACTACCACCAATGAACCCAGTATCCCTCCCACCCACCCCCAATCCCATCCCCCCAACCCCACCCTGCCTCTGTGGTGGGGCATTCCAATTTGATATCTCTCTCTCCTTTTGGGTGTTGTGGTTTGCAGTAGGGGTATTGAGTGGTCATCCTGTTCAGTCTCTAGTCTACTTTCAGCACGCATCTCCCCTCCCATGCAGGACCTCCAATCACATATTATTTGGTGTTCCCTTCTCTATCTGGGATGACTTTTCCCCAGCGTGTGAGGCCAGTGAAGCAATGATTATCTAAAGACACTAATTATGTATTTTTAATGTTTAAAAATTGTATTGAATTTAATAGTTCTGCCCAGTTGTTTTATATTATTTTATATTTGTCTCTCTCATGATATTTCTGATCTTCCCCAGATGTCTGATTATATGTAGTTGTAAATTATAATTAAAATGGAAAGGGCACATTGATTTAGGGATTATTAGGTGAATACTCTCTGTAAGAGCTTAGTGAGAACGGAGAGTAGTCTCTGTTTATGTGGACAGAGCTTGTCTATAAGTGGCCCAAAGGGACTGCTTTCTTGGTCTCAACAGTATTTTCTTTTGGGGGTATCATATTTTCTCAAAATACCAATTGCAAACATGTCAGACCACCTTTTCTTCAGAGGGTATTTTTGTGGTTACAGTTTTGAGGCAAATGCTCTTACTGCATTTTGTATACTTTAATCTATGACCTCTATTTCTGACCTTTATATCATCTCTGTTCTGGATTCCTGCTGAGTTTTTCCACTTAAAATATGGAGAATATCGTATAGAGGTTAAGGTGCTTGTGTTGCATCTCACAAATCCTGGTTTGATCTGCGATGCTACCCTCAGTTCCCTGAGTACAGACAGAAGTCACTTCTGATATGGAACCAGGAAAAGTTCCTGAACATGCCTGGATTTGGCCCCAACTGTCTCCTCAAACCAAAAATACAAGAAACCCTATCAGAAGCCTTCTGTGGTACATGTTCTAGGTAGTTCTTTCTGTTGCTTCATTTTAAAAAAGAAATTTATTAAAGTTTTGGTTTATTGGTAACCTTTCCTACTGTAGCACAGTAGCTCTGTTGTCCCATTGTTCATCAATTTGCTAGAGTAGGCACCAGTAATGTCTCCACTGTGAGACTTGTTATTGTTTTTGGCATATTGAATACACCATGGGTAGCTTGCCAGGCTCTGCCATGTGGACAGGATACTCTCAGTAGCTTGCCAGGCTCTTCGAGAGGGACAGAGGAATCCAACCCAGGTCGGCCGAATGCAAGACAAACGCCCTATCCGCTATGCTATCACTCCAGCCAACCTTCCCTACATCAGTGGAAATTCTATACACAAAACCCAATCTACCCAAGAATTTCTATTGTTTTCATATAAGCAAGAATTCTTGGCTACAGAATTTCTTCTGTTTGTGCATATCCAGGGAAACCTTTTACATTTGGGTCAGTGAAATATTATATAGATTAAATTGTCTTGCATGTGGCAGACTCCTGTTTTAACAACCTCAGAGCTCAGAGCTCTGAACTCTGTCAGATTTGCCCCTCCCCCAAATGAAATGTGATAGTTAATAAGATTTTTTCTTCCAAATTTATGACATAATTTATATTTTATGTCTTGAGAAAATTAGAGGCTAGCCCAAATGTTTTTCCTTCTAGGTATCACCCCTCTACTATATGTCTCTACTACAATACATATGAGGCCTCATTTAATTAGATAATTATTTAAGTTTTTGCCACTTGTGGAAGTATAGTACTCAGGGGCTACTCTTAGTTTTATGCCCAGGAGTGACTCTTGGCATTTCTTTAGGTACCATAAGTAGTGCAGGAGATTGAACCAGGTTTATTTATCTATAAGGCAAATGTCCTATGCTATCTCCTCAGTCCTATACATGTGATGTTTTTAAGTTTCATATTTAAATTATTCAAACTTTTTAGCATTGTGAGAATGGTTTTTGTTCTGAAGTTCAGTTATGTTCAACTTTGAAAATTTGCACAGAGTAGATGCTCAGTAATAGCAAGTAAAAGAATTATCCATTCCCATCACAAGTTGGCTTTTCCTCAGTTTTAAGTTTTCTTTTATTATGTCTTATAGCACATGTATTTTAGTTATTTTGGTATCTTTCAAATGTCTACTATAATTTTTTGTTCTCTTTATCAGTTGATTTGATTTTCCACAGTATAGTTTTGCTATTGACTGCCACAATTATGGCTTTGAATTCTTTAATTGCATCTAACTACCTAGCATAAATTGTTCTGTTATTCTTATCTATCCTCTTAAGGTTCTATGTGCCATTCTGCAAAGGTTATGTCTCTAAACATCCCATTGAGGATGTTCACTTTAATAACTTTCATCTGGTTTTTGTAATATATCATTTCAGACTTGCCTATTTTTCTGTCTTTTGTATATCTTTCCCTTGTTATGTAGAAATTTCTCATCAATATCATTTTAAACTTTCTGTTCTCTTACTATCAAACAAGAGGAACTAAAAAGAGGTAGGAATTTTCTACAGAGAAATCAGGTTTTGGCTCTAGTTTTAGGAGTAATCACATCACCTTCATAGACGTGATATGTGTGACATTGCCTTTACCCCAAAATATGGTATTATCAGGGTTTTCTGTATGGAAATTCAGGGCACTTGGGTGTACTCTCATTGGGTTTCTACTTTTCTCATTTGTGTTTTTGATATTTCATTGATTTCATCTAACAGAATTTAATATGCTAATGCTAAAACCTCACCTTAAAACTCCTCTATCTTCTCATCAGATGTTCTTTTCTCCTTAGTCTTCAATTATATGTAGAGAATTATCACTCCCTTAGTTTGAAAACCTCATTCAATGTAGGATGATATTGTTGTGTCCTTCCCCCTTGACACAAGGACCTTAGGCTTATCCCAGTCACACCCATCAAGGTGTTCCCGAGTCACTCCCATCCCTTTATTTAGCTGTGACTACTTCTCTATGCTCTCTTCCCCAAACAGTTAATCAGCTTTCCCCCTAATCAGACTGTTTATTTGTAAAGTCAGGTCTTTCTAGGACACTGAACTTATATTGTAAGTTAATATTGCCTTTCTCCTCTCCTTGTGCCTTTTGAATAGTTTGCTTTAAAGCAATGTCCCTTTTGTATAGACACAAGAAGACGATAAGCTTAATGCATTTCTTATTGTGTCCATACAAAATGATTAATATTATGAATGCTTATATGTTTGCTGGATGAGGAGAGGAGAAACACACTTATGGGACTCAGCCCTTGGGTGAATCCTCCTGCTGAAAGAGAATCTGTCCTAGGAGAAGCATCCCCTGAGGGAAAAGAACCTTAGCCCTACTGATTGTGACCACACCTGTGTGTAAGCCCCAACCCCTCATGCTGGGGGGATTTAACTGGGATGTAAGAGTGGGTTTGGGGGGCGAGATCCAGGGAGGGATCCAGAGCCGAGAGAGAAGCGGAGAGAGAATGGAATAAACAACAACTGATCGATCAACTGGCTTGGACCCCTTTTTCCTCCGTCTGCCCCATTGCCCCGGACTGCTCTGGCTGGGCAAGCGGCCCGGGACCGTCCCGCTCGAACCCGGGGGCGGCCCGAGCCGCCGGGGCTCTCTCCCGGTTGTCCCCCGGCAGATGTTTTTTACAATTCATAGTAACATTATTCCTATTATCCATATGGTAGAACCAACTTAAGTGAATGAACAGATAAATAAAATATGATATTATTATGTAAATAAATAGTTTCAACTTTAAAAATGAAGGTGATTTTGATACACTGCCATGACTTATTTGAGCCTTGAAGACACTATGATAAGTGGAATAAGGCAGTCATAAAAAGGACAAGTATGTGAAGTATGTGAAATATACTCCACTTAGGTGAAGTATCTGTAATAGTCAATGTTGGATACCGAGGAACTGGAGAGAGAGGGATGACTTACTTAATGGTTGTTGAATTTCAATTTGAGAAAATGAAAATAAATTCTAGATATGAATGTTACTGATAATAGCTTAGTGAATGCATCTAATGCCACTTAAACATATACTTACCAAAAGTTTAAATAGTGTTCATGTTTTGTGTATTTTACAGTAAGGACAACTACTTTAGATAATGGAAGAGATTAGTGGTGATGCTAGGGCAGCCTCCAAAAGCAGCAAGCATGCTGCAAAGATCAGGCTGAAATGTACATTTAATGGAAACTAGTGGACATAGTGCAGGAGAGAAAAACTTCTTCCAATTTTCTCAGTTCTTTTCTGTTTGTTATCAGTGGACATTTATTTTTTTGTGGTAGTATCTTGATTGGTTTTTGTTCTAGTGGTGAGACATTTATTTATTTATTTATATATTCATTCATTTGTTAAATGTAGGAGTACTGCTATTTATTCAGCCACTGATTAAACTGACTGAAGCAAGCATGAACTCCACATTACATTTAAAAAAAATATTTAATTGAATATCCATGAGATAGACCATTACAATACTGTTTATGATTGGTTTTAGGTATATAATGATTCAACACCCATCCCTCCACCAGTGTGCATTTCCCACCACCAAGTTCCCCCCTTTCCATCCCAAGACCCCAACCCCTACACCCCAGCCTGCCTCTATGGCAGGTACTTTTTTTCTTTTTCTCTCCCCTCTTGTGCATTATGGTTTGCAATACAGGTACTAAGAGGTCAACTGTATTTGTTCAGACTGTTCAGTACTTTTATTTCAGCTTTGGGGTGTGGACATGACTTGCTGAGGCTTCTGGAAGTACAGGGAGGTCGGGGGAGGGATGTAGCCCGTCCCAACCCTGAAAAATTCTGGAGATTTTAGTCACAAAGCCTGTGGACCCGAATTTTCAGGTGATCTGTCCTGAGATAGTGGAGTCTGTCCCTAGGCATGGCAGTAATTTTGGACTGTGGAAGCAAGTGACTGCCAAGGGTTCTGCTTGGGCTGGCACCAGGCTGACTCGACCCCCTCAGATTTACCCCAGTTGCTCAGTTTTGCACGTGTCTGAGACTAACTGTTGCTTTTAACCTCTTTCAAGATTTTATTCAGGAGTTCCTAAAGGGAGGTTGGTTGAAGAGCTTACATGGTGGTGCTGTAGTTGGTTCATGGGGGTAACTGCAGAGCTTCCAGGATATAGGGAAGTTGGAGAGGTAGCTTATCTGAGAAAGCCACGTCTGAGAAAACTTGGAGATTTCAGGCACAAAATCCACATATTCAACTTTTCAACAGGTTAATATCTCAGTGAGGTCCATTCTGAGACAGTGGAGTCTGGCTGGGGCCAGGGCAGCGATTTTGGATTGTGGAGAATCCAAAGATTGCCAGCAACTCTATCTGGGCAGGCTAATCTGTCCCCTCTGATTTACCCTGGTTTGTTCAGCTTTGTATAGGTCTAGGATTATCTGTGGCTTTTGGTATCTTTTGAGAATTATTTAAGGGTCTCTGAAGCAAGGCCAATAAATAAATGAGTTTGTATAACTGAATTAGAGGTGGTTCTTGGACATGGCTCCCACATACCTAACTTTTGACCATTTAATTTGTTGGGAAACCCCAGATCCTGAGTGCTGGCGTCTGACCAGAGACAGAGAGGCAATTTAGGGGTTTCAAGAAGCATGAAGGCACCATCAGGTTACTGATGCACGGGGGTACAGGATGACCTGATGGCCTCACCACACCCTCTGAGAATTTTATTTTTTGTCTGAACTATGTAATCTGAGATGTTTCTATGAAAAATTAGCAGAGGTCACTTACAGTAGAAGCTCTGCTTTTATTATTTTTATGATTTATCATGGCCATACTATTATTTTTTATTATAAACATTTTATTTTATTTTTAATTCCTTCCCCCCTCACCCCTTGGGAACCCAGGGCTGAGATCTCCAAACCTGCTCGGATCAGGACTGGGCCTCTTGCGCCTAGATCCCCCATTTTCCAGTACCTAGGCAGTCATGCCCCGAAACTGCCCCCAGCGCTGTGAAATCCCATCAACGGACAACATCCAGAGACTATAAAACCAAGCTCCCAGAAGCGTGACATTGTATAGCCTAGTTCTTCTTTTTGAGAATCTGGCAAGCTACCGAGAGTTTTCCTGCCCACACAGGAGAGCCTGGCAAGCTCCCCATGGCATATTCCTATGCCAAATACAGTAACAATGATGGGTTTCATTCTCCTGACCCTGAAAGAACCTCTAATGTTGCACTGTTGGGAAGGATGAGTAAAGAGAGGCTGCTAAAATCTCATGGCTAGGACGAATGGAGATGTTACTGGGCCCGATTGAGCAAATCAAGGCTCAATGGGATGATAGTGATAGTGATAGTGATCGTGGCCATACTATAATATTTAACATTGAAATAATTTAACATTGAAATATTATTTAGTGTTAATAAAATAAATTAATGCTATTTAATGTAATTTAATAAAATAAATTAGTTATTTAATGTTAATGTCAATAAATTAACATTGAAATATTAAATATTATTATATAGAAATAATATTTAACATTGAAAAACTCTACGATGGCATATACCAGGATTGTAAAATATATTAGCACTTTTCTGTGCCTAACTAAAACATCTAAAAATCTGTTCTGGCCTCTACCTCCCAGGCATATTGAGGAAATCAATATGGCTATTGTTGGTGTGGACAGTTGTTTGAAGATACTCTATGGAGAGACACACATGAAATATAAGGCTAATTTTTTGCGCTGAAGAATATTTTATGATCTTGAAAAAAATGGGATGTGAATGTTTTGGAAAAATAAGAGGTAGCCGAGAAATCTTCACATGTGGCTAATGTCCTTAAATCTATATTTTTTTGAATATGTATGTTGTAGTAGAAGTAGAGGTTGGGAAATAGCAATAATTTCCTTGGAAAATTGCTGCAAATACTGAGTGTGACATAGGTACAGAACCTATGTTTGGTCCACGTAGCTCTGTAGCACTGTCATCCCGTTGTTCATTGATTTGGTTGAGTGGGCAATAGTAACATTTCTATGTTGAGACTTGTTACTGTTTTTGACATATCGAATACACCACGGGTAGCTTGCCAGGCTCTGTTGTGCAGGCGGGATACTTTCAGTAGCTTGCCGGGCTCTCCAAGAGGGGTAGAGGAATCGAACCCGGGTCAGCCTTGTGGAAGGAAAACACCCTACCCTCTGTGCTATCACGCCAGTCCATAGTAGGTACTAAACTAAGCATTAATTTCCTTTTCCTCGGAAACTGAGATTGGGCTTGGGAAATAGCTCAAAGGGTTAGAGCATGTGCTCTGCATGTGGGAGTCCTAGGTTTAATCTACATTACAGAGCCTCTCAAACCGCTCCAGAAGCAACTTCCAACCACTGTGGTAGGAGGAGCCCCTAAATACTGCAGTGCTGATCCTCAAGCAAAACAAACCTCTCTCCCCTGACAAGTTTAAAAAATGAGAAGCTGAAACTCAAACCAAACTTTTTTTTTTTTTTTTTTGCTTTTCAGGTCACACCCTGCGATGCTCAGCTGTTACTCCTGGCTCTGCACTCAGGAATCACTCCTGGCGGTGCTCAGAGGACCATATGGGATGCTGGGAATTGAACCCCGGTCGGCCGCATGCAAGGCAAACACGCTACCTGCTGTGCTATCACTCCAGCACCTGGAAACTTTCACTTTTAATGTGAGTAGGGCCTACTGTCCTTTGTCCTACAAGCAAATGTTCTTTTTTTTAACCTAAAAAGGAACTAAAAGACCAAACTAACATAATCTGTGAATGAGTTTTATGCTGGATTCTTATTTTTTTTTCATTACTGGATGTAATATTTTTAAGATTTAAAAAATTATGGAGAACATGGAATACATATTGTATGGAATTGTAATGCCATCATTTTTATTATTTTCAAAGTATCTCAGTTTACAGGAAATTTTCTTATTTTACATATTGCATTATAGTATAGAACCTCATAAAGGAATTGTCTAAAAAGACTACCTTTCTAACACACTGATAAAATTTAGCTCTCATTTTTTTTTCCCAAAAAGTATATATATGTACACAAAAACACAAAGATACCAGGTTGTATTTTTGTAAAATATGAATAGTTATTTGTAGGTAATTTGAAGGAAGTATGGCTTATATTCTATAAAAAGTATTCACTGAAGTATACAAATTGATAAATTTTGCCAAAAATATACATATCATTTTAGCACAAAATAGAATATATGATAATCTCTTACTTCAAGAGTTTCCATGTTCTTCCTCTATTTTTTTAAATCATACTCTACAATTGTGTGGAGATGAAGTGAACATAGATTTTATTTTTTCCCACTATACATTAGTAATTTTTATTAGTCAATCACTGTGAGGTACAGTTACAACTTATGAACTTTCATGTTTGCACTTCAGTCATACAGTGATCTCTTACAAACCTCCACTAGTGCTTATTCTCCTCCACCAATGTTCCCAGTATCCCTCCCACCACCCCCACCTCAACCCCCACCACCCCAACCTGCCCTGTGGCAGGGCATTCCTTTTTGTTCTCTCTCCCTTAGGGTGTTGTAGTTTGCAATAGAGGTATTGAGGGGCTTCATGTTCAGTCTATGGTCTACTTTCGGCACACATCTTTCAACCCCAAGTGGATCCTCCCAACATCCTCTACTTGGTGTTCCCTTCTCTATCTCAGCTACCTTTCCCCCCAGCATATGAGGCCAGTTTCCAAGCTGTGTGGCAGACCTCCTGATTCTTATCTCTACTATTTTTGGGTGTTAGTCTCCCATTCTGTTACTTTATATTCCACAGATGAGTGTGATCTTTCTTTTTTAAATTTAATTAATTAATCAATTAATTAATTATTTTTTTTATTGAATCACCATGTGGAAAGTTACAAAGCTTTCAGGCTTAAGTCTCAGTTACATAATGCTCAAACACCCATCCCTTCACCAGTGCACATATTCCACCACCATGAACCATGGTAAACCTCCCCCACCCATCCCCCCACCCCGCCTTTGTAGCTGATAAATTTCACTTTACTTTCTATTTACTTTGATTACATACAAACAAAAAAAACTCACTATTATTGTTTGGAGTTCCCCCGCCCCCCCCCCCCCGAGTCGGACCTGCTGGAAAGGAAGCATTTGACAATTTGTTTTCCATTGCTGAGAATGAAGAGATATGAGGTCGTGTGGCCACAGTAGCGGCTGCGAGGTTCTAGATTTCTGTATTTTAGTATTTTAGTGACTAAGTCCAGAGGGCTTTCTGCCAGAGGTTGCATCATTGCTAGCTTGTACCTCTCTGCTACTTTTTATTCCACATATGAGTGCAATCTTTCTGTGTCTGTCTCTTTCTTTCTGACTCATTTCACTCAACATGATATTTTCCAAGTTGTTCCACTTATATGCAAATTTTATGACTTCATGCTTTCTAACAGCGCATAGTATTCCATTGTGTAGATGTACCAAAGTTTTTTTAGCCAGTCATCTGTTCTTGGGCCTTCGTTTTTTTTCCAGATTCTGGCTACTGTAAACTGTGCTGCGATGAACATACAGGTGCAGATGTCATTTTGACTATACTTTTTTGCTTCTTCAGGGTATATTCCCAGGAGTGGTATTGCTGGGTCAAAATGGGAGCTCGATTTCGAATTTTTTGAGAAGCGACCATATTGTTTTCCAAAAGGGCTGAACCAGTCGGCATTCCCACCAGCAGTGTAGAAGGGTACCTTTCTCCCCGCGTCCACACCA
Organism: Sorex araneus; assembly: GCF_027595985.1. Lineage (NCBI taxonomy): Eukaryota > Metazoa > Chordata > Mammalia > Eulipotyphla > Soricidae > Sorex > Sorex araneus. The sequence continues at coordinate 171,184,425 of NC_073313.1, read as the reverse complement.
ACAGTGGTTGTTTTTGTGCTTCTGGATGTGAGCCAGTCTTTGTGATGTGAGGTGGTATCTCATAGTTGTTTTGATCTGCATCTCCCTGATCATTAGTGATGTGGAGCATTTTTTCATGTGCCTTTTAGCCATTTGTATTTCTTCCTTGAGAAAGTTTCTGTTTATTTCTTCACCCCATTTTTTTGATGGGGTTGGATGTTTTCTTTTTGTAGAGGTCAACCAGTGCCTTATATACCCTGGATATCAACCCCTTATCGGATGGGTATTGGGTGAATATCCTTTCCCATTCTGTAGATTGCCTTTGTATTCTGGTCACTGTATTTTTTGCAGTTCAGAAGCTTTTTAGTTTAATATAGTCCCATTTGTTTATCTCTGTCTCCACTTGGTTGGTCAGTGGCATGTCATCTTTTAAGATACCTTTATCTTCAATATCATGGAGGGTTTTGCCAACCTTGTCTTCAGTGTACCTTATGGTTTGTGGTCTGATGTTGAGGTCTTTAATCCTTTTTGATCTGACTTTTGTGCATGGTGTTAGGTCAAGGTCTAAGCCCAATTTTTTTTGCATGTGGCTGTCCAGTTATGCCAGCACCATTTGTTGAAGAGGCTTTCCTTGTTCTACTTCACATTTCTTGCCCCCTTATCAAGGATCAGATGATCATATATTTGGGGTTGCATGTAGGGATATTCCACCCTGTTCCATTGATCAGCAGCTCTGCCTTTGTTCCAGTACCATGCTGTTTTAATTGTTACCGCTTTGTAGTAAAGTTTTAGGTTGGGGAGGGTGATGCCTCCCATCGTCTTTTTCCCAAGAATTGCTTTAGCTATTCGTGGGCGTTTATTGTTCCATATGAATTTCAGGAGTGTTTGATCAATTTTTTTGAAGAATTTCATGGGTATCCTTATAGGGATCACACTGAATTTGTATAGTGCTTTGGGGAGTATTGCCATTTTGACAATGTTAAGTCTTCCTATCCATGAGCAGGGAATATGATTCCATTTCCTCGTGTCCTCTTTTATTTCGTTGAGTAGCGTTTTGTAGTTTTCCTTGTAGAGATCCTTTACTTCCTTAGTTAGGCTGATTCCTCGGTACTTGATCTTCTGGGGCACAATTGTGAATGGGATTTTTTTTTAATGTCACTTTCCTCTGACTCGCTATTTGTGTATAGGAAGGCCATGGATTTTTGGGTATTGATTTTATAGCCTGCAACTTTGCTGTACAAGTCTATTGTTTCTAGGAGTTTCTTAGTGGAGGTTTTAGGATTCTCTGGGTATAGAATCATGTCATCTGCAAAGAGTGAGAGCCTGATTTCTTCCTTTCTTATCTGTATATCCTTAATGTCTTTTTCTTGCCTAATTCCTATTGCAAGTACTTCCAGTACTATGTTGAACAGAAGTGGTGAGAGTGGGCATCCTTGTCTTGTCCCTGATCTTAGAGGGAAGGCCCTTAGTGTTTCTCCATTGAGGATAATGCTTGCCATGGCTTTGTGGTAGATGGCTTCTACTATCTTGAAGAAAGTTACTTCTAAGCCTATTTTGGTGAGAGTTTTCATTATAAATGGGTGTTGGATTTTATCAAATGTTTTCTCTGCATCTATTGAAATGATCATATGGCTTTTATTTTTACTTTTGTTGATGTGATGTATTATGTTGATTGATTTCCGAATGTTAAACCATCCTTGCATCCCCGGGATGAATCCTACTTGATTGTGATGTATGATTTTTTTTTATGAGTTGTTGGATTCTATTTGCTAGTATTTTGTTGAGAATCTTCACATCCATGTTCATGAGAGATATTGGCCTGTAGTTTTCTTTGTTAGTGGTATCTTTGTTTGTTTTTGGTATTGGGGAGATATAAGCTTCATAGAAACTGTTTGGTAGAGTCCCTGTTTCTTCAATTTCCTTGAATAACTTGGAGAGAACTGGCAACAGGTCCTCTTTAAATATTTGGAAGAATTCGCTAGTGAATCCATCCGGGCCTGGGCTTTTGTTTTTGGAAAGACATTTGATAGCAGTTTCAATTTCCTTGATATTAATGGGTCTATTCAGGTATTCCAAGTCATCTTGATTCAGTTTTGAATCAAGGAATTTGTCCATTTCTTTTAGGGTCTCTAATTTCCTAGCATAGAGATTTTCAAAGTAGTCTCTGATGATCTTTTGAATTTCATCGGTTTCTGTTGTGATATCTCCCTTTTCATTTCTGATTCAGTTTATTAGGGTTCTCTCTCTTTCTTTCTTTGTGAGTCTTGCTAGCGGTTTATCAATCTTGTTTATTTTCTCAAAGAACCAGCTCTTTGTTTTATTGATCTTTTGGATTGTCTTTTGGGTTTCCTTCTAGTGAATTTCTGCTCTAAGTTTTATTATTTCTTTCCTTTGGTCTGGCTTGGGTTCCTTTTGCTGGTCCTTTTCTAAGATCTTGAGTTGTGAAGTCAAGCTCTCTATGTAGGCCCTTTCCTCCCTCCTGAGGAAGGCTTGCAGGGCTATAAATTTTCCCTTTACACAGCTTCAGCCGCATCCCATAGGTTCTGGTAGCTTGTGTCTTCATTCTCATTTGTTTCAAGGTATCTTTTGATCTCTTCCTTGATTTGGGTTTTGATTCACTCGTTGTTCAACAAGGAGTTGTTTAATTTCCAGGTATTCGATTTGGTGCTCCGTGTCTGTGTGTGCTTAGCTTCTATTTCCACTGCATCATGGTCTTTGAAGATGGTTGATATAATTTCTATCTTGCTGATTCTGTTGAGGTATGTTTTGTGACCCAGCATGTAGTCTATTTTGGAAAATGTTCCGTGTGCACTGGAGAAGGATGTATATTCTTTCTTTTTGGGGTGTAAAGCCCTGTATAGGTCTATAAGCCCTCTCTCTTCTATTTCTTCTTTCAGGGCCATTGTTTTCTTGCTGAGTTTTGTTCTTGTTGATCTATCCAGAGGTGATAAGGTGGTGTTGAAGTCTCCAACTACTATTGTGGTGCTAGTGATGTCCTCCTTAAAGTTTGTTAGGAGTTGTTTTAAATATTTTGCTGTTCTCTCATTAGGTGCGTATACGTTTAAGAGTGTGATTTTTTCCTTTTGTACATATCCCTTAATGAATATAAAATGACTGTCACTGTCCCTTCTAATCTTTTTCAGTCTGAAATATATGTTTGTTAGATACTAGTATGGCCACCCCAGCTTTTTTGAGGCAGTTGTTTGCTTGTAGGATTGTTTTCCATCATTTGACTTTGAGCCTGTGTTTGCTCTGACTGTTCAGGTATGTCTCTTGTAGGCAGCAGAAAGTTGGGTTTAGTTTCCGAATCCATTTTGCTACTCTGTGTCTCTTGATTGGTGCATTTAGCCCATTGACATTGAGAGAGATTATTGTAATGGGATTATGTGCCATCTTTCTGTAGGGTTTGTTGTTCTTGTTAGAGTTTTTGTCTTATAGCAGCCCCTTTAGACCTTCTTTTAGGTTTGGTTTTGAGTTTATGAAGTTCCTGAGTTGTTTATCTGAGAAATAGTGCATGGTTCCTTCGAGTTTAAGTGAGAGTTTAGCTGGATAGAGTAATCTTGGTGAGATGTTCATTTTGTTGAGCTTTTTCACTATATCCCACCATTGGCTTCGGGCTTGGAGGGTTTCCTCTGATAGGTCTGCTATAAATCTAAGGGGTGATCTTTTGTATGTGATTTTCTTCTTTGACCTTGTTGCTTGCAGTATTGTGTCTCTATCCTCGGCATCCATCATTGTGACTATGATATGCCTTTGGAGTTTTTTGTTGGGGTCCCTTTTAGTTGGCACCCTTCGGGCTCCTTGGATCTGGATGCCTGCATTCTTCAGCTCTGGGAATTTCTTAGCAATGATGTCTTTAACTGTGTTTTTTACATTGGGATTATTTCCCTGTACTTCTGGTACTCCCATGATTCTTATGTTGTTCCTTTTGAGGTCATCCCCTAGGACTCTGATTCGCCCTAGAGCCATTTTGAGGTCTTTTGCCATTATTTTTTGTTGTTTGTAAGCTTTGTGCAGCTCATCTGTAAGCTCACTGATTCTGTCTTCTGCTGCAGTCATTCTACTGTTGAGGGCTAGCGCTGAGCTTTTTATTTCATCTACCGATTCTTTTGTGTGACTTCTGTTCATAGCTTTGAAATTTCTGCTCTCATTTCTTCCTGTATTTTCTTGTTGGTACGTTCCAAGGCTGTGTTGATATTCTCCCTTATTTATTGATTGTTTGTTTCATGGTTGTGTTCATATCCTCCCTTAGTTTATTGGTTGTCCATTCCATGGTTGATTTGAGTTCCTTGACCATCTTCACAATTTCTTCTCTGAATTCTTTATCTGAGAGGAGGTTGTATTTGTGGGTGGCATCTATTGAGGTTTCTGGAATTTCTTCATTTTCTCTTTGTGGTGGTTTTTTTCGATGTTTCTTCATGTTGTTATAGAACAATAGAGGTTAAACCTCCCGATTCTATATAACTATTCCTCTTGCTCCAGGAGAGGATTCTAGGTGAGCTATATCAATAATGGTAATCTTTTCCCCCTTCTAGAATAGTTCCTTACATTACTGCAATCTTCCTAGTTTATGTAGGGCTTCTAGTCAAGGCTTGAAGCTATGATCTGTTTATGAGAGCTTTGTGTACCTTCTTGTATTCCTGACACTTTTTCTGGAATTAGGATGCATTAATGGCTTATTGGCGTATAGTGATTGAGATGGCCAGCTTATTCTTCGAGTAAATGGGTCATAGAGATTTGTGACCTAAGTGCGCAGTACAGGAGAGGGGGAAAAATAACTGCAGCCATTCCAAAAATAGGCTACGCCCCTTTTTGAGGCCACGCCCCCTGACATAAAGGACACTCCCCCACCAGCTAATGGGCTGGACCCCAGGATTATCTGGGGAGGGGAGTGGCTGGCTAGAACTGCGTGCAGAGAGGCAGGCGGCCCAAGGACAGGGACCCCCTGGCAGTCCCTCAGGCTGGGCAGAGCCTGCGTGAGAGTTCCTTCAGAGGGGCAGGAAGAAGAGAGCTCTATCTGGAGCTGAAGTTACCTGGTGAAGGGGAGTGGCTGGCGTGCAGAGAGGCAGGCAGCCCGAGGATGAGTGCGATCTTTCTATGTCTGTCTCTCTCTTTCTGACTCATTTCACTTAACATGATACTTTCCATGTTGGTCCACTTATATGCAAATTTCATGACTTCATCTTTTCTAAAAGTTGCATAGTATTCCATTGTGTAGATGTACCAAAGTTTCTTTAACCAGTCATCTGTTTTTGGGCACTCCGGTTTTTCTAGATTTTGACTACTGTAAACAGTGCTGTAGTGAACATACAAATGCAGATGTCATTTCTGCTATACCTTTTTGCCGCTCCTGGATATATTCCCAGGAGTGGTATTGCTGGGTCAAATGGGAGCTCAATTTCTAATATTTTGAGAAGCCTCCATATTGTTTTCCAAAAGGGCTGAACCACCAGCAGTGAAGGAGAGTCCCTTTCTCCCCACATCCGCACCAACAGCGGATGCTTTTGTTCTTTTGGATGTGGGCCAGTCTCTGTGGTGTGAGGTTATAGCTCATTGTTGTTTTGATCTGTATCTCCTGATGATTAGTGATGTAGAGCATTTTCTCTTGTGCCCTTTAGGCATTTGGATTTATTCTTTGAGAAATTTTCTGTTCATTTCATCACCTCATTTTTGGAGGTGGTTGGATGTTTTCTTCTTGTACAGTTCAACCAGTGCCATGATGCTTGCCATAGGCTTCTGGTACATGGTTTTGACTATATTGAGTAAAGTCCCTTTTATACCCATTTTTGCGAGAATTTTAATCATAAATGGGTGCTGAATCTTGTCGAATGCTTTCTCTGCATCTATTGATATAATTATATGATTTTTATCTTTTCTTTTGTTGATGTAATGGGTTATGTTGATTGATTTCCAGATGTTAAACCATCCTTGCATCCCTGGAATGAGTCCCACTTGGTCATGGTGTATGATCTTCTTGATGAGTTGTTGAATTCTCTGGCTGGAGTAATAGCACAGCAATAGGACGTTCGCCTTTCATGTGACCAATCTGTGTTTGATTCCTCCGCCCCTCTCAGAGAGCCCGACAATCTACCGAGAGTATCATGCCTGCACGGCAGAGCCTAACAAGCTATCTGTGGTGTATTTGATATGCCAAAAAGAGTAACAATAAGTCTCACGATGAGAGACGTTACTGGTGCCCGCTCGAACAAATCAATGAACAATGGGATGACAGTGACAGTTGAATTCTTTTTACTAATATTTTATTGAGGATCTTTGCATCTGTGTTCATCACAGATATTAGCCTGTAGTTTTCTTTTTTACTGGTGTCTTTGTTTGCTTTTGGTATTAGGGTGATATGTGCCTCATAGAAACTGGGAGAGTTTCTGTCTCTTCAATATTCTGGAAAAGCTTGAGAAGAACTGTCAGTGTGTCCCCTTTAAATGTTTGGAAGAATTCGCTAGTGAATCCATCTGGACCTGGGCTTTTGTTTTTTTGAAGACTCTTCATTGCAGTTTCAATTTCTTTGACATTAATAGGCCTATTCAGGTATTCCAGATCTTCTTGGTTCAACTTTGGGAGATTATAGGAATCCAGGAATTTATTCTTCTAGGTTCTCTTGTTTTGTGGCATACCGCCTTTTGAAATAGTCTCTGATGATCTTTTGAATTTCTTTGGTTTCTGCTGTGATGTCCCCCTTTTAATTTCTGATTCAATTTATTAGATTTCTCTCTTCTTCTTTGTGAGCCTTGCTAGTGGTTTATATTCTCATTTATTTTGTCAAAGAACCAGCTCTTGGTTTCATTGATCTTTTGGATTGCTTTTTGGGTTTCCATGTTGTTAATTTCTGCTCTAAGTTTTGCTATTTCCTTCCTTCTGCCTAGTTTTGACTTTTTTGTTGGTCCTTTATTAAGATCTTGAGATGTGAAGTCAAGTTATTTATGTAGGCCCTTTTTTCCTTCCTGAGGAATGCTTGCAAAGCTATAAAATTTCCCCTTAACACAGCTTTAGCTGTGTTTCATAGGTTCTGGTAACTTGTGTCTTTATTCTCATTTGTTTCAAGGTATCTTTTGATTTCTTCCTTGATTTCCTTCCCGAACCACTTGTTGTTCAACATTGAGTTGTTTAATTTCCAGGTGCTTGATTTGGTTCTCTGTGTCTATAAAAAATATATGCCAGGGAGTGACTGGGGGAAGAGCCCTGGCGGCTCTCCCCGTGGACTGCCTCTGGGTTCAGGGGTTCGGTCCCGGGCACTCACCCAGCTGGAGCAGCCCGGGCGATGGGGCAGATGGTGGAGGAAACGGGGACCAAGCCGATTGATTGATCAGTTGCCCTTTATTCCATTCTCCTGTCTCTCTGCTTCTCTCCCAGCTCTGGATCTCTCTCTGGGTCTCACCCCTCCCACCCACTCTTACAGCCTAGTTAAATGCCCCCAGCATGAGGGGGTTGGAGCTTACACATAGGTATGGTCACAATCAACAGGGTTCAAGTTCTTTCCCTCAGGGGATGCTGCTTCTAGGACAGGCGAAGCCCCTAAGTGTTTTTCTCCTCTTCCAGTCCAGCAAACATATAAGCATTCACAATATTAATCATTTTGTATGGACACAATAAGAAATGTATTAAGCTTATAGAATTGCTCTCCTCGGGCCATCTCATTCTCAGACTACAGTGCTCAGGCCAGATCAGTCTTTCTTATCCCTAGCAGGGTCCTAGTCTCATCGTTGCTTTTGGATCATGACAGCATTTGTCCACGATCAAGCTCTTAACTTATAGTTAAGAATTAGGCACTTTGGCTAGGCCCATCTCCATGCCAGGGTAGCACATAACTCACAGCTTGCCCTGGGTCCTTCCCATCTCTCGTCAGGACCCTGCTTTTTGGGTGCTAGGAACTGAGGGCAACTGAGGCTTAAGTGGAGAAAGCAGATGCCTGGGAATGAATAATATTCGAAGCCAATTAAATCCCAAGTTACAAAAGCATAATATTGTTTTCTTGTGTCTATACAAAAGGGACATTGCTTTATTTTTTTTTAATTTATTTTTTTTAAATAAAAATTTTATTTTATTAAATCACCATGTGGAAGATTACAATGCTTTCAGGCTTAGGTCTCAGTTATACAATGCTGAAACAACCATCCCTTCACCAGCGCCCATATACCACCACCAAAAAAAACAAACAAACCACACAGTACACCTCCCATCCCGCCCCCCCCACCCCTCTCCTTGTAACTGATAAGTTTCATTTTACTTTCTGTTTACTTTGGTTAAATTCAATATTTCAACACAAACCTCACTATTGTTGTTAGGAGTACCCCACTAGATTCAGACCTACTGTGAAGACAAATGAGGTCGCGCGGCCACACTAGCGGCCACGCGGTTTTGAATTTCCGTACTTTAACAACTAACTCCAGCGAGATTTCTTCCAGATATTGGATCATTGCAGGCTTGAAAATCCAATCTGTGGTTGTCATAATATGGCGGACATCGCGCCCTTCATCCTCGGAGAGAAAGAGGCGAGAGAGAGAAATACCTTTCCCCATCTGGGCGGGCACAGGGCCGAGGCTTAGTTCTCAGGCTGGAGACATTCTGCGAAGAGTTGCCCATGCCAAAAGAGTTTTTGCTGGGTCTGGATTCACGCTCGTGCAGCTGCGGAGAGGTCGCACATGTGTGCGGCCCCCGGGATCACATCTTGGCCACAAAAGGGACATTGCTTTAAAGTAAACTATTCAAAAGGCACAAGGAGAGGAGAAAGGCAATATTAACTTATAAGTTCAGTGTCCTAGAAAGATCTTACCTTACAAATTAACAGTCTGATTGGGGGAAAAACTGATTAACTGTTTGGGGAAGAGAGTATAGAGAAGTAGTTACCTACAAAAAAAGAAATGGGAGTGACTTGGGAGCACCTTGATGGGTGTGACTGGGATTAACCTAAACTCCATATGGTAAGGGGGGAGAGGACAAAGTAATGTTATCCTACACATGTCTGTGTGGGATTAACTTCTACCTTCAGTGTATCATGGTCTGAAAAGATAGTTGATACAATTTCTATCTTCCAATTCTATTGAGGTATGCTTTATGACCCAGCACGTGGTCTATTTTGAAAAATATTCTGTGTGCACTGGAAAAAAATGTGTATTCTTTCTTTTTGGGATGCAAAGCCCCATATAGTTCTATTAGCCCTCTCTCTTCTATCTCTTCCTTCAATGCCAGTGTTTTCTTGCTGAGTTTTATTCTTGTTGATCTATCTAGAGGTGATAGGGCAGTGTTGAAGTCTCCAACTACTATTGTGTTACTAGCAATGTCCTTGTTAAAATCTGTTAGCAGTTGTTTTAAGTATTTACCTGGTCCCTCATTAGGTGAGTACATGTTTAGGAGTATGATTTCTTCCTGCTGTACATATCCCTTGATTAGTGAAAAATGGCCTTTTCTGTCCCTTCTAATCTTTTTCAACCTGAAATCTGTGTTTTCAGATATTAGTATGGCCACCCCAGCTATTTTGAAGGAGTTGTTTGCTTGCAGGATTGTTTTTCATCCTTTGACTTTGAGTCTGTGTTGCTCTGACTGTGAAGATGTGTTTCTTGTCGGTAGCAGAATGTTGGGTTTAGTTTCCGAATCCTTTTTGCCACTCTGTCTCTTAATTTGTGCATTTAGACCATTGATATCGAGAGAGATTATTGTCATGGGCTTTCGTGCCACAGTACTGTTGGGGGGTTTGTTGTGCTTGTAGGGTATTTCCTTGTCTTACAGTAGCCCTTTTAGTCCTTCCTTTAAGTTTGGTTCTGAGTCTATGAAGTTCCTGAGCTGTTGTTTATCCATGAAATAGTGTATTGTTCCTTTGAGTTTGAGTGAGAGTTTAGCCGGATAAAATATTCTTGGTGAGGCATTCATTCCATTGAGTTTTTTCACTATATCCACCCACTGCCTTTGGGCTTGGAGGGTTTCCTCTGATAGACCTGCTGTAAATCTAAGGGGTGCTCCTTTGTATGTGATTTCCTTATTTGACCTTGCTGTTTGCAGTATTGTGTCTCTATTTTTGTCATCCATCATTCTGACTATGATATGTTTTGGAGTGTTTTTGTTAGGGTCTCTTTTAGCTGGCACCCTTCGAGCTCCTTGAATCTGGATGCCTGTGTTCTCCACCTCTTGGAACTTTTCAGCAATGATATTTTTAACTGTGGCTTTACAATTGGGGTTGTATACCTGTCCTTCTGGTACTCTGATGATTCTAATGTTGTTCCTTTTGGAATCATCTCCTAGGTCTCTGATTTGCCTAAAAGCTATTATAAGGTCTTTTCCCATTGCTTGTTGTTGCTTGTATGCTTCCTGCAGTTCATCTTCAAGCTTGCTGATTCTGTCTTTGGCTGTAGCCATTCTACTATTGAGGGCACCCACTGAGTTTTTAATTTAATCTACAGAATTTTTTATTTAAGACATTTCTTTCTGTAGTTTTTTTTATTTCTGCTCTCATTTTTTCTTGTATTTTTTGGCTGTCCATTCCATTGCTTCTTTAATTTAACATTTCATTTCATTAATGTCCTCCTCTAATTTGCTGGATATCTGTTGAAACATTTCTTTGAGTTCATTGAGTGTTTTCAACATTTCATTTCTGGATTCTTTAATGGAGAGATCATATTTGAGGCGTCTGGGCCCTTTTCTTCATCGTCTAGTGGTGGTGTTTTTTGCTGTTTCTTCATATTTTCATAGTAGTATGGTGGTGGGGCCTTCGAGTTCACTATCAGTATTCCCCTCTAATTGTGAGAAAATGTTCTGGATGAGCTCCAGTCTATGGTGGTCACCTATTCCCTCTTCTAGAGTATCACCTTCTTCTCAGGTGTTCCTTGGTAGCATAAATGCGGTCTCTAGTGAAGCTTCGGATGATATCTTCTTATATATTGGACGTGTAGAACTTCTTGTGTCGCCAGTATTATGGTGCAATAGGGATAGGCTACTGGACTATTGGCCTAATGTGTTTGAGATGGCCAGGACATTCTCCAGAGAATTAGGTGATAGAAATGAAGATGGGAATCCAGAGTGCCAGGAAAGGGGTAAATAATTACCGCCACCACAAATAGGCCATGCCCACTTCTGTGGAGGCCATACCCATTACCGAGATGTGGGTTGGGTGCCCAGCAAATTTGGGGGAAATGACAGCGGGGTCCGGTTCACTGACCTGCAAGAGGGAGCAAATCTGGCATGGTGCTGGCGGTGGCAAAGGGGCCAATTGGGTGGCACTCTGGGAGGGTGGGTGCTCGGGGTCCAAAGGGAAGACAGGGGCGCAGGCACAGGGTTAATGGAGGCCCGGGTCCGGTTCACTGATCTGCCAGAGGGAGCTGGATTCTTATCTTATGTGGGTGATTGCCTTTATCTTAGATCTGTGAGGGTGCTAATATATTAAATACATGTGGGCTGTGATTCTCAATTATTTGTCGATGTATGTTTTAAAACTACATTAAAGTACTTATTATCTAAGCTTACATTTACCAAGAATGCCTGTGAACACACACAATTTTTGTGCTTTAATGATTCAAAAGTTCATACGAATTATTGCCATAATTTTTTTCATCATTATGATTTCCTACTATTGTTTTGTTTTGTTTTGCTAGGCATAAACAGCTATGGTTCTTATAGATAAGAATTGGGAAATGTCTGTGAAGGAAATTTGAATAATTCTAATTCTTCCTTCCTCTCTTAACACCTGAATGTTTTTTCACATTCACCTGACCAGTCTTTTAACATATTTTAATCCAGTATTTTGTTTATTTACTTGTTATTTCATCTCCAAATTTTACTTAACTTTTTAAAATTTATTTTATTGAATCACCATGTGGAAAGTTACAAAGTTCTCAGGTTTATGTCTCAGTTATACAATGCTCAAACACCCGTCCTTTTACCAGTGCCCATATTCCACCACCAAAAAACCCCAGTATAACTCCCACCCCCACCCCCCCACCCCCGCCTGCATAACTGATAAATTTCACTTCATTTTCTCTTTACCTTGATTACATTCCATATTTAAACACAAAACTCAGTATTGTTGTTGGAATTTCAACGCACGACTTGTTGTTGGAATTTCCCCCCTCCCCCCCAAAAAAAATACGGCCCTACTGACAGGGAAGCATTTGATAATTAGTTTTTCATTGATGAGAATGAAGAGATATGAAGTAGGCCGCAAGGTTTAGGACTTCTGTATTTTAGTAATTAAGCCCAGGAAATTGCATCATTTCCCTTCCTGGGGCAGCATGGGGCAAAGGCTTAGTTCACAGTCTGGAGACATGGCTGCAAGCACTTGCTGGGACCAGAAGTAGTGTAGCTGGCTCTGGATCTTGGTCGTTCAGTAGCAAAGCGGCCGTGCAAAAGCATGGCCACCTGGGTCGAATCTCGGCGAAGCGCGAACCGATTTCGTCCCGGCCCGAGACTCCTTACTAAACTATTTATCTGTCTTTCTCTATATAGACTATTAACCTGTTCAGAGTAGGAAATGTCTTATATATTACCATATTTACATTGTTGTAAAGTGCACAATGCCTACTATGACAGCCACTCAGGCTTTGTTGTTACATTGAACATAAATTTTGGAACTACAATAACCCCCCTACCAACTCACCCCAATTCATGTTTTGAATTCACAGTAGATCCATCACAGTTAGGTGTCAGCTAAGAAATACTTAATTTTGCCATCATCTGAAGTATGAAGGCCTAGCAAAATAAAATTGAACTTCACAGCATCTACTAAATGTGTTAGAGAAATTTATTACTGAATTGTAGGTAGGAACTTATATAAATCCCAGTTTCTCAGGCTTTTTGGCACCGTATTGACTAATAAGGCTGTTGTTTTTGAGAATGCAATTTGAGGAGAAAGCCTGTACAATTTCCAGAGACAAGAATTATTTACTACTTGACATTGTTCACACAGTGAAATTGATCAAAAGAGAGAAAACACTGAGACAGTAACATTTTTGAAGATGGGGATTTGGGCCAGTCCCTGATGGTGTTCATAGCTGTTTTGTCAGAGTTGACCCGTGGTGGGGCTCAGGGGCCACATATTGTGGTACTGGGGATTGAACCAGGGCTATCTCTTCAGCTCATTCTATGAGATCTTTAAAGATGTACATAAGGGTCATAAATTAACAGAAAACAACACTGCTTTACCAGAGAATGCTGTGTTTTTTAAAACTTTTTCATAAAACGATAAAATATCAACACCCAGTATCATCCATTAGACTCCCTCTTTAATTAGAACTTCTCCCCACCTACCCACCTCTTCCTCTGGTAATCTTAATTTTGTTGCTAGTGTCCATTAGCTTAATTTTGGTTTGGTAATCTGTTTTGTTTATACTGTATAATGTAGGTGAGAACATTTAATATTTGTTTTCCTCCTAACTTATTGTGCTTTACATAATTCCTTACTCTAATTTTACTAAAAATAAATTTTCATCTTTTTATACTGAATTATATATGTAGCATCATTGTATATGCATATTACATCTTCATCATATAAGCCACTGATGGGCACTTAAGTCTATAGCCAATATCCTAGATATCCTAGCTGCCATGAATAATGTTTCAATAAACACTGGGGTGGATTTGATGTTTTGAGTTAGCAATCTCATATTTTTCAGATCACTGTTTCACTGTCGTCTGTTGCTCATCAATTTGCTTGACCGGGTGCCAGTAACGTTTCCATTCATCTCTGTCATGTTCAGGGTCAGGGGAATGAGACCTATTATTGTTTTTGGCATATCGAATACACCATGGGTAGCTTGCCAGGTTCTATCTATTTTTCAGATAGATACCAGTAATGGAACTGTTGGATTATATTTAGATCTAATTTTAGTCTTTTGAGAAAATTCCATTTGTTCTCCAAAATAGTTTTACCAACCATCTTACATAACACCAACAGGGTAAGAGAGGTTCCTTTTCTCGTTACTGTCACCAATACTTATTGTAATTATCCTTTTTAATCTAAGTCCCTTCTCACAGTGTGATATAGTAACTCTTTGCAGTTTGGGTTTTGATTTGTGTCCCCTGGTAATAACCGATATATATGTATATATATATGCGCATCTATATACATATATTATTCTGTGTACTTTTTAATCATCTATACATCATTGTGTCCTTCTTGCCCATTTAAAAATTGGGCTTTTTGTTGTTGTTGTTGTTGTGGAGTTGCATGAGTTCTATATAGGCCTTGGATATTATATCTTTATCAGATGGCAATGGGAATGTCTTTTCCCATCCAATAGGTTGTCCCTGCACTCTGTTAATACTTACTTTTACTCTAAGAAGCTTTTAAAATGTGTAGTTCTGTTTGTTTTTTGCTTTCATTTCCATTGCTTTTGGTGTCTGGTAGAGTCCTAAAGAGATCAGTAATTATATCAGAAATCACTTATCTGATATTATCAATGTTATTTTCTATGTATTTTATGGTATCAGGAGTTACAGTCAGCAGTACTCCAGAGTAACTCCTGATGGGCTCAGGAAACCATATGGGGTGCTCTGAGTCAGCTGCATGCAAGGAAAGAGCCCTATCCACTTACTTCTGCCTTTGTCAAAAAAGCAAGCTCCAAACCGGTAGAGCAGGGCATGTCATTAGCTGGAAAGATGAATTAACATGGTCAAAGGAAAGACTTCCATTAAGAGAAAGGATATAATTTTTATGGGTTAGGGAGAAGGACCCAAGGATTGAGAAGTTGATTCCTTTGCTCATAAAGACGGAGATTTTCAACCACTCAGCCTCCTTGGAGAATGTGCTCTGTCATAGAAAAGGTTTCGCGCATTCACATCCTTCTGTGTAACTTTGGCCAAAGGTTATTTTCTCTGAATGCTTCAGGTGACAGTATTTATGTTCTCTTAGAATTTTGTAGGGTTCAGTAAGCTGATGTGTGTAAACTTTAATAGAATTTGGCATGTAATAAGTGCCAAACAAATGGTAATTCTTACTACAGGCTGAAAATGGCCCTGAGACTTGTCCTAACAAAATAAAAAGGAGACAGAAACAAACAATTTTTACATTAAAATACAAATATGCACATAAGACATTCAGGCTTACTATGTCTTGTTCTCAATAAATGTTTTGCTTAGATTCAATGAAGGAGAAATTAGCTCTTTGGGTTAAGCTTGTCTTTAACTGGAAATGCACTTTCAGTTTGTATGAAGAGTCCTTCTCATTCTTCTTTTCTCGTCTTGCCTACATTTATTTCTTTGATTGGGAATGATTGACCTTATCTGGATTTAAAATACTTGTGTGCAGGGAATTCTCAGAGGTGTGGTCCTTTTATTAGCTGAGGATAGGAGACCTGTGCTAAGCACATCTCAGCCCTCCGGATGCTAGGACCAAATCACAAAGGAGATATAGTCATTTTTATATTCATGGTTAAGAAGCAGCTTAGAAAGGCAGTACAGTGATGAGGAATGAGAGGATTAAGTGATTAAAGCAGAGTGGGAGGGGGCAGCTGCTGGGCTGGGACAGGCTCTGAAAATGTTGCTCTCCAGACAGTTCAACTCAAACTTGACCTTGATGCATTGCATGAAGGCTGTGTGCAAATTTGCAAAGATGGACTCTAGTCTTAGAAGGAACTTACCCGGGCAGAATTAAGGTTTGAGATGAGACAGAAACAGGCTTGTAAAGAGTAAAATACAAAGGAGGCTGAAGTAAGGGCTAAGACCTTGTGGCCCCCAAGGGGGCTACAGGCATGTGAGAAATTCATTCCAACCAGGCGACCTTTGAAGATCTTTGAAAGAGATGGCACTTGAGTTTGGAAAACAGGACAATGGCTTTTTGCACTGGGGGTCTGGTCTGTGCTTAAATCAATCAATCACAATCACAATATCCCATTAATTACCGATTTCTCGGGCGGGCTCAGTAGCATCTCACTCCGTCCTTTCCCTGAGATCTTAGAAGTCTATTTCAACTTGGCCCTCCTAATGATGTCACACTGGGGGCTCTTCAGGGTCAGGGGAATGAGATCTAGCTTGTTACTGGATTTTGCATATGACTACACTATGGAAAGCTTGCAAGGCTGTCCTATGGGGTCAGGAAACTCTCAGAAGATTGCCAGTTTCTCCCAGAGGGAGAAGCAGGTTATAAGATATTGCTTCTGAGAGCTTGCTTTTTAAGTCTCTCTCTGGATGTTGGCCGTTGATGGGATTACACACACCTGGGTTCCTCTGCCGGTACCTTTATGCATGAGGCCTGTTCGAACATATAGAGAGGAGCCTCCAGCATGGCTGCAGCTAGGTTCCGGTGGTCTCCAGCCGCCGGGAGCTCTGCTCGGGGTGGGGAGGGAAGCTGGAGCCCATCCCCTCCGAGGGGCCCCAAGGAAGACAGCCAAGCATGCGGGCAAGAGACTCTCTTAAATATGAGATGTTTTTATGCTTCTTCTCTAGTGCATGCCTGGTGCTGTGGCTGACACATACTGGCCTTTAAAAATGTATTGATGACTGAAAAATGTGAAAGTCTTACTATAGAACCACCTGGGACTGGGATGTGGTAGGAAGGGAAACACTTAGCTGTCTGCATTTTTATATTTGATTTTACCTTCTCACTTAGAAAAAAACATTCAGATAAGATATACGTGACATACAATATATGATTTTGTCTCTTGTGTAGGAGGTGCTCCTAAGCATTATTCAGGGGACCCAGGGGCCGCTTCCAGCCATAGTTGGCTGACAAGGTCAGTGCTTCAGTGCTCACACCCAGTGGTTAGGGTCCTCCAAGGAAACTTCCAGTGATGTTCCAAGGGGACTATGCAGTGCTGGGGGGTCCAACCAAGGGTGGGCACATGTAAGTCTTGTATTACGCTCCAGTCCTGATTCACTGTTCTTGAAATCTCATTCAGAAGCATTAATTACTTTTATAATGGTCACCATTTTGTTTCCAAGAAGTTTTAGCATTCTAAATTGAAACTCTGTAACTAATAAGAGTAAGTTTCCATTCTCTCCTTTCCTTAGTCCCTGATCATCACTAACCTACTTTTTCTTATTTTAGGTATTTCTTTTTTTAATTAATTAATTAATTATATTATTTAAATTTATTCATTTTTTAATTAGTGAGTCACAGTGAGGGTACAGTTACAGATACACACATGTTCATGCTTGTTTTTCCCTCATGAAATGTTTGAGAGCCCATCCCTCCACCAGTGTCCATTCTCCACCACCAATGAACCCAGTATCCCTCCCACTCCCCCAACCCCATCCCCCCCACCTCTCCCTGCCTCTGTGGCAGGGCATTCCAATTTGATATCTCTCTCTCCTTTTGGGTGTTGTGGTTTGCAATAGGGGCATTGAGTGGTCATCCTGTTCAGTCTCTAGTCTACTTTCAGCACGCATCTCCCCTCACATATCACATATGGGATCTCCAATCACATATTACTTGGTGTTCCCTTCTCTATCTGGGATGACTTTCCCCCAGCATGTGAGGCCAGCTTCCAAGCTATGGAGCCAACCTCCTGCTATTATATACTACTATTCTTGGGTATTAGTCTCCTACTCTGTTGTTTTATATTCCACAGATGAGTGCAATATTTCTATGTCTGTCCCTCTCTTTCTGACTCATTTCACTTAGCATGATACTTTCCATGTTGATTCACTTATATGCAAAGTTCATGACTTCATCCTTTCTAACAGCTGCATATAAAACGCTACTCCATGAAATAAAAGAGGACATGAGGAAATAGAAACATATCCTCTACTCATGGATAGGGAGAATCAATGTTGTCAAAATGGCAATACTCCCAAAAGCATTATACAGATTTAACGTGATCCCTATAAGGATACCCATGACATTCTTCAAAGAAATGGATCAAGCAATCCTGAAATTCATATGGAACAATAAATGCCCACGGATAGCTAAAACAATTCTTGGGAAAAAGATGATGGGAGGCATCACCCTCCCCAACCTTAAACTTTACTACAAAGTGGTAACAATTAAAACAGCATGGTACTGAAACAAAGGCAGAGCCGCAGACCAATGGAACAGAGCAGAATATCCCTACACACAACCCCAAATGTATGATCATCTAATCTTTGATAAGGGGGCAAGAAATGTGAAGTGGAGCAAGGAAAGCCTCTTCAACAAATGGTGCTGGTATAACTGGACAACAAGATGCAAAAGAATGGGCTTAGACCTCGACCTGACACCATGCACAAAAGTCAGATCAAAATGGATTAAAGACCTCAACATCAGACCACAAACCATAAGGTACATCGAAGACAAGATCGGCAAAACCCTTCATGATATTGAAGCTAAAGGTATCTTCAAAAATGACACAGAACTAAACAATCAAGAAACAGAGATAAACAAATGGGACTATATTAATCTAAAAGCTTCTATATTAAACTTATTTTAGGTATTTCTTATTCTAGATATTTCATATAAGTGGAATGATCAGTATTGGGGTTTCTTTTTCCTTCCTCTTATTTGCAGCTTGGATATACTCAGAAGGTGTTCGGACATCTTCTATTGTAGTACAGTTTCAGACTTTATTGAAGTCACCTTGGGCTGTCCCTGTTTGATTTCACAAATTAAAATCTCTAAATCTCTTATAAAACAGTCAGACTTACTTTTGTTATTATTATTTTTAATCCAGAACCACAACCAGCAATGCTGAGGGTTTACTTCTGCTTCTGGTTAGTGGTCACTACTGGTGTTGCTCTTAGAATCACATGTGATGCTGGGGACATAAGCCAGGGTTGGCGGCATGAAAAACAAACACTCTAACCCCTGGACTATCTCTCACCATTCAGTGAGGTTTTTGTTGGAAGGTTGCACACACACTCTCTCTCTTCTAGATGTTAAAGTCTAGAGAGGCAGATGCTTTCTTGTATGAACAAATTCACATATTCTGTAATGTTTGTTGAATGGATGCTTAAATTAACAAAAGACAGAGAGGAGTGTGGTATCATGCAGCAGGTAGAGAGTTTGCCTTGCATGTGGCTGACCCGGGTATCTGTTGTGATCCCTTGAGTCCTGTCAGAAGAGGTCCCTGAGCACAGAGCCAGAGTCAGGAGGAAGGTCACTTCTGGATGTTGGTGAGAGAGAGAGAGAGAGAGAGGGAGAGAGAGAGAGAGAAGAGAGAGAGAGAGAGAGGACTTGTACTCGGACCTCAGACCTAAGGCAGTTTAATAATCAAGGGTGCTAAAGGAGAGAAAGTACACAGGGAAATGTATAAGCTCAGAAGAAGACTAAACTCATCTAAGCCATGAAATAATGAGGCAGTATTAGAGGCTCTGAGAAACAATACAAGACAGGACACTGACAGGGGGTAGGTGAGATTGGCATGTGTTAAATGGTTAGAATATCAACTTCCTTATTATTTTTTAAAACTATCAGATCTGCTATTGACTAATACTTTGCACAAATTATCTCTTTTAATTTGGACAGAATTCTCATGCAAATGCTCTTTATTGACTTTGAAGTGACTGATTCTCAAGTTGAATCTTAGAATGAGTTGCCCACTATAAGTCATCATGAAATGGTGGAGGTGGGATTAGAATTAAGGTGCAGCTGGCTCCAAAATCTAGTTTTCACCAAAAGAAATGTCTCCTTATTTGGAATGTGCAGGAAGGAATCAGAAAGATAAAAGAACAGTCAAAGATTGGAATTAATAAAGCAACATGGATACTCCCTGAAAAAAATCAGTCCAATGTGTCCCAGGGGCATCAAAGATATATTGGATACCATAGTGAAGGATATAAGGAAAAATAAAACGAAAAAGAAATAATTCTTCTGCCCACAGCGAAGCTTGAAGAATAATGATTATGAGCTCAACGCCAGTAATATGAACACTCCAGGGATGAGGGCTTGTAATAGCACCCACCCTTGTGCATTTCTTGTTATCTTGTGTGCTGTGGCAACATGGATTATTAAAAATAGTTCTGAAGCCCATGGAAGATCAGCCATCTCTTTTCCTTTTAGGTCACCCAGGCTAACACAATAGCAAAAGAAAACTTGTCAGTCTGCTACAGAATGCGCAGCAGGCATTTACCATGGGACATTTTAAAAAACAGCGATATCTGTACTTAAAGGGTATATAGAGTAATATCTGCTTGCTGGTTTTTCCAACAAGGGAATCAAATTTCTTCTTGTGCTGTCAGCCTCCTGCCATGTCATTTTTAAAAGGCTGGCTATAAAATGTGTCCACTATGGCAGCAGGAATGAAAACTTTATTAGGGGAAAAGTAATGCAATTTGAAATAGTCCATAAACCAAAATCTATTTAAGACATATAATTTGGGGCATTATCAGGCAGAAACATCTTTCTCTGCACACAAACAAGCAGGGTCATAATTCCTCTGCCAGATGCAAAGAACATGACTGTACCTGACGGGCTGTATTGGTTTCTGGGCATGGTGGGAGAGAAAAATTCAGAGGGAAAATTCTTAGTAAGGTCCCCCCACCTCCTGTGTGATTCAGAAAGGTGCTGAACTAAATACTGGGGACATGGGTGAGATTAGTATCATGTGCTTGCTGCTCATTGTGTGGCTGGTACAGCCAGGGAAGCCAAGGATGCTTCAGCATGAGCATGTCTTCAGCTCTTCCTTATCTCCATGAAATTGTTTCAAATAGTAGCAACTGGATTGTGATTTCTCACTGATTAGTGATTTTTGATTTGTTCTCTCCACACCATATATACCACGTACACACACATTTCCTAAGCATCATAAGTACAAAGAAAACATGCAATATACAGAAAACTAGATGGAAGAAGAACATAATTTATTTATTTTTTTTTATTATTTTTTTAAATTTTTATTAAATCACCATGTGGAAAGTTACAAAGTTCTCAGGTTTATATGTCAGTTATACAATATTCAAACACCCATCCCTTCACCAGTGCCCAAATTCCACCACCAGAAACCCCAGTTTACCCCCCGCCCCCACCCCCTACCCCCTACTGTATAACTAATGAATTTCACTTCATTTTTTCTTTACCTTGATTACATTCCATAATTCAACACAAAACTCACTATAGTTGACATAACTCTCTCACTTTTTTTTTCTCTTTTTCCTTTTCCATTTTTTTTTTTAAATTTTTCCCCCTCATCCCCCTTCCTGCGCCTCATAGTATGGTGTACTCCACGCCACGTTGGCCAGCGTGGGGCTTTTGCTTAGCTCATAGTCCAGAGGTGGCTGTTACGTTAAGAACCTTCAATATTTCAACAAAAACTTACTGTTATTATTTGGAGTTTCCCCCCAAAGTCTGACCTGTTCAAATGGAACCCTTTCACATTGATGACAATTATAAATGTTAAGTCGCGCGGACGCAGCCGCGTCCGCGCGGTTTTGGATTTCTGTATAAAGTCCTGGGAAAATTCTGCCAGAAATTACATATTTCCTCCGTTAGCCGGCGTGGGGCAAAGGCTTAATTCACAGTCTCCATACATGGGTGCAGGCACTTGCTGGAACCCCAATTCCTAAAGCTGTCTCTGGTTCCCGCTTGTTCCACATCCACCGGCTCTGCAGGGGCATGGGCGCCCGGGCCGAAAACCCGGCCGGCCGGAGCCGAGCACGGGCCCGACTAGCGAAGAACATAATTTAATTTAAGCTCTCTGAGAAAAAGTAAATGGGTTTTCTTTGGTATGTGTCTATTAAAAATGAAATTATGATCACCCTGCATATGTAGTTGTGTGTACTAGTTAAATTTATTAAATAATTTTTGTTCACATGAAAGTAATAAATGTGCTTTATAGAAAACTTTAAAAATACAAAAGTAGAAAAAATGCATAGAATTTCACCCTTCAGAGATAAATACTATTGCTCCTTTTACTATATGTGTTTTAAAATATATTTGTTTCAAAGTTTAAAATATAGTAACTGCAAGTATGTTTGTAACTTTAATATGGAAGATGATTAAAAGTGGAATTGAAGAAGATGATACATACTATAAACTAGTTTTTACTTTGTTTTTATCAGTTTTGGAACTAAACAAGACACTAAGACTTGGGTCATTCAGTATGAATTTTCAAATTGCAGAAAATTAGTAACCATTGAAAATGGTTATGTTTCTCTCCATGACTATACTTTTATGGAAGAAAGATAAAATAGATTAGTAATATTCTTTGCACAGCATCTTAACCATGTACATAGCTTATTATTAGTGCAAATACTGGAACAAAATAATATAGGTTATTTTAAATGGTACACAAATATGGCTAAAGCTTTTACATAAACTCTAGAATAAACATCAGGACTCAAGAAACATTATTGCTGCTATTGGTAAGCCAGGGAAAGCTGCCATGATGGTATTGCAGTGCCAAACAATATTCAGGGTTATGGAATTCATCTGTGAACATAAAATTCAACAGAGAATGCTTTCTGAGGCATAAAGCAAGCAAGAGAAGATGGACAAATAAAATTATACTACAACCTAAAATTTTGTTCTCTCTCTCTTTTTTTTTTTTTGCTTTTTGGGTCACACCCAGCGATGCACAGGGGTCACTCCTGGCTCATGCACTCAGGAATCACCCTTGGCAGTGCTCAGGGGACTATATGGGATGCTGGGATTCGAACCCGGGTCAGCTGTGTGCAAGGCAAATGCCCTACCCGCGGTGCTATCACTCTAGCCCTTTGTTCTCTTTTTTTAAAAAAAAAATTTATTGAGACACCGTGAGATACAGTTACAAAGCTTTCATGTTTGATGTTTTAGCCATACAATGATCGATCATCCCTCCACCAGTGCAAGCTTTCCACCACCAGTGTCCCCATTATTCCCCCCCACCCCGCCTTCCATCCCAGTCCTTACCCTACCTCTATGGCAGACAATTGCTCAGATTCTCTATAGTTTTGGGCATTATATTTTGCTCAGATATTCCCACCACCATTCATGCCTGCCTCCCAGGGGCGGGCACTAGATCATTTATTTTCCATTGCTCACTTTGCATATCAGGAAAGGTCCCGAGGCTGTGTAAGTGGCCAAGCACTTCGGAGGGATATTCCTGACGCCCACTTACTGGAGTTATGCTTGTACAAGCTCATGATCACGGGGATCCCATCTGGAGAAGGTGGAGACTGCACCTGCTCCATCTGGGGTGACCAGGTGATATCGGCTCGGCATGGGGCCGTAGAATTCTCTGGTGTTGTGATGCCTGCAGGAAATCATTTTTTTTTAGAAAAGAATTTTTTTATTTAATTTATTCTTTTATTGAATCACCATGTGGAAAGTTACAAAGCTTTCAGATTTAAGTCTCAGTTATACAATGCTCAAACACCCATCCCTTCACCAGTGCACATATTCCACCACCAAGAATCACAGTATACCTCCCACCATCCCCCAATTTCCCCAGCCCCCCACCCCGCATGTGTAACTGGTAAATTTCACTTTACTTTCACTTTACTTTGATTACATTCAATATTTCAACAAAAAACTCACTATTATTGATTTGGAGCTTCTCCCCCCTAAAGTCGATCTGCTGAAAAGAATGCATTAGATAATTTGTTTTCCATTGCTGAGAATGAAGAGATATGAGGTCGAGAGGCCGCACTAGCAGCCGCATGGTTTTGGATTTCTGTGTTTTAGTATTTTAGTAACTAAGTCCAGAGAAATATCTATCAGAAATTGCAAGCTTGTACCTCTCAGCTACTTTATATTCCACATATGAGTGCAATCTTTCTATGTCTGTCTCTTTCTTTCTGACTCATTTCATTCAGCATGATACTTTCCATGTTAATCCACTTATATGCAAATTTCATGACTTCATGTTTTCTGACAGCTATGTAGTATTCCATTGTGTAGCTATGCCAGAGTTTCTTTAGCTAGTCATCTGGTTTTGGGCACTCTGGTTTTTTCCATATTGTGGCTATTGTAAACAGTGCTGCAATGAACATAGAAATGCAAATGTCATCTCTACTATACCTTTTTGCCTCTCCGGGATATATTTCCAGGAGTGGTATTGCTGGGTCAAATGGAAGCTCAATTTCTAACTTTTTGAGAATCGTCCATATTGTTTTCCAAAATGGCTGAACCAGTCGGCATTCCCACCAGCAGTGAAGGAGAGTCACTTTCTCCCTACAACCACGCCAACACCGGTTGCTTTTTTTTTTTTTGGGATGTGGGCCAGTCTCTGTGGTGTGAGATGATATCTCATGGTTGTTTTGATCTGCATTTCACCTGCAGGGAATCTTGACTGCTATGTGCGGCAAGATGGCACCAGGGGTGGGTAAAGGAAATTTTGTTCTCTTAAGTGAGATTTTCTTCTGGTTTTGGTACATGTTAAATGACTTCTTTCTTTATAGAAATGTATACATGTGGCAGCATATTTTACCTTTGCTGTAAAGAGACAACTAAACTAGGTATGAAATTCTTGCTAACTCCCCACCCTTTCAATTAAGTACCAATAATAGTTTAAGAATACAATTATACATTTTCTGACTGGTGATTCAGTTTAGCCAAAAGGTGGTCGGACTGGAGCAATAACACAGTGGGTAGGACATTTGCCTTGCACGCCACCGACCCAGTTTCGATTTCTTTGTCCCTCTTGGAGAGCCTGGCAAGCTACTGAGAGTATCCCGCCTGCATGGCAGAGCCTGGCAAGCTACCCGTGGCATATTCAATATACCAAAAACAGTAACAAGTCTCACAATAGAGACGTTACTGGTACCCACTTGAGCAAATCAATGACCAATGGTAAACAGTGCTACAGTGCTACTATCTCTTGGATTCAGTTTAGCATCTTTTTGATGTTCTTTACCTTCAGAATATATACTCTAAGCTCTAAAGGGATATATCCTAAGGGATAAAGTAAGTTTTATGTTCAAAGAAATTTTGGAGACTGATTTTCTCTGTATAATCACTATTTTTTTATGTAGTAGACTTATTTGTATTGGATTTTGCATTTACATATTTTAGAAACCAAACTTATATATGAATATATATTCAAAGTTTCACTGTTTTCTCATCTAATTTTTATGACTCTAGAAAATTATCAGTAAATTTACCTGGTGGACTCCCAAACAATTGGTGCCATGCAATAGTCATGAGATGCAGGGCTTGGTGATATTTGGCTCCCATTGGCTCATTATACTCTAAGGTCTGCAGATATGGTACTGCTTGGACCCAATGTTGCTGGGACCATTTTGGTCATATTTTATGTTGCTGGGTAGGGGGTGGTGATGGTGGTAAGGAGGCATGTGGTATTGGTGATTGAAATCAGGTTCCTGCAAATATAAGGTATGATCTCCTGACTCTTGAATTATTTCCCTAATACACCATCAGTAAATTTTGCATTCATATTGAAAAAATAAGCAAATCATGTATGTATATGCCTCCCTCCCTCCCCCCTCCCTCCCTCCTTTTCCTTCCTTCCTTCCTTCCTTCCTTCCTTCCTTCCTTCCTTCCTTCCTTCCTTCCTTCCTTCCTTCCTTCCTTCCTTCCTTCCTTCCTTCCTTCCTTCCTCCTGGAGTCCTTTCTTCATGGTGGGCTCAGGGGACCACATGAGGTGCCAGGGATTGAGCCAGGGTCAGCTGCATGCAAGGCAAACACCCTACCTGCTGTGTTATCTTCCCAGCCTGGGAGTTTCATTTCTTAGGAGCAAGAAAAGACAATAAGATTACTAATTAAACCTTCATTTTAAAAACAGTCAGTTATGATTTATTGCCAACATTTGGTTCATGTTCTTTAATTGTATTCTTTTCCTTCACAATTAATTAAACACACAATTGACCTGCATAAGTCCAATGAAAATCTGATTAAGGTGACAGATTCTCTATCTTCAGGATCCTTAATGATTTTCATCTTTGTTTCAATTGTATTAAATTTATAAGACCTGTACCTCTTATCACTTGTATCAGCTTTTTCATTTTTCTGTTTTCTATTTATTTTAATCAAATAATAGGACAAATACAATGAGAGTTTAAATAATTGTACAAATATTGCTGTACTGAAACAGTACAATTCACTAGTTGGTAACAGCACTGTGTATTAGCTTGCATTGATAATTCCCTAGCTGATAAATAAAAGTCAGTATTTGGCATATGAAAAGAGGTTTGGAGTAATAATAAATAGTGCAATGTACAGACTGTTGTTAGTTGAAAACATGATAGTTTAAGCAGTTTTTATATTTTATGAGATGCTGGATGGGTAGCTGCTAGGTCACTGTCATTTAAAACTGAATGATGAGAAGAATGTCATCTTCAGATGATCTGATGTACACACAAATTGCATTGAAATTTGATCATAACATATGAAGTTCTAATCACCATCTTCTATTATGCTTTCCTTCTACCCCATTTATTCCTTAGTTTTTCCATGAACTCTAAGAATACTCTGAGAAACAGACCACATGTTACCAAGGATTCATCCTAAAAATGTGCGAATTAGAGGTCATTGGATTCTTCAGGTAGTCCATGTACCATTCAAAATTTTTAGAAGGTAAGTAATCTTGTCTCTATAACTTAGGTATTAATGTGAGTCTATGAATGGATTTGAAACATAAAAAGTCAACTCTGGATGATGTTTGAAGACTAATTCTGTTTCTTTTAGAAATCCTAGAAGGAATGGCAAAGATTCTGCTGATTTGTGTTTGACGCAAAGCACAATGACAGGTCGTTCCAGGCAATAGGGAGAATTTCAGGAAATACAACAAGTGAGGACTGGAGCGATAGCACAGACTTGCACGTGGCCAATCTGGGTTTAATTCCTCCGTCCCTCTCAGAGAGCCCGGCAAGCTACCGAGGGTATCCCGCCTGCATGGCAGAGACTGGCAAGCTACCTGTGGCGTATTCAATATGCCAAAAACAATAACAAGTCTCACAATGAAGACATTACTGGTGCCCGCTGGAGCAAATTGATGAACAATGGGAGGACAGTATACAGTGCAGTGCTATAACAAGTAAAATTAAAATGCAGGGTTAAGACCAGAAGTATCCAACTTTAAAATATCATATAAAATTAGTTGGAAAATCTTAGAAATAAAACAATTTTAGTAATGCTGTATTAATTAGGATTTTAGATCTGAGATCAAAACTGGAGAGTAGAGGGAAGAGGAAGATACCAAGCCACTCAAGGCCATCTACCACGAACCTATGGCAAGCATTATCATCAATGGAGAAAAACTAAGGGTCTTTCCTCTAAGATCGGGGACAAGACAAGGATGCCCACTCTCACCACTTCTCTTTAATATAGTATTAGCAATAGCCATCAGGCAAGAAAAAGATATTAAGGGGATTCAGATCGGAAAGGAAGAAATCAAGCTCTCACTATTCGCAGACAATATGATACTATACCTAGAGAAACCTAAAAGCTCTAGTAAGAAACTCTTAGGAACAATTGACCTGTACAGTAAAGTTGCAGGCTATAAAATCAATACCCAAAAATCCATGGCCTTCCTATACGCAAACAATGAGACAGAGGAAAGGGATATGAAAAAAGCAATCCCGTTCACAATTGTACCCCAGAAAATCAAATACCTTGGAATCAGCTTAACTAAAGAAGCAAAGGACCTCTACAAAGAAAACTATAAAACACTACTCCATGAAATAAAAGAGGACATGAGGAAATGGAAACATATCCCCTGCTCATGGATAGGGAGAATAAACATTGTCAAAATGGCAATACTCCCCAAAGCATTATACAAATTTAACGCGATCCCTATAAGGATACACATGGAATTCTTCAAAGAAATGGATCAAGCAATCCTGAAATTTATATGGAACAATAAATGTCCACGGATAGCTAAAACAATTCTTGGGAAAAAGATGATGGGAGGCATCACCCTCCCCAACCTTAAACTCTACTACAAAGCGGTAACAATTCAAACAGCATGGTACTGGAACAAAGGCAGAGATGAAGACCAATGGAACAGGGTGGAATATCCCTACACACAACCTCAAATGTACGATCATCTAATCTTTGATAAGGGAGCAAGAGATGTGGAGTGGAGCAAGGAAAGCCTCTTCAACAAATGGTGCTGGCACAACTGGACAACCACATTTTACATGAATGGGCTTAGACCTCGACCTGACACCATGCACAAAAGTCAGATCAAAATGGACTAAAGACCTCAACATCAGACCACAAACCATAAGGTACATTGAAGACAAGATCGGCAAAACCCTCCACGATATTGAAGATAAATGTATCTTCAAAGATGACGCAGAACTAAGCAATCTAGTAGAGACAGAGATCAACAAATGGGACTACATTAAACTAAAAAGCTTCTGCACCGCAAAAGATACAGTGACCAAAATACAAAGACTATCTACAGAATGGGAAAGGATATTTACACAATACCCATCAGATAAGGGGTTAATATCAATGGTATATAAAGCACTGGTTGAACTCAACAAGAAGAAAACATCCAACCCCATCAAAAAATGGGGCAAATAAATGAACAGAAACTTTTCCAAGGAAGAGATACGAATGGCCAAAAGGTACATGAAAAAGTGCTCTGCATCACTAATCATCAGAGAGATGCAGATCAAAACAACCATGAGATACCACCTCACACCACAGAGACTAGCACACATCCAAAAGTACAAAAGCAACCACTGTTGGAGAGGATGTGGGGAGAAAAGGACCCTTCTACACTGCTGGTGGGAATGCCGACTGGTTCAGCCCTTTTGGAAAACAATATGGACGATTCTCAAAAAACTAGAGGTTGAGCTCCCATTTGACCCAGCAATACCACTGCTGGGAATATATCCCAGAAAAGCCAAAAAGTATAGTCGAAATGACATCTGCACTTATATGTTCATTGCAGCACTGCTTACAATAGCCAGAATCTGGAAAAAACCCGAGTGCCCTAGAACAGATGACTGGTTGAATAAACTTTGGTACATCTATATAATGGAATACTATGCAGCTGTTAGAAAAAATGAGGTCATGAAGTTTGCATATAAGTGGATCAGCATGGAAAGTATCATGCTAAGTGAAATGAGTCAGAAAGAGAGAGACAGACATAGAAAGATTGCACTCATCTGTGGAATATAGAACAATAGACTAGGAGTCTAACACCCAAGAATAGTAGAAATAAGTACTAGGAGGTTGACTTCATGGCTTGGAGGCTGGTCTCTCATTCTGGGCAACTCAGAGAAGGGAACACCAAGTAAAATGTGGTCGGAGGTCATGCGGGGGAAGGGTGATGCGTGCCGAATGTAGACTAGAGACTGAACACAATGGCCGCTCAACACCTTTATTGCAAACCACAATACCTAATCAGAGAGAGAGAACAAAAGGGAATGCCCTGCCATAGTGGCAGTTTGGGGTGGGGGGAGACGGGACTGGGGAGGGTGGGAGGGACGCTGGGTTTACTGGTGGTGGAGAATGGGCACTGGTGAAGGGATGGGTTCTCGATCTTTGTATGGGGGAAACATGAACACAAAAATGTATAAATCTGTAACTGTACCCTCACGGTGATTCACTAATTAAAAATAAAAATTAAAAAAAAAAAGATACCAAGCCACATGTTTAAAGCAGGAAACAGGAACCAGAAAGAACTGTCATTATCCGGACAGCATATGTTCCAGAGGTTCTGGCTCGGAGATTGAGAGCGAGCTGCCCAACCCACATATCATTTCTGTATCCATTTCCCAAAGGGTCATTATGTAGACCTAGTGTTGATTAAATACAAATATCAGAGAGAGGGAAAAAATATGGAATGGGATGTAGGGTCAAGGAAATGGAGCATAAAAATAGTGAAGATGTTGAACAGTTTAGAATAATGTTTTTCAAACCCTGAGAGAGCTATTTTGGTGCTGTCTGCCCAATGGGAGTGAGACTTCAGTGACTCAAGAGGGGATACAAGGTCAGCAAAACCCTCCACGACATTGTAGCCAACGGTATTTTCAAAGCTGACATGCCACTGGCCAAGCAAGTGAAAACAGAGATAAATAAATGGGACTACATTAAACTAAAAAGCTTCTGCACCGCAAAAGATACAGTGACTAAAATACAAAGACTATCTACAGAATGGGAAAGGATATTTACCCAATACCCATATGATAAGGGGTTGATATCAAGGATATACAAGGCACAGGTTGAGCTCCACAAGAAGAAAACTGCTGACCCGATCAAAAAATGGGGTGGTGAAATGAACAGAAACTTCCCCAAAGAAGAAATCCGAATGGCTGAGAGGCACACGAGGAAATGCTTGACATCACTAGTCATCAGGGAGATGCAGACCAAAACAACAATGAGATACCATCTTACACCACAGAGACTGGCCCACATCCAAAAAAACAAAAGCAACCAGTGTTGGTGTGGTTGTGGGGAGAAAGGGACTCTTCACTGCTGGTGGGAATGCTGACTGGTTAAGCCCTTTTGGAAAACAATATGGACGATTATCAAACAATTAGAAATTGAGCTCCCATTTTGACCCAGCAATACCACTCCTGGGATTATATCCTGGAGAGGCAAAAAGGTATAGTAGAGATGACATTTGCATTTCTATGTTCATTGCAGCACTGTTTACAATAGCCATAATCTGGAAAAAAACAGAGTGCCCAAAAACAGATGACTGGTTAAAGAAACTCTGGTACATCTACACAATGGAATACTATGCAGCTGTTAGAAAAGATGAAGTCATGAAATTTGCATTTAAGTGGATCAACATGGAAAGTATCATGCTGAGTGAAATGAGTCAGAAAGAAAGAGACAGACATAGAAAGATTGCACTCATATGTGGAATATAAAGTAGCAGAGAGGTACGAGCTTGCAATGATGCAACTTCTGGCAGAAATTTCTTTGGACTTAGTTACTAAAATACTAAAATACAGAAATCCAAAACCTCGTGGCCGCTATTGTAGCCACATGACCTCATATCTCTTCATTCTCAGCAATGGAAAACAAATTATCAAATGCTTTCTTTCCAGCAGGTCTGACTTGGGGGGAGAAACTCCAAACAATAATAGTCAGTTTTTTGTTGAAATATTGAATGTAATCAAAGTAAAGAGAAAGTAAAGTCAAATTTATCAGCTACACAGGCTGGGTGGGGGGCTGGGGAGGTGGGGGGTGGGGGGATGTTTACTGTGGTTCTTGGTGGTGGAATATGTGCACTGGTGAAGGGATGGGTGTTTGAGCATTGTGTAACTAAGACTTAAGCCTGAAAGCTTTGTAACTTTCCACATGGTGATTCAATACAAAAATATTTTTTTTTAAAAAAAGGGGACACAGAGGGGTAGAAGGAAGAACTCTGAAGGAGGCTGCTACTCCCCATTTCCAGTGACAGTGGTTCTTCCTTCTGGCTTTCTTATTTGATCCTATGTAGGATTATTTGAAAGGGAAGTCCTGCTGCATTTTAGGTTCTGGTGGTTTGTTTAACAAAGTGGCTTACAATAGTAGCTTAAAACAGCACATTATTCTCACATTGTTCTGGAGTTCAGCAGTCTAAAATCAAGATGCTAGCAGGTCGTCCACATTCTCTCAGGAGACTGGGGAAGACCAATTTTCTGCTTTCATTAGTTTCTGGTGGTTTTTGATAACTTGTGAGGATTGAATTTCATAACTTGTGGCTGAATTTCTCTCCATTCCACCTATACATAATTTTGTCCTCTGTAGATGGGTGTCTAATCACCCTTTGCCTCTTTTCTTAGGAACACCTATGATAGTATTTATGGTTTACAAAGATAATTTTAGGATAATCTCTTGATCTAAAAAATTCCTTAAATAAATTAAGAGTCCATTGAATTTAAATTAGTTAAATTAGGTAGCTTAATTTTTGCTGAAATGCCTCCAAATGAAGTCATAGTCACAGGTTTTGGGGATTAGGATGTGGACATACATTTGAAGGATTACAATTCACCCCACTACATACTGCTCA
Organism: Sorex araneus; assembly: GCF_027595985.1. Taxonomy (NCBI): domain Eukaryota; kingdom Metazoa; phylum Chordata; class Mammalia; order Eulipotyphla; family Soricidae; genus Sorex; species Sorex araneus. The sequence continues at coordinate 171,152,698 of NC_073313.1, read as the reverse complement.
AAGAGTTTGAAAATTTTTCACCTTAAATATAATAGATTTACCCCCATAAAAGAAAAAAATAGTATTGTATCCCATATCCCTCGATCTTTGGAGGGGTACAGATATGCAATACGGGTTTCTGGAGAGAGGGACTTTGAACATATTCAGCAATGCCCAGGGCTTACTCTTGGCCCTGTGCTCAGGGTTCACTCTTGGTAGTGCTTGATGGACCATATGGATTGAACTTGATTTTGGTTGCATTCAAAACTAGCCCTATAACTTCTATATTAATTCAGATCCTGCACTATGACAGTTTAATATAAGTAGATAAAACAGGACTGGAAGGGGTTTGACTTGTACAAATGGCATAGTTTGTGTTGTCATTCAGAATTTGGTTGTGATTGTAGTTGCCTTGGGACAATTGGCTTTGCAAGGACTCCATCAGCAAAGGGTAGCTCCTTTCATTTCATTTGTCCTGTTTCTTTGTTTCTAAAATAAAGTTGGGTGGTTGTTGGACCAAATCAAGGATTTATGAAAATAATAGTAAAAATAGTTAGATGCCTTACTTCTCTGTACAGGTAATCAGCAGAATAATATAAACATACCATGCATATCAGGATATAGGTGATGTAGTCAGTAGGATTCCAGTTTTATTCCCCTTTCTCTTCTTAGTATAAGTAAACATTGGGGGGCAGATCTAAGAGAATTGTCTTTTTTGTCTCACTTTCTCTACTGAATGGTTTATTTTTCCTTTTAAAATTAATAAGTAAATGAAGGGGAGATACTTTGAATATCTCCTTCTATATAAATACCCCCTTCCTCATCAAACTTTCCATTTTAAATTATTTTCTAGATTTATTACCCATTATTATAATTTCATCTCAATTTTTATTATATATATTTATTTTCTTAATTCTATTACTTTCTATATCTAATAGTCAGCATTCTATTAAGAAGAAACACTTCATTTTTAATGCTTATTTAATTATTTCTTTATCTAGAATTATGTGTTATTACTTTATTTGGTGGGTTGTAGCTCACTGATGAGTGATAGTCCATTGGTAAATGTATTTTTTTTTATTATTTGAAATTTTTTTTTTTTGCTTTTTGGGTCACACCTGGCAATGCACAACGGTCACTCCTGTCTCTGCACTCAGGAATTACCCCTGGCAGTGCTCAGGGGACCATATGGGATGCTGGGAATCGAACCCGGGTCAGTCGTGTGCAAGGCAAATGCCCTACCCGCTGTGCTATTGCTCCAGCCCCTGAATTTTTTTTTATTCTACATAAAAGACTCATATCTAATTCATCTCCAAATGTATTTTTTTTGAGAGCTGACCTCAGTGCAGTTTTATTTAAAAAATTTAATGATCCCATTTCCCTGACGGCTCATGACCACTCACAGTTGCGCCCTCTCAGTGCAGGCCCGAGATCCATGTCACCCTGTAAATGTATTTTTTATTGATATTTTTATGAGGCCATATAGCACCTTGTAGGGCTCATGGACCAATAGGGGTGTTTAGTTCTACTTTTTTAATTTCTAGAAATTCTCTATTTTTTAATTAAAATTTTATTTGTTTGCCACTAATGCTATAACATTTCAGGAATATAGTGTCATGTTCATATGCATAGAAGTTTACACACCATGAAGTCCCATTACTATTCCCATTATAGGGAATGGCTTGTCTACTTTTTCCCTTCGTCTTTCCCTCTAGAATATTTAATATTAAAATTGTCATGAATTCATCCAGTAAGAATCCCTTTGTGTCCCCTCTTTTATTCCTTTAATAGTTCCCTTGTTTTTGGACTATGATGTTCTTATACCTCACATATCCAGGCTTTAGAATCAATCTGGCTCGAGGAACCCTTGCCTCTACTGACAAGCAATTGTACTAATGAACTGTGACTGAAAGTTGATTGTTATTACTTTGCATTATATGAATACTACTATATATTCAAAAAGAATTTCAAAAATTGTCACAGGTTGTATCTTAGTCTATTTAGGTTATTGCAGGAAAATATCCTGGGGGTAGTTTGCAGAGCAGAATTTTTTCCCCTCACAGTCAAGGATGGAAGGCTACAATCAGAGAGCTTACTTGTTCAGGTTTCGGTAAGAGCCCTCTTCCATGTTGCTGATTGTTGATTTTATGTTGTACACTCAAGTAGTAAAAGGGCTTGGGAGTGCCTGGATTTCTTTATAGGAGATTTCTTCATTAATCTTGTTCAGAGGGCTCCAACCTTATAACTTAAAACATATCCCGAGTGAGAGAAATAGTCTAGTGCCTTCCATACAGCTGACCTGGGTTCAATCTCTGGCATCCCTTATGATCCCTGAGCCCGCCAGGAGTGATTTCTTGAGTGCGGAGCCAGGAATAAGCCCCTGGGTACAACTGTGTGGCAAAACAAAAACAAAATGAAAACATGTTCCAAATGTTCCATCTTGGTCATTAAGATCTAAACATATGGATTCGGGGATACACAAATATTTACTGTAGTAAGTAGTCTGAGTTTGGGTCTTCCAGAAGCAGGTATTGAACAAAGAACTCAAGAACAAGCTTGACTGGAAAAGGACAAATTAGGCGAGAGTCTAATGAGATGGGAAGAGTACTTGTAGAGCCAACACTTTGTGGGTCACTTTGGAAATGATGCAATAATGGGTCTCAAAACTACCCTGGCTAAGTGACTTGACTAAGCCCAAATCTAGGGATGTTTTCAGTGGTGGAGAGTGATCAATATTTGGTGGAGTCTTTTATGTTAATCTTAAAGACTTCTGGAACCAGGAGCCAGAGAGATAGTATGGTGGGTAAGGCACTTTTCTTTGCACACAGCCAACCTGGGTTTGATCCCCAGCATTCCCTATTGTCCTTGAATATGTCCAGGAATGATTCCTGAGTGCAAAACCAGGGGTGACTTCTGAGCATCACCTGCGGTGACCCAAAAAAATAAAAGCAAGCAAGAAAGCGAACAAAAAAGATCTCTGAAGTCAGGTTGGCTCATGCAGACATGACAGAGTCCGAGCGTGTGAACACTGCCTGTGCTAGCCAGAGTACTGCACCATCGGGAAAGCAGTGCAGCTGATGAGGATATAAGAGAAATGCTTTGGACTTTAGCAACAAGATGATATGAAAGAAAGACCTGAGGTTTCCTGATGTTGAATGGAACATTTCATATGAGGGTCTTCCAGGATGCCCTCCACAAAGTTTGCCCAGAGTCAACTGCTACTACTTCTGGAAACCTCCATTATTGATGCTGGACCTCCTACCACCTTAGCTACATGAATATGAATCTTTTCATTCTATTGGGAAAGCTATAAGAAGAGGGTAGTGATGGGAATATGGAGCATGGAGATAGAAAGGATTATTAACTTCAGCTGGAAAATAGTTAGAAAGGGAAATAGGAAGTCCCTTTGATCTTTATCTTCTTCAGCACCTCACACTCAGCATCACTCTATCACTGTCATCTAGTTGTTCGTCTATTTACTGGAGTGGGCACCAGTAATATCTATTCCTCCCAGCGCTAAGATTTTAGCAGTCTCTCCTTACTCATCTTTCCCAACAACTGAAGGCTCTTTCAGGGTCAGGGGAATGAGACCTGTTACTGTTACTGTTTTCGGCATGTTAACTACGCCACCGGGAGCTTGCCAGGCTCTGTTGTGTGGGTGGGATACTCTCTGTAGCTTGCCAGACTCTCCGTGAGGTGCATATATATATATGTATATATATATTTATTTCTCTTTATGATGATGTGTCACACAGCCGCTTTGCGGCCACGTGGTTCAGGAATATGTTCACTCATGTTTGGGCTGGAGTGCGTGGAAAGCAGCCTGGAGCATGGCAGTGGTGGGGCAGTGGAGGTGGGCTGTAGGGGCTGGGTCCCTTGGGGCGGAGAGGGCTCTCACTCCCCCCCAACCCAGGACACCCCTGGTGCGGAGTCCGGTGGCATGGTAAACCATGCCACACTCAACATACCAACAATAATTTTATCCTGAGTCTGGCTATCCGGTAGCACCCGTGCTATTTCACACAGATCCACGATATCCTCTCACATGGAATATCTGGATTCACTCTGGTTGCTCTACTGCCTCCTATCTGTGTCTTATTTTATTCTCCATGCAACAAGCTGGGTAAGTATTCAGGCATTTTACTATTCTGCTCAGAAACATGTTTTTTTGTGCTTTACCTTAGAGGGGATCCAAACTTCTTTCTGTGGCCTACTAGTTCTGGGCCACCCAGCATCTATCTGCCTGTGGCTAGCTCTCTGATGTCTTCCACTCAAATCTTTTCCTCTTTTTGTCTGCTCACTGATTTTAGAAAAAAATTCATTTCCACCACTGGCCTTTGTGTTGCTGTTTCTTCTGCTTGGACTGCTTTTGCAGCAAAGTCCTATGTCTCCCTCCCTCCATCCTTTCCCTTTCTCAGGATTTTGTTCCAATGTGACCTTTTTCCCAACTTCCCCTTCTACTCACCACTCTGTCCTTTTGTCTTGCTGAATTTTGCTCCAGTGTTTTATGCAAAGAAACTAAGACCGCCAAAATGACAGCTGCTAGAGGTTACTTCTTCAGAGCTTGCTCTAGCAGGGAATCAGCCAATACTACTGGCGTTTGTCAGAGACTCAAAGGCAGAGAAGAAGTAAAGATTTTTAGTGGAAAGAGGGAAGGTATCAGGCTGGAGACTTTAATGTGGGAGAGAGGTGTAGAGTTGGGTTAACTAAAAAGGAAGTTGTTTGTGTGAGTGGTTAGGTATGCATTTTTTACTTTCTCTGGTTGCCCATACTTTGAAAATTTGGGAGGTTGGGAAAGCTGCCAGTTGCTAATCAAATCTTAGTCATGTGGAGCCAATCATTCCAGGTGTTATTGTTTGGCTTTCAGGACTATCATTAGTGATGATGGCTGAATTTCCTACAAGTCTAACTCTAGTTGGCTACTTCCACTTAGTTTGGTTTCTGGGCAGGTTGCTGCAGGTTGTAGGTCAAAATTCTATTTTTTATATAGAGTCTGGCCATTGTCCACTAGTATATTTAGTCTCTCTGCATTTATCGTTTGTCAGATGTGATATATACTCATTTTGCTAGTTGCTGCTAGTTTCACAAGAGAAAGGAGGCTTAGTAAGGAAGGTATTTAGCCTTGTTTATTTTATCTCCAGCCACTATTGTGCTCAATGTGTTTTGAGTGAGGGAATCATGCTATTTCCTTCCTTTATGTCTGCTTCTAGAAATGAAACCTTTTGAGTAGGACTTTTGTCTTTTCTTCTTTTTGTCTCTTTCTGAGGTGTTTGACTCTCTGACATCTTGGACAGGTAAAACACCATCTGAAGAAACTTAGAAGAAAAGACTGCTGTAGAACCCTGAGTTTGGGATTGAGGGGAACAAACTCAAATATCTATAAGAAATAAGTGCATAAAAGAATGTGCTAACTTGTTGAGGGAGGGCTGATAGAGAATAGGCTTTGTGCTTTGCTGTCTTCCTTTGCACTTACCAATTTTCACCACCTCAGAATGTAGGCCTCCTGTGCACAGAACATGATTTTTCAAAAGATACTGAGACCCTGGAGTTTTCAGTGAATATTTCCATTATTATATTATATTATAACACTGGAGTGCAGAGAAGGAAACCAGGGAAAACAAAAGATTTTTGTGGACTTCACTGTCTTTCCGTGGCCAGGCATAGTCTATGGCCTCTGTTGACAACTTAGGTATTCTGTGGAAGTGTCCCTCTTTCCTAACTTTTGCAAGTACGATTGGAGGTCTAAGGAGAAGGTCGCTGGTATAAGCTCCAGGACTCCAGACATTAGACACAACAAACTAAGTGTCAATATACCAGTTGCCTTTCAAATACTTTTCTTCATTAGAAATCGTCTGTAGATTTGAGGAGGGTGATTGCTTAAGGCATTCTGGCATCTAACTGATTGTAAGTGCAGCCGCAGGAGCCATCTCCCTGATTAGAAATGAGAGGCTAAAGCCAGATGAATTAATAATGAGGTAATAGGGGGAAAAGGCTAACTTTGAGAGTGCTCATGTTTGTGTTTAATGAACTTTTAAGTGATTTCACACACACACACACACACACACACTATACAAAAATCCAACATTACTTTCAAAACCAAAAGTCATTCATTGGCACCCAGAGTAATTGAGTTCATTTTCCCAGAGTATAATATTTTCCCAGAGTATATTCCTTTAGGAATAGTTTTGCCCTATGCATCATTTATTATAGTTTGCTCAAGAATAAATGAAAAAAATTCTTGGCAATGCAGATTATAAAATGGGAGAGAAAAGGGAGCACAGATGAGTTCTTGGGTGTTAGTTATCTTTATAGCATCACTTAAAGGATAAAAACAAGTTTATCTAAAATGGATATTTTCTTTCAATTCAAAGAAAATAACAAAAAACCCATTGAGGTGGATATTATGTAAGAAGATATTATCCTTAACTTAATCTAAGTGCAACAATAATAACAAAAAACATTCTTTTTTCAGAAATGAGAGATAAAATGTATTTGGGTAAGATTAGCCTTTTGCCAAATTTTATGGTCATAACAAGCTCATATTTATTTGAAATTGCTTAAAATTTATTCTCCTCTGTCATGATTGAGCTAATTAAAACAGGGAATTATGTGGGTAATGATGAGAACCAAGGAAGTATAAATATGCAATGCAATTAGCTCCTGCTCTTTTTTGAGTGTGATGCAATCTTGGAGCCCACAGGCTTGCAAAAGACTGGGAACAATAAGAACCACTGATACTTAAGCTGCTAGGAGAGTCCATAATTATGATATAATACCTTGCCAGTTTCTTGCATGAACAATAGTAGAATGGAATATGAGTAAATAAATTTTTTATTTCTCTAACCACAGTTCTTTCTATTAATAACATTATTTCTCTATCAACTCTCTTTGTTTTCCTGAAGAAGATTGAAATTTTCCTGAATATTTTATGTAATATTAAAGGACTTTACATATTTTATTTGCAATCAATTATTTATTTATTTTATTTATTTTTGTTTGGGGGCCACACCCCGTGACGCTCAGTGGTTATTCCTGGCTCTGCACTTAGGAATTTCTCCTGGCAGAACTTGGGGGACCATATGGAGTACTGAAGATTGAACTAGGTTGACCACGTGTGAGGCAAACACTCTATCACTGATCACTGTGCTTAATATAGTGCTTGCTGTGCTATTGCTCCAGCCTCAGTTTGCAATCAAGTGAAAGGTTTCTTGGTATTACTATGAGTTGAAGAAATCTTGTCCACAATGCCCTTGCCTATTATATGCAGATTTCCTGAACTTGGTGTTATACTGTTGTGCAAGGTTCTGCCAGGAGATAGCTAGATTTATTCTTTAACTTGTTAGGACTGTATCCCAACTTCATGGACTTGTTATTTATAAACTCTTACCTCTTATAGTTGAATTTTAAAATGGCTTTTTATAATGTAAAGATGAACAAGGTTCTTGTTAATAGTCTAAATATTTAATTATTTTTTTACTTAGAAGAATATTAAGCAGGGAACCAAAAACACAATGATAAGTCAAGAGAGACCAGGGCAAGTTTTCACTGGGCCCCACAAACTGTGTAGCAGCACTATATTGTGATAAAAATAAATCGGAATCAGAGGGCTAATTTACTTATTTAGCAATCACTTATTGTACACATACTTTGTATACAATAGTGCCAGGTGTAAGAAAAAAGTTGCTGGTCCTCTGTACCCTGTTTGGGAGCCATAGCTGCAGTGCCCTCTTGTAACTGAACCTGAGGCCCAAATCAGGGAGCAGAAGTGAATTCTTAGCTGCACTTTGTGGTAGGAGGGGTTAGGAAGGAATATTTAGAAGTCACGTTATTTTAAATCATATAGGAGTGATCAAGCTTCTAAGACACTAAGCTTATTAGTTTTATGTTTAAAGACATTTTTCTTGCTTTATTATTGCTTTCCATTCTATAATTTTCAAGAGTTCAAACTTAAATTTCACACCTCGAGTTACTTTCTTTTTCTTTATCTTTTTTTTTTTTTTTTGCTTTTTGGGTCACTCTGGCGATGCACAGGGGTTCCTCTTGGCTTTGCACTCAGGGGACCATATGGGATGCTGGGGTTCGAACCTGGGTCAGTCATGTACAAGGCAAATGCCCTATCTGCTGTTCTATCACTCCAGCCCTGAGTTAGACACTTTGGAAGCAACCTCTTTGTTAAAATAGAACCAAACAATTAGAACTATTATACACCATTCTGCTCTAATCAGAGTAGGACTACAACCCAGATTATAGGATGTCAAATCTGGTTTATTCAATGCCAGTACTTATTCTCTTACAGTCCTGAATTTATTATAAAGGTTTTTATTTACTTGCTTGTTTATTTGTTTGGGGGCCACACTCAGTGATGCTCAGTGAAATCTCTTGGCTTTACACTCTGGAATCACTCCTAGAGTTGCTTGAGGGGACCATAAGGATGCTGGTGATAAAAATCAGGTTGTGTGCAAGGCAAGAACCCTACCTGCTGTCTATTGCTCCAATTCATAAGGGTTGTTTTAAAGAAAAACTTGTTCTTATATACTTACGTTATAATTTGATTTCTAAGGGCCAACTGCTTTCTACCTACCACCACGCTCAGTGCTGCCAATGTTCTAAGCTAGCACCTCCTCCTAGTGGAGGGTGGCAGGTTTTACTAACAGGTGTGACAAGCATGAATCTACTTTTGAGGTTCATGCCATTGAAACTGTAGTTCCTTCTTTTTTTTTTATAAAAATTTTATTTTATTAAATCACCACGTGGAAAATTACAATGCTTTCAGGCTTAAGTCTCAGTTATACAATGCTGAAACAACCATCCATTATTCATCAGTGCCCAATGCTGAAACAACCATCCCTTCACCAGTGCCCATATACCACCACCAAAAAAAAGGAAAAAAAAACCCTACACAGTACACCTCCCATCCCGTCCCCCCACTCCCCGCCTTTTTTAACTGATAAGTTTCACTTTATTTTCTGTTTACTTTGGTTACATTCAATATTTCAACACACACCTCACTATTATCGTTAGGAGTACCCCACTAGAGTCAGACCTATTATGAAGAAAAATGGTTTTGGATTTTTGTACGTTAACAACTAAGTTCAGGGAGATTTCTTCCAGATATTGGATCATTGCAAGCTTGAAAACCCCATCAGTGGTCGTCATAATATGGCGGTCACCACACCCTTCATCCCCGGAGAGAAAGAGGCAAGAGAGAGAAGTACCTTTCCCCACCATAATAAACAGTATTTGACTGGGGACTATTCTGAAAACTTAACATGTTTTCAATTGGTTAAATCTCACAAGGCCAGCTTGAAGGAAACCCAAAGACTCTGTCTCACAATTAGAAAACAAGCTTGCAGTGAAGAACGTTGTGAATGGCACAGGTCCACACACTAACCATCAGACTGCATTGTCTTAATTATGATGTATTCCAGGACTCTTATTTCATAGATGACTGAGATTCACAAGGAATGACTAACTTTGTCAAGGCCATTTAGCACCTAAATGTAGGATCAGGATTGGAAGCCCTGTTCCCAGCTCCTTTGTCCAAGTTTCCCTCACTCTCAGTAGAGTTACTGGCAGGACAGACTCATAAGCTCAAATTGGGAATCAGCCTAGCCAGATAATATTTCTATTCCTGTGTCTTTCATTAAAGATGCATGGTTTTTGTAATTCTTTCCTTTAACAGTAATTGCTATGTTTTGTCTTTCAGGAACTTGGGCAGGAGGAGATAAGCCAATATATCTGCCTGTTGAGCCTAGAGTTAAAAATAATTATAGAGAACATAATGATGCTTGAGTAGCTGTCAGTTGATATGGCATTTTCAAATCAAACCTTTTAAAGCATTATTTTATTCAATTCTGGTCTGGAGGAGACACCAGTGGATGGAATGGGGAAAAGAGTAGGAAAGGAATGGCCAAATGTTTACTTTTCCCATGTTACCATGATCAATATTAAATGAATGTTACCCTTGATCAATATTAAATGAATGTAGATGCCTATGCAGTTTGTATCTATACGTTTAACAAAATTACTTATTAACCATAATTTCACTTGTTCAAAAGAATTTGGCATTTTCAAAGAGCCTGGCAATCCGGTTTAATAACCTATAATATGAATAAGAAAACAAAGAGAAGGTAAAAAATATGTCAGCTGTAAGAGACAATGCTCTTCCTGTGGTTGAGCAGAACTCTGTATCTGAGCCTCCTGGTCACTATTTTCATCACAGGGGAGGAGCAGGAGCATAGTAATAGCACTTGGGGGTGGGGGGAGAACACACAATTTATTTGAATGAAACTTAGAAAACCTTTATTTCACAGAGACCATGATAAAGGGAATGATAACCAATAACAGAAAAAAAACTGTATTATTAGACAAGGTTATTTAGAGAAGCAGCTTCAACCAGTAGCAGATCTCTCTGTCTCTGTCTTTGTCTCTGTTATACACACATCTATCTCTATCAAGAAATTCATTTTAAGGAATTGCTTCAGTCAATTAGCTGGAGACCAGAAGAAGTGAGATTGGAAGTTCTAGTCAAGCCCGAAGCCAGTAGAAGCCCAGGCTCTCAGCTCAAAGCTCAAAGATCAGAGAGAGATGGACGGTTCTCTCTGCCTCTCTGCTTTATTCTATCTGGGCGTCCCAAGGTTTGCTGAGGTGTACACACACTAAGAGGCATGGTCAGCCTACGGACTTAAATGCTCATCTCATCCAAAAAGACATTCACAGACATCCCAGAATAATGTTTAACCAAATAGCTTGGCATCTTGTGACCCAGTGAAGTTGACACGTAAAATTAACCATCACAAATCCCCATTTTAGAAAACACCATCTTATAACATTCTCTAATTCATGACATAGATAAGAGTTATGAGTGTGTGCCACTATGAATCTATATTGCATCAGTAATTCAAGTTCATGATTTACTTATAATAAACAGTCAATGAGGGAAAGTGAGTCTGTTTCATGAACACAAAAAATATGCAACTAGGAGTTATGGATGGCAATTCTAATCTCAAATCAGGCTCAAATTTCTGTCTGCTGCATTGTGATTTGATTGCACAATACTGAGATGAATTCACTGAAAAGTAAGCCATAAAATGTAACGTTTTTTTGCTCAGCTGTCTTGATGTAACAGAATACATTTCCATTAAACTCATTTGAAAGCTGGAAAGAGGAGCAGTTGGAAATGTTTCTTTCGTAGTTAAATCAGTCATGATATTAGTTCATATTTGATTTAAAAGAGTCAAAGAAAAGCACTAGGGAATTAGAACAAAAAGTAAAGATCTGTATTATTTTTTATTGTGCCTTTTTATGGGATCTAGATCTCAGAGCTCCTGGCTGATCTGGCATTTCAGCCGTGTAGGCAGGGACTATATTCATCCTATATGACCTCTCATGTGATATTGAAACCACAGGTTTGGATACTCAGAAGCATAGAGTAAAACTACACACTTGCTGATCAATAGCATACTTGTTATTATTAGTTGACGCTCAAATTTTACTGCCAAAATATTTTAGATAGTTTTTTATTTTTTAAAAAAAGACCTTTATTTTTATTTTATTTTTTGCTCTTTTGGGGTCACACCTGGAAATGCACAGGATTAACTCCTAGCTCTGAACTCAGGATTAATCCTGGAGGTGCTCAGGGGACCATATGGGATGCTGGGAATAGTATCCGGGTCACCACGTGCAAGACAAACGCCCTACCTGCTGTACTATTGCTCCAGCCCTAAATAGCTTTTTGAGTGGCAGTTTCTTTTTCTCTCTGTTACAAACACCCCCCCCCACCCACACACACACACATTCACAGTCACACTTTATAACTTTATAGGACTGGTATGTGGCTTAAGTCACAATTTTACTTTCTCACAGTTCTGGAGGTAGGGTGTCTGAGGAAAACCTGCTTTCTCCTGAGAGCTCTTCAGAGAGTCTGTTTCAGGCTTCTTTCTTTGGCTGGTAGGTTGTCTTTTCTCTGTTTTTTTTTTTTCACATTGTTCTCACTCTCCACCTGTCCTTGTCAAAAATTGCTCCATCTTCATTACTCCTGTATAGCCCCTATTTCCAAATAAGGTAACATTCTGAGTTACTGGGTGTTACGACTAAAACTTGTAAATTTTAGGAAACACAATTCACCTTGTAAATATATATATATATATATATATATCTCACCATCATCATCATCATCATCCTGTTGATCGTTGATTTTCTTGAGTGGTCTCAGTAATGTCTCCAATCGTTCTAGCCCTGAGATTTTAGAAGCCTCTCTTTACTTGTCCTTTCCAATGGTGCCGTATTGGAGGCTATTTTAGGATCAGGGGAATGAGACCCATCATTGTTACTGGTTTTGGCATATGCATACGCCACAGGGAGCTTGTCAGGCTCTCCCATGCGGGCAAGAAACTCTTGGTAGCTTGGTAAGTTCTCCGAGAGGGAGAACTAGGCTATAAGGTTCCAGGTTCTTGGTTTTATAGTCTCTGGATGTTGGTCCTTCATGGGATTACATGGCACCGAGGGCAGTTTGTGGGTGTGGTGCCAAGCTACTGGAAAATGGGGGGTTTGGGTGGAGGAGGAGGAGACCCAGTCCTGATCTGAGCAGGCTTGGAGATCTCAGCCCCAGGTCCCACACACCTGGGTTCCTCTGCCAGTTCCTCCATGCATGAGGCTCATCTGAACCTGTAGAGGGGGGCCTTGAGCATGGCTGTGGCTGAGTTTTGGAGGTCTTCAGCTGCCGGGGCTGTGCTCAGGGTGGGGAGGGAAATTCAACCTGCCCCGCTCTGAGGGGCCCCGTTGAAGACAGCCAGGCATGGGGTCAAGAAACTCTTAAACAAAACAATATAAAAAATACTGAAGGGGCGGGAGAAATAGTATAGTGGGTTGGTTGCTTGCCTGGCACATGGCTGAACCAGTTTGAACCCCAGCATCCCGTATGGTCCCCCAGACCCACCAGGAGGGATCAGCACAGAGCCAGGAGTAAGCCCTGAGCATTATTAAGTGTGACCCCCAAACCAATCAAACAAAAACAAAACAAAACAAAAATAAGATCATGGGAAATACTCCAGGGATTAAGGCCTTTCACATTCTGTCCTACTGCATATGATTCCTGCCATGAGTGACCTCTGAGCACAGAGCCTGCAGTACTGGGCTCTGAGCACTGGCTGTGGCCTAACAAAATCGAACAAATCCAACAACAATAACAACAAATAAACCAAGAACAAAACTAAGACTAAAATTCATAAAGCTTTAAAGAAGAAAGACCAGATAACGGGCTAATGTACAATTGTGCAGACAAGAATGACTGAGTGGACACATAAACCTACTCAGAACAACAGCCAGTGGAACAGTCATTCAATTTTCTCTTTCTCTTGAGTAATTAGGATCACACATAACAGCAATAGCACAGCTGGTAGGGCTTTTGCCTTGTACGCGGCCGACAAGTGTTCCATTCCCAGCATCCCATATGAGCACTGCCAGGAGTAATTCCTGAGTGCAGAGCCAGGAGTTACCCCTGTGCATTGTCAGGTGTGACCCAAAAAGAAAAGAAAAGAAAAGAAAAGAAAAGAAAAGAAAAGAAAAGAAAAGAAAAGAAAAGAAAAGAAAAGAAAAGAAATAAAAGAGGACACCAGGAAATGGAAACACATCCCCTGTTCATGGATCTGAAGGATTGTCAAAATGGCAATACTCCCCAAAGCATTATACAGGTTCAATTCAGACTATAAACACATCCATGGCATTTTCCAAAGTAATAGATCAAACATTATAAAGTTTTCCAAAGAAAATTTAGCTTCTCTATAACTGAAAATCCAGATCAGTTTTTGAAAATGGAAAGATACTCTAGCTCCAAAGCTGAAAGAAGGTGTGTGTGTGTGTGTGTGTGTGTGTGTGCGTGTGTCTGCACTCATGCATGGACTTCCACACATGTGCTAATACAGATATCAATTATACATATATTTATAGAGATATACTTAAATGTAAAAACACATAAATAACATGTTTGTACATGTATTATACATGAATGTGCACATATATCACTGTATCACTGTCATCCCATTGCTCATCAATTTGCTCGAGTGGGCACCAGTAACGTCTCCATTGCGAGACTTGTTGTTACTGTTTTTGGCATATCAAATATGCCAGGGGTAGCTTGCCAGGCTCTGCCATGCAGGCGAGATACTCTCAGTAGCTTGCCAGGCTCTCTGAGAGGGGTGGAGGAATCAAACCCAGGTCTGCCATGTGCAAGGTAAACTCCCTATCTACTGTACTATCGCTCTAGCCTGTGTGCACATATATGTTTTATACAAATATATACATGAATTTGAAATTCTGTGAGGTAAATACTGTGTTTATTACCCTTTTAAACAGGAAGTTGAGGCAGAAAGTCCAGTCTTTTCTATAGTTAAACAAGTTCAGGGGTTGAGATTTAAACTCAGGCTTCTGTCTCCTGAGGTTTTTGCCTAGGTCCATACAACTCTGACTTTTCCCGGTAGCACAAGGCAACAGATATCTGATAGAATGCAAAGGTTATAAAGAAGTAGTCATTTGAGTTTCCAAAAACTAGTTTGACAAATTGTGAAAAGATGTAGATATGATACTTGAAATAAAATGTTATGGTTTTCCAATGTGACTTGTGTGACTTCCAGTTTGGAAGACCTAGAGTACTTGAGCTCTTACTCAGAGTTAGGAAGCCTTGGCCTGAACTGGTCTGTGAGGTTTCAGGGTCAGCCTCTGCTTCACTCTTCCTGACCTGTGTGCCCAGGTTTAATTTGTTCTTTTGTAGATAGTCAACCCTAAGTACTTTTAAAAATAGGTGAGAAAATAGAAAACAGTTATTGTTGAACTGTTCGGGTGAGTGAGCCCATGGGAGGAGAGAAATATGTGGTTACATGGTCCAAGTGTGGGATTAAGGCTAGAGACTTTTCCCACATGCCCTATTGCCTTTCCTTTGGGGACGGAGGGTGATTTGAGTCACACTCAGGGGTTACTCCTGGCTCTGTGCTAGAAATTACTCCTGGTAGTGCTTCAGGGGACCATAATGCTTGATGGGAATTGAACCTAGGCTGGTGGCATGCAAGACAAATGCCCTACCTACTGTACTGTCTTTCTGGCACCCTTTCAGCTTCTTCTTCCAGCTAGTGGGAGGCTTGCTTTTTCTTCAAAGGCAATGAAGCAGGAGGGGAGGGGGGCTGCGCACAACTAGAAAGTCACTGGGTCTCTGACATGATAGACTGTAGTTTGCTTCTCAGTTTTCTTTCTTATCTAGGATAAATGGTGTGGTGTAACCTCACTGTTTTACAATCTCCTCCAGGGGTAGTGATACTTGTTAGCTAAGTCATCTTTCCATTGACTAATCTTTGTTGTTCCTGTGTCTTTTCCTGTGGGAGAAGTTGCACAGGTAGGTAAGAGCATTTCATTAGACCCCTCCTTAGAGAACCCAAAATCTTTGCATAATAACTACCACCTTGGCTAGTTGAAAAAAAATTCCATGCCTGTTTCCTTATCTGTTAAACCTATTCTCAATAGTAATATCATTGCGGAGTTTCGTAAGGACTTAAAAAAAAAGTGTTTATAATGATTAAACTCTGAGATTGGCACTTACATACTATGTGTATTAAATAATCAACCATCACTGATTTTAAAGATTTACCCTATGATCATATGGTTATCTTGGAAAATGTGTACTGATAAGGTGAGATGGAATAATCACATCAATACCATAATGTCCTAAGAAAGGGCATGCATGTGTTGGCAGGCTGGAAGACTAAGGGATGCAGAAGACAGAGGAAAACTTGTGTGCCCTGCTTTGGAGTTGCCTGCATCCCAGCCTGGGATGTGTAATTTCTCTTCCTTTACTGTCTGGGGCATCCTCTCCTTTATTCTAACACATATTCCAAATATAGCTATTTTAATAGTATTGTTGGCTACTTGCTATATGCCAGATATAGACTAAGACTTTGTATGCATTTCCTCTTATTTCTTATTTCTTCAAAATAATTCTAGGTATAGTCGTTCCCATATACAGCTGAAAAAAAACCTAAGGCTTAGACATGTCAAGTGTGGAATTTGTATGACAGAAAGGTTTCATTCAGGGCTGTAAGCACTGGCAGAGGTAGGGTGGGCTGGATGGAGGGATCTTCCTTGTCAGAGCTGTGATATGCCACTGTGATTGGGCAGAAGTTCTGTGTCAGATTCCAAGCCAGGTATCCCACCAGCTTTTTCAGAACCCTTTCATAACTTAGGAGCACAATATTACTTAAGTGCCTTGCTCTGTGACTCATTTGGATTTTGGTCATTACTACAGCAATGTTCCAGTATTAACAGTGTGCAAAGCAACTTAATTGTAATCCTGGGATATTAAAAGAAAAGTATATTTTAAAAAGTAATATGTTTTAAAATCTGTAAAGTTAATCACACTTGATGTGAACAGAGCTTTTCTAACTTTGTTCTGTTTGGGGACTGTACCTGGTGTGGTTTGGGTCTTACTCCAGGCTCTATGCTCAAGAATCACTCCTGATGGTACTCAGGGGAGCAGATGGGGTCCTGGCAATCCGGCTCAGAACAGCTGCATGGAAGGTAAGTTCCCTACCCAGTGTACTCTCAATCTCTTATAGACTTTTTCTTGAAGAGCAAGAGTAATGCTGTGCTCATGGATTTCTAAAGCCAGTTATATTTCTGTTTATTAGATTGTGTTCCCCTTCTTTTGGCCTTCCTTTAAAATAGAGAATAAAATCTGGTGTTAGGCTTTTCCCCACTGATGGATGGCACCCAGGGGCAATACAAGCATTTTTCACTGATGCTTTTCTGTAAATCTCTGAGTGGTCAATAAAGACGCCCAAGGAACCCAGGGTCAGCTTCTCTTTATATGTCAGATTCCTCATGTTTGTTTATATCACCTAAAAATCTAGCCCAGTGGAAATGTTTCAGGATGTTGACCTTAAAAACTATGGATAAAATTGTGCTTCCTTTCTATGCTAACAACAAAAACAGGCCCTAATTCTAAAAATCGCCGCAAGAAACTGAATTTTGACTATATTACAGGCTCCCCAATAAGGAGTTTTCTTGCATCATCTCTCTGAATTTTCTCACTAACCCAAGCTATGTGACACTTTTTTTTTTTTACAGATGAGGAGACTGAGGTTCAAGGGAGGTAAATGTCTTCTGCACAGCTCACACAATTAGGTATTTATTGAGAGAAAATTTTGACTTAGTCTTTCTGTTTCTGGATCAAATCCCTCATTGTTCTTTAAATGCAGATTTAGCAGTGAGTGGGTCATACCTTCTCAAACAATTCATGACGCACAGGTTTTTTTGTTTGAGACTCCCAAAGCAAAGGAACAACCCAGTTCAAGAATCTTTGGTACATTGATTAAGATACCCAGAACCATGACATGCTGTCAGAGTGCAGAGACTTACCACACAACCTGGCATAACTTAAGTGCCCAATTAAGCATGGACCTCTAAAGTGTTAGAACCAGAGGATTCATCTGAAACTACTAGTGATTTGTTAAACACATTGAATTCCTGCTTAGCGACTTTCCCAGATGCCTCATGCCTCTCAATGGGATGATTAACCCTGGGTTTCCCTGAATTTTCTCTGATAGTAGTACTAATCCCCCCAACCAAGGAACCTCATGCAATTCCCGCTCCCAACTTCTAGTCCTGAGAAAATTGGGACTATTGTTTATTCTACTTTTAAGAAGGAGATCAAAATCTCCTTTCTGAATATTTGCCTCTATTGTCAATCCATCTATTGCTCTTCTCTATAGAGAATACCATCAATGACAGACCAGCTACCCTCTGACAAAGGAGTCTTCCCTTGACCAATTCTAGAATAGGTTGCACTGAATACTCTCTGCTAAGCCTCAAGGCTTAGCAGATCCTTGACCTGTAAGGATCTGAACTAACTATAACATGGCTTCTAAGAGCACAAGGACACTCCCTTAGGATAACCCTACCTCTCTAACCCATCCCTTAATAGGGTGTGTGCCTGAGGAAGCTTAAGATTATCAAGAGTTTATTTTCTGTTCCAATTAACCCCTGAAGATAGAATCTCTGACTTCCACTCCCAACTATTGTGTGGTTTTAACACTTCCTATGTTCTGTCTTTTATCCAGTGCTTGTCATCCCTCTCCCCATTCCTGTTGAATCTTTCCTCTGAGGGTTTGCTAATTTTGGGACTGCAGTCCTACCTCTGTTCATCGCAGCTTGTGATAGCTTCCTTCCTTTCATCTGTTTTGGCATTTGCAGTAGGTACGTTACCCAGGGGAAATAAGATGTGCTATATCATATTGTTTTCTTTATAAAGATACTATTTCTGCATTTAATTTTTTCCTCTTTAGATAAGAATGACATCTTATGCCTTTCCTGTGTGTCTCATGCCTAAGAAAGCTTACACAGTAAACAATAAAAAGTGTCTTCCCAGTGATGGTTAAGACTAGGTGATTGCCCATACTTTGCCTTATCTTAGAAAACAGTGGCTTTCATTTTGAAGGACTTTTAGTGCACTTGGATTAAGTTATATATACAAATAATTATTATATGTAACTATGTACATACAATGCATGTATTATATAATTTTATCCATATATTTATATCATATAAATATTATATAATAGTAAATATAAAATATCATAGTGATTTTATATAAATTGTATGTATTTTGGATATAAATTACTGATTGGATGGGGTGCATAATAAGGGAACCCAGAGCACAGATTTTGGAGTTACATTGGTTTGGAATTGTTTTGTAACTCACCTTTTAAAAGCAACTGTGAAGAAGCTTACATTGCTTTTCTAAGTTTTATTTTTCTCAACTATAAAATAAGTATATCACATTCCTTGCTGGATGGTTGTAGTCCAGAGAATTAAATGTCTTAAGGGCATCTGAAGCACAGTAAGTTCCAGTAAGTGGAGTCAATGAAAAGCCTATAACAAGGACACAAAACATCATAGGTATAGTCAGGCAGGGCAATGTGGAATTAAAAGTGTGAAAGATGAAGCTAGAACAATTAGTGTGTTTGAACTTTGCATCAATGGTCTGGAAAGCATTTTTGGAAGACGGAATGAGATGGTAAATGCCTTTTCCATCTGTTGAACATTGCTATTCATTGAAGTCTCAGAACAGTGGTATAAATTATTCCTTAGTTCTATAATTTACAGATATTGACATTAATTAGGTTTATGGGATTTATATGAATCAGAGCCAGGATGGAATCAACCCTATCTCATTCCAATAGCCATGTTTTCTACACATTGCTCACCTCATTCTTTACTCAGTTACAAATGTGAGTATACATCCTACATTATACAGTGAAGACTATGGGTTTTCTTTGTGGCTTCAAACATAACTCCATTTTCTTTAACTTTTATTTTTTTTTATTTTATTTTTTTTTATAGTTTATTTTTAATTAGTGAGTCAACGTGAGGGTACAGTTACAGATTTATACATTTTTGTGCTCATGTTTCTCCCTTACAGAGTTTGATAACCCATCCCTTCACCAGTGCCCATTCTCCACCACCAGTAAACCCAACATCCCACCCCCCCTTCCCAGTCCCGTCTCCCCCCACCCCACCCTGCCACTATGGCAGGGAATTCCCTTTTGTTCTCTCTCTCTGGTTAGGTGTTGTGGTTTGCAATAAAGGTGTTGAGTGGCCATTGCGTTCAGTCTCTAGTCTATATTTGGCCCGCATCATCTTTCCCCCACATGACCAACAACCACATTTTACTTGCTGTTCCCTTCTCTGAGTTGCCCAGAGTGAGAGAACAGCCTCCAAGCCATGGTGACAACCTCCTGGTACTTATTTCTACTATTCTTGGGTGTTCGTCTTATAGTCTATTATTCTATATTCCACAGATGAGTGCAATCTTTCTATGTCTGTCTCTCTCTTTCTGACTCATTTCACTTCATTTTCTTTAACTTTTAAAGAGCTCTGAAAGTATGGGTTAAGATGCTGGTTTCATATGTAAAAACCCTACAATTTGCTTTGAATATGTTGGGTTTTGAAAATATAGGATATTTTAACTCTATGGAATAGAAATTACACTTTGAAGTACTTATTTAAAATTTTGTTTTGTTTTATTTTTGAGTCACATTCAGCCGTGTTTGGGGCTTACTCTTGGCTCTGAGCTCAGGGATCACTCCTGGTGGGCTGGAGGTACAATATAGGGTGATGGTTGAACCTGGGTTGGCTCTCTGCAAGGCAAGTATAATACCTGCTGTACTATCTGGGCCCCATCTTAAAGCACTTTAAACAATCAGAAGGTTTATCTTGGAATGGAAGACAGAAGGCAGGAAAGATGCTCAACATAGTATACTTTTTTTGAATAATATGGGGACAGTAGGGAGGGGGTGGTTAGGGTAGACCCAGAGGGTCTCAGATCTTCTGGCTTGGTACTCAGGTATCACTCCTGGTGGTGCTCAGGGTATCATATGGGTACCAGGGTATCTAATCAGGTCAGCTGCATGCAAGGCAAATGCCTTAACTCTGCATTGTCTCTCTGCCCCTAAACATAGTATTCTAATCCTTGGAACTATGTTTGCTTTCTTTACAAATTTTCCATATTTCCATCTTTAGAGGGATTCCTATATTGACTTTGTCCTAAGGCAGGAGTGGGAATGGGAACCTGGTTAAAGCCAAGAGATCATATGATCTGGCCCTGACACATAACAGGACAGACAAGGATATGTATCTTCAGCTGCCCAAGACTGTCTTCCTGTATTGTATGGCCTGAGAATAATGTTATAAATATCAAAATGGCCTGTGACAGGAAAAGGTCAGATTTAAAAGGATATAAGAGTACTTGCCTCAGAATTTCGAGAGGACTGCTATTAGTAGCGAGTATAAGTGAATATTTTTCTCCTTTGTAGAACAATCATGGACTAAATATTCCTTCTTTTTAGTCTGATTGGGCAGGTAGGCTGTGGGTTCAACCCTGGATCAGTAGTTCACAATAAGATGGACCAGTGGCCAGCAACAATGATTGAATGCTTAAACCAATCATTGGCAAGAAAGATAGGATTATTGTAATTGGCTGACACTAAAATCAGGATTCATTTCTTTTTTTTTTTTTTTTTTTTTTTTTTTTTTTTTGCTTTTTGGGTCACACCCGGCGATGCACAGGGGTTGCTCCTGGCTCTGCACTCAGGAATTACCCCTGGCGGTGCTCAGGGGACCATGTGGGATGCTGGGAATCAAACCCGGGTCGGCCGCGTGCAAGGCAAACACCCTACCCACTGTGCTATTGCTCCAGCCCCAGGATTCATTTCTTTTTAAAAATGTTTTTTATTTTAATGAATCATTGTGAGACACATTTACAGTCTTACAGGCTTTCATGATTGTGTTTCAGTCAAACAATATTCAAGTGCCAATCCCTCCACTAGTGCCCATTCTCCATCCCCAGTATTCCCAGTATCCCTCCTCCCACCACCCCCTTCCACCTCCTGCCTCTGTGGCAGGCCCAAGGATTCATTTCTGGTGTCAGGATTTATATCTAAGCAAGGGCTTCTTAAACTCTTTTCCACTCAGGAAACTTTTTCATCTGGGATTGTTTTATGTAACCCTGAGTATATATGTATATAAAATAGATACACAGATCTAACATTTAGTGATAACAAATAATAAAGAAATTTACTTTAAAACAAGGATTGGAGCAAATGCCCAGCGGGTAAGGCATTTGCCTTGCATGAGGCCGACCCAGGTTCGATTCTTCTGTCCCTCTCAGAGAGCCCGGCAAGCTACCGAGAGTATCCTGCCACACTGCAGAGCCTGGCAAGCTACCTGTACTGTATTTGATATGCCAAAAACAGTAACAAGTCTCACGATGGAGACGTTACTGGTGCCCACTCAAGCAAATTGATGAACAATGGGATGACAGTACAGTGCTATAGTGCTACTTTAAAACAAATTTATAAAATATTACTCAGAATCACTTAGGGTCTCAACCACAGTTAGAAGGAAGGATGTAGACCAGTGTGTCCACCATGGCAGCACCGCCTTCTAGGGGGTACTGGAATAATTCAGGGCAGGGTAGTGTCTCTGGTGAAATTGTAGGGAGCTTCTTTTCTTCTTTTTTAAAGATTTTTTTTATTGAACCACTGTGAGATAGACCCTTAAAAGTTGTTTATGAATAGATTTTAGTCATACAGTGTTCTAGCACCCACTCCTCCACCAGCGTACACTTCCCAGCACCAGGGTCCCTAGTTTCCCTCCCATCACATCCCCCACCCCCCACACACACCAGCCTTTAGCAGGTACTTTTCTCCTCTCTCTCTCTTTTTGGGCATTGTGGTTTGCAGTACAGACACTGAAGTTTATTTACCTACTTTTAACACTCAATTTGTATCCAGCATGATCATTTCCAACTATTATTGTCATACTGGTCCTTTCTCTAGTTTACTTACCCTCTGCCTCACACACACTTGTAGTACATTACAACCATTGACCAGTCCTCCTAATCGCTGTTTTCTCTGGTCTTTAGGGTGCTTTTAGCTTGTTTATTAAGAGAAGGTAGATTTCATGGATGAGATTAAGTGATTTTCTTTTTTAAACAGGGCAAAAGGGAGCTGGAGAGATAGTATAGCAGGAAAGGCACTCGCCTTGTATGCGGCCAACCTGGGTTCAATCACCAGCACCCCATATGGTTGCTTTGAGTCCACCAGAAATTATTCCTAAACATAAAGTCAGGAGTAAGCTCTGACCACCTCTAGGTGTGGCCCCCAAATTAAAATAAAATAAAATAAAGAGAGAAATAGTCTAAATAAGTTTGGAAAACTCTGATGAAGACCAGATGAGGAAATAAGGGAAATTCTAAATATGTACTTTTTAGTGTTGTTTAGGCCCAGTTTGCATCCAGTCAATTAAAATGGTGCTAGCTATAAACAGTGGTAAACCTGCTGATACCTAACCACATGCAAATTTGTCTGTGGAAGAAGAGATCATGGATAATGGCAGCCAAGAGTGATTGGCTGGTGTGACACGTAGCTTCCTGAGTGTTAATGTTAGACAGCAAAAGTAGTCTCCTATCCCAGTTTTCTTCAGAAAGCTCATTATCTGAGGCCATAATGATTAGATAATCATACTTTTAATTTGCTCTGCTTAAGTTAATCTTGTCTATAATACGAAAACAAATATAACCCAACTCAACCAGCTCCAACTCTGCTCTTGTGTGGGGATATGAAAGCAAGTCAACCCAAGTTGCAGTCCTGTTTAGTGCCAGAAGACAAAGTTCTACACATAGCCTAAGTGAGTACATCTGGCCCTGCCTCGAGTGATCTCCCATTTCACATCTCAATGAATAGCTTTAACAGGTTCTTAACCAGGCTTTGCTCCAGTTAATTCAATCCTTACAAGTCCAACTAAATGGGAGAATAATCAGTTTAAATTAACTACAGGACTGATTACAACAGATTTTAGGAGCTATACAATTATATCACTCTCAAATCCAGGCAGTAACACAGTTGATATATACAATTATATCACTCTCAAATTCAGCAGATGAGATTATAGAGCAGCATATATATATATATATTCATATATCTGTCACTGTCATCCTGTTGCTCATCGATTTGTTCAAGCGGGCACCAATAACATCTCTCAATGAGATACTTATTGTTACTGTTTTTGGCATATCCAATACGCACGGGTAGCTTGCCAGGCTCTGCCGCAAGGGCTCAATACTCTCGGTAGCTTGCCGGGCTCTCCAGGAGGGGTGGAGGAATCGAACTGGGGTCAGCCACGTGAAAGGCAAATGCCCAACCGCTGTGCTATCGCTCCAGCCTCTATATTTATATTCATATATATTTGATTTCTAATGAGCTTATCAATTTTTTTGATCTACTCTTCGTTTTGAAAGTGCTTATAGTGGCTTAACATCAATGTGTTCTGCCAATTGCTTTAACCTTTCATCAAGACATCTTGTTTGTGCTATTGATTTGGACTATCAGTGCAGAGTCTGTAAAATAATAAGGTTTTGGCCTCCTCTTAATTTTGCAAGAAGATTGAAATCTTATGTGTTCATCAGGTCGATTTTTTATTGGACATACAAGGGTGTGTATGTCTTCGAGTGCTGGTTATTTGCCAACTCATCTGGAAAGAAGAGTTTCATTTTGCTATTATTTTTTAAGAGAAAAAGAGGAAACTCAATTGCTAGGATTTATGACATAGAAATTCAGAGTAACCATTTGTACAACCTATATTGAACAGTTCAAATTAGAACAGAAAAGTAAACATTCTCATTGGCAACGTGGCTACATGAAGGAACCCAGGAAGTCTGTATTTTGCTTCTTGCTTTGCAGTGACTGGCTGTGTGACCTTGGTAAGCTAATTAACTTCTCAGAACATTAGCCAGCTCATGTAGAATTTCTCTAGGCCAGCAGTGGTGAATACTCCTGAGTACAGGGACCAGATATAAAATGTTTGTGAGTGAAGAAGACTTGAAAGAAAATAGACAACACAGTAAAGCATAAATCCAGCAAAACCTCCACTTTAGCATGAGTGGGAGAAAGCAACGTCACTGTGGTCAAGTGTAGCTCCTCTTACTGGACATGACCCACTATGTAATTTTCATCTGAATGCAGCACTCTGCATTCTCTGTGGCTGGATCTTCACTTTTTATTTTGAGAAACCCCCAAATCTAGACATTGATGCAAATCTTTGAGTTCCGAAATGTTGGATCAAGCAATAAAAACTAAGGCAGACCAACACTTTGAACAAGATGTTTTTCCTCTCACTGAGTTCAAGGCTGGTAACATCTAGATAAGATGTACTCTGAAGTTGTTCCAATACAGAAGACTGTGTGGCTTTGAGTGTAATGTAGACTACCTCCTTCTAGTCACACTAAATTAGAGTAGAAGATGTCTGAGTAGCCTTTTGGTTTATCTCTTGTGCATCAGCTCTCTCAGTTCTTGACTAACCTTTTTTTAGCCATTCTACAAAAGAAACTGTTCTTAAATGAATTCTTTCAAGCTCTTGCTTGTACCAATAAGAAAACCCTCATTTAAGAGCTGGTGAGATATTATAGTGCCTAGGGCACTTGCCAAGGATGCAGCCAACTCAGGATCATCCCTGGCGCCTCAGATGGTCACCTAAACCCTACAAGAAATGAAGAAATGATTCCTGAGTGCAGACCAGGAGTAAGCCCTGAACACTGTCGGGTGTGGTCCCAAAACCAACCAACCAAACAAAAGAAACCCGTCATTCAACAACTCTTGACAGGTTTAGTTCTGTCATCTGGAGAAGCAAAACACATGGCTGGTCTCTTCTGCTTTAGACCCAATGTGCTCCCATTCCACAGCCCATGCCATACAGCAACCTCCTGCAGAGTCTAGACTTCCAGAGGTCTCATTTTTCAAGACATTAGATGAGCTAAGACATCTTCGTAAAGGGAAATTCAAATGGCATGCCTCCTGTTAGTGTGCTGCAGGTGAGACAAAACTGTGGACTGCTTGTCTCTAAGCCAGAGTTTCTTGCCTTAGAGGAAAGAGGAGGAGTGGGAGAAGGAGTGGCCTGGTGAGTCACAATTATTCTAGGGCAGATATGAGATGTGGTGTCTGACACATAGCTCCATAATAGGAAATCCTTGCCCTCTAGAAATATCAAACTAGAGCATCATTTTGTCTGGGAGGGGCAGCCCTGTCTTCTGTGTCTACTTTTCATCTCATTTTAATGTTAGATTTTTGTGAGTATTTTGTTGAGGCCACATCTGACCATGTTCAGGGGCTACTCCTTGCTCTGTAACTCAGGGGTCACTCATGGTGTTCAGGGCACAACATGCAGTGCTAGAGATGGAATTGGGGCCAGTGTCATGTGAAGCACATTAACCTCTATCTCTCTGACCACTGACTTTAGACACTTATTTTCTCCTTGTACAGGAGTGATGTGTAGTTTCTAACTCCTGCTCAGTCTGTGTCCTTATTGCTAGGTACTGGAAAACAGCAGCAGACAAAGGACCTTTGCCTGGCTGCAAGTGGGTGGGGAAGTCACTGATTCTTGAGTTGTACTGAGTATAGATCAGGAACTGTTTGGCATATATGCTGGACTTAGGGAAGTCTAGAGCAGAAGCAGGGAGACTCAGCCAATGTTCATAGCTATCTCCCTATCTCCCCCTTCCTGTCTCTCTCTCTCTCTCTCTCTCTCTCTCTCTCTCTGTATGTGTAAAACTCTTCTTTCTAAATATGACCCTGCATTATAGTAGAGTTTTCATGACATCCTATGTGGGTAATCTTTCACATGCTCTGTGATTAGACCCATAAGGCCAGAACAGGGAAATTAACTAGGTATAATAAATAATATAGAATCCAGTGAATATTTAGGGTCTGGTAATGATGATAAATTAGGTTTGAAATGTTCCTTGAGGAGATTGTGAGATTCTGAGAAATGAAGCTAAGAAGATTGATTAGAACCTATTGCTGCTCAGAAAATCTACAGCAAAAATTACTAGGAGGTATTGCAGGCTAATAGGAATGGTGAATACAGTCCTGCTTGGCCTCTAAAAGCCAAATGGGTGTAATCAACAAATGTCATTGCTCTTATGGGTAAGTGCATAGGAGAGTAAGGGACACCCCACAGCACCTACAGTGTGGGTGTGTGTTGATTTGATTGGCAAGAGCAATGAATGAACTTTATTTATTCCCCTGTGATTTGCCACAGCTGGCTTGGTAATTTACAAATAACCAAATAAATCACAAAATACAATTTAAAACAGATAATGCATAATTTTTATGCAAAATTGCATAAAATACAATTTTAAACAGATAATGCATAAATACAATTTAAAACACGCAATGCATAATTTTGAAGGAATGACCCCCTACTAAAGAAATGAAGGTTATGATTTACAGTACATGCATTATTAAAAAAAATTATTCTTAGAAGAACATATTTGCTTTTCAGCTCTTGGAGAGAAGATTCACATACCACCTTTTTGTCCAGCTGTTTTAGATGGGGTTATGTTAAGTGTTTATGATAAATTACCCAATTCTTTCAAAATCTGGCTTGGTTCAGGATGTCTTAGTGGTGGCATGAAATGTCAACTCTTTTTGGAATTACATGGGCAGAATTTAACTCTAATACTGAGGCATTTTAAAAATAAAACAAAATAGGTCAACGAGACAATATAGTGGGTAAGGAACTAGCCTTGAATACCAGCTAACTTGGGTTTGATCCCCTGGAAATACGTGTGGCCCCCCCAAGCAGCACCATCAGTGATCCCTGAGCTGGGTCAGGAGTAAGCTCCAAGCACCACTGGGTGTGGCCCCCAAACAAAACAAGCAACAACAATAAAAATAGTCAGACAAAGCCATGATCATTTGTGAATGGAGAAGAAGGCATAAATAACAAAGTAATGTCAGAGAAAATCAAAGGTTAATATTCTTCAAACCAGGAACCACTTGTGATGTAAAAGGAACAAGTTGACTGTGGAATCTTAGGCAAGATACTTAACACCTCCGAGATTCAGGGTTTTTTTCCTTAATTTTTATTGAATCACCATGTAGAAAGTTACAAAGTTCTCAGGTTTATGTCTCAGTTATACAATATTCAAACACCCATTCCCTTCACCAGTGCCCATATTCCATCACCAAAAACCCTAGTATACCCCCCGCCCCCGCTCCCTCACCCCCAACTGTATAACTGATGAATTTCACTTCATTTTCTCTTTACCTTGATTATGTTCCATATTTCAACACAAAACTCACTATTGTTATTGGAGTTTCCCCCCAAGAAAGACAGCCCTACTACCAAGGAAGCATTTGATAATTAGTTTTCCATTTCCGAGAAAGAAGAGATATGTAGCCCTACTGCTCCAAGTACATAACTCTTTTTTTTCTTTTTCCTTTTCCTCTTTTTTTCCCCCTCATCCCCCTTCCCGCACCTCATAGTATGGTGGATGCCACGCCGCATTTCTCCCTGAAAATGGGAAACAACCAAGAAAAAGGGATATTTCCTCTTCTCGGCCGGTGTGGGGCTGTTACTTAGTTCACAGTCCAGAGAAATGGCTGCTACTTTAATAACCTTCAATATTTTAACAAAAACTCACTGTTATTATTTGGAGTTTCTCCCCCAAGTCAGACCTGTTAAAAAGGAACCGTTTCACATTGCTGACGATTATATATGTTAAGTCTATAACATCTGTTGCGTCCGCACGGTTTTGGATTTCTGTATAAAGTCCAGGGAAAATTCTGCCAGAAATTGCATAGCCCAGCTCACAGTCCCAGTGCATTGCTGTAAGAAGTCTCTGGAATCAGAGTCTTTAGGCGCAGAGGGTCCGTTTCACTCTCAGCAGCTCCGAATTTATCTGGGCTGAGGGCGTGCCGGTTACACCCACTTCCCATGATTCCCTAGGAGCCCCAAGTGTAAAAATCGTATACCTCTAGGTTAGGAGTCTCAGAAGATGGCTCCTGCCACGTGGATGTTGCTGCCGCCGCCATTTTCTGTGCAGGAAAACAGGGTGGGGAGGAAAGATCCACCCTCGGGCAGCACAGAGTTGTAGCCCAGTTCACAGTCCCAGTACATTGCTATAAGAAGCTGTGCTGGATGCCCGGATGTGTTAGGTCTCTGGATTCAAAGTCTTTGGGTGCAGAGGGTCCGTTTCACTCTCAGCAGCTCCAAATTTATCTGGGCGAGATTCAGGTTTTGTCTGAGTAAAATGAAGTAAAACAAATTTGTATCTAGTGGAAATTAAGGGAGATAATGGGTGTCTGGCACATGGTGGCACAGAGGGGCACAGATCTTCCCAACTGATGGCCTTGTGTCTTTACATGTATTTTTTTTTCAATCTTCCATAATGAGCATTTGCTCTGTGTTGGTTCGTGTACAGAACCAGAAAGTCAGAGAACATTTTCTAAAACCATAGTGACAGATGGCCTGGCTCAATCCAGCTCTCTAAGCCTGCGTTTGGAGCCCACAGAAAGTGATGGGAGCGTATCTGAGTGTCGTGCTTCAGGGAAAGTGTATGGTGTGAGACACAATCCTTACTCCTCTTCCATCTGGACAGGGTGTGTTCCAGTACCATCTCTTCCCTCTACTGCTATGTTCAGAGTCAGAAGAAGTCATGCTGGTGAACCAGGTTCCAAATTCGACTAGAAATGCATAACATTTTTGTTGTTTTTTTAAAAAAAATTCAAAGAATGACTAGAAATGTATAATCTGTATAGATAAATTATCAGATAAAACAGGATATCAACGTGTGCTTAATGGCTAGAATTGCCAAGAAACACGAGGTGAGGTGAGCTGATAATGGCTTTCCGGATTTATGGGAGGATAAATAATGTAGAGAGTGAGTCAGATTCATCTACAAACAGATTTCAGAGAATCCGACTCAAAGCTAGGGAAGTGTTGGTGAAAGAGAAAAAAATATTGCTATGATGCTGTTTTTACTGCTAGAGAAATCTAGAGCTGTGGAAAGCTATGTTAAAAAAATAAATCACATCACAGATCTATCTCCAGATGGAAAGGGAAATTGAAAGTTAAAGAGCAACTTCCCTCTTGGACTGAGTTCTATTAATCAGCTTCCATACTGGGAAGTCTGTTTAAAGATTGGCCCATTAAGCCTATTGTGAGTTAATGAAGCCCTTCTCCAATGGGCCATCCCTTTGTGTGATTCCACTGTTTGACAGGAAGTGGATTATCATGAGAAGAAGTCTCTTGGGTGAACAGTGGTGTGTCTCTCTAAAGGTTTCTAAAAATGAGTGCTGTCTTCAATTGGCAACAAATTGTGGCTGATTGAGGGCACAAGAGGTATTTTATGACAGAGAAACGTGCTGTTAAGTTTCTCCCCTCTGTTTCTGAAAGTTGATGCAACAGACAACTGTCTTTGGAATGTGAATCAATGTATCAGAACCCTAGAATGTTCTAATTGACTACTTTTTTTGAGGTATGTCAGGGTGAACTCATGATCCACCATTAACATCAATTAGCTTAATTAAGTTATCTTTGTTCTGATGAAAAACTAATCACAGTACCCCACTTTATTTTCCTTCACATTTGTGTTTTCTTCCTTGTTTTCATCTTTCCTATTTTCATCTTTCATCCTCTCCTGTTTTCATCTTTCTTCCTTCATTCTCTTTCTTCTCTTTCTCCTTCACTTCATTCTCTTCTTCGCTTTCCCCCTCCCCGCCCTGCCTTCCTCTCAATATTTATCTGATAAAGCACTAGACTCTGGAGTTACATCACTGTATCACTGCCATCCCATTGGTCATTGATTTACTCGAGCAGGCACCAGTAATGTCTCTATTACATTCAGCCCTGAGATTTTAGCAGCCTCTCCTTACTCGTCTTTCCCAATGATTGGAGGCTCTTTCAGGGTCAGGGGAATAAGACCTACTGTTACTGTTTTTTTACATACTTAATATGCCATGGGTAGCTTGGCAGGCTCTGCCGTGCAGGCAGGATACTCTCGGTAGCTTGCCGGGCTCTCTGAGAGGAGAGTTACGTAGCAAACACAGAAAAAATTCTTACCTTATTTGATGATATATCTGCACTTCTCTTCTTCTCTTTTTCTCTCTCCTCTTCTCACTCTGTCTTTGTAGGGGAGATTGGCACTGTATATAAATCTGATTGTATGTATACATAGAAACACACATTTTAATTAATTTATTTATTTTTATTTTTTGAATCACCGTGAGAATAGTCATAAAGCTTTCCTGTTTAAGTCTCGGTCATACAATGATCAAACACCCATCCCTTCACCAGTGCACATTTACCACTACCAAGAACCCCATTATACCCTCCACCCTACCCCTCCCCCTGCCTATTTGGCAGATGATTTCCACTTTATTCTCTCTCCACTTTTATCACATTCAATATTTCGACCAAAGTCCAACCATAACTATTTGGACTTTTCCCCAACAATCAGACCTGTCGAAAAGGCACCATTAGATAATTTGTTTTCTATTGCTGATTATGAAGAGCATATGATGTCACATGGCCGTGTATTTATGTTCATTTCAATGTACATGTCAGTCTTTTTGCTATTAAAAAGTAGATCTTACAATCAATTAGATATTAGAAGATGAATTAGGGGTATTTAAGACCTCCCAGTTTTTCTCAGGACTTTCCATGAACGGTAAAATGGGACTAAAGGTGAGTTGCCTTCTACCTGATTTCATATGTATGGTTTAGGGCAGCCCCAGGTAAGGCAGTTTAATGGAAGTCCTAGGGAGTAGGAGGCAGCTGTTTCTCAAACTCCAAGTTCTCTGAAAAAATTATAGGAATCCCCAGGACATATGCAGCTCTTTAGTATCAAAGATACTTCTGGATTGTTTCATGGCAGGTCAGTGCTAGAGGCCACTGGAGCTTGCCTTGATTTGGGTCAGTGGTC
Source organism: Sorex araneus (assembly GCF_027595985.1). NCBI lineage: Eukaryota > Metazoa > Chordata > Mammalia > Eulipotyphla > Soricidae > Sorex > Sorex araneus. The sequence goes on along the minus strand of NC_073313.1, from coordinate 171,121,416 downwards.
TCAAGGTGCGCTCCATGTTCTGGTTTGCCCACTGCTCTCATCAGTCAGATTCACTTAGCATTCTTATGGTATTTGCTTTGTTATCTTCCAGGTTTAGTATGGTTAGTTTTTCTTTTTTCTTAATTTTTACTGGAAGGGCACTCTTGGCAACTCGGGGGGCAAGGACTTTGTGATACTGGGGATTAAACCCAGATTCTAGTGAATGAAAGGCATGTGTTCTACATCACAAGCCAGTCTTGGCCTCAAAAGTTTCTTATCACCAATCTATAGAAATCTTCTTAGAGAATCATTGAATCAATGATAAAGCTTTTCATCATTGATATTTTCCTAATCAATATACATCAAAAGGATAATCATCATAAAAAGGGAGTTCAGAAAACATTGTTTTAAGTGAGTGTGTTTTATCTCCTTTAAAAAGATTTTGAACTTTAGTTTTCTGATTTATCTTAATCAGTTCAAGGATAAATGATCTCAGTCCATAGCATACTTACACTATGCTATGTGTTAAGTAAAATGAAATATCCAATGGAATAATAAATGTAGACAATGATTATCAATAGTACCACAAATGCTAGGTGAAGGTGGGAGAATTTTGTTTGGAGCATAGGTTGATGTCATCTGATTATCTGATTATCATAAAAACAGGAAAACCAGGTAGCTTCTACTTGCTGATTGAGTCATGGTGTTATATATGGCACCTTATTGCTAAAAATATTGAATGGTAAGGGATCTAGGGTTTTAAATCCAGTAAGGAAATAGGTGCAGACCAGATATAAAACAAAATAGCAGAATTATTTGTCATCATTGAAGGAAAAAGGAGATAATAGAGTTTATATTTTTCCAATTTTACATATTTAAAACTTTCTGTAATTAATGGTTAAAGTATAATAGGAACAAGTTTCAGCTTTTGTTTGAAGTATTTAGAAAAGTGAAGCAGAGGACATAAGTGATAGCAGAGACTACGCCTTTTGTGGATGGTGCCATATTTCTCTTTCATAAGGATGTATGAAAGGTCATGTAGGCTGTTGTCTGTGGAATTGGAGGTAGGACTCTACAGGCATAGGTTTGGGCTGTCTCATCTGAGAGAACCAAGGTCTAGAGAAAGAGGTGACAACTACTACTCAGATGGGGGAAAATAGATGCGCCATGTTAATTAAAGTTTCCGATGGTAATTGGTACTTAAGGCTTAAAAGTTTGTGCCAGATTCATTTGTTGAGTCCTACTGTCCAATGTGACAGAGCTATAAGGTGGGCTTCTGTGAGGTGAGTAGGTGGAGTCCTCATGCATGGAGTTAGTGCTCCTCATAAGAGATTACAAAGGAAAATTTGTGACCCAAAAGAAAGCTTTCACTGGACCCTGATGTTAGATACCCAGTTCCCAGAACTGAGAAAAATAGATATCTGTTAGTTATGAGCTAGCCAGTCTTTATTTTTATATAGTAACCAGAACATATTAATACATTAAACCAGGTTTATTTTTAATGTGTTTTCCTTTTCTGCTCAGCTTGAAACTAGGAAATATGAGCTCTCTTCAGTTATGGCCAGAATATCTGAGCAAAAGGTTTGAACTTAACAAATTTTCAATGGATTAATAATTAAATTTAAGTGAATTGGCTACAACCTTTGTTATGGTTAGGTAGTTAAGACTTCACAAATATCTAATGCAACAAATGAGTTCATCGAGATAAATTTTTAGTATTGAGGAAAAAAGGCTACTAGGAATTATGCCAGATAAATACAAATAATCTTCATTATAGTAAGGCACAGGGCTATTTAGAAGACGGAGTCACTGTACCAGCATTTCAGCCTCGTGAATTTTCATTATCAGTTCCTTGGCTATAACAAACAAGTATAACCTTAAAATTACTACTTACTTAGGGATAGCATTATATGAATGTAGATAAAAAATTACTTGCAAACGAGGAAACAAAAGGGTCCTCAATAAAATGACTTCTATCAAGTAATAAGGACAATAAGTTATTATTAAGGATCTTTGAGTTAGGTCACATTAATGAGACGTGTAGACAACTAAATGAGATTTTAAGTGAAAAAAAAGGTGAGGATAAGGATGAACATAAAGAAAAGTGGAAAATGGAAAATTAAGAAAACAAAGATGATGGAATTTTCCAGTATGATGGAAATTGTCTTGCCATCCTGTGGCAAGAGTGAAAGCAAATATAATGAGTTTGTCTGCTTTCAGTTTTAGAAATAAGACACAATTCTCAGATATGATATCTATCAGTGGTGTTCTGAGTTGTCTTCCAGCAGAAAATATAGGCCAAAAATAAGCTTCCAACTGCCAACCCCTCCTTGTAAAGAGGTGACATGCGTCTAGACCTTTTTGAAAACTGGTATTTGGTGACAATTTTCCTACCCTTGGATTTAGTGTGATATGTGGATTGAGTGTGATATGTGTGTACATATGCTTATGTCTGCTACAGTTCATAGGTTTTATGGCGAGCACTTTTCTTATCCATTTTAACATCTTAACATCTCACATTTTAACATCTCTGAAACCAAGAAGTGTATCAGGGTTTAATTGGCAACCTTTTTATTCCCCCTAATCACTCACAAAATTTCTTGCTTGTAAAACCCGACACACCATTTTGTCAGTAAAGAAGCATACAGCATCTGGTCCAGACAAGGTCAGACCCGAACACCTGAAGAATCTGCCGCCAAGTATTCGTCAATACATTGGCTCAGCTCTTCACATGCTACCTGTCTGAATGCAAGGTTCTGTCCCAATGGAAAACCAGCAGGACCGTCCTGTTGTACAAGAACGGAGACATCCATGACATTGGCAACTATCGCCCGATCAGCCTGTTTTCCATCGCGTACAAGTTATTCTCTTGAGTCATCCTGAATAGGATTGGCAGAACACTAGGTGAAGGACAAGCATGTGAGCAAGCCAGGTTCCGAAAAAAATTCAGCACGATTGACCATATCCACATGGGGAACAAGCTCATTGAGATTTCACGAGAGTTCAAGATGCCGCTCTAATGTTCAAAGAAAGCCTTTACAAAATTTATTGAATCACCATGAGATAGTTACAAGCTTTTATGTTTGGGTTACAATCACACAATGATCAAACACCCAACCCTCTATCAGTGCACATTCCTCACCACCAATATCCCCGGTATACCCTCTTCCCCTTTCCCACCTACCCCCTGCCTCCATGGCAGATAATATTCCCCATACTCTCTCTCAACTTTTGGGCATTATGGCTTGCAACACATACACTGAGAGGTCATCATGTTTGGTCTGTTATCTACTTTCGGCACATATCTCCCATCCCATCTGATTCCTCAAGCCATCATTTTCTTAGTGATCCCTTCTCTATTCCATCCTCCTTCTCCCCTCCACTCATGAAGCAGGCTTCCAGCTATGGGGCAATCCTTCTGGCCTTGGGTGTCAGCCTCATGTGATGCTATTCTATATTCCACAAATGAGTGCAGTCCTTTCAAAGAAGGCCTTTGTTTCTGTTGAGACTGAAGCAGTCATTGAAGCCCTAACCAAACAGGGTGTTCAAACTCAATACATCAGGATCCTCTGTAAGCTATATTACAGATACACCACCAGGATTTCACCATTCTACAAAGAAGTGATCATCAACATAGAGAGAGGGGTTCGGCAGGGCAACACTATTTCAGTGCCACGATTGAGAACATCATGTGATGATTGGAATGGGAAGGAATGGGAGTGAAGATAGATGGTTGGCAACTACACCACCTCTGCTTTGCTGATGATATCATTCTCATAACACCAAATATCAGCCAAGTGGCACAAATGCTGGCTAACTTCAACCATGAGTGTGGAAAGGTTGAACTGCAGCTGAATCTCACCAAGACAATGCTCATGAAAAACGAACTAGTTCCTGATGTTCCATTTGTCCTCAATGGAATGAACATCTCTGAATGCAGCAGTTATGTGTACCTGGGTCTAGAACTCAATGTGACAAATGTCCTGGCAGCTGAGCTGTGCAGGAGGAAGAGTACAGCATGGAACACCTTCAAGAGTGTTGAAGAAGGATGAAGAACCTCTGGCTCCAGGCACATCTTTTCAATGCTACTGTTCTTCCTGCACTAACACACACCTCAGAGACCTGGGCCCTACGAAAAAAGGATGAGAACGTTACTCGTGTATTCCAAAGAGGAATTGAAAGAGCTATGCTAGGAGTATTATGTTTCACTCAAGTGAGAGAAGGAATCCAGGGTTCTAACCTCTGTCAACAATCAAGAATCAGGGACACTGTCTTGTTTGCTAAGTGTCAAAGATCAGATGGACCAGACATGTAAAGCAATTCAGAGACGACCACTGGACTAGAGCTTTACCGACTGGATTCTATGGGACCTCAAAAGACCGCGTGGCCTCCCACCTACAATTTAGTCAGTCTTCTTCGTCAAGACCCTGAATGAATGGTTTGAGGCTCTTAGTGTTCTTGGAGTGAGTTGATACCATTGGGCTACACTAGCACGTGACATGGATGAATGGAGACATTACTGGCGCCCACTTGAACAAATCGACAAACAACAAATGGGATGACAAGTGACACAACTCACAAAATGCTACATATTTGGTCACGTTGTAAGTTGTAAATTTGATTTATTTAGATATGGAAAGGACAGGTGGTAGGGAGCAAGGAGGAAGAGGACAAGTGAGAAAATTTTATGCTGGCTCTGATAGTCTGATTTTGAAAAATTGTTCCCTTTTTGGCCCAATTGTCAGTGCTCATGGCTATTTCTGACTCTGGACTCAAGGGGTCACTCTGGGTGGTGCTTAGGGAACCATATTTGGTTTAGGGAATAGAACTAAGGTTGACCATACTCGAGGCGAGTGCCTTAATTTGCTCTCTGCCCTATCCACCCCCAGTGTCTTATTTTTAGACTTTATTTCCTACTGAATACATAGCTCTTTTGGAATATGTAGGACATTTTCTTAAATCCTTTGGATAGATTCATGCATCTATGAGAGTTATTAAACTCTTATTTCTAAATGTTCTTTCACTTTTTAAATTCTCTCACTTCTGTTCTTAACTTACAATTATGATTTAGCTTCAGTGCTATCATTGTATTTATAACATTTTTAAAGCTGCATATAACTTAGATCAACTGTTGTTTTAAGGAGATTTAACCATGAGTTCTTTTTGTTTGTTTTTTGGACCACACTTGGTAAAGCACAGGGATTACTCCTAGCTCTGCACTCAGGAATTTACTCCTGGCAGTGCTTGAGGGACCACATGGGATGATGGGAATCGAACCTGAGTCAGCCGCATGCAAGGCTAAAGTACTATCACTCTGGCCCCTAACCATAACAAGTTCTGAAAAAAGCATTAGAGCTGTACTACAAGGTAGAACATAGAACTTAAAACATAGAGCTATCCTTAATGTCTTAGAGAATCCCACTTCTGCTATATACAAACTTTGAGGTGTGCTAAAAACAGTCTTATGTTTCTATTTCTCATTCCTGTTTTATTATTCCTCATTTTTGTTTCCTTAGGCATAAATTCATGGTAGATACCAAGCAATTGTTGGCTTCAACTCATCATCTATGAAGTTAAGGAACTTCAATTTTCCCCTGCAGGAGTGAATTTCTTTTTTTCTTTTTCTTTTTTTTTTTGCTTTTTTTTTGAGTCACACCCGGCAATGCACAGGGGTTACTCCTGGCTCTGTACTCAGGAATCACCCCTGGCAGTACTCAGGGGACCATATAGGATGCTGGGAATCGAACCCGGGTTGGCTGCATGCAAGGCAAACGCCCTACACGCTGTGCTATTGCTCCAGCCCCAGGAGTGAATTTCTTTTAACCCTCATAACAATTTTTCTTTACCTTTGTACAGCTGTAAGTCTATGCATTTCCACTTAAATCTGAGGCTATTACTTACCATGAGTGTATTGGGTATGTATCAAACAGAGGAAAAGTGCAGCTGGAGCCTTGGTCCTGTCCTCCTCAGGTCAGGAGACATGAATGTTGAAAAATCAGGTAGAACAGGCATCTCTTAAACCAAATTGTATCTTGGAATGCAGCTAAACTCAAGTGAAAAAGTCACAAGTTTTAACAGTGATTATGTCGGCAAGAAAATACTATAGGAAATTATGGATAGGAGAGCAAAGATATGTCTCTGAATATTAGGTACTAAGAGTTTGGATAATAGGTATTTGAGAAAAAAAACAGCCACCTCAGTCTATTTATCAACAATGGGCAAAAATGTAGCAAAAAATGTTTATAATGTTAATTGAGCCAAATTAGTATAGGTAAGGCTTAATGATTTTGGATTTACACTCAATGCAAAAAAAATTGGTGATATTCATTTGTTTTCTTTTTAACTATCCTTTTATGCACACATAGAGTTAGAATTTCCATCAAGCCTTTTTTCTCTCCAGACACCAAAAATTGTCACCTCCCACTTGGAGAGATTTCATCATTGACAGAAACATAAATTTACTTATCCACTGAGACAAATGTTGACATTGACAAGAAGATAGTACCTTTTACCTTCAAAACTGTTTTATAGGAAACAATTTAAGCTAAAATAGCCCTTTACTTACATTTTTCTCAGCTTTATCAGAAATGATTACTCCTTTTACTACTCTGTCATGTCAACCTCATCTAAAATGCCTGAGAATGACCAGTTTCTGGTTTAAAATTGTTTAAAATCAAAATTAAATATCCATGAGCCTTAGAGTGGGAACACCTGTGAGGCCTTGGTTACAGTTTAGTGTCTGGTAAAGTTCTCCTGACAGTCATTCGAGATCAGAGGGGATGTGAAGGATGTCTTGGAACATTCCCTTACTCAATGTGCATTGTATGAAAGTCAATTCGAGGACTTGAAGGGAAAATGGGAGCTGTGCCATGTTCTAAAAAGGTGTCTGTGTGTGTGTGTATGAGAGAGATAGACAGAGACAGAAAGAGACAGAGACAGAGAGACAGAGAGGGGCAGAGAAAGACAGATACAGAGAGAGGGGATGAGGGAGAGGAGAAAGAGAAGAGAGAGAATTGGGAGAATTGGTTAGACAGCAGTCATGTAGATAACAATTCATGTAAATGAATGATATTGTTATCTACGATCTTTTTTAAAATATATGTCCCCCTGCCCAGTTAGAAATAAGTGAATTTCTAAAATTTTAAGTGATATTGAATTTTCTCAGAGTATAAATGCTATAACTTTTAAGGGAACAATGTTACCATATCTTACTCACCACCAAAGTGCCAATATCCTCTCCCATTGTTCATAGGACCCTTCTCTCTTCCCCCCCTCCCTTTGTCCCCTTGCATCACCTCATTTCCATCATCAGCGTTTCAGGGATTGTTTTCATTGGACATTTAATATAACCTTTCTTTATTTCTTTGTATACAACACATGAGTGAGACTATTCAGTATTTGTGTTTCTTCTGACTTATTTTGCTTAGCATGACACCCTTCAGTTCTGCGTTGTAAACAAAGCAAGATTTCCTTTTCTCATAGTCATTGTGTATATATAGTATTCCATTGTGTATATATATATATATATGTATATATATATATATTGCAATTTTGTTCTCCATTTATCTGTTGTTGAGCACTTGGGTTATTTCCACATCTGTTATTGTAAATTCCATTTTAGTAAACATAGGAGTGTATATATATTCTTAAATTAGTGTCTTGTGCCCTTCTAATTTATTCCTAGAAGTAGAATTTCTGGATATGAATTACTAGATAGGATATGACAGTCCTGTTTTTAAAACTTTTTTGGAAAAATCTCCATATTGTTTTTCATGGAAGTTAGGCCAAGTTTTATTCTTATCAATAGTGAATAAAGGTTCATTTTTCTTCACATCCCTCCCAGAAATTGTTTCCAAACTTTAAAAAACTTAGCCATTTTCACTGATACGAGATAATATGTCATTGTCATTTTGATTTTTATTTTTACCTGAAATCAGTGATTATTGACATTTTTCATGTGGTTTTTGAGCGTGTATGTGTTTTCTTTGGAGACATGCTTATTAAGCACTTCTTCCTGTTTTTTACTTTTGCACTGTTTGCTTTTGTTGCAGTTTTGTGAGTACTTTATGCACATCAAACATTTGCATCATATATGCATATATATCATATAAGAAATATATATATCTCATATATATGTATCCTTTATCAGTTGTATGGCATACAAGTATTTCATCCCATTAGGTAGAGTATTTTATATGTAGTCTTGTGTATGTGTGTGTGTGTGTGTGTGCATGCATGCACATGCACTCATTTTGATTTTGTTGGCAGTGGAGTTGAATAATTGACAACATCTCTGAAGTCAATATTGTGGAGTTCTGCGTATGTTTTATATGGTATTGTATGCATTTGGGTCTAATATCTAAGCATTTAGTAGATTCTGAATTAAGGTTTATGTATAGTTAAAAACAGTGGGCATTTTCATTGTTTTGTCTTTGCAGCTTGGCTTTTGTTCATTTGTGTTTTTGGCCACATCTGGTGATACTGAGGGCTTGTCTCTGACTGCACTCAGGAGTTACTTTGGCATTGCTTGGGGTATCATGTGGGATGCTGAGGATCAAACCTGGTAGGACCATGTGCAAGGTACATAAATGCCCTACCTACTATACTATCACTCCAGCCACTCTACAGCTTTTTTTGAAATGTAGCTTGTTGCTTGATGGGAGGCTTCTTTCTTGGCAAGAAACTTGAACTATGTTTGTCTCCAGATTGACAGGAACTATGACAACAAAACTGCTGACCTTTAAATTCTGATCCTTTGGGCTGAGAGATAGTATAGCACTTACCTTACATGTGGTGAAACTAGGTTTGATCCCCTGCACCCCAGATAGTACCTTAAGCCCCACCAGGAGTGATCTCAGAGCAGAGCCAAAAGAAGTCTGGAGCATACTGGTGTGGCCCAAGAACAAAATACTAAAAACAAAATAAATTCAGGCTCTTTCTGCACTAATTCTTTGGTGACCTTTGTTGAGTAACTTTTTTTCCTTAGTCTTAGTTCACTCATCTGTAATGTGTAAGTAATAATGATTCCAATTTCACCAGGGCTTTGGATAATTTGTTTAAATAATTCATTTAAATCATTTGGTTCCTGTCACAAAGTAAGTTCTCAATAAATGTTACACTAGCTTTTTATTTCTTCATCAATCATGTTGGTCTTTCTCATCAGACTGTGAACAATTAGACTGAGATGAGAATTTATTGTTTTCATCATCTTGCTCTTGCAGTTTTTGTTACCTCTTATCAACCTTGAATAGCCCTTAAGTCTGTATCTCTACTTGCTTCTATGATTTTTTAATTCTGATTCACTTCATTCCCTCTTAGCTTTCTTTGCTTCATTTAACATCTCTTGCCCACATGCCTGGCTGTCTTCTCTGGGGCCCCTAGGAGGGGATGGGCTCCAGCTTCCCTCCCTGCCCTGAGCAGATGTCCCGGCGGCCAAAGACCACCAGAACCTAGCCACAGCCATGTTCAAGGCCCCTCTCCACACGTTTGGACAGGCCTCACGCATGAAGGTAGTGGCAGAGGAACCCAGGTGTGTGTAATCCCATCAACGGCCAACATCCAGAGACTTAAAAGCAAGCTCCAGAAGCGCGCAGCCGCTTTGTGGCTGCTTGATATCTTTAACCTACTTTTACCTCTGGGAGAAACTCGCAAGCTACTGAGAGCTTCCTGCCCACATGGGACAGCCTCGAAAGCTTCCCATGGTGTATCTATATGCCAAAGCCAGTAACCAGCTGAATCTCATTCCCCTGACCCTGAAAGAGCCGAGAAGAAAGAGGCTTCTAAAATGTCAGGGATAGGACAAATGTAGAGGTTACTGAGACCGCTGGAGCCACTCGACGATCAATGGGATTTTGTGATCGTGATATATTTAGCATTTTTTTGGAATTTAGCATTTTATTTTATTTTATTTATTAATTTTTTATTAGTGAATCACCATAAGGGTATAGTTAGAAATTTACAAATTTTTGTGCTTGTGTTTCAGTCATACAATGCTCGAGTACCCATTCCTCCACCAGTGCCCATTCTCCACCACCGATGATTCCAGTATCCCTCCTACTCCCCTCCCGACTACACTCCCCCCCTCTGTGGCAGGGCATTCCCTTTTGTTATCTCTCTCCTTTTGGGTGTTATGTTTTGCAACAGAGGTATTGAGTGGCCATCGTGTTCAATCTATAGTCAACTTTCAACACACATCTCCCATCCCGAGTGGGTCCTAGAGATAACTAGCTCTCTAAACATTAGCATTCTCCTTTCTCTGTTATCCTAACTCCAAAATTTCTGTTTCCTGAACTGATCACTTCTGAGGCCGAGGCTCATGCAGTAAAGTTGAGTTCTCATAGACTACTAAATACTTTCAGCAATAATGAGTGGGAAATCAATACTGCTCTTTCCTTTTTAAAAAATTCAAATCACCCAAGTGTATGGCTCTACCATCCATCTCATTTTTTTTTTCAGTAGAAACCCAGTAATTACCTTACTTTTCACATCTGATCTATGGGCAAGATTTTTTGGTTTTGTATCTAGAAGATATCAGAGCCAACTACTTTCCTCCACGTCTGCTGCCACTATTTGACCCCTCGTTCTCTTGGTCTCTTTCCTGGAATATCATGGCAACTTGCTAATCCCTGTGTCTACCTCCAATTTAGATACTCCATTATTTTCCCCTTTTGTTTATTTTGGGCCTTCCAATTGGTGTTCAAAAGGCCCAGGGGCTCCACCAGTCATTCTCAGCTCACCTGCTCAGTGGTGAACCTAAGAACACAGTGCTTCTAGAGCCCTGAAGTTCTGGAAATATTTGAGCCACTCTTGCAAATTCTTGAAGCCTGGGGCTGGAGTGATAGTACAGTGGGTAGGTTGTTGGCCTTGCATGTGGTTGACCTGGGTTTGATCCCTGACACCCCTTATGGTTCCTGAGCACCGCCAGCGGTACTTCTTGGGGCCTCCAGGAGTGTGACTGGAAATGTTTGGGAGTACTGTGAAGCTGAATATAGAACCTGGAACAGATGCAGGCTCTATGGGTGCTAATAGCTGCACTTTTCCAGCCCCCAACATGTGCTGCCAGAAAAATCTTTAAGAGCATAATTGAATCATTTCTTCTCCATTTGAAATGTGTCATGGTTGCCTTGCACTAACATTAATCCTGAAGTTCCAGGGGAGCATGCAATACCCTGTGTGATAAGGCTCCTCCTGTTTCTAAAGCATCCTGAATGCCTCTGCTTCCTGCCTCCACCATTTCTCAGTGTAAGGGCATTTCAGCTTGTCACCTACTCCAGGATCTTTTTTCCTGCCTTGTTACATCATCAGAATCTCTTTCTCCCAGGCTCCACCATTATCCCTCAAGTTCTTTAGAGCTTTTCTTGAATGTCACCCTTTGACATAAGGTGTTATTCCCAGTTGCTCTCTGTTCCAGCCTTCAACTTGTTTCCTTTACAGCATGTAACTCACTTTAATAGACTTTCATAGGGCTTTTGGGTGCCCCTTCCTCTCATTAGAGCACAGGAACCTCATCTGGGCCATACAGGAACTACATCTGGGTTGTACACTGTGTCTCCAGGGTCTGTTATAGTGCCAGGTACATATTAGGACTCTGGAAATATATGAAGGATGAATGAATCTAACTGAGTTCTTAGTAGATGGGCACTGAATTCATCAACAAAGTTGGTGACATCTAGAGGTGTGTGATTCTATTTAGGGGCAGGATCATTGTCACCAAGAGATGAGGTGTTATACCCAAGCAGCATGGGAAAGGGAAAGATTGGTGTCTTTGGTACTGTGAGATAGAATTGTGGCTCTGCTTCTTATTAGTTGTGTGAACTTGAAAGCATTTCTCCACCACTAGCTTTAGATTTCTCATCAGCAAAATGAGGATTAAACATCTTTGTGTCCAAGTATATCATGAGGATCAAATAAAATTATGCATACAGATTCTTTGCATAGAGCAAGCACAAGGTAGGCATTCAATAATGACTTAATCTTTTTCCCCCTTTTTTTTTTAATTTTATTGAATCACCATGTGGAGGGTTACATAGTTCTCAGGATTATGTCGGTTATACAATTCTCAAACACCCTTCCCTTCACCAGTGCCCATCTTCCATCACCAACCCCCCCAGTATACCTGCCGCCCCCTCCCACCTCCCCAGTCCCCACCCTTGTACATGATAAGTTTCACTTCGTTTATGCCTTATCTCGATTACATTCCATGTTTCAATACACAACTCACTACCGTTGTTGGGGTTTCCCCAAAAAAAGGAGAGCAGTCCTATTGCCAAGGAGGCATTTGATAGTTCTCCACTGCTAAGAATATAGAGATATTAAGTCCCGCTGTTTGTTACATAACTTTTCTTTTTCCCCCTTGCCCCGCGCCACCGAGTTCACGCCTGTTTAGTAATCGCCACGCTGCCTGACAAGGGAAAAAAAAACAAAAAGGATGTTTATTTCCCGTCATCGGCAGGCGTGGGGTTCTGGCTTAGTTGATAGACTAGTAGAGTGTCTGCAAGCAGTTTCTGGAACCGAAGGGCTTGCGCTGGTATCGGCTCCGGCTCGAGATTCCACCAGCGTCCCACTGTTCCATGTACATAATTTTTCCCCTTATATCCCATTCCCACGCCACCAGGTCTGTTTGCTTAATGGACATCACACTGTAGTTGACGACACGCCGCGTTTCTTCCCGAGAAAGAAGAAAATTTCTTCTCAGCCGGCGTGGGGATATAGCTTAGTTCAGTCTAGAGAGATGGCTACCACTTTGATTGCCGTCAATATTTCAGCAACAGACTTACTATTCTTGTTAGGATCTCCCACAAAAGTCCGACCCATTAAAAAGGGACATATTACATATTGCTGATGCTAAGATGACATTACGTCCCGCGCGGTTTTGGGTTTCTGTATAAAGTCCAGGGAAAGTACAACCAGAAATAACATCACTACAAACTTTTACCCTTTTATGGTGCTCATAAGATGGAGAAGCCTAGAGAGAGGCTCGGCGTCTCCATTTTGCGCTCAGGAAAACCGCGAATCCTGCGCTGTGCTCAGGAGGGAGGAGTGGAGAGAGAGAGAGGTTAAAAGAATTGGGGGATGCCCGGTTCCCACTGTTTCAGCGCACCGTGGGGTCTCTGGTCCCATGCCGGAATTAGTTCAGTGGGCTGTTTGGAGTCCAAGGGCGCTTCCTTGGGCTCTTCCATCATGCTCGCTCCACAGCAGGGTCCAAAGGGAAGCACACGTGGGGGAGGTGGGTTTAAGTATCTATCTGCTGTGGGCGGGGGTCGCCGCCCCCGCCCCCTGGGGACTCCCGCAAGCGCGCGCGCGCCTCCCGTTTCAGCTGGATCGCCGTCTCCATTTTGCGCTCAGAAAAACTGCGGATCCTGCGCTGTGCTCAGGAGGGAGGAGTGGAGAGAGAGAGAGGTTAAAAGAATTGGGGGATGCCCGGTTCCCACTGTTTCAGCGCACTGTGGGGTCTCTGGTCCCATGCCGGAATTAGTTCAGTGGGCTGTTTGGAGTCCAAGGGCGCTTCCTTGGGCTCTTCCATCATGCTCGCTCCACAGCAGGGTCCAAAGGGCTCTTTTTCCCCCTTTTACCAAATGCAAAAATTCATAGAATTTTAGGCATCAGTGGGCCTATGAGAAAAGCACTTTTGGAGGAGAAAAGACTTCCAGGAGAGCTGACTCTCTCTCATTCTCACCTCATAGTCATGTTGTATTAGGGATCTCAGAATTGTGCAGAAAGAACATTTTTACCAGTAGTAGAAATCGCCATTCCTTGTGGGACACGTGAACCAGGTAATTGCCTTTGTTTATGCATCACTGAAGATGCAAATGAAAGAACATTTCTCAGATCCTTCTGTTAAGAAGAGAATTATATTTTGGGGTAAAACGTAGAGTCACCCCCACCCACCAATTTTCTCAGCCATGTTTTATAATATCTTCTTGACTCCTACCTGCATTATCTAAAAAGTCCCCTCAGGCAGTATTATAGCAGGGGACATCTATAAGCTCCTTGTCATATTTTTACAGGTGACATTGTATTATGTATCTGAAAATCTGTTGACTGCACTTTATCCTAATCCCCTTAGCATGTGGCTTGAGGTTTTCTTGAAAATTTAACTGCTTCTTCTCACTTGACTTCTGGACTTACATTTTCTCCCAGGTCTCACATTCTTACCATATTTCTAGTTCCTTATAATTATTGCCTTTCTAATTAATGCTGATTTTTTTTATCATCCTTCTGCTCTATGGTCCTCCTTGACTGCTGGTCCATCTTCTTGGGTATCCCATGTTCATCCCTACTCTCCCTGTGATTTCAGTTACAACTGTAGAGGACAGACCAGTCTTATTAGGTTTCCAGGCTTTCTCTAATGCCCAGTAACCTACATGTGCACAGCAATGATCATCCCAGGGGCAATCTTCAGTCAATAGGGTATTAGCAAACTGACCCTGGCTCTTGGAGTGAATAACTGCATTTGGCATCTGAGGAATGAGGGAGAAGTTTAAATTGACTGTTGAGGTCAGGGGGACTGGGAAAGTTGAAGCACTGATGCTAGTTATCAAGAGAGAGATCACAGACATGGGAGCAAGTGAGGGTGAGTGACCTCTGGGGATCATATTTCATCTTTGTATTTCCAAAATTTTGTAGAGAGCAGACATCTGATTGTTCACTGCAATAACCAGCCCATTTCTTCATGTGCCAGTGCCTTTAGGGGAAGTTGTTATGTTACTGTGGCTCATTGCAGCAAGTCAGGTGCAGCCACCATAGCACTGTAATATCTTCCTGGAGATATTGATAGATTTTTCTCTTTTAATATTTGTTCTATTGTTGCAAAAAGCATCAGTATCAGATTCATAAAACTTATTTCTTTGTCATTTGTCAAGCCACTTTTAAAAGTGGTTTGCTTTTGAGGGGCTATTGATCTTCTAGAATATCAGCATATATGTTATTTCAATAAACATCCTAACAGGTTCAGTCAACATAAGTTCTTTAGCTTCTTATATATTGTTTGTTTTTTCAGGAGCTCAACATTAGTTAATTCTCATGATGCTTAGATACGTATTATTTCATTTCGTGATTTCTGTGTCTCAAGTCTCTATATTCTCCATCATACTTTTATTTTATTTATTATTTTTTCTTTTTTTGGGTCACACCTGGTGATGCTCAGGGGTTACTCCTGGCTCTGCACTCAGGAATTACCCTGGGGCGGTACTCAGTGGACCATATGGGATGCTGGGAATCGAACCCGGGTCGGCCCCGTGCAAGGCAAACGCCCTACCCGCTGTGCTATCGCTCCAGCCCCTATACTTTTATTTTTGACAAGAACTATTTCACTTTAGATCGCTAAGACTTCTATTTATTTATTTATTTATTTATTACTACACTCTGGATGGATTGGGAACACATGAAGACTTTTGTTTGATCTGCACCTGCAGTTTAAATAGCTTGTGTATATGTGCTGACCCTAAAGTCCATCCCTTTCCCTGACATGTTTCTTCAAGTTGGAAATGTAATTCAGAGAAACAAAGAAGAAGACAATCTATTGAGAAGTTGTTTCATGAAAGACAGCCTTGGGTTCTAATTGCTCCTCCATTAGGACATTATGCATGAGGAGTCACAATGACATCAACCCAAAATCTCTCCCACCTCTCCCATAGATCCTTGAATAGAAAATGCATGGACTTCAGTCCAAGAGCTTGATTGAGTAGGGGGATGTTTGATTGAGTGGGGAAGACATACAGAGAGGAACTGAAATGGGCTGTAACCCTGACAGCAAACTCAGCACTGACTGGCCCTTTGAAAACAGCACCTTTTAACTAAGTGGGTGTCTTCAAGTAAGAGGCTGTGAGGCAGTGATACATTGTCTAGGAGGAGACTTAAGAGCAAGACTTCCAGTGTTAGATCTACCCAAACAGGAAGAAAGGAAGACCTGCCCTTTCTCTGCTGGCTACAGTCTGTATCTAGGGCTGGTGTGGACACTTCCTGCATGTGGACCGGAATGGGTGGAAGCTCCAGCAGAGGGGCTGACTTTATGAATATGCTCTGTTCAACTACCAGAAAGAAACCCCCCCAAGGATGGAGAAGGATGAGGGATGGACCTTCAGGTAAGTCTGAACCCCCAAAGAAAGTCTTGAATTTGAAAAGACCAAATTATGTTGTGTTCTTAAATTTTTCACTATGAGCATAAATAGAAGCCCAAAAGCTATACTGATTGTCACAAATAAATTCTCAAAAATGCTTTATATACTTAATTGATTCAAATATTATCAATTATTTTGATTTTGCCATTCAGTATATATAAAAAAGTTGAGACTAAAATGTATTAAACCAACCCACCCAAAGATACCCAATTAATAAATAGGTGCTGTTTTCCAAGCCAGATCTATTTCAGCTGATTATATCTGACTTCTGCTCTTAAAATCAATTCCAATGTATTAGTAATGCTTGGTGCTAGGATGGTAGTGGTGAGTTTTGTACATGTATGTATGTCCATTAACAATACTGTCTATAAGTGCATCTTTTGGCTGCCTGATTTTGCGCACCATTCCTGAATGAGTGATTCCTCCTTGCAGATGTTTTAAACATAACTAGGCTGGTATTTACCTGCTGCTCTCAATTGCTAAATTGTTCCTAAATTCTGTGCTCCTGAATATTCTACTTCTGCCCCACAGTCTCCCATCCACACCAATCCAAGCCTCTAACACCACTGGGGATAGATAACTCACTAGACTAAATATTCTTTTGTTCTGTGGCTGTGGTTGTCCACTGCCTAATCTGGTGCCTTTGGAACTTGACTTCTTTGCTCATCTATTGTTTTCTCAGCCCTGCATATGCTTGTTTCTTCAACTTGCTGCTACGATTTCGTAGCCACTCGAAATCAGGCCATGCAATCTGTTTGGCTTTTGCTCATCCCTGATGTGTTTCTTTCATCTCCCATACAATCTCCACCACCTTCATGCTTTTGGCTCCCCTAGTACTAGGACCTGCCACTCATTTCTGGAGATCATCCAGTACAGTGGGATTGAATGGCAGTGAGTTTGCCTTCCACTTAGAATAACTGGCTGAGATCCAGGTGGTTTTGTGATGACCTTGGCGTGCCATTCTCTATTAAGTTTGATTGTTCCTGGCATGGATGACATTGCCTTGCTATAGAAAATTGGGTTTAACATGAGCATGGAAAATGGGTTCACTGGTGAGTCAAACAATGGGGTTTAAAAAAAGTTATAGAAACCAGAGTAATTTAGTGCTGGACTTTGAAAGCATTACTCAAACTCTTTTTTTCTTGCTCATTTAGGATTTTTACTCTGTTTTTGCAGTCCCAAGATATCATCAGAAAGAAAGCAACAGAAATCGTAGATATTCTTAGGCAGATAAACATGCATTTTGAGTATTGGATTGCCTACATTTTTGGATAATATTGGTAAAGTTGCTTATTTATTTAGGCTTTCACTTTTCGCACTTGTAAAAGGAAAATTAGTAATAAAATTACAATAATACTTAGTGCAAATTTACTATATGCCAGCAGTTGTGCTAAACTCTTTGATTATCCTAACAGCAAAATAGTAATGCCATTAATTTGTCCATCTATTTTTTGGGAAAGGAAATTTTGAGATCTTAGCTAACCAAATTCAGATGGTTTGTGTAAGACTAGAGCCAATACACTCAACACCTTTATTGAAAACCACAACACCTAATCAGAGAGAGAGAACAAAAGGGAATACCCTGCCATAGTGGCAGTGTGGGGTGGGGGGAGACGGGACTGGGGAGTGGGGGAGGGATGTTGGGTTTACTGGTGGTGGAGAATGGGCACTGGTGAAGGGATGGGTTATTGAACTTTGTAAGGGAGAAACATGAGCACAAAAATGTATAAATCTGTAACTGTACCCTCACATTTACTCACTAATTAAAAATAAACTATTAAAAAAAAGACTAGAGCCAATAGTTCCACTAGTCAGTCAACTTTAAGCCTGTACTATTTTCACTTTTTGCCTCTCCTATTAACTAGTGTAGGTGAAGTTCCTCATTCAATTCCAGCATGTACTAAGTATTCAGAGTTGGATCTCCTAGGTTGACATCCTGAGTCAACATGAGGTCAGATTTTGGAGTATCCCAGGTCTTTAAAAATAAAACCCACAGGTAGGCTGGCTGTATCTGTCTCGTCCACCTCACATCTGAGGCTGTAGGCTGTAAGCTGAATCTTTCTTGGTGTCGCTGTGAGCAATGAAACTGTAATTTATGATCTCTGGCTCTCTTTTTTGAGCCTCTGTTCCTATATCCCATCAATCATTGTCACTTTAAATTTTTGTAGCGTCTTACAAAATCAACCTCTGCTGGTATTTCTGTTGGTTACAATTCCTGCAGTGAAGAACTGTGTCTATATTACCTTTTAGAAATGGCATTTTAACATGTAGACTCTTAACAGCAAACCCTCAACCACAAGGACACTTGCAATTATATCAAGCATCACCAAGATTAATGTTTCTTTGGACCTCCTACCAGACGTACTCACTCTTTGCTGAGCTTACTGATCTCAAATTCTGCCAGGCCAGATGGGAGCTTAAATGGGGAAAAAGACCAGGTGGGTGACAATGAACTTAGACTGTGATTCTGACCTTTCCAAAAAGGAAGATGGATCCTTAGTTCTGGGTAAATGTTGCCATGCTGGACTGCAGGCTCACTTTTGTTAGATCATCACATTTCTCAAGAGAGAATATAGATTTGCATTTTTATGCACAATTTCCCAGTATAAAAATGTTAGCAAGTAATTTACACTAAAAAAATTCCTCAACTTTGGGCCCATAATATAGCACTTGTTTTTACATTTTCTGACTTAGCTCTTTTAGATCACTGTGGGAACAACACATAATAAGAACAGGGTAAGTCTTGGCCATGGGAGAATGGATATAATTAAAGGTTTGTGTATCAGAAATCTCTACAGGACCACTGAAAGGCCACTGCTACTATCAAGAGGCAGCCTGGAACTCCAAAGGGCTCACCAATGTGACTGTACACTAATTGCCACGACATGCCACGACTCCATGCCAATTCCAGACTGTGGTCACTTTTTGGTTTTTGGCTTTAACATTCCTCGTGCTCTCTTCTGACTTCATATTCTGGACTCAGTTGACTTATTTTTTCCTAGGTGCTTTCTCTTTTGGCTTGGTGATCTCTGTGTTCTTTAATAGAGGGAACTCAGTTGCTGATGAATGTCAAACTGAGCCTTCTCCAGCTGGTTTCAGGAGTCCCTGAACTTCAGCTCATCTCCAAGCACTCTGTATGTGATTCCTTCCACAACTCACAGTACCAAAGTTCCTGCGCTACCCCCAAACCAAAGAGTTCTAGTCATTTCTTCTTCCCCTCTCTCTTTGTAATCATAACCACCAAGATTTTTTGTTAAAATTTTTTTTAATAGGTGCCAACCCCTGTGGTGCTGAGAAGCCCTGATCTCACTCCTACCAATGTTTGGTCCAGGGATGTTGTGGTGCAGGCACAAAGGTGTGGGTCTGAATACTTGGGGCTTGCAGTCCACGAGGGCTATAACCAGTAGTGCTGAGGAGTGGAGATACGATGCCAGGAATTGGAGACAGAGCTTCATACATACTATACATATATTCTTACTACTTAAACTATGTCCTTGTCCCAACCACCATAGTTTTGATTGAACCTAGGAGTCATTTTTCTGTGTTCTTTTTTTCCAATTTAAATTAGTTTCATATTCTTACTTATGAGTAAAACAATCTGCTGATTCACTTTCTTGTACTTTCACTTACCACAATCACCTCCGTTTCATCAACTTTGTACCAAAAGGCACGATTTTATATTTTTTTAATAATGTCCAATTGAGTTTCTTTATTCATTGGACCATAAATCATCATTCATTGCTTCTGGGTGCCCAGTGGAATCTTCACAGATAACACTAGATAGAGGCTCACCTCATGGATATGGCCATCTGCACCATGCCCTTGGCAAGGATCTTTGAACCGCAGGTTTAGGAGTGCATGTAGGAATCTATGATTCTTGATATGCCTGGGTTCCCCATCTGAAGCTGAGATGAACACAATGAGAGAGCATTGGCATTGTGGATTTTTTGTCAAGAGGGGATCAATATTATTTGATCAAGGTTCTTCTGACAGAAGAGAAGTCCTTCCAGATGGCTATACAATCAGAGATGGTTTGGGCTCTGGCTGATTGCAGGTTGCAATATGGGGTTAGGATCAAAGCTGTGATGAATGAGATAAAGTATTAGGTTTTTTTTTTTTTTTTTTTTTTTTTTTGCTTTTTTGCTTTTTGGGTCACACTTGGCGATCACAGAAGTTACTCCTGGCTCATGCACTCAGGAATTACTCCTGGCAGTGCTCAGGGGACCATATGGGATGCTGGGAATCAAACCTGGGTGGCCATGTGCAAGGCAAACGCCCTACCCACTGTGCTATCACTCCAGCCCCAGGTTAATTTTTTATGTCATCTCAAAGGATCTGGGACAAGCCAACTTTAAAATTACCTGGTCTATTAGAATTGATCTTATCAGCTTGGTTTATTTTGTTAGATGAAAACTATATATTGAAATGTCATTAAAGAACACTAAGAGCTTCTCAACATCTTCATTATATTGTATCTAGCTCTCTTAGACTCAGTGAGCATTCAGGTAAGCAAAACAAAGATGTCTTTGTTGATGACAACAAAACTCAAAATTTTCAGAAAAAAGGCAAAATCGCTGATGTGTTTTTATTTTTTAGTTATTTAATTTAAAAAATATCTCAGGCTCTGTGAGGTTTACAGAAGCACTAATGGTAGGATTTCATGTATATTCTAGCACCACACCCACCACCAGAGTATTTGCTTCTTTCCACAAATGTCCCAGTGTCCCCCTCTTCCCTTTTCTATTAAGCCTCCCTCCCCATAACTTCTTATTGAAGATCAATTCTGAATTTTTGTTGCTTTGGGCATTTTTTTATCCATTGGTATGTGTCTTTAATCCCACACGTGAAAGAGATCATTCTATGTCTGATAACTTCCAATAGTTAAGCCCCTTATTCCTGGCATAGCAGCTGGCATGTGGCCATGTACATGGAGCTGGTCATTGTTTCTTGGCTTTGTTGGACATGACAGACTCAGAGTTCCATGAGCATGTGGTCTGCCCAGCTGGGTTGCTTCCCCATTGATTGAGTCTTATCTCTCTGAGTAGAAGAAACTGCAAGGGCTGGCATCTTAGTCTTAAAGAGACTCTAGGCCCCAGGTTTGCATTTACCACAGCTGACAGTTTTCATTTTTGACAAGTTACACAATCTTCTTGGTATATTGGTGATTCCATGCAAGGCATTAACACAAGCTTGTGCAGAGCAGATTGTTCATGACATTGATTCACTGAAATGAGGTAAGAGAAAATGCCCATTCTTGAGATGAGTGGGTGCCTTTAGGGCCAGGAACACTGCTCATCCTGGTCTCAGGAGGGAGGAAAGTTATTGAACTATGGTGACTAGGACCTGAGCTTTTACTCTCCACACTGCCCAAAAGCAATCGATGGTAGCTGAATTTAAGCCAGCATACTCCTTCACTCAGACATCAGTCATTCATTTCCTAAAGATTTATTGAGAACCTACTATGTCAGGGGCTATTCTCAGTGTTGGAGATATGGCAATGAATAAAAAAGTCACTATCTTTATAGATCTTTCATTCTTACTATGGAAAGTAGTAAACGCATAAGCAAATAATGTTAGTTGATAAAATATCCTATAAAAAAGCATTGACTTTGTTAATGGGTTAGAAAAAGATGGTAAAAGTCTGTTTTCTGAGTGTCTGTGGCTGAAGGACACTCTGATGAGATATAAGGTCAATATTTAAGCTGAAACCTAAACCAGAAGCAAGAGATGCTCATGCAGAGATCAAGGAAAAATCAGGAACCTGTTCAGCATGCTAACCCCTCCCCTCAAAAGTTTTTGTAATCAAGAGTGCGGATGGAGTTCTGCTTCTTGACCTGGTACTGGTCACATGGGTATATTCGGTTTGATTGATATACTTTTCATATTTATTTTTATGTAGCACATCCAGAATAAAATTTAAAATGTTTAGTAGAAATTGTAAAATGCCAATTTCTGACTTTATTACATAGTTAAATAAGACTTCATAATATTAGACAGCAGAAGAAATTCATTGTTGCTAAAAAAAATTGTTTTAAAGGCAATAACTTTTTAAACATGGTCCCAAACCAGTGGGAAAATAATGACTTTCCATGGGAGATCATGGTTTTAGAACCAGATTTGGTGAAAAGTTTATTTTCATGAATAAAATAAAAAATAGACTTAGATTTAGAAATAGAAATAGAATTAGAATAGAATTCTGAAATAGACTTAGATTCAGACATTATAAGGCCTAGGAGGTTGATTAATGATTTCTGTTTTCTGCCAGAATTTTTGGATGAGCTATCTAGTCATGAGTTTCCTAGTGAATGAGAATAAGGAGAGGGTCTCAAGTTTACAAAGGTTCCTCCACTTTTCTCACCCTGGAGAACTACAGGTGCCATCTCTGTTGTCTAGTGCTCTGCTGCCATTCCTATTCAGTCGTGAACAGGAAGTTCCACGGGAAAGAGAAAAATCATATGCTAATTGAAAGGGAGTTTGTCATGTGGATTGATGAGGAAAGGGCTAACTTGTGCTCTGTAGAACTAAGGTTTACTGCTCCTCTTGGCAATGGGCTAACCTCTCACCATCTGTCAGCCACCTCTTGCCATCATCTGCCAGCCAGCCAAGCCAGAGTTCTTCCTGTTGTGTGACCTGTGTGGGGAGTCAGGCTGTTCATGTAATTGTTCCAATCTAACCTGGTTCTGCACAATGCCAAGGGCTGCTAAAAGGGTTGATGGTAAGTGAAAAACTTCCATGAATTTTTTATTGTTGAATACATTCAGGACCATGGTGATGATTTGAGTCTGTTCCCTTGGAGAAGGGATAGCTCTCTCTCCTAAAATGACATAAAAACTGAGATTCGAGAAAGGAAGTTGAAGTGGTCAGCAACCTGAAGGCAGGTGTCTTTCCAGAAGTTAGGTTATAGGAAGAAGAGTTCATTAAGAGTCTAAAACTCAGCCAAATATATAAGCTGCTGAGATACCACCGCAAAGCAACCTTTCTTGTCTTTCATCACAGTGTCTGCTTTGCCCCCTCCTGATTCAAGAAACAAATTCAAAGTAATCTTTGAATTCAAAGTAATGTTAAATGTGGAAGTTAAATTCAAAGTAATGTTAAATGTGGAACTTCAATTCTTGCTAATTATGGTTTAGGGAGGGAAATTTATCCTAAAGCCAGATAAAGGGAGAGAAGAAAAATATATTGGGGATATATAGTCTGTTTTTCTATGTTGAAAAGGATATCTAGTCTGTTTTTCTATGTTGAAAAGGATGGTCTCTGTGTTGAGGCTTGACTGTAATCCCTAGGATGGCAGTTGCCATATTGTGACCACAAGGACTGTAGGGTTAGAAATATGCTAGCATGTTTAGGAGAATAGAAGAAAGAAAGAAGAACATATCTTTATTTTCATTTCCTTTGTATTGCCACTCATGTCTACATTTTCAAAATGAAAATGGTTTCTTGCTTCAAATCTATGTTACATGTTCCTGCTGTCATAATTTCCCTACAATTAGTTATTCCACTTTCCCACTTAAAATTGTCAGTTATTTATCATCATCTGTGGTGGTAGTTACAGAAGCGGGCAGGTAATATAACTGTGTAAGATTTCAATGTAAGTCATTGAGCCCTAAACTGCTTGCATTGGGACAACATGCCCTTTAAAAAAACACCAGGAATTTCAAGTACTAGGCTATAAATTTGTAATAAATCACCTTTAAGATGATGCCAACACTTTTCAATCTTGGCATTTAAGATCATTTAAAATTCAATTGTGAACTACTTCTCCACATCATGTTAGCTCCCATCCTTCCAAAAACCTGTCATGCAGATACATGGGTCTAACTTCTCCAGGCTCCCTAAATGATCTTGAGCCCTGTGCTCTTTCTCTTGCCTCTATCTGAGGAGTTTTGGTCATTTGCTCTGTTCTGTTACTTGGTGGAAATGACATAACTTTAATTTATCTTTCGTTACAAATGAGATTGCATAGAAGTTGAAAGAGACTTCAAGTTCTTCAATTGAGGTGTGAGATCATCTTTATTAAGCATTTTATGGCTCCAATTTGAACTGTGCTGGTTTAAAAGCTAGAGGCTCCTGAAATAACTCTTATCACCATTGGGGTGCTTTGACCATTTAAATTTATGCCACAGGTCATTATAAATTCTTTCTTTAGCGATCAGATAGGTAAAGTCTGTTTTTTTTCCTTTTAAATATTTGAAGAACACTAGTCCTTTGCTCTATGATTTCAGAAATCTTGTATTTAAAACTGTCTCTCCCAAATCTTGCTTGTGTTCTCCAAGAGATCAGATGTAGAGTTTTTATTGTCTAAGCAAGTTATAAAAGTGCTCTAAGGAAGCTGTTCACTACTAAAAGTGAACAGGTGGTCAGAAAAGAGGGGACAAAAACAAAAGAAGCACAACTCACTGTTGAGGAGTCATTCCATTGAAAAATCTCTACTTGTAGAGTAAGAGCGCACATCTGTGTGTGTGTGTGTGTGTGTGTGTGTGTGTGTGAATTCCTTGTCTGGGTAGAGTAATGTGGGGGTATTAGAGTGCTTATCTTGGCAATGGAGTTGGGGATTTGAGTGAGGGTGGAAGCTTTTCTGAAACATCAACCTAAAGGAATCTGAAAAGTCTATTTTGATGATGTTGTATTTAATCTAAATCTTATAGATTAGGCAGCATTCACGGTGGATATTGGTATATTTATTCACTGTTATTGATTGCCTGTGGCATTTTTTGACAGTTAGCCTCATTCTTCCTTGTGACATTTTAAGGTGCTCTTGCCTCTGTCTGAGGAGTTTTGGTCATTTGCTAGGCACTAAGCTTCCCATGGAATTTTGCTCAGGTACAGGAAGCAGCCCTCTGAGGAGCAACTATCCTCTGGGCCTGATGACACACATGACTGGCTCCTGAAAAGGTGTGTATGAGAGCACAGATGCTCACGAGCACCCCTCACATCCATGGAAAATAGAGACAACTATACACATAGGACAACCATTTCCCGATGGGCTCTTCTGGTTGAATCAAACTACCAATATCTCCACAGAATTAAGGGTCTTAAAAGTTGTATTTGAAAATTATTTTATTTATCTAAAAAACAATTCCATGTGGCTGCTGTCACATTGTTTTACACAAAAACAAGGATTCCATTTGTTTTAGGAGTCCTTAGAAAAAAGGCACAATGTCTTATCCTATTTGTAAACAAATGTGTTTAAGCTAGGGACATTGTCTTACTGCAGAAAACTCTCATAATAATGGAGTTTGTCGGTCAAGTGCTCCAAAAGTACTGAAAATATTTTCATGACACAACAGATTTAATATATAATCCATGTATTGTAAAGATGACTATGAAAAAGAAGATGTGATTTTTATTTAGTCGGGGTGAAAATTGTGTTTTGATTGCATGACTTCTTTTCTCTATCTACCAGTACAAATGAAATTATTAATATATAATTCATACATAAGAATGATGAGTATGAAAAAGAAGATGTGATTTTTTAATTTTTGTCAGGGTGAAAGTTGTGTTTTGATTGCATCACTCTTTTCCCTATCATCACTAGTACAAATGAAATTATGGATCTTTAAATTAAAAATAGATCTTTCAGCAAATGGATTGCATATAAAAAGAGGACAATAATAGAATAATTATGGAAGTTAGAGAAGCATGTTTTGGAATGATAAACTCTCCCTCTAATATTGAATGGTTAGGGGGAAAACAGTATCTCTGCCTTTAATTCAACAGTTGAATAGAAATTTAATGGGCATTGTTATCATTTTAAATGGTTATTGAATAATTAACTCAAAATTACTTAACTGGTAAAAATAGCAAATGACTCAATTAATAAAATAATTATAAGTATAATGAATAAGTATTTTAAAGATCTTAATACTTCTTGGTATAATTTGTATATTTTAAGTGAATGTGTATAATGTATTGAACATCATTTTATAAAAAAATATTTATCAGGATCACTATCACTGTCATCCTGTTGTTCATCAATCTACTCAAGAGGGCACCGGTAATGTCTCTATTACACTCTGCCCTGATATTTTAGTAGCCTCTCCTTACTAGTCTTTCCCAATGATTGGAGGCTCTTTCAGGGTCAGGGGAATGAGACCATTTGTTACTGTTTTGGGCATATCAAATACACCATGGGTAGCTTGCCAGGCTCTGCTGTGCAGGTGGGATACTCTTGGTAGCTTGCCGGGCTCTCCAAGAGGTATGTATATATCATTTATCAGGATATCTAAACTATATCTTGTGAAACAAAACAAGATGCACACATTTTATTTAGAAGCGTTAGGTAGATAGCCATAAAATGTGCACTATACTTATCTCATTAGTTTTAAAAATAATGCGATGAATATGCTTAAGTTCTCTGTATCTTGGACTATTTAAAATTTTCTCCAAAAAATTAAAATATATAATAACATTTTTTACTATCTTTATTTGGGTAAAACCAACTTAAGCAATCACAGACTGAAGGTAAAAACAAAACCTTAAAAATAATTTGTCTGTTATTCTAAGCTGTCAATTAAATAAAACGTTAGCAGAGAAGTTCCATTCTTTGCAGCACCTACTTCAGGAAGAATCACATTAGGTACTCATTTCCCTAACTTTACCTTCGTTGTTTCCATCTTCTCGAGGCTTCCTGCTTAATTTAGTGACATGTCAGACACTGAGCTCCATAGCATTTTTTGTCATAATACCTCTACTGAGCTAGAAAGAGTGTTCAGCCCTCTAAGAGAGAGAGGTAAGAGGCTGTATGTCTAAGCTTTGATTTCTGCATTAGGTGTTGAGCAAGAAAAGATGTGTTATTTGTTCAATAGTGAACTCCCAGGAACTGGCCGTTCATTGACGAATAAACTTATTTTTTCTTCTGAGTACTTTACATGCTTTCTAACTTTTCTTTCGTGAGCATGTATTCATTAATTCGTTCTTTCATTCATTTCACAAATACTCACTGTCATACGTACAGTGTGAAAAGCTTTGTGTAAATGAAGAAAGATGAACCCTATTGGCAGGTAGCTTATGGTTTTGAGGGCAATTCATGTTAATGGGCAGCTACTATGTACCAAGCATTAAAATTTTATTTAAAATTTTACTTTGATGGCATTATTTAATCCATGACAGTGAAATTCACTCTCATTTAATTAAATGATATATATGGTTTTCAGAGACTAAAAGCAACTTTGTCAAAAGTTATTAAGTAGCAGCAGGTCTGGGGCTGGAATTTAAGATAGATGGCTACACATTTTGTCCATTCTATTGACCTTGGATATGACTGTGGGATTGACTTTGGCCAGTGAAAAGAGATTGCAGGAGTCTCTCACTCTCACTCTCTCTCTCTTATCTCCCTCCCTTGCTCCTTGCTCCCTCCCTTCCTTTCTCTCTTCCTCCCTCCCTCCCTCTCTTCCTTTCTCCCTTCCTCCCTCCCTTCCTTCCTCCTTCCTTCCTTCCTTCCTTCCTTCCTTCCTTCCTTCCTTCCTTCCTTCCTTCCTTCCTTCCTTCCTTCCTTCCTTCCTCTCTCCCTCCCTCCCTCCCTCCCTCCCTCCCTCCCTCCCTTCCTTCCTTCCTCCCTTCCTCCCTCCCTCCCTCCCTCCCTCCCTCCCTCCCTTCCTTCCTTCCTTCCTTCCTTCCTTCCTTCCTTCCTTCCTTCCTTCCTTCCTTCCTTCCTTCCTTCCTTCCTTCCTTCCTTCCTTCCTTCCTTCCTTCCTTCCTTCCTTCCTATCTTCCTTTCTTCCTTCCGGACCACACCTGGCTGTCCTCAGGGATAATTCCTGGTCACCTTGGGGTTATATACGGTGTGGGGTATACCAAACCAGTATGAGTCACAAGCAAGGCAAGCACCTTATCTGCTGTACTCTCTTGGACCCCAGGAGATGTCTTTTTTCAGCAGAAGCTCTAAAGTCAGTGTGCTCTCTGCCATGATGACAGTTGCAGGTAGAGACTGCTCGGTTCCTGTGGATTTCAGAGTAAAGATGTCAAAACTGTGGTCATAGCTCATCTATAATGGGAATGCACAATGAATATAGTAAATTAGCTGATGCTGTTAGAATCTGTTAGATACTCTTACCTTCTGACTGATACAGAATTTTAAAAATGTTATACCAGGCTTATTCTTTTATATCATTTCTCTAATTTGAAGTAAAAACAATACTAATTAGAGGAAAAATTATGTGGACAGGATTTTTAGAAAAATGTAAAATATTTGTATACATCTATAATATTTTTCCTAGAGCCTTATCTGCTACTACTCCTTCACTACCAAAATTCTCCATATCCATAGCCAGAAAAATTGAATAACCAATCACAAGAATTATTCTGTTTCTTGCTTACTTAATGCCTTTGTTGATAAAATTTTCCTGGAATATTTAGAGTTAAATTCAACTCTACAAACATTTATTATGTATTTTTGGAATTCATGCTAACTTGCTCGTTTGAAGTTCTGAACTACTTTCTTCATCAAACATTCCTATGATTTCACATCACATTTGTGTGTTCTTTCTCAATTCCTCCACAATATTTGATGTGATTTTAAAACTCAAATATAATTCATACAAAATCTTTAATTCTAATTACTTTATTTAAAAATTTAATCTGTTGATTTATCATGAATTACAAAGCTTCAAAGTTATTCACAATTGAGTTTCTGGGCTACAATATTCAAGCACCAATCCCTTCACTTGTGTCCACTTCTCTCTACGAATTTCACTCCCAGCCCCCATCCTGCCTCTCAGGCAAACACTTCTTCTCTTTTTCTTTTTATCTTAGCCTTTAGACACGATGGTTTGTAATACCATTGCTGATAGGGTATTGCTGAGGGCTCAATTTCTTTTTTTTTTTTTAAATTCATTTTATTGAATCACCATGTGGAAAGTTGCAAAGTTCTCAGGCTTATGTCTCAGTTATACAATACTCAAACACCCATCCCTTCACCAGTGCCCACATTCCACCACCAAAAACCCCAGTATATCTCCCACCCCCTGCCCCCCCACCCCTGCCTATGTAACTGATAAATTTCACTTCATTTTCTCTTTACCTTGATTACATTCCATATTTCAACACAAAACTCACTATTGTTGTTGGAGCTTCCCCCCCAAAAAAGACAGCCCTACTGCCAAGGAAGCATTTGATAATTAGTCTTCAATTGCTGAGAATGAAGAGATATGAAGTCCCGCTGTTCCAAGTACATAACTTTTTTTTTTCCTCCTTCCCGCACCACCAAGTTCGTGCCTGCTTAATAGTCCTCATAATATGGCTGACGCCATATCTGTGAACTAAGCCATAGCCCCACACCGGCCGAGAGCTCAATTTCTAATTTTTTGAGCGATAGCACAGCGGTAGGGCATTCACCTTTCATGCAGCTGACCCGTTTTCGATTCCTCTGCCCCTCTTGGAGAGCCCGGCAAGCTACCGAGAGTATCAAGCTACCGAGAGTATCGTGCCCACACGGCAGAGCCTGGCAAGCTTCCCATGGCATATTGGATATTCCAAAAACAGTAACAATAAGTCTCACAATGAGAAACGTTACTGGTGCCTGCTTGAACAAATCGATGAGCAACGGGATGACAGTGACAGTGACAATTTTTTGAGAATCATGCATATTGTTTTCCAAAAGGGCTGAACCAGTCAGCATTCCCAGCAGCAGTGAAGGAGAGTCCCTTCCTCCCCACATCCGCTCCAACACGGGTTCCTTTTGTTCTTTTGGATGTGGGCCCGTCTCTGTGGAACTCATTGTTTTAATCTGCATCTCCTTGATGATTAGTGGTAAAGAGCATTTTTTTCATGTGCTTTTGGCCATTTGGATTTCTTCTTTGATAAAATTTCTGTTCATTTCATCACCCCATTTTCTGATGAGGTTGTTTTTTTCTTGTAGAGTTCAACCAGTGCCTTGTATATACTTGATATCAACCCCTTATCAAATGGGTATTGTGTGAATATCCTTTTCCATTATGTATATTGTCTTTGTATTCTGGTCACTGTTTCTTTGGAGGTACAGAAGCTTCTTAGTTTAAGATAGTTCCATTTATTTATCTCTGTTTCCACTTGCTTGGCCAGTGGTGTGTCATCTTTGAAGGTACCTTTAGCTTAAATGTCGTGGAGGGTTTTGCCAACTTTGTTTTCAATGTACCTGATGGATTCTGGTCTGATGTTGAGGTCTTTAATCCATTTTTATCTGACTTTTGTGCATGGTGTTAGGTAGAGTTCTGAACCCATTTTTTGTTTTTTTTTTGGTTTTTTTTTTGCATGTAGCTGTCCAGTTTTGCCAGCACCATTTGTTATAGAGGTTTTCCTTGCTCCACTTTACATTTCTTTCCCCCTTATAAAAGATTAGATGATCATGTATTTGAGGGTTGTGTAAGGATATTCAACCCTGTTCCATTGGTCTGCGCCTCTGCCTTTGTTCCAGTACCATGCTGTTTTAATTATAACCAGTTTGTAGTAGAGTTTGAAGTTGGGGAAAGTGATGCCTCCATCTTCTTTTTCCCTAGAATTTCTTGAGCCTTGTGTTCTAATTACTTTAATGTGGATAATTCAGTGATTTAAAAAATATATTCCATGCTGTGCAACCATTACCACTAACCTAAACATTTTCATAACCCCTAGTATGACTTAAACCATTAAGATAACTTCAGTTCTTTGCATCTATCTATTTTTCAGTTTTTGTTTCTGTCTTTTGATGTCTTCCTTTTCAGTTTTCCCTCCTTACCACAACACCTGGGGTGCTGAGGGTTCATTCCTGGTTCCATTCTCACATATGTGGTGCAAGGAATGAAATTCAGGTTGGGTACAAGGATAAGGCAAATTCCTTATCCTGTTCTATCCCTCCATTTCCACCCCCCATTTTTGGGTGCTGGGGAACGAACCCAGTTGCCAGACATAGAAGTCATGAGCTATGTCTTTGAATCAAATCACTAATTTCCCAATTTAATTCCTCTTTTCTGTGTTTTTTACTGTTTGGGGTATTTTTCATAAACAGGATCAAGCAACATATAGACTTTTGTATCATTGATACCTTGTATCATGATAGGTCAATTTCATATTCTTACCTGTGTCAGTATTATCTTTTTATGGCTCAATAAATGTTATATATATGTGGTGTGTATATATATATCTGTGTATACATATGTGCATTTATATATACATACATATCTGTTCATCTGTAAGTGAACATTGGTTGCTTGCATATCTTGAATGTTGTTAATTATATTTCTGTGAATATTAATGTTTAAGTGTGTGTAGAGAAATGTTTTAATATATTTTATGTTTTAATATATTTTAATATATTTTTAATTTTTAGGAGTTGCCTCACTGGGTAGCTCTATCTCTAAAAAATATTTTAAGGAATTTAAAGCTGTTGGGAGTAGAAGTTTTCTTATCTTTGCTGCAAACATTCAGTCCTTTGGGAAATTTTGTTTAGTGCCTGGTGCTTCCTTAGACATTACAGTTAAATTGATTACCACAGTCCTAGCCTCTAATCTGAGCGGTCAAAAGGCCTAGGTTTCCATCCAGTACAAGAATTTTGTTTAGGTTATCTAGTTTTATTCTTAAAAATAATTTTCATTGAGCTTTATGATTAATAAAACAGTTTATACATACTGCAAAAATCTTAAAGTCATAAAATTTATATTTAAAAAACCCCACCAAAGGTTATTTACAATCCTGTGGCCCAGAGAGAAACACAAAAACAAAATTTTCTTCCAGACATTTTATTCAGACACAGTGTGCAGATCATTACAACATGCCAGTCGACCAAAAGCTTATATTCGGTAGGCTGGGAACACCTGTAAAGGCTATTAGAGGCTGCCCCCAAAGACTGCATCCCTCTCGGAGAGCCTGGCAAGCTACTGAGACTTTTCGCACGCACGGCAAGGTATCTGTGGCATATTTGATATGCCAAAAACAGTAACAATGATGGTCCTCATTTCCCTGACCCTGAAAGAGTCCCCAATATGCTATTGGGCTACATTAGCACGTGACATTGTGGCACCCGCTCAAGCAAATAGATGACCAATGGGATGACAGTGATACAGTGATACATATATATATATATATATATACACATAATGTAATTAGAATAATTGTATGTTTATACCCCTTCTGCACTGCTTCATATCTCATTTGTGTCTTTCTTTTCTCCTTTCTCCACCTTTGCTATACTGGTTGCAAGCAGTTCCCCCAAGGTATAAATTGACAGTGATACACTCAATCACACAACATGCCCCTAGCTTCTCTGACAGAATATTGTCAATTGTGCATGTCTCAGAGAGTTGTTCAATATTAGTAACCCAAACCCTTGAACAAAGAGGCCAACTCTCATGTTTCTTGGGTTTCACAGAGAGAGAGAGAGACACAGAGAGAGAGAGAGACAGACAGACAGACAGAGACGGAACAATGGATTTCTACTTGTAGTCATTGTGATACTTAATCTTTATATTCTCTTTCCCTTCATCTTTGTTCAGTCCTTTGAGTCATCCACTCTTGATTTTTGGGATCATATTCCTTAGTAAAATATTGTCAAAACATACATGCATGTGTTTTACTGTATATAGGAGATATAGTCATATAGAATTGACCTCATTCTTACTTTTCTCAGTGATCTCTTATTTCAAGAAACTGAGAGCCTAGAAAATCAAACCCAAGAGTCCATTGTCAAGGGTTTTCTAATTTAGACTTTGTGAATGAGAATGCTTACATAGGAACAAAGAGCTGAGAGAAGCTAAAGAAAATATTGCGCCAGTAGCATTTGATGAGCAAGTATGAGGAGGTAAACATGAAAGTTTGAAGCCTGTGGCAGAAGTAACTTTTTCTAGTTGCTTCTGTCAATTCAGATACAGCTGTAAAAATACAGAGAAATATGTTTTAAATTTATGTTTATATAATATTGCTGTAATAGTGCTAATATTTATAGTAAAGATGTATAATTACTTCACCTTAGCACCACCAGTGTACAAAACTTTACCAATGTCATTATGTTACTTCCTATCTACCTCATTGTCATCTCCTTCCCAAGTTCCCTCCCAACACCTCTGCCTCAACATACTAGGTTCTATAGTCCACGGTCCAGGATTTATTCTTATTGTCCATTCCTTTGTCTTGTTTCTCTATATACCAAAAATAAGTGAGATCCTCTGGTTTTTGTCCTCCCTTTATCTCATTTCACTTAACATGCTACCTTATAGTTCAACATAAGTTTTTGCAAACTGTGTGTGGTGTCATCTTTTCTTATGATGTCATAGTATCCAATTAAATATGAGCAATCTTGTATAGATTTTGCTCTTTCTTCCCAATGGCAACATTTCATAGATGAGAGTATAATATACAATTAGGATATTTATGTGAAAATAATCTACTTATGGTGTTCGAGGTGTTTCAATTTTATTTGACCTAATTTTAGTGTGGCTATGTATATATCAATACCTACTCAAATAGTAAATTTTTAAATTATACAAGTCAATAGTTCTTAGTACATTCACAGATTTGTAGAAACAGAATTAACCTCTGATTTCAGAACATTTAACCCCCCTTAAAAGAAACTCTACTCAGTAGTCACTCCCTTTCTCTGTGGGCTTAACTATTCTGGCATTTTTTATGAAAATGGAATAATGCAATGTATATTTTTGTAGTTTAATTATTTCCACAAGCATAAATAACATTTTCAAGATATAGTCATGTTATAGTGTGTATCAGTATGTCCTGTTCACTGTAGAATAACATTTCATAGCATGGGTATATCACAATTTTATTCACTCACCACATCAAATGCTAACATGATGGTAGCATTTGGGTTGTTTCTACGTTGGCTCTTTATGATGAAAACTGCTCTGAATATTAATCTTCAGATTTTTGTGTGATCATATTTTTCATTTCTGTTTATCTTATACCTGTGACTACAATTTAATTTCATTGTATAGTTTGTATATGTTTAACATTTTAAAGAACTTACAAACTATTTTCCAAACTCTAATGTCTTACATTTCATCACAATGACTTTTAAACTCTACATCCATCTCCCTTCTATGTTGTCTCCCTGTCAAACACTGAAAAACACTATTTTGTGTTCTCTTTCTAAAATGTTGTTCTTGAAAGATGTTATAAATGGAATTATACACTAATCTTATGGAACAGACTTTTTTCTCAGACATTGCCATGGAAATCCACTCAAGTTGTTGCATGTTTCAATTATTGTTTCTAATTTTGGAGCCATGTTTTATGATGCAGCAGTACAGTTGAAGTATACTCCCCTCAGCCAATATCTGGGTCTTCCCCAGTATTTGCCTATTATGAATAAAGTTGTAATAAACCTATACATGTGTAAGTTTATATGTGAATGTAGATCTTTTTTGTGGGGTGGGGTGAAACCTGGCAATGCTCAGGGTCACTCCTGGCTCTGCATTCAGTGCTCATGGACCATATGGGATGCTGGGGATCAAATCCAGTTTGAGTTTGTGCAAGGCAAGCTCTTACCTACTGTGCTATCTCTCCAGTCCCTTGAATGAAGGTTTTCAATTCTCTGGCATTAATACCCAAGAAAGAATACAGTTTGGGCATTGTATAGTTTATAAATGTTTATTTTTATACAATAATGACAAGCTGAAGTGGCTGTACCATTTTATATTTTCGTTGTCATAGATTGAGTAATCTTTTCTCTGCATCTTTTATAGTATTTTTTGCTTTTTGTAATTTATTATATCTTTGTATATTATTTATTATATTTCTTTATACAATTTTTAAAATAACTGATCAAAGTTAGAAATACACTCATTTTTATTATTGCTGGCGATAGCACGGTGGTAGGGCATTTGCCTATCACACGGTCAAACCGTGTTTTATTCTTCCACCGCTCTAGAAGAGCTCGGCAAGCTACTGAGTGTATCACTCCTGCACAGCAGAGCCTGGCAAGTTACCCGTGGCATATTGGATATGCCAAAAACAGTAACAATAAGAGACATTACTGGTGCCCGCTTGAACAAATCGATGAGCAACAGGATGACAGTGACAGTGACAGATGATCTTTAGACTATAAAGTTGGGGAAAACATTTTTACTACAGTATTATTAAATTAGTTTTCTTCTGGTATTTGATAAAGTGTCATTTTGAGACAGAATTGGTAAGAAGCTCTCTGTGATAACATTTGCTCTGTTATTTACTCTGCTACAATCTTGACTCTACCACTTGTTATGTCCACCTTGGTTTATATGCTCCTACAAACTTCTGTCTTTTCCTGAATATATCTGTTCTTCATCTCTTAACTTATTTTTTGCATGTTATTTGCATGTCTTTGTCAGTGTCTGCTGAAAGTTCCCCTGTTTGGTAATGTCTGCTTCAGAATGACATATTCAGACCTAAGCATTCCATTCCAGGTAAATTTTGACCATAGAGAGAAAGTGACTCTTAAACTGAACTATTCTGGACACTGTTAGTCATAGCCATGAATACAGTGACTCTCCATTTTTTAACTTATGAAAGCAATTCCTCATCATTTTCACATAAGCTAATTAAATTGATTTCTTCCATCTATATTTTTGTATGATCTTTGATGATTATTATCTGTTTCTGGAATAGCATATTTTATTTAATACATGTGATTCTATTGATTCAAATTGTTTGATTTGTATCACTTGTCATCCCGTTGCTCATCAATTTGCTTAAGCAGGCACCAGTAACATCTCCATTTGTCCCTGCCGTGTGCTAGTGTAGCCCAATGGAACACAAAGAGCCTCAAACTATTCACTTAGGGTCTTTTTTTGGGGGGGGGTCACACCCAGCATTGCTCAGGGATTTCTCTTGGCTCTGCACTCAGGAATTACTCCTGGCAATTCTTGGGGGAACATATGGAATGCCAGGGATTGGATCCAGGTCGGATGCATGCAAGGCAAACGTCCTACCCACTGTGCTATCACTCTGGCCCTCATTCAGGGTCTTGATAAAGATGTCTGACCATCTCATAGGTGGGCAACCAGGCATTCTTTTGACGTCCTGTGGAATCCAGTCGGTAATGGCTTTAGTCCAGCAGTTGTCTCCAAATGGCATTACGTGAGAGCTTGATTTCTTTCTTTCCTATCTGGATGCCCTTAATGTCTTTTTCTTGCCTAACCGCTATTGCAAGTACTTCCAGTACCATATTGAACAGAAGTGGTGAGAGTGGGCATCCTTGTCTTGTGTCTGATCTTAGAGGAAAGGCCCTTAGTTTTTCCCCATTGAGGATATTGCTTGCCATAGGATTGTGGTAGATGGCTTTGACTATCTTGATGAAAGTTCCTTCTAAACCCATTTTGGTGAGAGTTTTCATCATGAATGGGTGCTGGATCTTGTCAAATGCTTTCTATGCATCTATTGATATGATCATATGGTTTTTATCTTTACTTTTGTTGATATGATGGGTTATGTTGATTGATTTCTGAATGTTAAACCATCCTTGCATCCCCGGGATGAATCCCACTTGGTGTATATGATCTTTTGGATGAGCTGTTGGATTCTATTTGCAATATTTTGTTGAGGATCTTTGCATCCATGTTCATCAGGGATATTGGCCTATAGTTTTCTTTGTTAGTGGTGTCTTTGTTTGCTTTTGGTATTGTGTGGTTGGGAGGACCAGCTTAGGATGGGAGATAAGCACTGAAAGTAGACTATAGATCGAACACGATGGCCACTCAATACATCTATTGCAAACCAAAACACCCAAAAGGAGAGAGAGAGAGAGAATAAAAGGGAATGTCCTGCCACAGAGGTGGGGTTGGGTCGGGGGGACTGATTGGGGGACTGGGAGGGATACAGGGAGTGGAGAATGGGTCGTGGAGAATGGGCACTGGTGGAGGGATGTGTACTTGAGCATTGTATGACTAAAACACAAGCACAAAAATATGTAAATCTGTAACTACCTCATGGTGATTTGGTGATTCACTAATTTAAAAACTTTTAAAAAGTCACATTACATGTCCAGCCCATCTAATTTTTGATGCCTTGGCAAATGAGACAGTGTCCCTGATTCTTGATCGTCGATGGAGGAGAATATCATGTTTCACTCAAATGAGAGAAGGAATCTGGAGTTGATTCAACACCTCCAGAGTTGATTTAAAATAATGCTTTTTATTCCAGATTTTTTTTGTCTGAAAACATACTGCTTGTACTAAAACTTTTCTGTTAAGATTGTTTTTTCATTTATAAGTGACTGGAATGATAGTGCAATAGGTACGGCACTTGCTTTGCAATGACCAACTTAGCTTCAATTGCCAGCACTGCATATGGTCCTCTAAGCTCTTCTAGGAGTAATTTCTGAGCATAGAACAGAAGTAAACTTTTAACACACAATATTTCTTTCTGTATCTCTTTGCCTTTACATAAATTTCAAGTTACCATAGTTTTTGTCTCAAGGTTTTGTCTTATGTAGAATGGATAACTTTTAATATTTTACATATATATACATATATGTATATATGCACATGTATGCGAATACATGGCAGAACTACTCCTGGCTCTACACTCAGGAATCACTTCTTAGGGTGCTTGGGGAACAATATATGGGATGTTGGAGATTTAACCCAGGTTGGCATGTGCAAGGCAAGTGCCCTACTAGTTATGCTATCTCTCCTGTCCCAATGGAAATTTTATTTAATTTATTGGTATTTAAAATCATTAAATACCAATAAATAAGGTATTAAGTACCAATAAATGAGGTATTAAGATTTTATTTTGTGCTTCAGTGTAGCATTGCACCACACTCACCTACAAGTAAGTTTCCTTCTACTATCTTACATCTGGAGCTATAGCAGAGAAGGTGGAGAATTTGCCTTTCACACGGCCGACTTGGGTTCGATTCCTCTGTCCCTCTTGGAGAGCCAGCAAGCTACTTACTGGAGTATCCTGCCTGCATAGCGGCGTATTCAATATGCCCAAAGCAGTAACAACAAGTCTCATAATGGAGACGTTACTGGTGCCCACTCGAGCAAATTGATGAACAATGGGATGACAGTGCTATAGTGCTACCCTACATCTATTCTAGTCTGTCCCTCCTTCTGCCACCTCCTTGGTTCCTTGGTAAACTCAATTCTATTGTCAGAGTCTAAGTTCTATTGTCTATATTCTTGCTTTGTTTTTTATCTATCACACAAGACTTAGGTTATCTGATATTTATCTTTATCCTTATTTCACTTAACATTATGCCCTCTATATAGTTCTATTCATATTGTAGCAAAATGTAAGTAATATTCCATTGTGTTTACCTAGATACAATTTCTTAAATAAATTTTTTAGGGCATTTGGACTCACCTAAATGTGTTCAGGGTTTCCTCCTGGTTTGCTGTTCAGGGATCACTCCTGAAAGTGTTTGGGGGGCTCTGTGAAGTGCCTGGAATCAAATCTGGTCTGGTTGTGTGTAAGCAAGCATCTTATCTGTTGTACTATCTCTGTCTTTAAAATAAATTTCAAATGTAATCATTTCTTTATTGATAGATACTTGTTTTCAATTCATAGGTATTTAAAACCCCTGTGATTATTATCTTGATACATCTTCCCTTTGAAATATATGTTCATACTTTTCTAATATCTAGACAAGTCAATGTGGAAAGGCATACTGGTCCTTTAGAATTGATATTACCAAACAACACCTCAAAAATGCTAAACTAATTACAATTCCACAAATTATTTATTTATTTATTTATTTATCCTCCAAATTTCCTTTTTTTGTAGTATTGCTACACCACAGTTTATTTATCCACTCCTCTTTTGTTTGACAGGAGGGTGTTTCCAAATCTTGTAGATACTGATAAAATGAACAAAGGTGTGTGTATTATTTTTTATTAATTTTATTATTTTGGTATAAAGGTCTTATTTTCTTGGGATCAATATCAAGAAGTGTAATTACTGGCTCACATGTTTTTATTTTTAATTTATTTAAAAAATATTTTTCAGCGAGTCAGTGATTTGGGGCATACTTAATAATGCTCAGGGCCTAGTCCTCACTCTTTATTCAGGGACCATTCTCAGTGGTACTCAGGAATATAGGATGCCAGGGATTAAACCAGGGTTGGCCACAAGCAAGGCAAGCACCTTAACCCCTCTCCTAAATCTCTAGTCCCCTTTAAAACTTTTTTTTAAAGAAATTATCATGCTGTTTTCACAGTTTACATACCTGCCAGTAGTGAATGAGGCTTCCTTTTATTTCACATTTTCACCAGCACTGATTGTTTTTCAACCTTTTTGTTTTGACCATTCTCTTTGGGGTGAGGTGTTAGCTAAGTATCATTTTCATCAACCGGTTTGTGGGACCCGGAGCTGAGACCTCCAATCCTGCTCCGATCCAGACTGGACCTCTTCCACCCAGATTCCCCATTTTCCAGTAGCTAGGGGGTCACACCCACTGACTGCCCCCGGTGCCACTTGGTGTAATCCCACCAACAGCCAACATTCAGAGACTATAAAACCAAGCTCCTGGAAGTGTGACATCTTATAGCCTACTTCTCCCTCTAGGAGAACCTGGCAAGCTACCGAGAGTTTCCTGCCCATATGGGAGAGCCTCGAAAACTCCCCATGTCGTATTCATAAGGCAAAACCAGTAACAATTCTTGGTCTCATTCCCCTGACCCTGAAAGAGCCTCCAATGCGGCACCATTGGAAAGGACAAGTAAGGAGAGGCTTCTAAAATCTCAGGGCTAGGACGAATGGAGACATTACTGAGACCCCTGGAGAAGTTTCACAATCAACAGGATGATGATGATGCATCATTATCAATCATGATAAATAGTTTTGCATATGTTTTCTGACTGCCTTTCTTCTTTGATGAAGCATGAATTGCTCTTCTTCCATTTTTTATTGGAGTTGTTTTAGAGCTTTATTGTTGAGTTTTGTAAATGATTTATATATCTTGGATATTAGCCTTGTCAGATATATGATTTAAAAATATTTTCTCATTCAGTAGAGTATCTTCTGATTTTAGCTGCCATTTTTCTCATAGTTCAGATCCTTTTTCTATGGTTTATTTGTTTATATCTGCATTGAAATTGAGGATTTTAAGAAAATCCTAAAGGATATTCTGAATTTAATTTCTGTTTACTCATTTATTATTTATACTGAAATGAGCAGAAAATATGATATAATTTTTTCATTCATGTTTTGTCTATTTTGTATTTTTTTTACTTTTTTCTGTATTCCACTTAATTTATAAAGTTCTTTTTTGCCAATTATAGATCTATTTCTGTTTCTAATGTGTTCATCACTCAAAAGTTTATTGCCTTCTTGGTAATTTTTAAAGTGCTATAATTATTTACTGCTTTCTCTTGCTCCCATGCTGTATTTATTCTTCCGTTTTAACTATAGGGCAAAGTTTTACTTTTTCTAAATAAAACTTATCTTATTAGTTTTAATTTATTCAGCTGTCCTTTTGAGTTAACTTGAAGTTGGATATAGTTTTGTGAGTTCACTTTTGGATTTGTGTCTTTGTCAATTTTAATTTGCATATACCTAATAATAATGATAAATTATTTGATATGTTTTAATTAAAATTTTAAAATTCACCCATGTGGCCACGATCCAGAGACACACAGAAACCTTGGACCTGAGCAACTTGCGGCAGAGATGGCTCTGGACTTTGCAATAGTCCTCCTCTGGGCTGCTCCAGACGGGGCAGGCGCCGTCCCACCACCTGCCCTCTAAGAGCTCCAGCGGGCGCCATTTTCTAGAAGCCAGCAAGAAGCACCAGCTCCCACATGGCCACAGTCCAGACACACACACAGGAATCTCAGACATGAGCAACCTCTGGCAGCAATTTCTTCAGATCCTAATTATTAAAATCTTAGAATTCTTTAGAATTCTCGTGGCCATGCGACATTATATTATATCCTTAACAAGCAATACAAAACACATTGTCTAGCAATTGTATTTTTGGTGGGTACGAGGGTTGGTAAGACTGGTCTCAAAATATCGAAGGTAACTAAAGTAGAGAAAGGATACCTTGCAAATTGCCACACAAGCAGGGGGAGATATGGAATGGGGGGTGGAATACTGGGGATTTTGGTGGTGGAAAATGTGCACTGGTGAAGGGATGGGTGTTGGATGACTGTATGATTGAAGTTCAAGCATGAAATTTTTGTTACTATAACTCATGGTTAATAAAAATTTTTTTAAAAATTTTAAAAATTAAAAAAATTCAGTCATGAATAACAACAATAGTAATAACATGCCTTTAATAATCAGTTCTGGGTTCAGTCCAGTCTATTTTTAATTTAGATGTTCGTGGATAGAGAGGTCAGGATCAAACATAAAAACACCCTCTCCGTAATGCCATGAGTCATGTCTACTATAATCAACTTTCTCCTCCTTGATGATTATCCAACAGTTTTCCCCTGTAGTTCCTATTACTTCACTTCATCATTCAAGACTGTCTGTTGATTAAAATTAATTGAGTAAATTCTGCTGTTCTAACTGCTTCCTTCTGAGAGATTAAATTATCATTGATGCAGGGCAAGAATTCGTCAGATTCATAGCCATCAGTTGAGTGAGACCAGTGAGCAATGTGTAGAACAGACTCACGTAGTTGTGATGGTGTTGAGGGTAGGCAAAATTAGTGGTTTAAGACATGGGTGTATCCCAACATGGTCCAGTAGAATAGACTTACAGCAGGCTGAAACTTTATATTCCTTCCAATTTCCTGCTGTGGTATTAAATATTAGGAAAAACTGCATATTTATGAACAGATGTCATATTTTATTTGGTTACTTTGGAGACATTAACTTATTTTCTCACTCACCAATCTTTTAATTCTCTAATATGTCTTGTCTCCACTCTGTTAAAACTGTCATCTTCTCTTTGACCTAAAACTCAGAGCCTCAGTCCTGTTTCTAGGTTCCCCACTTTTATCCATTAGCACTATGGAGCCTTTGCTTTTTTACCCAGACACCCTTTTGCTGTCATTCTCCTTCACTGCACTGCTCTCTTGTTTTCCTATTTTTTCTCTTTTCCTACCTTTTTTCCTCTATTCTGATGTCATATCGTTCCATCTTCTGCTTGAACATAGGTATCTCCCCAGACTTAGCCCTAGTGGCCTACCAGATGCTTTTCTTCTGCTTTTAAAAGTCAGATACTACATTCAGTTAATTAACTTCACTATTAACAAGCTATCCCTAGTGAATTATATTCACATGTTAATTTTCAGTTAAGTGTATCTGAAACTTCCCCAGTGTTGCTTCAATTCTTTTTTAATTTTAATTTTTTTATTTTTTAATTAGTGAATCACCATGAGGTTACAGTAACAGATTTACACATTTTTGTATATGTGTTTCCCTCATACAATGTTCGAGCACCCATCCCTCCACCAGTGTCCACTCTCCA
Organism: Sorex araneus; assembly: GCF_027595985.1. Lineage (NCBI taxonomy): Eukaryota > Metazoa > Chordata > Mammalia > Eulipotyphla > Soricidae > Sorex > Sorex araneus. Next base: position 171,079,015 of record NC_073313.1, on the reverse strand, counting down.
CCACCAGTGAATCCAGTATCCTTCCCACCCCTCAATCCCATCCCCTCCCCCCTCCGCCTCTGTGGTAGGGCATTCTCTTTTGTTCTCTCTCTCCTTTTGGGTGTTGTAGTCTGTAATAGAGGTACTGAGTGGCCATTGTGTTCAATCTATAGTCTACTTTCAGCGCGGATCTCCCCTCCCGAGCGGGTCCTCCAATCACAGTTTACTTGATATTCCCTTCTCTATCTGAACTGCCTTTTCCACCAGCATGTGAGGCCAGCTTCGAAGCCATGGAGCCAACCTCCAAGTACTTATTTCTACTATTCTTGGGTGTTAGTCTCCTACTCTGTTATTTTATATTCCACAGATGAGTGCAATCTTTCTATGTCTGTCTCTCTCTTTCTGACTCATTTCACTTAGCATGATACTTTCCATGTTGATCCACTTATGTGCAAAATTCATGACTTCATCTTTTCTAACAGCTGCATAGTATTCCATTTTATAGATGTACCAAAGTTTCTTTAACCAGTCATCTGTTCTCTGTTCTCGGGCACTCGGGTTTATTCCAGGTTCTGGTATTGTAAACAGTGCTGTGATGAACGTATAAGTGCAGATGTCATTTAAACTACACTTTTTTGCTTCTCCAGAATATATTCCCAGAAGTGGTATTGCTGGGTCAAATGAGAGCTCAATTTCTATTTTTTTTTGGGGGAGTATCCATACTGTTTTCCAGAAGGGCTGAACAAGTCGGCATTCCCACCAACAGTGTAGAAGGGTCCCTTTCTCCCTACATCTCCTCCAATAGCAGTTGCTTTTGTTCTTTTGGATGTGTGCCATTCTCTGTGGTGTGAAGTGATATCTCATATTTGTTTTGATCTGCATCTCCCTGATGATTAGTGATGAAGAATATTTTTTCATGTGCCTTTTAGCCATTCGTATCCCTTCTTTGGAAGAGTTTTTGTTCATTTCTTCACCCCATTTTCTGATGAGTTTGGATGTTTTCTTCTTGTAGAGTTCAACCAGTGCCTTATATACCCTTGATATCAACCCCTTATCAGATGGTTATTGGGTGAATACCCTTTCCCATTCTTTAGAATGTCTTTGTATTCTGGTCACTGTATCTTTTGTGGTACAGAAGCTTCTTAGTTTAATATAGTCCCATTTGTTTATCTCTGTTTCCATTTGGTTGATCAGTTGCATGTCATCTTTGAAGATACCTTTAACTTCAATCTCATGGAGGATTTTTCCAACTTTGTCTTCAATGTACCTTATGAATTGTAGTCTGATGTTGAGGTCTTTAATCCATTTTGATCTGATTTTTATGCAAGGTGTCAGGTCGAGGTCTAAGCCCATTCACTATTAACAAGCTATCCCTAGTGAACTATATTCACATGTTCACATGTTAATTTTCAGCTAAGTGTATCTGAAACTTCCCCAGTATTGCTTCAATTTTGTTTTTTAAAAAGGCCAACATACATCTCATGGGATTTCTCATATTATGATAGGAGTGCACCATCAACATCTCTCATTTATATAATCACCTCTCTGAGTAGGACTGGCTCGTTGAATGCTGAAATGTCTATCAGATTACTGCTGCTTTTATGCTTTTTGCTTGTTTGAAGGGGCCATACCTGGTGGTGCTCAGGGATAACACCTGGCTCTGTGCTCAGGGATCACTCCTGGCAGAGATCAGGGGACCATATATGGTGCTGGGGATTGGCCACGTGCAAGGCAAGTATCCTACCCATTGTACTATTGTTCTGGCTCCAGGATTACTGCATTTAGACAATATAGTAGTTCAGTATGGAGTGCATGTATACTTGCATGAGATTCTATGGAATTGATTCCTAACTCCACCAAACCAAATCAAAACACAGTACAGTTCATTGAGACTCTCTATTCTTTTCTCTCTCTGGCCTCTAGTAACCACTGCTGCAAACTGTACTGAGTGCTGACTGGTGGTGTTGAGTTCTAGACTTTCCCTTAAACTTGCTCAGAGTTCGGAAGATTAGAATAAGGCTGCCTGATCCTCAAGGATGTAGCCAACAGTTACTAGGTACACATTCTCCCATAGCCCAGAGAAGGGAGTGAAGGGAAGTTGACACATTTTCATGGAGTAAATGTGTCATATGCCAGAGACATTTCATGCACTAGGCTCACAGATCACCTCAGTTAAAGCTTATGAAGACATTGCAATGGAGGAAAGTATGTTCAATGAGGTCAAGGTTATCATAATTTATTCATAATATGTGCTTAAACAGGACTCAGATGGATTTTTTGTTTTGTTTTGTTTAAGAACACCAGATTTCTTCTTAGGCTATCACAGAGGAGGTGAAAAGTATGTTAACAATTAACAGAAGACCTTTTTCGGTTGTTCATAGGTGGAAAACTTTTATGGCATGCTAATTGAATGTAAAAAGGTAGAGAACTATGAGGGCATACATTTGAATTTTAGGTAAAAATATGAAATATAAGAGAAGTACAAATTTAGGGAGAAATAAAGTACATGGGATATCAGGCACGTTGAGTCTGCAGTGTTTATAGACTAACCACTCCAAACCAAGATCATATGCAAAAAGACATTACTTGGGATCAGAAATAAAATAGTAATTGTATCTGACAACTAGGAAATCACTGGTAGGAGGTTGAGTTGATAGTAAATAACAGAAAAAAAAATATTGTGGTGGACTACTCTTTTATGTTAAGAATATTTGGAGCCAGAGAGGTTGTATAGGGGGTATGCAGATGTTCTGCATGAAACTGACCTGTGTTTTATCCCTGGTGCCACAAAGTCCCCCCAAATTTATTATGTATAACCCTTGAGGATCCCCAACAATTCTGTGAGTGACTCTGGATGCCCTGAGTACTATTTGCATGATCCAGATAATTCCCAGCACTCTAGCACCAAATGTCCTTGCACCCATAATCCTCCTATTGAATCTCAGGCCCACTTGGCCAAGAATTACCAGATGTCCCTCAACCCTTTGAGAACCACTTGGTAGGCATTTGCCACCCCCAAATGATGATAATATCTGAGTTTTTTTCTATATGCAATCTTCTCCCATTTTAAAAGGCCAACTTAAATGCAATCCATCTGAAAAAATTTCCATTTCCCTCTGTTTGCTGTTCATTCTCACCCTCATTGCAATTCCTCTTCTGATTTTGTTCACATCTAGCTTTTTCTCAGGGATCACTCCTAGTCATGCTCGGTGACCTTATGCAGTGCTTAGGATCAAATTGGGGTTGGCTATGCACAAAGCAAATGTCTTACCCCCTGTACTGACTCTATGACCTCATCCATTGTAATTCTTTTCACAACACAGTGTGTTTGTTATTTGAGAACAATCTATAGGACTCAATTATAAGCTTCTTGAGAAGTGAGAACCTTTTTTTTTTGATGTTATCCCTAACACCCATACTTGGACATAGCAGGTGCACACTATGTGACTTGAGCACAGTGGTTATTCATAAAACGCATTTATTTTTGAATTAGTTCACTTAGAGAACAACATCACAGAAAGTAATGCACAGAAAGTATAATAAGTCTGGAAAGGTTTGCTGCTTTTATTTTTTAAGGAGTAGAGTATATGCTGAATGAACAATTTTTTTTCTGACTGGTAGAGTCTATTTTAAAGTTTAATAACTTTTATAAACATCTCTTTCAGAACTTTAAATAGTTTATCTAGATTAAAGCACATAATTTGAATAATTTTTCCATCTTGATATTTTGGTTCAATTTATTAATATTTCAAAACTGTTTTGAAATGAACTTTTGGGGGCTCTGATCAACCTCACAATTTTGGATAGATTTTGTAGTCATTAAAAAGGAGAGGAAATGAAATTTACCAAAAATTAGGGCCATTGCCACATAGTGTTCTAAAAAGAGTACTAGAATTAAAGTCCAGTTATTCGATTTCCACTTTAAACCCTTCACATAATTAGCTTTGCTTGCCTTATTGAACCACTTTTCTATGTTTTGGTCTGCATCTGTAAAATAAGGCACTTAGGCCAAATAAAGCAGTCAGGCAAGATGTTTCTAAGAGCGCTCTTCCTATTTTAACATTTTTTAAATGTAAGCAACACAGTTTTTATAGCCATCTACAAAGTATTTTCTACCTGCATGCTTTTACTTTCCGATATTCATTTGGCAGTAAACATGGACTTATTGAAGGATGGTAGCTCAAAATTGGCTTTTTGCCTCCCTGCCCTCCATCTTAATTCAGCCTTGTTGTCATTATAAAGAATTAAATGCAGTTTGATGGTTCTGGTTTGATTATTGAACTGTAAGCTCTGCTGGGGAAAGAAACATATCTAATCTCCTCAGTGTATCACCCAGACCCGTGGTTCCGGATCCTATGGGTGCTGCTCTGCCTGCCTGTTTAACTGACTGTTCGAGTGCTTGAAGTGTTGAATCTGTGTGGTGACCTGTCAAAGGTGAATTCCTCAGTTTGAAATAGGAAATTGATGGTTTCTATTTGTTTCTATTGAATATAATTACATACTCAATTTCTATAAATACTCTCTATAGATACAGAAAATTACAAAGATGTAAATATAAAGACTATATTATATACAATCAAAGCCAGCAGAAAGGAAGAGAATACTAGCAATGACTTGTTGGTAGCATTTCACAATTTAGGTAACAATGTCTGTTGCTTTTGACTTGCTCAGTTTGTGAATGTCTCCACTGGTTCAAAAGTAAAGTAGGGTTTTTGGAGAGTAAAGGTCTTCTTTGCTGGTGTGACAGTACAGGTACTCATCTTAATGTCAAGACTGGTTAAAAATGGAAATCTTCTGTGCCTTACATGTTCTCCAGCCTGGATCGATTATTAGGACCTTATGGTCCCTAAGGATCCATGGATGGAGATCAGTAGGGTCGTGGCACTGCTTGGGAGTGCCCTCTACTGCTCTCCCTTAATAAAAAACAAAGAGAAAAATCCAGCAAAACCCCAAAGGCTAAAAATGAGAATCTAAAAATATTGATAACTTCAGAGATCAAACCTTTGAGTAGAGTGCAAGAAACTAATTTTATATCTCCTTTTTATAAAGGCTGTGGCCTTACTTTTACAAATATACTACCAACAATACTCAGTTTCTACCTCTTAAAGTAGAGGGGGTCTTAGACTTTTATAAATCTGTCTGAGCACAGAATCTTTTTAGACATTTATGTTAATTTTGTCATTTAAAATTCCTTCAATATCATCTAATTAAACAATATTTTGAGGTACTTGAAAGGGTTCAACCCAATTTTCATAGAATTAGCTTTCACTTTTTCATTTCTATTTCATTGGTGTAGTTAGCATTTAGTTATAGAATTTTAATAGCATGTGAAACTGTTAACCACAGGCTAAAGAACAAGTATAACATTTATTTTTTCAGACACAGAGCACAGCTGATAAAGCAAAAGCACAGAGTTCTACAATAGATCTTCTTTCTAACTGTGTGCCTAGTTTGGGCCATAGGAATCAGCCTCTGTGTTTTGTAGGTAAATGGAGGGTAACAGCTCATTTGGCAATTGGGTTAATGGATATCCCGGTAGATTAAACCAAAATGCGTTAATGAAATTGTATTCAGACTCTATTCAAAATAACCGAAGTTAAATTTTGTCTCATGTTTGTTGACCCCACTTACAGCCTGATTTATTTTTCTTTTGTCTCTGTAGCCTACTCATGGGCAGGGACAACTAGCTCAATGCTTGCTTTGTACTGAGAGTACTAAGGTAGTTATGGACAGATCTTCATCATTGTTAACACTAGTAGTAAATATTTTAGTATACTTATAAATGAGAGGTCTTGCATAATGTATGGAATTAGGAAACATAGAATGTAGTTGGAGAATAAGGATATGCACACACATCAGAAAGAATAGCATTGAGTAGTATATGAAAGTTATGAATGGGTTAAGCATGGGTTGTATGGGTTGTATGAAAACTAAGAGGTTCAGGTGAACTGAACACTATATAACTTTAGCATATCTTGTGATATATTTGAACATGTGTATGACTTATTTAGACAGGAACATTCCAAAAGGGCAACTGACATAAAAATGGGTGAGTCAGTATGTGGGAGAAGGGGCATGTGATCCAGGGGTATGTACTGGGGAAAAGCCATCCAAATGCCAGATTGTCTGCCTGCTGGTCAACAGTGCTCAGCTAAGCACTGCTAGCAATCATGGTACCCAGTAATAGGGCAACTGGGGGCCAATTTTAAGATACTGGGTCAGCAAGATGCAATTATAAGATGACAAAGTCACAATGTACGGTGTTGTTTGTGGTGGCTACAGAGTAAATGTAGCTTAGCCCCACATCTTGGTCAAATTGAGCACTCTTGACATGAGTCAATTTACCTAGGAAGGGAAGTTTTATTGTTCAGGAACTAGAATGTGGTGTATATTTCCCACTCTTTCATTCTTCTTTGACTGTTGTAGGAAAAGACAGTTGGATAACATGTGCTCTTCCCCTTGAAGATGCATGTAATTGATGGAGGATGTGATTCTTTCTGGACCAATATTTGTCTGTAGAAGACCCCTGACAAATATGTTTAGGGAAGAATTTAGAGGAATTGAATGCATTCTCAGTGTCATCTAAAAGGATGGATGGGGAATGCCATCCCTCAATAGTCATACTCCCCAGTAAGCTGATCCATGCCTCCTGTCCTTTCAAACATGACTGCCCCACTATGGATCAGAATGAGAAACAAGCTCTCTGAAGTTTCTTGATTTTTCCTAAGACAAATTAATGGTCATAGTTATTATTTTCATAGTTCGTTTGTGTCATAATTGTCTGTCCACTCAAAATCAAAACTTGTATCTAGCTGTATCTTGTTGATTCATCTATACTTTTTTTCTGATTCTTTGAATGTTTTATTGATGTGTTCTTTACCACCTATTTGCTCCTCTGTTGGCTCTGTTGGCTGCTGTGATGACATGGGTTGCAGACAGGCCTGGCCAGCGTGTTTGCACACTCGCTTGTGGTGCTCATCTGGGGCTAAGCTTCTCTATTTGCTGTGCTAGTGCACGTGCTCAGTGATGCCCAGCAGGACTGAGGCTGGGTTCTGAAGGGATTTTCAATCTGTTCATACCTGTTGACCACTACCAGTTCACTTATTAATTGTGATGCTCCTGTGTGTTCTGGTTGTAGTACTTGTTGGATGTTGCATCCTTCAGTGAGATATTTCACATGTCTGGCTATAATGTGGCTGGGAATAACTTGTTGTGCCAGGGATATTAGACAACAGAGATGACAGACATGCAGTGAAGAACTGCAGAGCTCATGTGACAGCACTAAATACCAAACTCTTGCTCTCATGCTTATAGCGTTTTTGCTATGAAAATTCTCCCAGCCCACTCAATATCTAACTCTAAGAGACCAGACTGATAGTCCAGGGACTAGGGTGTTTATCTTATATGCAGCTGACCTGGATTTGATCCCTGGCATCACATATGGTCTCCTGTGTACTTCTAGGAGTGATACTTGGGTGTAGAGCAATAAGTAATCCCTGAACACTGCTGGATATGGACCAACTTCATATATATATATACATATATATACACATACATAAGCATATATATAAATACATATACATACACAAACACACATATAGAGAAAAAGAATGGAGAGGAGGTTCATATAAATATATATATATATATATAGAGAGAGAGAGAGGGAGAGGGAGAGAGAGGGAGAGAGAAGGAGAGTAGGAGAGGGAGAAGTATATTATTTCCAAGGTATAATGGCAACACTTACCTGTGGAAAGTTCTTTCATGCTTTCATACCTTATTTCTCATGCAATTCTTTCCTCAAGGTGATCACAAAGCAAAACATTTTTTAAAATTTTATTTATTTATTTATTTTTATTGAATCACCATGTGGAAAGTTACAAAGCTTTCAGACTTAAGTCTCAGTTACACAATGCTCAAACACCCAACCCTTCACCAGTGCACATATTCCACCACCAAGAACCACAGTAAACCTTCTTCCCACCCCGCCACACCCTCAGCCCCCCACCCCGCCTGTGTAGCTGATAAATTTCACTTTACTTTCTCTTTACTTTGATTACATTCAATATTTCAACAAAAAACTCACTATTATTGTTTGGAGTTTCCCCCCCCCCCAAAAGTCGGACCTGCTGGAAAGGAAGCATTTGATAAAGCAAAACATTTAAAGCCTGTATTCTACTCCATTGTTTTAGGAAAATGTCCTATCAGGACTAGGATTGGGTTCTGAAATGATTTTCAGTCTTTTTTACACCAGTGGACCACCATCAGTTCACTAACCAGTTGAAATGTGTTGTGCTAAGGATCATGGGCTTAAGAAGTTCTTGATGTTTTCTGTTTCAAAGTCCACAAATAGTTTCACTTGTACCCATAGAGGAGGCAAGCTTGTAGCCAAAGTTTATTGATCAATCTGGGTGATTTGTTAACAGCAAAGGAAGCTGCAACATATCTTTGGTAATTTTCACTCTATATAGGTGGGTCCCCATATAGCTAGACAAAAACAGGAAAGCAGTGATTTTGTTATAGAACCAAGACAAGACATTTGTTTTTTAAATTTCCTGGACTAAGCCTTCAAATATTGGGCTGGAGTCCAATCTCTGTGTAAGTCACTCACCCAAAACTAAGGAGAAATTAATGTTACTGAGAAAAAAAAATTGGTTGATACATGCTAGGGCTTTGTTTCCCTCGCTCTTCTGTTCATTGCAATGAATAGGAATTGACTTGAAAACTTAATTGTTAAATAGTTGGATTTCAGACAAATTATTGCTGAGTATATTTACCAAGGAAAACAACTAAAATCACTTCAATTGGTTTCCTTTTTGCCAATGAAAATTGAGTGTTTGATTTTTTTCTTATTTATTTTTAATAAGTGAGTCACCGTAAGGGTACAGTTACAAATTTACCCATCTTCGTGCTTCTGTTTCCCTCATACAATGGTCAAGAACCCATCCCTCCACCAATGTCCATTCTCCACCACCAATGAACCCAGTATCTCTCCCACCCTCCAATCCCATCCTCACCCCCATTCCACCCCGCCTCTGTGGCAGGGTATTCCATTTTGTTCTCTCTCCTTTTGGGTGTTGTGGTTTGTGATAGGGCACGCTTCTCTCTTCTCGCGCAGGGTCCCCAACCACATTTTACTTGGTATTCCCTTCTCTATCCGGGCTGCCTTTCCCGCAGCATGTGAGACCGGCTTCCAAGCCATTGAGCCAACCTCCTTGTATTATATACTACTATTCTTAGGTGTTAGTCTCCTACTCTGTTATTTTATATTCCACAGATGAGTGCAATCTTTCTATGTCTCTTTCTTTCTTACTCATTTCACTTAGCATGATACTTTCCATGTTGATCCACTTATATGCAAAGTTCATGACTTCATCTTTTCTAACAGCTGCATAGTATTCCATTGTATAGATGTACTGAAGTTTCTTTTTTCTTTTTTTTTAATTCTTTTATTGATTCACCATGAGGAAAATTACAAAGCGTTCAGGTTAAAGTCTCAGTTATACAATGCTCAAACAACCATCCCTTCACCAGTGCACATATTCCACCACCAAGAATCACGATATACCTCCCCCCTTACCCCCACCCCCCCCAGCCCCCCACCCCACATGTGTAACTGGTAAATTTCACCTTACTTTCACTTTACTTTGATTACATTCAATATTTAAACAAAAAAATTCACTATTATTGATTTGGAGTTTCTCCCCCCTAAAGTCGATCTGCTTTAAAGAAAGCATTTTGTAATTTGTTTTCCATTGCTGAGAATGAAGAGATATGAGGTCAGGAGGCCGCACTAGCAGCAGCATAGTTTTGGATTTCTGTATTTTAGTATTTTAGTAACTAAGTCCAGAGAAATGTCTGCCAGGAATTACAACATTGTAAGCTTGTACTCTCAGCTACTTTATATTCCACATATGAGTGCAATCTTTCTATGTCTGTCTCTTTCTTTCTGACTCATTTCATTCAGCATGATGCTTTCCATGTTGATCCACTTATATGCAAATTTCATGACTTCATGTTTTCTGACAGCTACGTAGTATTCCATTGTGTAAATATACCAGAGTTTCTTTAGCCAATCATCTGTTTTCGGGCACTCTGGTTTTTTCCATATTGTGACTATTGTAAACTGAGCGGCAATGAACATGGAAATGCAGATGTCATCTCTACTATACCTTTTTGCCTCTCCGGGATATATTCCCAGGAGTGGTATTGCTGGGTCAAATGGGAGCTCAATTTCTAACTTTTTGAGAATTGTCCATATTGTTTTCCAAAAGGGCTGAACCAGTCGGCATTCCCACCAGCAGTGAAGGAGAGTCCCTTTCTTCCCACATCCACGCCAACACCGGTTGTTTTTGTTTTTTGGGATGTGGGCCAGTCTCTGTGGTGTGAGATGATATCTCATTGTTGTTTTGATCTGCATCTCCCTGATAATTAGTGATGTTGAACATTTTCTCATGTGCCTCTCAGTCATTCGGATTTCTTCTTTGGAAAAGTTTCTGTTCATTTCATCACCCATTTTTTGATTGGGTTGGCAGTTTTCTTCTTGTGGAGTTCAGCCAGTGCATTGTATATCCTTGTTATCAACCCTTTATTGGATGGGTACTTCATAAATATCCTTTCCCATTCTGTAGATTGTCTTTGTATTTTGGTCACTGTTTCTTTTGATTTGCAGAAGCTTCTTAGTTTGAGATAGTCCCATTTATTTATCTTTGTTTTCACTTGCTTGGCCAGTGGCGTGTCAGCTTTGAAGATACCTTTGGCTTCAATGTCGTGGAGGGTTTTGCTGACCTTATCTTCAATGTACCTTAGGGATTCTGGTCTGATGTTGAGGTCTTTAATCCATTTTGATCTGATTTTTGTACATGGTGATTGTACTGAAGTTTCTTTAACCAGTCATCTGTTCTCAGGCACTCAGGTTTTTTCCAGATTCTGGCTATTGTAAACAGTGCTGCGATGAACATATAAGTGCAGATGTCATTTCGACTATACCTTTTTGTTTCTCCGGGATATATTCCCAGAAGTGGTATTGCTGAATCAAATGGAAGGGACCCTTCTACACTGCTGGTGGGAATGCTGACTGGTTCAGCCCTTATGGAAAACAATATGAACTCGTCTCAAAAAATTAGAAATTGAGTGTTTGATTTTAATACTCATAAAAAGTCTTTCTTGACTCTCCAGAGCACCAGAAGAAGAGGAGACACAAAGGCTCAGAACGAATTCGGGCTCAAATCTTTTCACATTTTTCTAGTAGAACAGTTTTCTGGGCCTTTTTTTTTATATCTTTTTACTTAGTCACATTGAGATTGCAAAGTTGTTCATGATTAGAATTCAGGCATACATAGTTTCAACCAATCTCTTCACCTTTTCTGGGCCTTTATTATCCTTTTGATTTGTGCTGCTCCATCAGAAAAATGTCAAGGACCCCCACCCTTCCACATATAAGTTGTTTCTGGGTCCACCGTATTTCCCTTCTTCCATGTATCTCCTGACAGCTGAAAGCCCAAACCCTATCAATTTTACCTGGGTTTATTAAACTCCACTACTTGCAAGTTATGTATCACAGGAACATGAAAGCCACATATAGTACATATAGTATATCCTGTCTCATATTTCCAGTCCCCCTTCTGTGTTTGTATCTTACTTTATGTAAGATTTTTTGTGTTTCTCTGAACATCCAAATCACCTGCTATAAAATGCCCATCTCTCCTTCTCGGCTCTCCCTTATATTATTTATAATAGACCTAGGAGGAAATGTTCATTCACATCAGGAAGATATTATGTCAGAGAAGAGAGAATTGGCAATGCCATTTGGAGTCAAAATCTGTAACATTAAAAGAAGTGCTGAACAAAGATGTAGGAGAAGGTGACAATTGAGCGTGAACATGTGGCTGTCAAAAAAAGAACCCTCTGTGCTTACAGCAGGTCTGGAGCATTACTGAATGGGATCCAAGAGCTTGGGAAATTGGTTATTTTTGTATAAGAAAATTGTTCAAGAAGAATCAAGTTAAAAAATGTTATTATCACTAATTTTTACTAGGAACAAATAATTAAGTGAATTATCTTTTTGAGAACCATGACAAAGAAGGAGATACTCGGGGCAAATGAAATCTATCTGCTTGATCTTGTCCAATCAATATGAACTCCAGGGGTCCTTGTTCAATGGAAAAATTCAAAAGACCTCTGGCATTCCCACTAGCTTCCTGAAAATCTTACATAAATTCTTAACAACAGATGGAATTGTTTGCTCTAGATTTGTTGTGAACTCTCCATTTAAAATGACCTTAGGCCATATGCCCAGGACACAGGTGGCTAAATCCCTTATTTCTGGAAACAATAAGGATGCATCAATAACATGGATAATAAAAGAACTAACTTTCTACTGTCAGAATTGAGGTGGTAAGTTTCAGTTTAAAGATCTGCATCGTTCCTTACTGATATGATACTGTATGGGTCTGTGATTGATGGGAAAGTTTCCAACTTTCTTTGTCAATGCATTTTTCAGTCTCAGTGAGTTAAGAACATGACCTACTTACAAGTTACAAACTCTGACCTTCATAATTGTAAACTTTCCTCACCCATCCCTCAGTTCTAAGATTTGGGCCTCCTCCAAGTCATCATATCTCAGTATGTTGCCCTGTCATCAACCTAGTTCCTCAAGACTATGTCCTTTGAGTCAAATTTGTTCTATTTTTTCCTTCTTTGGTCCCCACAAAAGCCCATCATTAAACCCTGCTGTTTCTGCTCTCTGAATATATCTTGGATCTCTTTCCTTCTTCCCATTAGTCTGGTATAAGCTATTTTTTCTCTGTACCAACTCTCTCAAGAGCCTCCTACTGTCTCTGTAGTTAATCTTGCTCCACACTCACAGTGTGCTCTGTCTGTCTGTGAGCAATTATGTCTCTCCCAGCTAAAATGTTTCACTAGTTTCACTTCAATAGCTTCAGTGTGGTTTTCAATGCTCCTTCTGACTCGGCTTTTCCTTGTTGCTCCAGTTTCATGCAACTCCATCTTTTCTTTTTCACTGTGTTGGTTTTCCTTTGACAACAGCCACATTCCTTTCTACCTTTGATCTAGAGCAGATGTTCTTTTGTCTACAGGAACATTTTCCTATCCTCTCTTCTCCTAGTTACCCAGTTAATTCCTATTCAACTTTAAAATTCAGATTCAGCCTGGGAATGAGGCTGGGTGGTAGAGTGGCCCTTTTGAGTTTGGTCATTGGCATAACCTCCTCACCTTGCTGGGTATGTGACCTCTACTACCAGCTGCAATATTAGGCAACACAACAAGTGCAACACCTAGAGTACCACAACAAAGAGTGTAAGTACTACAACCAAGTTAGTGACTTTGGGCATGGTGACAATACTAAAGGGAAATTAGATGTTATGTTTTTATTATTTGTTTTTATTATTTTTGGGCCACACCTGGCAATGCTCAGGAATTATTACTGGCTCTGCACTCAGGAATTATACCTGGCTTTGCACTTAGGAATTATTCCTGGTGGTGCTCAGGGAACTCTATGGGTGCTGGGGATCCAACCTGGGTTAGCCACATGTAAGCAAGTAAGTACCCTAATTGTTGTACTATCTCTCTGTCTCAAATGTTATTCTTGGCGGAATCTTCCCTGACAGTAGCTACACTGGAATTTATTTAGGCCTTTACAAAGGACTAAAGTGGTGGTAGTACACATCTCATTAATAATTGATAGTGTGATGCTGTTGGGTGGTAGGTTACATAGGTATAGGAGTGGGGGTTTGCCCTATAAGTAGGTTCGGTAAGATGTCACATTATCAGTTAATATTTGTATAGACACAAGGAATCAGAAATGATTGATTGTCCTTTCTTAAATGTGTTATGTTGTCTTTTATTCTTTTTGAGTCACACCCGGCAATGCTCAAGGGATACTCCTGGCTATGCACTCAGGAATTACTCCTGGCGGTGCTCGGGGGACCATATGGGATGCTGGAAATCAAACCCGGGTCGGACGCCTGCAAGGCAAATGCCCTACCCATTGTGCTATCTCTCCAGCCCCTGTGTTATGGTTTTTTTTTTTTTTTTTTAAATTAGAACGGTACAACCTTTTTTTTTTTATTTTATTTTATTTTTTTTTTTGCTTTTTGGGTCACACCTGGCGATGCACAGGGGTTACTCCTGGCTCTGCACTCAGGAATTACCCCTGGCCATGCTCAGGGAACCATATGGGATGCTGGGATTTGAACCCGGGTCGGCCGCGTGCAAGGCAAACGCCCTACCCGCTGTGCTATCTCTCCAGCCCCTGTGTTATGTTTTTAATGTATAAAAAGCCCAAATTATTTAAGTATCTAAATGAATTGGGAAATAGAGACATTATCTTGTCACTACAGATAAGTGCATGGAGATATGCGGGTCATATGCTAATTTGACTCCCAAGATGATTCCAAATATAAACTTCATAAGTGCACTTTCTCTCTCTTTCTCTATCTCTTTCTCTCTTTCTCTCTCAGTCTTTCTTCCTGAATGTGACATCTCTGGGAAATTTTAATTATAAGATAATCCTGTGTCAATTCCTCTGTGGTCATTTTAGTTCACATATAAATATAAAGTTTAGATATAAAGTAAATATTATCTTCCACATGGTACTTTTTTAGAAAAAGTATTTTTCAGGGTCTCTTTCTTCTTTATATCCACATGCGTTTCAAACACATATATGTATGATTTTGTGGAGTGGGAGTTGGTTAGAAACATGCATGTTATACTATATTGGTATTTAATTCCCTAGAAGCACTTCTTGGTAACATCTTCAAATTTACAACCACCACAAGTATTAGTCCCTTTCAGAAATATTGCTGGGTGAAAACTCTGAGAAAAAGATGAAAATGTTGTTTGACCTGCCACGTAATATCACCTGCCTTGAGTCAAATCTCAGCCTCTATTTTTATGAAACTTTGTTGCCATACAAATTACTAGGTGAGAAATGGTGCTGTTTCCACACAATTTGTATCAGTGATATGGACACCATTTTATCCTACAAGATATCATGGATTTTGGCATTTTCAGATTGTCACCAGTCCAGCCTTTTATCCTGTTCCTTGTCATTTTTAAGTAATTATTGTTGTTTGGTTTGATAGAAACATTGGCATAATTCTTGTCATGGGCAACCTCTCCATGGTATTTTAAAAAGTATTCAATCCAGCTTTGCCTTTTGAAAGACAGATGGACAGAGGTTTCAGATAGTTGTGTGAAAATGATACTTGTCATATTCTTGGAATACTCTGTTTGCATTTATGACAAGCAGGGACAATCAACATCATTTACCTATTTGAAATCTCAATAATGGATTTAATTTATCCTTTTGAGTAGTGAAGACTGATTTGAGGGTAGACAATTTTTATTATATTCATTATTTTAATATTGGCTTTCAGGAAATACTTGATGTTGACCTGTTTGCTTTCACTAGAATGTCTTTTCGTAGTAGATTTGCTGAAACAACATTTAACCAATCAATCACACGTATCAAAACATTTTTATGTAAACTCCATTGGCTATATCTCTCTCTATTTTTTATGATTACAATAAAATCAGGGTTAATTAGACTGTTGTCCAATTGGGTATTCTGCTCCTGGGGATTCTATATTTGTCAGCACTGCCTATTTTTTTTTTTTGCCCATTTGTTTTCTCTGCAGAAGGAAGATGAAGGTCATGGAGTCTTTGTAACTCAAACAACAAACATTGATCACTTATGTACCCAGTATTGTTTTGGGTTAATGGAGCATTCTTTTTTGTAGTGGGAAGGTGTTAACCATGATAAGTTATAACAGATGACTTATTATTAGTTTCTGGGTTTGTGGTGCAGACAACAGAGAGCTGTTAGGTAGTAAGACATAGAAAAGCAAGTTAGGGTTGAGGAGAGGCAGCATCCACGTTGTAAAGAAGTCAGTGACAGGAAAATATTTAGGACAAAACAGGATAAGAGAGAGATCATAGACCTTCAAGGGACCAGCTCTCAGCTGGGGATTTGCAATGGACATAGAGGTGACATTTTGGGGGCAGAGTGTGTTGGATTACAGAGGATTTTGATTGTTGGAAGGACCTGATTAAGAGGAACATGTAAGAGGATTTCTAGCTTTATGTGGTAGACTATGGGAAGGCATTGATGATTTTGACCCAATCCTTAATATTCAAAAGAATTATAATCATTCCTTCTAAGGAGCTTTGGCTAAAGCCTTAACTAAATGAAAGCTCAATGAAAGTTTAAGTTTAGGGATATTTATCCATTAACTTAAAAAGTTTTAATCCTTCTACTTTCCAGAGATGACTGAGAATTAGCTTAATGCCCTTTCCCCCTTCTTTATCTTGCCCTTTATATGTTCATTGATAGGAGATTTGCATTTGAAAAGTTTTATTATACATTCCAGTAGGAAAATTGCACATTGTTGATAAATGTATCTTTTATAATCCTTGCTGTTATTGGAACACTGCTAATTTTATTAACACTTCCTCAAAGGAAAGATGAAAGTGAAATAAATGCCTGTGCAAGCCCTTCATTATCTTGTCTGCCCTTGCTTTACTGATTTTGCCAAAATTCTAATGGAAAAAAAGGGGGCTGCCCAGTAATTTTCTTTTCATCTGACATTTCACAACTCCTCCAGTCCATTGCTGTAATGAAAATTGGCAGCTCTTGAAAAAAACAGTAATCATTCAGAGGAGAGCACCTGCTACATGGACCATGAACAGCAGAGAAACCCCTGTAGCACAGATATGATGCCATTCCTCAAATGGATCAGAGGAATCTTTGTTAGATGCCAGAGGTTAGTTAGTCTCAGTGCAAGAGTGGGACAGAATGTTCTGTCCCAAATGCCCAGTCATCATTCATCTTGCTCACAGTGATCAGAAGTCTGAGGTTTAAAGGCTATAATGCTGCAAGGGCATTACCATTTCTCTTTGGACTTTTCAGCAAGCAGCCTAGGCATTAGATGTCTTACTAGCATTAACATCAAAGACTATTATATCCTTACCTAGTTTCTTTTCTTCTTTTATAGAATATTCCATACAGCAGTGGTGATAGCTGCACCAGTTTGATTTGTGCTAGACAATGATGATTGTATGACTTTTTTATTATGAATGTTATTTTAACAAATATACAGGATCAATGCTGAACTTTGGAAGGTCTCTATGTATTGCAATGATAGTGCCATTGATCAGAATCTGCTTACAACTTTTCTTGGGAATTTCTCTAAGATAGTAAATAAGACAGGTTCCTTCTCTTTCTTTATCTTCAAATGTATCACCTAATAGTTTCACCCATAGTGTTTGAGCAGCTTTTTCTACTTCTGGCCTGTTTTACTTTCAAATCATATGAAAATTTTATCAATGAAAAAATTCAAAATAATGAACTTATATTTCAAAAGTAAATCCCTCAGTGGTTTTTACCAAGGAACTATAGGACAATATCTCAAGACAATAGGTTTGATCAAGAAAATTTGTAATTAAGTGTATACATTCTCAGCATAAGTTACAAATGAATGATGTAAAAATTAACAACATCCTGATATTTGTAGTTCGTCAATAACTTAAATTTGAGTTCTTTTACCTTGAAGAAGTCATTAGCTTTGAGAGTTTCAGATTCCTCAAGGGAAAAGGGAGATTGGAATATTCATTTCATAGACATTTGTTAGGATTATGCAAATTGAAATGAAGTTAAACTGATTTTATTTAAGCATATGTGTATACTTATCCATCCATAGTTTTATGAGAAAACCCATTAAACGGTAGGCATTGCTATCAATGTGAGATTGTCATTATAACAATCTGTCCTTATTGCTGTGCATTTATTGGATGCTCCAATTCATTTTCTTTTATCTTCCTTTTGCTCTTATATTTCCTCTTTAAGTTTTCTTTCTCTCCCCTGTTATGTTCTTCTTTTATTTTTATATTTTTTCCCTCTTGTAAACTCTGTGAGTTTAAAAATGAAGTGTAGACAAAGCAGTGGGTCTGCATTCTCAGGTCATGGAAGGAATGAGCATAAACAAGGACTTGATAGCCACATGTTCACTACCATTGCAGTGAACCAGACATTTCCTTGGTACACGGGCCCAGTTTTTGAGGTGACTCCTTCGTGCTCTTTCATCTTCTCTAGAGAGAGCACTGGACTATTTCTCAGAAGAGAAGGTCCACATCCTACTGTTCCCATCATTGTCTCCTCTCTTTGCAAACACTCTTTTCTCATAAAACTAAAGAGGGCACATTTGATAACAATATTAAACAGTTTTTTCTCCTGATTGTGGAATTAATTATTCTTTGGGACAGTGATTCTCTGATATGCTGTTAGGTTCTCCTAGAGGAGAATTTTAGATTTTTTTTTTTTAAGAAAAGGATAGATAGTGAGTGTACTTTGAGAAGCACTGTTAATTGTGATCCATTTACTGTTATCTCATAAAGTTAGGACAAAGCAAACAAAATTTTGGGTTTTTTTTAAAACAAGATTGTAGAAAATAAGCTAGGCAAATCAGTCATGATTTATGGAAATAGTCTGAGAATAAATCTTATCCAAAGATAAGTGATAAAGACTCTCAGCTTAGTATCTGGTATTTACTTTGAGGGGGAAACAGCATGACAATATTGTATTCACCTAAGGGGCATATCTTTTTAAACATTATGCCAAAAATTGTTGAGCAGCACTATTATTTATCAATTTAGAAAATATCAAGTAAGACAATCTGACCTGGAGCCTCTCAGGAGTCACATTCCTGAGAAGTCAGCTGAAATGCATGTCTGTTGTAGTTGTCTAAGGCATCTTATGTGATGTTAATTTGACCATCAAGAAAGGCACGTGAAATCTCAATCATGGAGAGTACTACTTTGTACCAAAATGTAGAGAATAAATGATCAGTAAAAACTTGAACTGGTGACATAAAATTGATAACCTCTCAGGTGTTTTCTTTCATCTCAACATCACTGGTTATTTCATAACCCTTTAAGGAAAATAAAAACTGTGAGTAATGGTCATTTCAGGACATTTCTACAAGTTTTAAAGAAGTAAATTGCCTAGATATTGATAATTTGGATGCCTAATTTTGGTTTCTTTCTTTCTCTTTCTTTCTCTCTTTCTTCCTTCCCTCCCTCCCTCCCTCCCTCCCTCCCTCCCTCCCTCCCTCCTTCCTTCCTTCCTTCCTTCCTTCCTTCCTTCCTTCCTCCCTCCCTCCTCCCTCCTCCCTTCTTTCTTTCTTTCTTTCTTCTTTCTTTCTTTCTTTCTTTCTTTCTTTCTTTCTTTCTTTCTTTCTTTCTTTCTTTCTTTCTTTCTTTCTTTCTTTCTCTTTCTTTCTTTCCTTCCTTCCTTCCTTCCTTCCTTCCTTCCTTCCTTCCTTCCTTCCTTCCTTCCTTCCTTCCTTCCTTCCTTCTTCCTTCCTTCCTTCCTTCCTTCCTTCCCTCCTTCTTTCTTTCTTTCTTTCTTTCTTTCTTCCTTCCTTCCTTCCTTCCTTCCTTCCTTCCTTCCTTCCTTCCTCCCTCCCTCCTCCCTTCTTTCTTTCTTTCTTTCTTTCTTTCTTTCTTTCTTTCTTTCTTTCTTTCTTTCTTTCTTTCTTTCTTTCTTTCTTTCTTTCTTTCTTTCTTTCTTTCTTTCTTTTCTCTTTCCTTCCTTCCTTCCTTCCTTCCTTCCTTCCTTCCTTCCTTCCTTCCTTCCTTCCTTCCTTCCTTCTTCTTTCTTTCTTTCTTTCTTTCTTTCTTTCTTTCTTTCTTTCTTTCTTTCTTTCTTTCTTTCTTTCTTTCTTTCTTTCTCTTTCCTTCCTTCCTTCCTTCCTTCCTTCCTTCCTTCTTTCTTTCTTTCTTTCTTTCTTTCTTTCTTTCTTTCTTTCTTTCTTTCTTTCTTTCTTTCTTTCTTTCTCTTTCTTTCTTTCCTTCCCTTCCTTCCTTCCTTCCTTCCTTTCTTTCTTTCTTTCTTTCTTTCTTTCTTTCTTTCTTTCTTTTCTTTCTTTCTTTCTTTCTTTCTTTCTTTCTTTCCTTCCTTCCTTCCTTCCTTCCTTCCTTCCTTCCTTCCTTCCTTCCTTCCTTCCTTCTTTCTTTCTTTCTTTCTTTCTTTCTTTCTTTCTTTCTTTCTTTCTTTCTTTCTTTCTTTCTTTCCTTTCTTTCTTTCTCTCCTCTCTCTTTCTTTCCTTCTTTCTTTCTGTTTTGGGGGCCACTTCTGGCAGTTTTGAGGTAGTGCTGGGGATCAAAACATATGGGATGCAGATATTGAACTCTGGTTGTTATGTGAAAAGCAAGTGCTCAACCTGCTGTACTATCCAGTGTGGCTCAAAGTGTAGCTTTGAATGTTACCTCTTATTTACTTTGGGTATTGTGCCTTAGAATTAATTGTTGTTCATAAAGAGCAGATCAGTATCAGCATATGATCCAATGTATGTTTTTGATTATAGCTTTCTTGATTAACATTGTCAACTCTCCTATATAAGTGCTAAGTTGGATTATGGGAAGTAAATGTAGAGAAAGGATTTCAGAATGGAAACTATATTAGATTTAAACAGATATGGGTTTGAATTGTGGCTTTGACATTTAAAAGTGAGTGGGTTTGGGTAATATATCTAACTTTTAAAAATACACCTTATCCAGTTCCTTTTTAAAACCCACTTTTATTAACTTATCATTGGTATGAAATAGTTTATAAATTTCAGGAGAACTGTATTATAGGATAACATTGGGTTTGTCCTTTCAGCCTTTGTCCTTTCAGTAAAACAACATACAAATGTTTTATACTGTATCATATCTCTATATGTATGTAAGCCTCAGCAAGTCAATCACTAGGTTCTAGTACTTATTATTTCCATAATAAAATTAATTTGCTAACATTTGCTTGAAGCCTTTTTCTCTCTTTCTCTAGCTACCACATTTTTCACAGAATCTAAGAGATTTTTTAAATGCATTTTTATTGCTTTTCATTGCTTTATATTATAATATTTCACTAGTAGTTCCATACTTTTCTATGTGTGTAAGACTCACCTTACATACTACTAAAGTTTTAGTGTCATTATACTATCACTATAAGTGACTTAAGAGGCTCACTACAAGTGACCCTCTCTAGGTGTTCCTCCCACCCTTCCTGTTCCTTTCTGGAAAACCACATTCTAAACTTATTTTTGCTGTGATTTTTGCTTTAATTTTCTTTGGTTTATTTATATTCCTCAGATGAATGAAGCCATCCTATAAGTATCTTTTGTTTTCAAACTTATTTAGCATAATCACCTCAAATTCCATCTATATTGTCACAAAAGGCAAGATTATTTTTTAATATTATTCTACTAAGTACACTTACCACATTTTCTTTATGCAGTCATTTATGAATGATATTTAGGTTGTTTCCATGTTGAAGCTATTGTGAATAATGCTGAGATGCACATCGGGTTGAATCTATATTTTTGGATCAGTATTTGTCCTATTCTTCAATTACCTAAGAATAATATTTAAGAATTTTCTTTGGAAGTCAAGTGCAAAGAATTACAATTTGGTATGTAGCTCAAGGGACTGCTCCTGGCTTTTCTGCTGAGGTATCACTTCTGGTGGTGCACTGCAGACCATATAATGGTGCCAGGGATTGAACCAGAGTGACCATGAGTAAGGCAAGCACCTTAATTCCTAGATTTATCTGGACTCTGGAATTTAAAAATTTTGCAAGGAAACCACACTAATTACATTCCTGTCAACAGTGTGTAGGAATTTATTTCTCTTTGCACTCTCACACATTGTTTACACTATTATTGATATGGACCAGCATTACTGATATGACTATTTAGTTGTGATATATCTCACTGTAGCTTTTGTCCATATTTCTCTAATAATAATGAAGTTTCCGAAGACAAGCGTCTGTTTGTGGCTTTCTCACTCTCGGCATTCCTCGCACAGACATGGAGGTACTGAACCAGTCGATCGTATTCCTCGTCAATGTTGTCAAGGACAGCATCTTCCCACGTTGCTGCAGTAGTGCCAAAGAGTTCCCAGTTGGTGGTCATTCTGGGAGTTGCCTTCTTAGACTTAAATTTTGCAGACTTTTCTTCCCCCTCTGTGAAGTAGAATTTTGCACGAAGGATTCAGTGGTCCGATCCCGTTTGGAATTTTGGGACAACAGTGACAACGGTCAGGCAAAACCTTCGATTGAATATGATGTGGTCAATTTCATTGTGGAACTGTTCACCGGGAGACTCCCATGTCCAGCGTTTAGATTCGGCCTTCTGGAACTGTGAGTTACCATGGATGGTCTTGGTCGACATGATGAATTCAGACAGTCTCTCGCCGTGATCGTTCCATTCTAGGTCACGGGTCCCAATGTGGAGTTCTTCGGGTGACCTTCTAGGACCTATCTTGGCATTAAAATCACCAACAATGGTCTTGTAGAAGGTTTGGTCTTCTTTACAGAACTTTTCCATTTCCATGTAGAACCTCTCAATTTCTTCTTCATTGTCGTTGGATGTTGGTGCATAGACGATGAAGATAGAAACTGCAGGCAGTAAGCCACATCTATTCAAGCGTAATAGTCCAATTCAGGTTGTTAGGCATTCGAATGAATCAATGCTCATGGCCAAGTTCGTGTTGACAAGGACACCAACGCCACTGATGCCTCTGTTGTCGCATGTTTTGAGGCACAATTCTTCTCCAGTGTCAAAAACAGCATGATGTGATTGATGTCTCCTCATTTTGGTCAGACCAATGATGTCGTACTTGATCTTCTGCACTTGTACCATCATTCATCAACGTGATTTGGCGTGAGCCTCAGGCAACCACAAGCTAACATCTGAGCTCACAAAGCTGTGCAGAGATGCAATAAAGGAAGACCTCAAAGAGAGAAGAGCAGCAGTGTTGCCCAGTGCATCAGAAGCCGGGAAAAATATTCGCAATGCTCGCCTTTCCTTTGCCAACTACAAGACCAAGATGACTGTCCTCCGACGTCCTTATGGATCTATCACATCTTCCAGAAAGGCAATGGAGAGGATTATTCATGACTTCTACTCGGATCTCTTTGACAGCCATGTCCACCTGCCCACATACCAAATTCCACAGGATGGAAGGATGGATATGTCATTCCCAACGTTCTCCCATCTGAAATCCAACACGCCATTTCGTTGGTAAAGATGCGTATAGCACCTGGTCCGGACAAGGTCAGACCCGAACACTTGAAGAATCTGCCACCAGTACTCATCAATACACTGGCTCGACTCTTCACACACTACCTGTATGAATGCAAGGTTTAGTCTCAGTGGAAACCAGTAGGACCGTTCTGTTGTACAAGAAGGTAGACATTTGCGACATTGGCAACTATCATCTACAAGTTGTTCACTCGTGTCGTCCTGAATAGAATAGGCAGAACACTAGACAAAGGACAACCATGCGAGCAAACCGGGTTCCGAAGAGGATTCAGCACGATAGACTATAGCCGCACAGTGACCAAACTCATTGAAGTTTCGTGAGAGTTCTAGATGCCACTCTGTCTAACGTTCATTGACTTAAAAAAGGCCTTTGATTCTGTTGAGACTGAGGCAGTCATTGAAGCCCTGGCCAAACAGGGCATTCAAACTCAGTATATCAAAATCCTCCATGAGATGTATTGTGATTCACCACCAGGCTCTCACCATTCTACAAGAAAGTGATCATTGATGTAAAGAGAGGGGTACAGCAGGGTGATACCATTTCACCAAAACTCTTCAGTGCCGCCCTCGAGAACATCATGCAATGACTGGAATGGGAAGGAATGGGAGTGAAGATAGACGGTCAGCAATTACACCACCTCCGCTTCACTGATGACATAATTCTCATAACACCAAACATTAGCCAGCCGGCACAAATGCTGGCCGACTTCGACCACGGGTGTGGAAAGGTCGGATTGCAGCTGAATCTCAACAAGATGATGTTCATGAAAAATGAACTGGTCTCTGAAGCTCCATTTGCTCTCAATGGAACGAACATCTCTGAATGCAGCAGCTATGTGTACCTGGGTCAAGAAATCAACATGAGGAACGGCGTGGTGCCAGAACTGCACAGGAGGAAGAGAGCAGCGTGGAATGCATTCAAGATCGTCGAAAAAGTGATTAAGAGAATGAAGAACCTCCGACATCTTTTCGAGTCCACCATTCTTCTTGCACTAACATATGCCTCAGAGACCTGGGCCCTACGCAAACAGATGAGGATGCTATTAGGGTATCCCAAAGATGAATCGAAAGAGCTATGCTAGGAATATCATGTCTCACTCAAGTGAGAGAAGGAATCCGGAATTTTGACCTTCGTCGACGGTCAAAAATCAGGGATGCTGTCTCATTTGCCAAAGCATCAAAAATCAAATGGGCCGGTCATGTAATGGGATTCAAAGACGACTGCTGGACTAGAGCTGTTACCGACTGGATTCCACGGGACGTCAGAAGACCTCGTGGCCGCCCACCAACTAGATGGTCAGATTTCTTCATCAAATCCCTGAATGAACAATTTGAGGCTCTTCCTGTTCCTGGAGCAAGCAGATATCATTGGGCTGTACTAGCTCTTGACAGGAACAAATGGAGACGTTACTGGCACCCGCTTGAGCAAATCGAAGATCAACAGGACTACAAGTGATACAAGTGAATGAAGTTGAGAAATTTGTGGGTGTCTGTTTATAACTTTTATGTCTTCTTTGGATAGTTGTCTATTGAAATATTTAGCCAATGTTCTTTATTGTGTTGCTTGGTCTTTTTGTATATCTATTTTGAGCCTCAGTATCCTCATCTATTAATTAAGGATTATGTGATCCTCTCTGTAGGAATTTTGTACAATCTTAAAACGTGCTTGAGAGTGCCTACAAAAATACCTGGTTGTTGCTGCTCATAGGAGTATTATTGATTCTGTACCTGCATCTGCTCCAGCAGGTACAAATGAGTCTGACTGAGCAGCATCTCTTTGTAGCCACTAATGGAAGGCCCTACTCTATAGACAATGAAGTGATGGGCATGTTATGAAGACAGGGAGGCTTATACACAGCAGAACTAGTATATGAAAGCCCTGGGATTTGTTATTCATTCCCACCCTTCATCAAGTTCTGTGGTGTGTTTCACACATCCCTGAAATGCTGTACAAACGCATTAAAAGTGGTTCCTGTATATTCTGGCTCTGCTCTCTTTCTGGGGACCCTCAGGGAAAAGTTATTGACTCATAAAGGAGAGAGGGCTATAGTCCTTTAACCTAGTCTGCCATTTATTGTTTCCTGACTCTGGTTGTTGACTGCTGACTCTAGCTGATTAGCTGTCTGGACTTTTTTTGTTTAGGACATAAACTCTTCTATTCTGGCTCCTCATGGGTAAGACTCTTTAGGGATTGGACAGGGAAATGAAGATGCATATGATGTTAATGAATTATAGTTGTCTTTAATAATGGTTTAGGAATAGGATTTGGTGGGGTAACCAATACGTCTGTGTTAAAAGTTACAGTGTGAGTTATCAACTTTATTTCACAATGAAATCATCTTTACTGTTTTTTCTAATTACATGAAGCATATACAATCACTTAAAATAGTCAAATAAAGGTTATATATCTGTGTAGAAATCACCTGAAATGCCAAAATTCTGATGCTATTCTCACAGATTAGTATCCTGTTCTTCTATGAACTTTTTAACTAATACAGACAGAAAAATTAATGCAAATAATCTTACTGGGAATCCATGAAATAATAGCTTATTTTTGTCTTTATGTTAAAATGGTGTATGTTCACTGCTCTGTATCATGCATTCATAGCTTATTTTTTAATGTTAAATGTGTATATTCACTGCTCTGCATCATGTTTTACTAGTGAATACCTAGTAAATATTTTCGTGTTAACATATATGCATCTACCTGTAGGTTCTCAAGCTCAGCACAATTAACCTTTATATGTACAGTGTGTGTGTGTGTGTGTGTGCGCATGTGCATGTATGTGTGTGGTAGAAGAACTCTCCTGAACATTGGGTATTTAGCTCTCATATTTCTACTAGATTATATCTGGACCTAACTCTCTTCCCTACCCATCCTAAGTTAAAAACACCAGAAATGTTTCTGGATAGTACCAAGTATCCAATTGTGGAACAAATATTATCCCTGAATGAGATCATTGATTATTCTCAATAGCTGCATAATTTATACAATATAGTGAACCACTTTACAAAATAAATGAAAACTTTGCATTTTCTTCTTTGGAAGTTGAGGATTATGATGCAGGAGAAGTGATGAGAGGTCTCTGTGCTTGTCCACAATTCCCAATTTCTTCAATATATATTGGGAACTTGAGAAAAAATATATAGTTTTTTTAGTTATACCCAGCAATGCTCAGGGGTTACTCCTGGCTCGGTACTCAGGAAATACTCTTAGCAATTACTTCTGATCCCATGAAGAGCCATACTGGATTCTAGGGATCAAACCCGGGTCTGCTGCACGCAAGGCAAATGCACTACTCACTGTACTATCATTCTGGCTCTCATGTTCTACAATATTTTTAACAATGAAACTATTGAGAAATAAAGATATTAAGACTCAGAGTTAGAAAATAGAAAAGTTTATTTGAAACAAGTAGAAGAGGAAACTCCCTGGCATAGGAAAATTTTAGTATAGGACTTAGTTAAGTAGTAGGCTTTTTTTTTTAATAGAAAAACTCAGTCTTTGTGCTACTTATCAAACAGAGTCAGACAATTACCTTTTGTTTTTCAGAGATGTCTTGTTAATTTAGGGCCTTGTTTTAAATTGCTAAAATAAGAGTAACATCTTTCATTCCATTTTGGCTGGTGAAACTGTCTATTTATTTAAGACCTCTTAGGTTTATGCTTCACCATATGCCCAGGTATTACCTCCATTATCTCTTAGTCTCCTGTGAACTAAAGGTCTGGTGCAGAATTTATGGTCTTGAGAGAGTATAAACAACCCAGACTCAGAGAGAGTAAAGGAATTTACAGGAATGTCTGAAATATAGAATTAACTCAGATAAAATAGAGCTACATGCAACAATGCATAAGTGGGATCCCTGGCTTTCTCTTTCAATTGGGTCAATTGAATGTGGATGTGCTAGGGCTTATCCCTCATTCTGTGCTCAGAGATCACTCCTGGTGGGGCTCTGGGAACTGTATGTGATGCTGGGGATTGAATCTAAGTCAACGGCATACAAAGCAAACACCTTACTTACTATTTCTCCAACCCTCCAGTATCTTCTTTGTTTGTCACTCTTATGATTGAGGGTGGTTACCATGACTTAACCCATGGTTACTTAGGAATGTGAAAAATTTCCAGAGGAAAAAACCCATGCCTTTGTGCAATAGAGCTTTGGTTTTGCCAAAGTTTCATTCACTGAAGAGAACTGATGACTGGTCTGTGACACATCACAAAGCTATGCGTCACCTATTTCTCATGAACAGATGATTCTCTCTTTGGTACCAAATATTGGCAGCAAGGTAAGGGCATAGTCTCAGTGTTACAAAATAATCTTATATTTTATAAGAACTTAGAAATCAGTATTTTTACATAGAAAACCTCCCACATTTGTCAAGTCTGTAAATTAAATTTTGGGGAAAGCATAGTTGACTAAATAAAACAAATTTCCAACTCAAATCTGACCCACATGCTAGTGGTCAGTCTGCATTGTTTACCAGAGATATTAATCATTGGGAACGGGAATATGAAGGAATAGGAGTGTGTGTGAAGATAGATGGTTGGCAGCTACACCACGTTGACTTCACTGATGACATCGTTCTAATAACACCAACTATCAGCCAAGAGGCATGAATGCTGGCTGACTTCAACAGTGAGTGTGGAAAGATCAGACTGCAGCTGAATCTCATGAAGACAACGTTAAATAGAAACAAACTAGTTTCTGACGTTCCATTTGCTCTCAATGGAATGAACATCTCCGAATGCAGCAGCTATGTGTACCTGGGTCGAGAACTCAGCATGATGAAGGACTTGGCGCTTGAGCTGCACAGGAGGAGGAGGAGAGTGTCATGGAACGCCTTCAAGACCATGGAAGAAGTTGTTAAGAGGACAAAGAACCTCCAGCTCCGGGTACATCTTTTCGACTCCACCATTCTTTTTTTTAAAAAAAAATTTTTTAATTCTATTGAATCACCGTGAGATAGTTACAAGCTCTCATGTTTGGGTTACAATCTCACAATGATCAAACACCCATCCCTCCACCAGTGCACATTTCCCACCACCACCGTTCTTCCTGCACTAACATATGTGTGAGAGACCTGGGCCCTACAAAAACAGGATGAGAATGCTATTCGGGTCTCCCAAAGAGGAATCAAATGAACTGTGCTTGGAATATCATATTTCACTCAAGTGAGAGAAGGGATCTGGAGTTCCAACCTCTGTCAACAATCGAGAATCAGGGATGCTGTCTTTTTTGCCAAGATGTCGAAAATCAGATGAGCCGGATATGTAATGTGATTTTGAGATGACTACTGGACTAGAGCTATTACCGACTGGATTCCATGGGACGCCAAAAGAACACTTGGCTGCCCATCTATGAGATAGCCAGACTTCTTCGTCAAGACCTTGAACAAATGGTTTGAGGCTCTTTGTGTTCCTGGAGCGAGCAGATGTCATTGGGCTACACTAGTGCACGACAGGGATGAATGGAGACATTACTGGCACCCGCTTGAGCAAATCAATGAGTAATGGGATGACAAGTGATACAAGTGATAAATCATTGGCTGGGAGCTCTGTGTACTTGGAGTTTCAGTTCTTTGTATGGAAGATCATGTGGGTCTAGTGTCACTTTTTGGCAGTGAGTCTGGAGCTTTGTCCCATCTTGTCGTGGTGATGATTGCCTTTTCTCAGAGTCCCATCCAGTTGTTTGCAGACCCTAAGCTCCTGTAGACGGCTTTGTTTCCATTTGTGTTGTCCTGAGTGCGGAAGGGCTGTTGACTCTTGTGTTCTCAGGAGAATAGAATCAGTGCTGATGCCTGGGAATTGTCCCATTTCCAGCCACAGAATTTATCTTCCCCAGGACCAGGGGAAAGATCTGTGGGAACGATGTTTCTAAACTTGGTATATTTTAGAAGTATGAAAGTTCTGTGCCTCTTTGGAATCTGTTATGTATTTGGAGAGGATGTGGTTAATTTATGTACTGGATGCCATTCCCAATATGTTATACCCTTAAAGTACATTTGAGACCTTATAATTCATAATGCTCATTTCACAAATGGGGGAAGCAAGACTTAAGAAGGAGAAGCAATTTAGCTTCTGTTTCTGATGTTTCCCTTCATAACTGTCTTTTTTTATCACTGCTTTTAATTGCTTTTGTAGAATGATGCCTTCTCCCTACATTTCAATACATATGTCTGAATAGCAACAGTTTTAAAATGCATCTCTATGAAATAACCTTAGGTGTCTTGTGAGTAAATCTTAGTATTTGGGTAAATCTTAGTATTTGTGTAACTAATTACCAAAGCCCCTTTTCATCCACATGTCTTTTAAGACAACCATCCTGGTCTACTATTCTGATACTTTTGTGAAGGAGGTAATTTTGGCTTGATAATAGACAAGAGAAAGATTTTTGGGCTGTTTTTCATGCTTAAAGAATAGATTGTGTTAGATTTTGAGGTGCTGCCTTACTAAATGATAAATTGAAATAATTATGAAGACACAGAACTGTGTTTTGGTGGGCAAGCTTTAAGTTCTTTTTTGGAGAGATGGACAGATTGTATTGGTTGATACTGTGTGGTTTTTATGGGTTCAACTTGCTGACTTTCTGCATCCACAGCTGCCAGCATCTTTTTGCTGTTGAAAAAGTCAGGCAGATTGAGCAGCCCAAGAGGAATGCATGTGTGGGAGCAGTTTTGGATTTCAGGGACCATTTCCTTGCCAGGATGCTGTCAGCAGTCTGAGATGCTTTTGGGATTGTCCACCAGCATGATATCTAGACTGGCCAAGGTCAGATCACTCAGGAATCTGACTGCTTGTTAGCCATTTCAGCAGCAGAAGTGGTAGGTCAAAAAGAAACAAGCTGCTTTGTTATCTCATAAATATTTATTTCTCACAATTCTGGAGTTAGAAAGTCCAAGATCAATGTGATGGAAAATTTGATATTCAAAGAGAGTCCTCTATTTCTCAGCTATAGATGGTGACTCTTGCTGTGTCTGTACATGGCTGAGCCAGGAAAATCTCTATTCTCTTCTACTCCTTGTCAGAACACTCATCCCAGTCTAGAGGTTCACTCCTCATGACTTGACCTATGTCAGATTATCTCTTAATAGCCCTAACTTTTTAAACCATTCCCTTGAGAGTTAGAGTTTCAATATATGCGTTCTGGAAGGACATAAGCATGCAGTCCATAATAAAAGCAATTGCAATATATCTCATGAGTAAAAATTTTATACTGACCACATGTCATTATGATAATATATTTACTTAAAGAAAATGAGTGATTAACAGCCAGAGGACCTGAGACATAATATAGTAGGTAGGGAATTTGCCTTGCAAGCAGCCAACACAGATTTGATCCCTGACAATCCATATGGTAACCCAGCCTGCCAGGACTGATCCTTGTGTGCAGAGCCAGGAATATGTCCTGAGCAGTCAGCAGTGAAGTATGCCCCCTTCACTCCATCACCCCACAGAAAAAATTCAGTTTCACTGTCACTGAAAGTAAGGCAATGGCAAATTTTAAGAAAACTTAAAATTATTCTGTGGCATATATTCTGTTGGTCAGCACTCTCTCAGAGAAAGAAATCCCTGGAGTTGAATTGCTTGATGTAGATGTTGGCTCCATATCTAAGCAGATCATCTAGGCATTTCTTTTTTTTAATAGTTTATTTTTAATTAGTGAATCAACGTGAGGGTACAGTTACAGATTTATACATTTTTGTGCTCATGTTTCCCCCATACAAAGTTCGATAACCCATCCCTTCACCAGTGCTCATTCTCCACCACCAGTAAACCCAACATCCCTCCCACCCTCCCCAGTCCCGTCTCCCCCCACCCCACACTGCCACTATGGCAGGGTATTCCCTTTTGTTCTCTCTCTCTGATTAGGTGTTGTGGTTTTCAATAAAGGTGTTGAGTGGCCATTGTGTTCAGTCTAGGCATTTGACCACACTGCAGGCTCAAATAGTTCTTGCTTCTACCCCCTTACTGTGGACTCAGAAGCTGTTCATAAACTGAAGTGAATAGTTAATTTTCAACAAAAGCTTAAGAAAGTTTTACTTCCAGAATGGCAGAGGATTCTTGAGAAGAGGAATTGCTTATGTATTTCTCCTTATATCAATTGTTAATCCAGCTGCATTCCCAGTCAGTAGTGCGTAAAGCTGGACATAATTTCCACAGCCTTTAATGATCTCTTAGGGACTCATCTCTGTGACGAAGGGTGGATCACTAAATAACGCCTGTGCTTAATAAACAGCCTGAGAGTGGATACACCAAAACTCAGCCATTAACTATATTTACTGTCTAAGAGTTAAGAAGCAACCTGTCTCATTTGATGAGGAAGCCATAAAATTGTAGAGAATGGGAAGTAAATCAAGGCTCCATTTGCCTTGTAAACATGCAGTGTCTTGTGCTGCATCTCGCCCTTCACTCTCATGAGTGTATTTTTATATCTCTACATAAATAAAACATGATTTGAAGACATTCACCCTCTTGATTTCCTCCTGGAGCTGGGTTCAAAAACCCAGAAATTAAAAGTTGGCATTGTGTTTTTTATGAGGTTTGAACATTGATATCAAACACTTTAAGTACTTGTGGGCTGAATGGGTCTATATGCTAAGAAGGGACGCAAAAATCAAGGAATCTTTCCCATCAGTTCCTCATGAGAGGATTTGCTAAGGGCTACTCCTGACCTCTGCACCCAGTAATGGGCAGCTTCCTTTTCCCCACTGCTTCCCACAGTTTAGAGACAAGAGCAGTTTAAGAATAAGAATAGATAAATAACCTGTCAAATTCAACCCAACAATTGGCATTTAAACCTGTAGTCATGTGTTAAACTATGCTGTAGTCACATAAAAATGGTGAGTATTCTATTCGGAGGCTAGGGGGAGGCATAAAGTTTTGTGGATTGATTTCAAGTAGCCATTTTTTTTCTTTTAACCCAGAATATTTCAGGCAAAAGCTGCTTTTTTAGCTCTCTGTTCTCTTTACCACTACTCTGTCTCTCTCTTTTTCCCCAACTTTAATTTTTGAGCTGACATAAGAGAAAATAAGCAATCAGATATCTTAGGAAACTCAGAGGATGCTGTGGTGGGATGTTGTGTATATATGGAGAGGTGTGGAGGGGAGAAGGATTTCTCTTTAGTTTCTTGGGGCTGGAGTATTATATCTGGGGAAAAAAGGACAATAAGAGAACAGAGTAAAATTGCCAAATCTGAGCCACAGAAATTTGTTCAAAGTCGATTATGAAAGGCCCTTGAGTCAAACTTTGGGACCTGAGGTAATGCCTCTAGTCCAGCAATCAGGGAAGGAGAGATGAAATGGTCTGGGCAAAGGTTAGACTCAAAGAGGCCCACTATGCTCATGGGGGTTAAGACCTCTGGTGAGCCCTTCCTGGATGGCTTATGCGTACTGTTTTATTTATTTGACATGGGTTTGGTTCACACTCACTGGTGCTCAGAGCTTACTTCTGGCACTGTGCTCAGAGGTCATTCCTGAAAATGTTTAGGGACTTAAATCTGTGATTTCAGAGTCCTAACCTGGATCTGCTGCATGCAAGGGAAGCACTATACCTCTTGAGCTACTTTTCTGGTTCAAGTTTATTTAAAGTATCTGGAATGCATTTGACAGAAAGAACTTATATTTCCTTTACCTAAATGGATAAAATTCCTTTACCTAAATGGATAAAGTCATTTCCTTTACCTAATGGATAAAATTTCCTTTAAAGTATATTAGCTGTTAAGCATTTATAAATCCAAATACTCTGCCAATGAGCATTATCTTGAGGTCATTGTCACTGTCACTGTCATCCCGTTGCTCATCGATTTGCTCAAGTGGGCACCATTGTGAGACTTGTTGTTACTGTTTTGGCATATCAAATATGCCACAGGTATCTTGCCAGGCTCTGCCGTATGAGTGAGATACTCTCGGTGGCTTGCCAGGCTCTCCAAGAGGGGCAGAGGAATCAAAACCAGGTCGGCCATGTGCAAGGCAAACGCCTTACCCACTGGGCTATCGCTCCAGCCAAGCCTTACCCACTGGGCTATCTTGAGGTAAGAATTTTAAATATACCTTCAATGTTAAGAATGTATGCCTAAATGACACAACATTCTAACGAGGGAGTTGGTTCTTGCACCTAAGAAGACCACACAGGACAGTCCCTCTTCTAGCCTGAGTCAAACAGAAGCCTGTCAGGGAGAAAAATGTGACCGGTGGATTGTAGACCTAATGGAAGCTTTTACCCTCTGTAATCCCAAAGAGCCAAATGAGAGTAAAATTTGTAGAGATTGGTGGGTGCCAGAAATAGAGAATGAACTCCGCACTCCCCCAAATAGCTGAGGCATGTGGAAAATCTATGAATTTGGTCTGAGTCACCTTTGCAGCAAAATGAAATACACTGATAAGGGCCTCTTTAGCTTGTCATATATCCTGAATGTTAGAGGCATGTGACATACCAACCATGTCTCCCTATTACCTGGAGAAATGTCTCTAAGTGTCTGAACTAATGGACTGATGTAATGTCCCTAATGGCAATAGGAGGAAAGAAGGCAGCCATGGGGCAGCCTTCACACTGCACTTAACTCAGAAGGATGAACAAGTTTACTGGATGTCAAGTACTTATTATAGAAAGTACTAAATTAGATCTTCTTACTGTACTTTGTCAGATTATGGGTCTAAAGTAAGGTACTTGGGTACAGTACCTGGAATTGGAGTGGCAGAGATGTTTGAGAAGGTCAGTCAGTCGTCTAAGAAGTGAATCCCAAATATTTTGCTGGAGCCCCTCCAAACCAGGCACCGAATCCCTCTACCCAATGGGGCCACTTCTAGGTGGCCCAAGGGGAACCAAAATAATGGGTATAGTTGAGCAAAGTGCTTGCTATCTTTGCTCTCCATTCCTCCACCCCCTGACAGTATAACTCAGAAAAAGAAAAGATTTAAATAAAAGGAAAACTCCCACTACAACACTTCTAAGACAAGAAGCAGGTTGGAATTTTCAAAATGCATGTGAGACTTAAAATTTGGTGGACATAGAACTGCTTTAAAAGCAGAAAGAGTGTCAGAATGAAACTAGGTCTTTGTTGGTGGTGTTTTGTTTTTGGGCCACACCTGAAGGTGCTCAGAGTCTGCTCTTACTCCTGGCTCTATGCTCAGGAATCACACTTGCCAGGGCTTGGAGGACTATATAGGGTGCTGGAGATTGAACCCAGGGGTTGGCTGCATGCCAGACAAGTGCCCTGCTGCTGTACTATTCCTCTGGCTCTAGTTCCTTGTGAATAAAATTAACGATAATCTTATTGGATCTGTTTAAACTTAACTAATTATGGAATGATTTGGCAGAACAGGGAGGAAGCAGCTTCTAGGGGAAAAGTAAAACTATGTCATATTTGGATTCTAGGAGTTTTTCCAGAATGTTCAATAAGACAGGTGTAACTCGAGATAATATTCCCCAATGTTTTTATGTCATGGGACAATATAACACTATGTTTTTATTTGTAAATAAGAACAGACATGCTTTCTTGTGCCGAGTGGTTGTCTCAAGTGGCTAATTAAGCATATTCATCCCATTTCCACCCCAGGTCCACCTCTAAGAGCTGATGACCAGGCTTGATGCACTATTTTAAATTGTGTGAGTTCCGAATGAGTAGCAAGAGTTCCTCATCATCCTTGATGGGAGAAGGGATCTTTTCCAGATCCATATATAAATGGCCTGGCTCATAGAAATCCCCGGGTTTTAATTCTCACCTGCACATTTGTGTAGAAGTGATGGAGGATAAAGAACCAAATATTGGCTTGGATGACAAAGTTCCAATATTGTCAGTGAGCAATTCCCACCTTAGGAAGGACACTTAATCTGTTTGGGTTTTTATTTTCTTAATTGCCAAAAGAGGGGTTTGGGAAGTAAGTGTCCTATAAGTGGCAGCTTTCTGAGCCACTGATGACTCACCATGCTCTGTAACTGAGTTGCAAGGGGAAGAAGCAATGAACCTCTGCTTCAATTAGTCCATTAAATTTGGACTGGATGCCCACTGTTTATGAGACATTCATGGCAACATGAAGCTCCTCCAGTGTGTGTAGAGTAATATTTTGTACCCGAAGCCTGCAGAATTCTCCGAAGTCTTCAGTGACACAAGAAATGTGGTTGCATATCTCCCTGTGCATATCTCCTTGGGTCCTATTGCATATCTCCTTGGGTCCTATTCTTTGACCTCTGTAAACTCTGTAAAACTGCACAGATTAGGTGGTACTGAATGGAATTGATCTCCTGCTACCCTGTGTCCCAGTTTTCTGAGTTCTCTTCTGTTTCCACAAGCAACTAAAGGAGACACTATGTATATCTGAGCAGATGTATTTATTCACCTTCACTGTCTGGCTGAAATTTTAAAAAGTAGATTTGGGATAACCATGGCATATCACTACCATTTCTGGTCAAATGTCAAAGCTTAGCTGTTATTTACCCAAAGGACTAAAATTTATTATCTGAGGGGAGAGTGGTATATGTGTCTGGTAGTCACAGGACCATTTTATAGGTGTTTACTTTTCGCAAGCAAAAGACTTATAGTAAATAATCTAGGTAGGACAGTTTGGAAGCCAGCCTCACATGCTGGGGTAAAAGGCAGCTGGGATAGAGAAGGGACCGCTGAGTAAATGATGGTTGGAGGGGTTGCTCGGGATGGGTCATGTGTGCTGAAAGTAGACTATGGACCAAATATGATAGCCTCTTAGTACCTGTGTTGCAAACCATAACACCCAAAAGTAGAGAGAGAGTAAGAGGGAATGCCTTGCCACCAGAGGCAGGGGGTGGGAAGGGATGAGGGTGGCAGAAGGGATACTGGGAACATTGGTGTTGGAGAATGGGCTGGTGGAAGGATGGGTGCTCGATCATTGTATGACTGAAACGTAATCATGAAAGTTTGTAAGTCTGTAACTGTATCTCATGAGGATTTAATTAAAAAAAAGAAAAAACAAGAATTGAGGTTGAATTATATTCCTTGAGAACTGACATCATTGATCAATGAATAGCAAGTAATTTATTCATTGCTTCCTTGCCTTCTTTCTTTCATCCCACCATCTTGGTTTGACTTTACCTGGAAGCAGAACCGTGAAATGAGACCTTGACTGCAAGTGTGTTGTTTCAGAAATTATCTTTGAAAAAGTATGAGGGAATAGGCTGAGCCAGATGATGGAGGAGGAAAGTCTAAGTGTGCATCATTGAGTAAAGTGTTAGAAAGAAATGGGGCTTTGTAGGGAGCCAGAGCACGTGGAGCAAAGATGGCGCCGACTCCGGCTGCCCTAGGTAATAAATAACCTCCAGAGCGCGGGCCCCGGCATCGCCCCCCATGGGGTGATTGGAGGGCAGCCAACTGGCGAGCAACACGTCAGAAGTGAGGGGTCTTCTCTATAAAAAGGGTATCGCTCTGAGGGTCGGGGCCTTCCTCCCCCATTTGTGTAAGTGTGGAGATCTCCAATAAACTGCTGCAGAAGGACCCTCAACCGGTGTCGTCTCTCTTTGCTGGCGAAGGGAAACTGCGACAACGCGATTTACAACTGGTGCCGAAACCCGGGACGCCGGGTAAGTTTCATTCGCACCTTGGGGAAGGCCCCTTCGTTCCGAAGGGAGGGTTCAGAACTGCAGGACGGGATGGCTCGGAGAGGCAGACTATAAGTCTGTCAGAAACCGAGGGGTGGCTCGGAGAGGCAGACTATAAGTCTGTCAGAAACCGAGGGGTGGCTCGGAGAGGCAGACTATAGTCTGTCAGAAACCGAGCGGTCGGAAAGATTAAGCGCGCATGAAAGGGTACCCGGGATTAAGAAAAAAAAAATTGCCCGATGATGGAGGCAAGGGCGAGGGAAGGGGGAGGGGAGAGTTCTCACCCCGCGCACTCGCAACCAAGGAAAAAGGACCGCCCGGAGGGGGCGAGAATGAGGCGGGAGAGGAGAAGGCCACACCTCCCCCCACAGTTTACACAACTTGCTCTAGGCCGGGTGGGCCGAGGAAAATCTATCCCTGGGGGGATATGGCTGCAGCCAGCCTGAAACCCAAGGAGAGCTCTTCAGAAGACTCCCTTTCGAGCTCTGAAGAAGAGCAAATTCTAGACCAGGGAGCGGCACGCTACAAAGCGGCACACCGCTACGAAGCGGCACGCTATCGCCCCCCTGACCTCTGTAATCGAACGAAGCAGCAGAGCGCACTTACCGCGCCCCGTACCCTCGGCTCCCCCTCCCCCGCCTTACGCACGGGGAACGGAAGGAGCCCATGCATCCCAAACATCGTTACTTTCTGCTGAACTACATAAGCAGATGAGACTAGCCTTTCCTGTCTTTGAGGGAGATGGGAATGGAAGAGTTCATGCTCAGGTAGAATTCAATCAGATTAAAGAGTTGGCAGAAGCGGTCAGAAAATATGGGGCAAATGCCAATTATACCATTTCCCTACTTGAAAGACTGGCCCGGGATAGGATGACCCCCCCCCCCCTTTTGCCTCTAGATTGCTAGCTTCTTATTAGAAAGAGCCGGATGTACATTGTAGCAACCCCATTGTCAGGGGGACAAGACCAAAGGTAATGTGGACTCCCGTAGGGCAGGTTTAAGAATTTCTGTGTGAATGTACTGCGTTGGGTGCGCACCGAAATGAAAGAGGACCGGTCCGAATGAGTGCAGGAGTGTGATTTGCGCGAGTGCCTTTAGTGTGTGTGTATATTTGTCTCATTATATTTCTCTTAGTTATGCTTATTATTATCAGCAGAGAAGTCAGGAAAATGCAAGATCATGTGGTTGAGTGTTTAATAATATCAGGAATGAAAAAGAGTGTCGCTAAGGTGGTCTATCCACCTCAGAAGTAGTCTTGATCTTAAAATTGTAACATCTGACAACTTAGGTTTCAACAACTTTGTCATGGATTGTTTTGCCGGCTTATATCAACAAAAGCGCTTTCTTGACCCGTTTTTAACAAGCAGGAAACTGGCTGGTCAGACAGAGAAACGGGGAGCAATGTTCCCAATCGGCCGACAGGGCTCAATTTGCCCTGGGGACTGCTCTTTCCTTTCTCTGTCTATCAGTTTTTCTCCCTGCCGTTTTTGAAGGGTCAGATCGATCGATCAACTGCAAATGT
This sequence comes from Sorex araneus, assembly GCF_027595985.1. NCBI lineage: Eukaryota > Metazoa > Chordata > Mammalia > Eulipotyphla > Soricidae > Sorex > Sorex araneus. The sequence goes on along the minus strand of NC_073313.1, from coordinate 171,040,848 downwards.
GTGCACGTGTAGTGGTGTTTTTTAGTCAGTTCATTGTCTGTCTGTCTGTCTGACTGTCTGTCTGTCTGTCTGTCTGTCTGTGGAACACTCGAGTGTTAGAGCTAGTTTGAAGTCATTAATTCTTAGAACTGAGCAAACAAAATCAAGGGAGTCAGAGTGATATGTAGTCCAGCAATTTAAAAGATTTAGGTATCTTTGGAACTTGTTAGATCAGGTTTAAAGAAAGATTTCTAATCAGAATGTGGCGACCACGAAGGGATTGAAATTCTCAATCTAGATTTCTTATTGTAAGAACATTAATGGCTATTAACAGTTGTAATTCTTCTGAAGTTCAGAGTCTCTACTATCTAGGAAGAGCTGCAGAAGTAGCGCCTAAAACTAAAGTGAAATAAAGCGTTCAGAGGATGCAAGGCTTTATTTTACAAGATCCAGCCAATCTTAATGAGGAATTTAGCCAGTTTACAAACAGAGGTACAGAAGCCATCAAAATAGTTTTCTTATGTTTCCATAAACATTGACAGTCCAAGTGTCTTTTCTATGTTATTATCAAAGGTTAGTCAAAAAAAAAAAAAAAAAAAGGAACTCTTTTTGTGTCTGAAAGCATGTTTGTATTGTGGAATTGTTAGAGAGCTCATGATTTGAAATAACTAAGATACAAAAACTATTGGATTTAAGCCAAAGAAGGTTTACTCATGTTTTATAAAAATTGATGGTTTAAAGGTCTTATGCTGTTGTGTCAGTGTACATATGCATCTGCATTGGATTATTAGAATGTGAGCTGAAATAATTGTGGAAAAGCAGGTTCAAAGAGTAATAGTTTAGTTAAAACATGAGTTTCTAGAGTTATGAATTTGGTTGCAAATCTTATCCTACTGGTATTTTATTTGATCTCTGAGACTTTTGGTAACTAAAATTTCTAGAGATACTTAGCAAAGAATTATAATAGATTAATCTCAGGTGTCAGCCTGATAGTCTGAAGCCATAGCATTGTGCCTTGGTTAAAGTTTGAGATAGGAATGGAGTATTTCATGGAAAATGTGGGAAATTTTACTGACTATTGTTAAATCAGTCTGTCTAGTACATGAAAATGCATGTTATTATTCTGATAACTTTATTCATTGCAAAGCTTTGTCACCAGATATCATATCTAGCTCTGACCATCACATAGAAGTTTGTATGCAAGTGTGAGATCCTTAATGTTTTATGGTAATCTATGAGTGTTTTAATCTTTATATTTGTGTTTTCCTAGAAATCAGAATTCTAAGATGTCTCCTGGTTAATTTCTATGTGGAGTGAACCTTTGCCCAATGAATATGTTGTAAGAACTTTAGTTGTGAGCATCTTTAAAGTTGTTGAATATCTATAGAACTGACCTAATGCTTTTGAAATAACACTGAAAGTAGTTTTGTCATGTTAAATGAAATGATTGGTAATTTGTGCCCAAACTTGGAAGATCATGTTGTACTAAGTTCAGTAAAAATAAGAGTTTAAACTTGTGGGACTATAAAGAATATAGATGTATGTCTTAAGTCAGAAAGATAATGGATGCAGATATCATCAGTTGGAAAAAGGAAAGAAACTGATCACTGTTTTAAGAAACTCTTTAAATCACATGCAGAATTGTTCTAATATGTTTTTGGTAGGATCTATGGAAAAGATATTGGATGGATTGTCTGGAACTCCTGTTACAGTGCTCTTAGATTATTGAATTCTTCAAAAGTTGTGGAAAATCAAGTGTTTTTTTTTAAATGGGATTAAATGAATTAGACATGTTTAACTGTACACTGGACTCCCAGTACAGTGCTCTTATTAATGGGAAGTCAAGGTTTTCAACATGGAATTGAATGGGTTAAACATGATGTAAATTGTACACTTTTCCTCTACAGATTTTAGCTTCTTTGACTAGGACCCACAACAAATGGGTGTGTTGCATCTCACTGTGAGTAAAGTGAAATGTTTGCTTTTCTCTTCTTTTGTACCTTCAGTATGTTTTTGATGCTTCATGGCACTATGTTGGTTTGCATAAATCCAGATAAAAGTCTTTCCTCTCTGTAATAGGGTCTACCCCTCATGCAGACAGGAAAATCAGTTATGAGACCCCAAAGCCCTCTTTCAGGGAAAGAGTCAAGGGATTGGTCTAAATGACAGGAGCAGGTATTTAACAGGTACTGTTTCAAGTACCCTACAAACCTCAGGGAGACCCTAGAGGCCAGCTGGCTTAAGGAAAGAATGGAAATCATCACTGCTATGGAAAATGAGAAATCCGGCAATCTGTGTGACTGACACAATCTGGGCCTACTCAGCATCAAGAAAAACCCTGGAAACCAGGATCTCTCCCAGCCCTGAAAAAGGGAGGGGATGGACTCCTTTCTGCCAGGATGCATCTACGGAAAAGGCCACCTCCAGTTCAACCTGAAGGCTCGAGACCATCCAGTTCATCGTGGGACATTTATGGCCAGGCCTGGGTAACTCTGACGTGCCACATAAGATTAATGCTGTTATTGGTAGGCCTCCTGGCTTTAGCCAACCCCCAGGACTTCTCAGTAAATAATGGGGTACCCCAAATGGAGAGTTCTCCAATCTTGCTGTATTTATGCAAAAGAACAAGTCAGATTTGTTAAGCCATCAGGCAAATTTTAAAATGAAGGTGGAGAGAAAACCATGTTTCTGTAACTTGTTTTTTAAAGAATCAGATTCAAATTCTACAGAGTAATCTAGTAAATGTATTCTAATCTTGATCTAAAAGGTATCCCTTTTGGGTAATTCAGGTATAATGTGTTTTGCTGACTGTAAAGTAAGCAGCCTAGCCTTTGGGACTCAATGTTGAAGATGCTGTCACTAGTCTGACCAGGGTATTGGAAGCCAGAGCTTTAGTGGGGGGAACCTCAGCTCAAAGTGCAGAATTAATGCTTTCCCCCAACCTGTCAATTGGCTACAGTGCCAAGTGTGGACATTTAAACTGGTTCTAAGTATTCACTTTTAGTTCTATGAACACAGTCATTTGGAGAGAACTAGAATTTTAACAGCTCTTAATTCTCGTTCCATCATGGGATTAATACCCCATCCAGAGAATACTCATCTAAGATACTCTGCAAAAGAGGACAATAGGCATTGGAACAAGGTTTTCAAAAGGAAATTGATAAAGGGTTACACTAAGCTTCCAACACTAGTGAAAGCCATCTTTCATGGGAAGGAACTCAGAACTGTGCTTTCTGTTTCATTAATGAATTGTGGGCCTCCTTTCCTAACACTTGTAACTTCAAGGAACTTGCCGAGGAAAGGATTGGCAGATTGACATGCAAATGATCAAACGCTCATATATTCAAGATACAAACATCTACTGCTTCCAAATGACAGCTTCAGTGGATGGGTAGCTTTTCCAACCTGAGAAGCGGTGTGGTGCTTCTAGGCCACTAGAAAAATCTGAACATAGGAAGTCATTTTCTATCAACCAATGGGTGAAGCAGTTATTCCTTTCCATTGTTTTTATGACAGAAATAGGTGTAGGATTATGTTGTGTTGGTTTCTGCTGCTTTAATTTCTGTCTCACCATCCCAGGCAGAATGTTATCTAAAACTGTAGATCACTCTGCTCTTGCTAGATCAGAGGCAATATTCTACTCCAAGGTCTAATCATTTCAAAGTGACATTCCTCAGTCTAATTGATCTGATCTCTTCTTTCAGATAACTTCAGGATCCCAACCAGTTCATTGCCTGGGGCCCACTAAAACTAAGGTAGCATGAGGTTTCACCCCTTGTGCAGGCAGGGCCAGCGCCCCTTTGTCAGCATGAAGCAGCTCCAGAAGATGGACCTTCAGCCATTTTCCCCTTAAAGATTTAAGGTGGTGAAATCTCTAGGGGGGAATATGATGTAGGCAGGTAGATAGGGAAAGGCCCCTGGCAATGAAACTTAGATCATCAAAGTCTCCAGGGAGGAGAATCCTGAGACCCCTCCCCCCTGTGAAACCGCACCTGATAAGACCTTCAACAGACTCTGAGGATAGTAGACCCCTCCCCAGGAGGTTCCCCAAAGAAGGCTATCACCACTCCCAACCTCCCTGGTATACTTGAAAAGAAACCACATGTGGGTGGGGGCAGGCTGTAAAGAACCTATAAAAAACAGCCCAATAGTCCATTCAAGGCTCTCTCTATCTTTGGAGGAGCCCGCGTTCTTTCTTGAGCACGTTACTCCTACTGCTTTCTCCTTTTCCACTTATCTCTTCCTCCTTCCCTAAGACCTTCTAAATAAAGTCTGTTACTTCAAAAAAAAAAAAAAATTAAGCTACTTAGCTCAGGGTCATAAGGAGTGAGAGTTTTTAAAGATTTCCGAGTCCGCAGAATGCTCCAGGGGGAACCCCTGAGAGGGATTCTCTCTTTTCTTCTTACAGAGAACATGCGGCTCATCGTCCGGTGCCGACCCTGCGGGTTTGCAATGATGATCCTGCTGCTGACTGTGCAACCCACGGAGGCCGGATTGGGCCGACCGGCTCACCCTACACGCCTCCTACAACAGCTGTATGGGACCCCGTGCAACTGTCAGGGAGGACAATCTTCGGTGACCCCAACGAGCTACACGAAAACCGTGGACTGTGGGACTCTTACTATATATCTCGTCACTCGGCCCAGTGCTCGGGGCGGACTAACCCAGTTTTGGCAGTGCGTGCCCAAGCCTACTTTTATAAATAAGGGGGAATTTGCCTGACACTTCAGGAGAAATGCTGTTTTTATGCCAACAAGTTGGGTATAGTGAGGGACCGGGTTAGAAAACACCAAGAAGAATTAGAAAAAAGGAGACATGAGTTTTATGAGCGCCCGTTTTGGTCGGCGTGGGGGGGTGTGTTGCCCTATCTCCTCCCCCTTTTGGGGCCCCTTGTTGGAGCATTATTACTGATCTCCTTTGGTCCTTGGGCATTCCAACGCCTAACTCAGTTTATTAAAGATCAGGTGAATGCCGTGACCTCACGTAAGGTGGAAGTGTACTATCACCGCCTGGTGCAAGCCTACCCAGGGGAAGACTCTGAATGATACTTGTACAACATTCTGTTCTGCACCTCCGTATAATACCGTGCCTTGTTTTTGATTGCGTATAATACCGTGCCTTGTTTTTGATTGCGTATAATACCGTGCCTTGTTTTTGATTGAATCTTAGCAGAGTGTAAGCTGGCGTAGGTGATGATGCCTAGTCTTTTTAGATCGTTTAGTCCCAACGGTTGCTCAGCCTAGGTGGTCTGTCCCCCCGCCGGAGGCATCGCCGCTTTAAATCAAGCTGCTCAGTGCCTTTTTTATGCTGAGTGTAGCCCCTGCACACTCGGGATCTGTGGATCCATTGCACGAGTTTGGGTGCACCGGCAATGGTCTCAGGGAAGGGTGTCAGACTAGATGGTACTGCACTGGGTCTCTCTCCTCCCTGACCCAGGTCGACGAGCCGCTTGCATAGGGCCGCCGTCAAAATTTTGCCCTGCCTGGAAAAGCGGACGGCGGGACAGGAGGAGCCTCATCGGATCCTGAAGAGGGACCCGTTGAGGCCACCTCAGTCCCTGATATTTTTACAGGCAGTGGTGTCCGTCGCCCCCTTTCTCGCAGAGACCGGCTCCTTAGTAAAGAGATAAGGGGGAGTTGTAGGGAGCCAGAGCACGTGGAGCAAAGATGGCGCCGACTCCGGCTGCCCTAGGTAATAAATAACCTCCAGAGCGCGGGCCCCGGCATCGCCCCCCATGGGGTGATTGGAGGGCAGCCAACTGGCGAGCAACACGTCAGAAGTGAGGGGTCTTCTCTATAAAAAGGGTATCGCTCTGAGGGTCGGGGCCTTCCTCCCCCATTTGTGTAAGTGTGGAGATCTCCAATAAACTGCTGCAGAAGGACCCTCAACCGGTGTCGTCTCTCTTTGCTGGCGAAGGGAAACTGCGACAACGCGATTTACAGGGCTTCTCTTCCTCCAAGTTCTAGAGAAACTTGTAAGGACTGCCTTCCCCACAAGATTCATATATTGGGAAAGTGAAAGCCCCATTTTTATTGACCGGCTTCTTTCTCTCTATTTGACGTTCACCTTAGAGGCCTTACCTGAGCAGCCCAGGAAAGGCTCTGTGAGAAGAGCATGTGAAAGTAGCCCCCTGCCAGCCAGGAAGAGCACCTGGCATTAACTTGCTGGCCCGGTAGTTCGACCTGGGACTTCCTTCCAGAACTGTGAGGACAACACTTCTACAGTAGACCACCCATTCTGTGGTATTTTGTTATGACACTGAGCAGACTAAGGGATAGGGACACAGAATGTAGTTTTCCATTCCCACAGGCTACAAGAACAAAGGGAGGAGATAATATTACCAGAACCTAGAACTTAGAGTGCTCTAAATGAGAACTGAAACCATGGTGGGTCTGGCCTCTGGGAATTGTAACCACAGAGGAGAGGCAGCCTGAGCAATAGGAAAATGAGAGGAAATGAACCAGACTATCTCTCCGTTATCTCCCACCTTCCAGAAAGAGTAATGTGACCACACACACCATCCCAGGGCTGCTCACATATGTAGCCTGGGTAGAAACTGCAGTTGGAAACTACTTTTTCTGATGTGCTTACTTTGGAGAGATAATGGAGAAGGAGGAAGGGGAACATTTTGAGAGCAGAGACAGCCTGGGAGAAAGGTCTGAGGTCTGGAAGATTATGCCACAGAACCAGTTATACACCATCCCCTTTCTAAAAATGTGATTCGTCCTCCAAAGATGTAGTTTCTGAAAGACATAGTCTCTGACTCTTAATATTATGCCATATTATACTTCAGACAGTGGGAAGGTACTCAAGAAGGTAAGTGTGTGTGGAATTCTGTTTCCTCTGCATCAGGAATGAACAAATTAGGCAGAGTAATGTTCATATGGGTTCAGTATATGCAAATCCTATCTCCTGTTGAGTGACAAGCACTCTTGACAAAGGTCTATAACCCACTCTTCACACCAGTGCTGCGTGCTAAGCCCATTCCAGCAATTCTTAGCAATTTTTTCAGCAAATGAACAGGTTTGCAATAATATAGAGACAAAATGAGGGTGTTGGAGGACCAAGGCCAAAGGCAATGGCAAGATTACTGAATCTGTTCTGATGGGCTGTGACTCTGTACCCTTCACACAATGGTGCTAGTGCTGGGCAGCACCCACTGAAGCAGGAAGGGAGGGCCTGGTTCTAAGTTAGACAAGGTGCCCTGTGCTGGCCCTCAAGGCTGCCTACCCTTGCAGTGCCCAGAGCCTGGCAATTCCGTTTTTGTTTGTAAACCTATGATAAAGTCAACTCGTTTCATTGGAACACCTGTACAGAGAAGTTCACCTTTCTGGGTCAGCCCTACCTTCTAGCTTATTATTTTTTATAAGGTGAGTGATTCCTGGGTTATAACTTTTTATCTCATTTCAGTGTCTTGTGTTCCATTCAATGCTGCCCAATTGTCTCTCCTTTTTGGGGGGCAGAGTTTCTTGCTTGGGAAGAGCCTGGTATATCTTGAGAAAAGAAGATTATAGAGACTATTCATTCCAACAGGCATCACAGACATAGCTGGCTCCAGGGGACTTGCATCCTTAGCAGTGAGTCATTCGGGCAAGGGCAGGGGATATGTATAATTCATCCAAAGGGGTCCTCTCAGCCGAGCTGGTTATAGGCAGTGGAAGCTCCGGGTGCTTACTGACATTTTCCTAGAAAACCTGGGAGTATTCTATTTATGTTAATTCAGAGACATTTGAAACAGTCCTCGGGCAGAATATGGCCCAGGGGCCAACAGCTTGTCAGCTTTGACTCATGCAGTGTTTTCTGGGCCATGCACTGGGCTGGAAGTCAGTGCCTCTGTCCCCAGGAGCCTTTGTGGAGCCATGAATCCTGCAACCCTCTGCCACAACAGAATGAAACTAAGCACAAAAGAGAGAGAGACAGACAGACAGACAGGCAGAGAAATAGAGAGACAGAGTTAGAGAGAGACAGAGAGACAAAGAAGAAGACAAAGAGGGAGACAGAGAGAGACAGAGAGAGAGAATATGTGGGGAATGTGTGAGTACCACCCACACTGAGATTTTTATGAAAATATTTTCTTTATATTGTATTAACATTAAATAATAGTTCCATTCTAAGTAACCAAATGTCAAGTATAGGCAAACCAATTTCTTCTGTTGTCTATGGGGTCCAGGGTATGAGACTGGCTTAAAGATGAGACCATATTAATAATGAAGTATTTTATTACTCATCTAATAAATCTCCCTGAGGAAAAAATTTCTCCCTTACTGATTTCCACTCTACAGTATGACAGCAAATTTTCTGCATAAACAGTAGAACAGGATTTTAAAAGACTGCTTTTTCTAGGCAGGGTGACTAATGAGAGAGGAAATTCCTTAGGATTCTCAGCATACTCAGCCCAACCACCCAAAGCTCCCAAATGAAGACCTTGGCAGAAAGTGACAAATTCAGATCCAAAAGAAGCCTCTGAGCATGGCATTGGCTTGGGGCAGACCCAGTTGCATCAGATCAGAGGAGAGAGAGGCCATAAGTGGGCAGAGTGCCCTGTTAGAATTTGTGGTTTTCCCATTATCCCTGGAGCTTTGAGCCCTGGGCTCCCACATTCTCCAAGTTTCTTCACTTGCTCTATTACAATTTTCTGTATTCTTGCCCTTCAGTAGCCTATGAGCATCTTGGGGTAGAGCCAATGTCTTCATATACTGGTGTCTAGAAGACAATTGATATGAGAAGACATATTGAATGTCAGCTGAGTGATTGAATGAAGGATAAATTGAATAATATCCTCACTCTAGGGAGATTCAACAGGAGATGTTGGTTCTGGTTGGTATTGCATCTTGGCAGGCAGTTTGTTGCTATCAGCTCACAGAGATATGGGCCTGTAGATAGAGGGTGAAGTGAATGGTAGTTATTCCCTTGGAACTGAGAATGACAGGTATCAGGCTGGATCATGGTATGAATTCAGTTAGCTCAACAAGGGAATGGAGCTCCACATCAAGGCAACAGAGAGCAAGGAATAAGAATAGATACTTTAGTTGGTATTAAAAAAATCTAGTTCAATAAAGGATATTATTCTTTTTTGAGCTAGGAATTCTACTTGAGCACTAGGGGATGCAATGGCTTAATCTCTTCAACAACAGTATAATTATTGGAATGGTCAATGAATATGTTTGGCACACTTAACACAGTGCCTAGCAATTATTTTTTTTTACTGTATTCTATCTTTATTTTTGCCACACTTGATGGTCTTCAAGGATTACTCCTGAACTGTGCTTAGAGGTCACTTCTGGAGATGATCACGGGACCATAAGTGGTGCCAAGGATCAAATCAGAGTTGGTTGTATGCAAAGCAAGCAACTTAAACCAGATATCTCTGTCCCCATGTTATACAATTATTAGTAAAATATATTGATTAGGGCTTGATTAATATCAGAATATCTATGCCTAATGTTAAACAGTAGCCAGGAGCTGGGGAATCAAAGTCACACTTTTTTTTTTTAAATTGAATCACCATTAGGTAGAGCGTTATGAAGCTGTTCATGATAGGGTTTCAGTCATACAGTGTTCCAACACCCATCCCTCCACCAGTGTAATTTCCTGGCACCAATGTTTCCCTCCCATACCCCTTTAATTCCCTCATCCCAGCATGCCTCTATGGTAGACACCTCTCTACCTCTCTTCTCTCTCTCTCTCTCTCTCTCTCCCTCTCTCTCTTTCTTCCCTCTCTTTATCTGTGCATGTCTCTTTCTCTCTCTCATTTTAGGCATTATGGCATTATGATTTGCAATATAGATACTAACATGTTATCATGTATATATCTTTAAGGGTTATACATTTTTAAATACCACTCTCAACCCCCACCCCCCCACACGCTCCTCCACTATCCAGCTGCTGCCACACTCCAGGCTGCTTTTGGATGCTTGGGCCGAGCCTCATGCATGAGTGAAGCCCCACAGAACCAGATAAAGTGGAACTTTGTGACCTTGGACTCCAGGCTCAATGGGACTCCGAAACAGAGATCCTCTGCCTACTTCCACCAATCCCCAGCGACCCAGGGATCACACCTAGATGACCCACTCTACCGGTGCCAGATAAATATCTCATTGGCTGACCTTTACTACCTTCACTACCCAGCCACCGCCATGCTCCAGGCCGCCTTCTGGACCACGTGGCCATAAAGCAGCCACGCGATATATCATAAAATAATACCTATTTTCCATAATTATTGCACAATATTTGATGGCAATCAAATATAGCATGAACCATGGGAACATCTGTAAGGGCGATTAGAGGCCATCTTAAAAGATTCCATCCCTCTCGAAGAGACTGACAAGCTACCGAGAGTATCCCACCTGCCCGGCAAGCTATTTGTGGTGTATTCAGTATGCCAAAAACAGTAAAAACAATGGGCCTCATTCCACTGACCCTGAAAGAGCCCCAATACTGCAGCATTAAGAAGGATGAGCAAGGAGAGGCTGATAAAATCTCAGGGAACAAGAAGGACTTAAAATGACTGTCTGTACTTTCAATACATGTATGCTGCCATCGGAAGCATCCATCGAGGACCTGATGGTGTAAGCACAGAAAATCAAGACCGACATCATTGGTCGGACCGAGACAAGAAGGCATAGATCACATCACGCCATTTTCGACACTGGACAAGAACTATTCCTCAGAACATGCGACAATAGAGGCATCAGTGGTGTCAGTGACCTTCCTTGTCAACACAAACCTGGCCATGAGCATTGATTCATTTGAATGCCTAATAACCTGAATTGGATGATTACGCTTAAATAGATGTGGCTCACTGCTGACTATCTTTGTCATCTACGCACCAACATCCAACTACAATGAACAAGAAATTGAGAAGTTCTACATGGAGCTGGAGAAATTCTATAAAGACCACACCTTTTACAAGATCATTGTTGGTGACTTTAATGCCAAGATAGGACTGAGAAGGCCACCCGAAGAACTCCACATTGGGACCTATGGCCTAGAATGGGTGAGAGACTGTCTGAGTCCATCATGTTGACCAAGACCATCCGTGGTAACTCACAGTTCCAGAAGGCTGAATCTAAACATTGGACATGGGAGTCTTCTGTTGGACTGTTCCACAATAAAGTTGATCACATCATATTTAATCGAAGGTTTTGCCTGACCGATGTTGCTGTTGTCCCAAAACTTCAAATGGGATCAGACCACCATCTACTTTATGCAAAATTCTACTTCATGGAGCGGGGAGAAAGGACAGCAAAGTTTAAGGTTCAGAAGAGAACTCCCAGGATAACCACCAAGTGGGAGCTCTTTGGCACTATTGCAGCAATGTGGGAAGATGCCGTCATTGACAACATCGACAAGAAATATGATCGATTGGTTCAGCACTTCCATGACTGCACAAGGAATGCCGAGAGTGGGAAAACCACAAACAGATGGCTATCTTTGGAAATTCTCAAGCTCATTCACCAACATGGTTTGGTGCAAGTCTCAGGCAACCACAAGGTAACGTTCATGCTATTGAAGCTGTGCAGAGAAACAATAAAGGAAGACCTCAAAGAGAGAAGAGCAGCAGTGTTGGCCGATGTGACAGAAGCTGGGAAAAGTATTAGCAATGCTCGCCTGTCCTTTGCCAACTACAAGACCAAGATGACTGTCCTCCGACATCCTGATGGATCTTTCACATCTTCCAGAAGGGCAATGGAAAGGATTATTCATGACTTCTATTTGGATCATTTCAATAGCTACATCCACCTGCCCACATACCAAATTATGCAGGATGGATATGTCGTTCCCAAAGTTCTCCCTTCCGAATTCTGACATGCCATTTTGTCAGTAAAGAAGCATATAGCACCCAATCCAGATAAGGTCAGACCCGAACACCTGAAGAATCTGCTGCCAGTACTCGTCAATACACTGGCTCAGCTCTTCACACACTACCTGTCCAAATGCAAGGTTCCATCCCAATGAAAAACCAGCAGAACTGTTTTGTTGTACAAAAAGGGAGACATCCACAACATCAGCAACTATCGCCTGATCTGCCTGTTGTTCATCATCTACAAGTTCACTCGAGTCATCCTGAATAGAATAAGCATAACACTTGATGAAGGACAGCCATGCGAGCAAGCCAGCTCCCGAAAAGGATTCAACAAGACCAACCATATCCACACAGTGACCAAGTTCATTGAGGTTTTACGAGAGTTCAAGATGCCGTTCTGTCTAACGTTCACCAATTTAAAGAAGGTCTATGATTCTGTTGAGACTGAAGCAGTCATCGAAGTTCTAGCCAAACAGGGCATTCAAACTCAGTACATCAAGATCCTCTGTGAGCTGTATTACGGATTTACCACCAGGATCTCACCATTTTACAAGGAAGTGATTATCAATGTAAAGAGAGGGGTTCGGCAGGGTGATACCATTTCACCGAAACTCTTCAGTGCCACCCTGAGAAGACCATGCAACAACTGAAATGGGAAGAAATGGGAGTGAAGATAGATGATTGGCAACTACACCACCTACGTTTCACTGATGACATTGTTCTAGTAACACCAAACATTAGCCAAGAGGCACAAATGCTGGCCGACATGACCATGAGTGTGGAAAGGTTGGACTGCAGCTGAATCTCACCAAGACAATGTTCATGAAAAATGAACTAGTCCCTGATGTTCCATTTGCTTTCAATGGAATGAGTGTCTCCGAATGCAGCAGCTATGTGTACCTGGGTTGAGAACTCAACATGAGGAACGACTTAGCGCCAGAACTGCGCAGGAGGAAGAGAGTAGCATGGAATGCCTTCAAGAGCATCAAAGAAGTGGTTAAGAGGACGAAGAACCTCCGGCTCCGGGCACATTTTTTCGACTCCACTGTTCTTCCTGCACTAACATACGCGTCAGAGACGTGGGCCCTACGAAAACAGGACGAGAATGCTATTTGGGTCTCCCAAAGAGGAATTAAATGTTTGGAGTATCACTCAAGTGAGAGAAGGAATCTGCAGTTACGACCTCCAGCAATGATCAAGAATCAGGAATGCTGTCTTGTTTGCCAAGGAGTCAAAAATCAGATGGGTTGGACATGTAATGTGATTTAGAGAGGACTGCTGGAGTAGAGCTGTTACCATCTGGATTCCACAGGACATCAAAAGACCTCGTGGCTGCCCACCTACAAGATGGTCAGACTTCTTCGTCAAAACCCTGAACAAACGGTTTGAGGCTCTTCATGTTCCTGAAGTGAGCAGATGCCATTGGGCTCCACTAGCATGCGACAGGGACAGATGGAGCCATTACTGGTGCACGCTTGAGCAAATCGAAGATCAACAAGATGACAAGTGATACAAGTGATACTCTCAACCCCTACAAGTGTGTTTAAGAATCTGTAGAGATGTGAATAAATATTACAAAACCTTCTGAAAGTATTGTGACCACTTACTCACCACTCAGTCCTTTTATACTTTTGTTTTAAATTAAAATGTTACTCATTTACCATTGGCCTCCAACATTATGTATTGCATCACACCTCTATAAATGTCGAAGCATCACCTCACCATCAGGCTTTTAGTACCAACCTTATGATAAAGTTGACCTTCTACTCTTTCCTCTTCTTAGCTCCTCTGGCTATAATATATCGCTCATTATCATGTTTTGCATTTTATTTGTTTGCTTTACTTATTTATATTCCATATATGAGAGAAGCCATTTGGTAATGGTATTTCAGTTGTTTTTTTAAAATATTTTGCTTAGATATTAAACCCTATCCATGTTGTGGCAAATAGAAAGGTTTTGTCTTTTTAATTGTTGAGTAATATTTCATTGAGACTGGAGAGTGTAGTTTCTTTAGTCAGGCATCTGTGGACAATTACATAGTATTCCATGTCTTGACAATTGCAAACATTTTATTCTTGAACATAGTGCTGACAAATCTTTTATAAGTAGTCTTTTACATCCTTCTAGAAAATCCTAGGAGCTCAATTATTGCTCAATTATATGGTATATGTATTATTTGCTGGAATTTTTATACCGTTAGTGATACCATATGCTGTCCTACCAACAGTGTATAAGTGTTTTCTTTGCACATTCATCCTTACATGTTGTTACCAGTCTCTTTGACATAGGACACATTTTTATGTGTGAATTCATAGCTCTTTGATGTTTCTATGTCTATTTTTCAAGTAAATGAATTTGAACATTTTACAAAATGTGCTTATTTTTCAACGCTATTATTTGAAGAATTATTGATTCAAATAGTTTGCCCATTATTTTGTTGTGCTGTGTGAATTTTTAAATTATTTTGAATATCAATTCCTTGTTTGATGTGTGACATACAAATATATTCTCCCAGCTAAGATACCTTTTTGCTATTGCGATAGTTCTCTTTAGTTATATAAATGCTTTTCAGCTTGATATACTTCTATTTGGACTGGAGCGATAGCACAGCCAGTAGGGCATTTGCCTTGCACACAGCCAACCCAGGTTTGATTCCTCCATCCCTCTTGGAGAGCCCAGCATGCTACCAAGAGTATCCTGCCTGCACGGCAGAGCCTGGCAAGCTACCCGTGGTGTATTAGATATGCCAAAAACAGTAATAAGTGTCACAATGGAGACATTACTGGTGCCCACTTGAGCAAATCGATGAACACCGGGAGGACAGTACTACAGTGCTATACTTCTACTTGTTATTTTTCCTCCCTATACTTTTGGAGTTAGGACCCTTATGACATTTCCATAGTTAATGAATTTATGTTCATTGCATTTGTTTTATTTTTATGTTTTTATTTAAGAATATATATAATCTTTATCTACTTTAAGTCATTTTTTATGAGTGTTACTGAACAATGATATAGTTTCCTTTTATAAATAGGGCTGTTGAGATTTCTTAGCACCATTTGATGAGAGTTTTCTCTCTTAATTTCATGCTCTTGGCTACTTTGATGTAAAGCAAATGTCCATAAACAGGGTTGATTTCTGGACTTTCAATTCATTCTTCTATTCTGTGTGTCTGTGATTTTGTACAAATAAACAATATCATACTTTTTGATTATTACTGTTTTTTAGTGTAGCTTGAAATCAGGCATGTATGTTTTTCTGATCAAGGTTGCTTTTGATATTGTTTAATGTGCATTAATGCAAATTTTAAATTGCTCATTGTAGCCTTTTTTTAGTTTTTTTTTGAGATTGTGACATTGATAGGAATTTCTTCAAATCTATAATTTGCTATATGTAATATGGTCATTTTAACAATATCTATTTATCCTGTTTATAATCAACAAATTATGAAAATTGGGAAAGATTTTTTTCCATCATGTCTGAATGATACTTGTTTTTATGGTAGAGTTTTCTAAGTTAGTAGATTTTATCTTTTAGAATTATAAATATGTTATTTGACTCTTTTCTAACCTGTGGTATTTCTAGTGAGAAATCATATGATAGTCAGATTGGGGTATATGTGTGCAGCCTTTGATTTTTATTATTGACTTTTGATAATTTAACAGTTCTATTTCTTTGATAGATATTTTTACATTTAGAAACAAGGGTGTTCTTTCAGCTTCCTGGACTTCCATGGCCATTTTTTTCCTTAGGTTTGGGAAATTCTTAGCTATTATTTATTTGGATAGGCTCTCTGTTTCCCTTCTTTCACATTCTCTTCCCTCACTCCCTCCCCTCTGTTATGCTTGTAATTCTTACGCATTATCCTTAATGGACTCTGAGTTTTCCTCAGTTTTCCTAAATATTTGTTTCTAATTTTCCTCAGTTTTCCTAAATATTTCCTCAGTTTTCCTAAATATTTATTTCTTATCTGGGTCATTTCTGGAATCTTCAACTTTAATATTTTAATTCTCTTCTGTATGCAATTCAGTAAATTTGTTCTTCCTTTTCTGGAAATTTTCATTTCATTAACTATATTTGTTATATCCTGCTTATATATGCATATATGTAGAGAGAAATGAAGAGAGATATGTAGGTATGTCTACTGGTGATATATAACCAATCTTTTTTTGAATAACTCGTGTTTTTGCCTGTATTTAGTTATTGATGTTCTTTGTTGGTGTGTTTAATGTATCTCATTGATTTTATTTGTAACAGTTATTTTAAATTTATTCTCCATTAGAGTCCTCATTTCCAATTCATTAAGACTTATTTCTGGAGATTTTATTTTTATCATTCATCATGTCACAAGTCACAGCTTTGAATGTATAACTTCCCGTGAAATTAAACCCATTCTAATCTAAATACAGAGTTGATTCAGGTTCTTAAGGTCCAAGGACAGATATTTGCATTCAGTGATGACTTGCTCAGAAGTTTTTCCTAAACTTTTAATGAGCAGGGATAAGGGAATTCAGTATGTTTTGGTATTTCTTCTCAAATTACAGGGATTTTGCATCTTACCATAACATTTAGTTATGGTTTCTTCCCTTCCTTTGAGCTCATTGGAATCCTGGGATTTTTGATAGTCTCTGAAGTCTTCCTGGTCCTCGGCCTGTTTGGCTTCAACGTATGCTACTGCATCTCTTCTGTTTGCTGTGCTGTGACTGTAACTATGGACTTTACAAATTCCACCAGTCTATGGGCTTTGGTCAAAAATAACAGGAAATCTCCAGTAAAAAGCTGGTATGAGTAGCATGAGATATTTTTAATTGATTTTTGGCTGCTAAGGTTTATCTAGAATCAAAATAAAGTGGGCCCAATTTACAGGTACTAAAAAGATTAGGGTGTATAGGACTGATTTATGTCATAATACAGTGCCTAGACACTAGAAGATTTTTAGTGGTCCACAAGAATGTTTGGGGAAAAAAGCTCCCAAACTTTCAGACTGAATAAAAAAATTAATACACATTCCGTTGCCTTTATACAAATGTACAAAGTATACTCTTCATATCTTTTATGAAGAAAGTGGCCTCTGTGGGTGACTTGGTACCACAAAAGTCTCCTGTTAAAGTTATAATATGACCTTACAGACAGGGTTTCTGGTAAACCAGAAACTTAGAAGATCCCTAAGGGTTATGAAAAGTACATGAAAATTTTCTCTTGCTATCAATACATCAGGACCACACTTAAATATCTTATGACTGTTATAGAAACATTAGATGTAGCCTTACATTAAACTAAGGTGTTAAAAGATATTACTTTACATTTTAAACTGAGTTTAAAGGGGTTGGAGAGATAGAGCAGCAGATAGGATGCTTGCCTTGCACATGACCGACCGGAGTTCAATCCTGGCATCCCATAAGGTTCCCCCACGCACTGCTAGGAGTGATTCCTGAGCGCAGAGCCAGGAATAACCCCTGCGCACATTGCTGAGTATGCCTCTAAAACAAAAACAGAGAAAAAGGTTTCAGCTTGAAAAGGTCATTTTACAAAATCATTACATAAAACTTTTGCTTTAAACACAGGTAGTGTTCAGGCAGCTGATTTTGCTTCAGTGTCCACGAATAAGCAGATTTCTTTAATTAAATATATGATTTTCTTTAATTAAAGCACTGTGGTTGAAAGGTGATATCTAAGTGAAATTTTATTCTGCAAAATTTATAGAGTCAGAGTAACATTAAAATAACATTAGTGTTATGGGACAGACTCAATGAAGGAGCAAAAAAGGCAGAAAATTGATAAATCCTTCATATTAATGACTTACATCAACACTCTTTCTGAAGAGGTGTGATTATTATCTGAACGGAATTCCTTGCCTTGGTGTCTTGCAATAAAATACAATAGTCTTTTTTTTTTTTGTCTCTTGTTTTGTCTCTCCTATTTCAGGGCTTCGCAGAAGATTTTTGCTGGAATTTGAGGTTGACCATTTAATATTGAAGACAAATGAGTTAATTCTAAAAGCAAAATCTAGGTAAGAAGGGTTTTTTTCCTAT
Source organism: Sorex araneus (assembly GCF_027595985.1). Taxonomy (NCBI): domain Eukaryota; kingdom Metazoa; phylum Chordata; class Mammalia; order Eulipotyphla; family Soricidae; genus Sorex; species Sorex araneus. The sequence goes on along the minus strand of NC_073313.1, from coordinate 171,023,030 downwards.
AGAAAATGTTTTAAAATGTTCCCTTTATCTTCTGAAATAAATTTTTATCTATAGTAATCTACTCATGGTCCTAAAATATGACTCATCTGCAATTAAGAGAAAAATAAATATCAAAATAATTAATATATATATCTATGCCAAAATGCAAATGTTTGAACATGACTTTATTAGAAGACAGAATGAAGTTGCTAAATCTTATACTCTTATGAAGAAACACATTGAATAAAATATCCTGAAGATTTTCTTTTGTAATTCAAACACCCAGGTGGCAATACTCTGATTAATTTATTTTTAAAAAACTAATTTAAGAGAAAATGTCGGTTCATATTAAAATTAAAAAGAAGGCATAGAGAGATTTGCCATATACACCTTATTCAACCATTTCTGGTTATCTTCTCTGGTTGTCAACTTTCTGTGACAGAGTTGTACACTTCTTACAACTGATGAAGTTATGTTGACATATTACAGTATTAATAGTCCATGGATTATATTAGAATTTATTTTTGATATTGTACATTTTGTGGCTTTTAACAAATTTATAATGATTTGTCTCCATAAGAACAGTATTTCTACTGTCTTCATACACTGTTGTTTAACTACCATCATTTCTCTCATCTCCCTACTTTTGCATAACAGTCTTTTGTCAGATACATTATTCCTAAATATTTTCTCTCAAGCCTGTAACTTACCTCTGATTCTCTTGGTATTTCTTTCATAGGACAGTTTTAAGTCTTAGTGAAGTCTGCGTATCAGTTATTTCATGAATTATCCATTTGTAGTTGTGCCTAAAAATCTATTAATATTCCCAAGAATGTCTGGATTTTACCAAATATTGTCTTCTAGGAGTTTCATGGTTCTGTTCTTTAGGTTTATAATTCACTTTTGATTTATTATTATTGCTTAGGGTCTAAAATATATGTCTCTTCTTTTTTTAGCATTTCCCACTTTTCATCACCATTTGTTGAAGACAATTTTTTTTTAATTCTTTTATTAATTCACCATGTGGAAGTTACAAAGCGTTAAGGTTAAAGTCTCAGTTATACAATGCTCAAACAACCATCCCTTCACCAGTGCACATATTCCACCACCAAGAATCACGATATACCTCCCCCTTCCCCCCACCTCCCCAGCCCCCCACCCCGCATGTGTAACTGGTAAATTTCACTTTACTTTCACTTTACTTTGATTACATTCAATATTTAAACAAAAAATTTTCACTATTATTGATTTGGAGTTTCTCCCCCCTAAAGTCGATCTGCTCTAAAGAAAGCATTTTGTAATTTGTTTTCCATTGCTGAGAATGAAGAGATATGAGGTCAGGAGGCCGCACTAGAAGCAGCATAGTTTTGGATTTCTGTATTTTAGTATTTTAGTAACTAAATCCAGAGAAATGTCTGCCAGGAATCGCAACATTGTAAGCTTGTAACTCTCAGCTACTTTATATTCCACATATGAGTGCAATCTTTCTACGTCTGTCTCTTTCTTTCTGACTCATTTCACTCAGCATGATACTTTCCATGTTGATCCACTTATATGCAAATTTCATGACTTCATGTTTTCTGACAGCTACGTAGTATTCCATTGTGTAAATATACCAGAGTTTCTTTAGCCAATCATCTGTTTTCGGGCACTCTGGTTTTTTCCATATTGTGGCTATTGTAAACAGAGCGGCAATGAACATGGAAATGCAGATGTCATCTCTACTATACCTTTTTGCCTCTCCGGGATATATTCCCAGGAGTGGTATTGCTGGGTCAAATGGGAGCCCAATTTCTAACTTTTTGAGAATCGTCCATATTGTTTTCCAAAAGGGCTGAACCAGTCGGCATTCCCATCAGCAGTGAAGGAGAGTCCCTTTCTCCCCACATCCACGCCAACATCGGTTGCTTTTGTTTTTTGGGATGTGGGCCAGTCTCTGTGGTGTGAGATGATATCTCATTGTTGTTTTGATCTGCATCTCCCTGATAATTAGTGATGCTGAACATTTTCTCATGTGCCTCTCAGCCATTCGGATTTCTTCTTTGGAAAAGTTTCTGTTCATTTCATTACCCCATTTTTTGATTGGGTTGGCAGTTTTCTTCTTGTGGAGTTCAAGCAGTGCTTTGTATACCCTTGTTGTCAACCCTTTTATCGGATGGGTACTGCATAAATATCCTTTCCCATTCTGTAGATTGTCTTTGTATTTTGGTCACTGTTTCTTTTGAGTTGCAGAAGCTTCTTAGTTTGAGATAGTCCCATTTATTTATCTTTGTTTTCATTTTTTTCTGTGCAATGTTTATTTATTTAAATGTAGCACTGTAGCACTGTCGTCCCGTTGTTCATCGATTTGCTCATGGCAGCACCAGTAACATTTCCATTGTGAGACTTGTTGTTACTGTTTTTGGCTTATCAAATTCTCCACGGGTAGCTTGCCAGACTCTGCTGTGCAGGCGGGATACTCTCGGTAGCTTGCCAGGCTGTCTGAGAGGGACGGAGGAATCAAACCTGGGTCGGCCTTGTGCAGGGCAAATGCCCTACCTGCTGTGCTTTCACTCCAGTCCATATATTTAATTAAACAAAATAATTTTATATTAAATGATTTGCTTATATCATAACAGCATTGTCCAACACAAGGAGAACTAATAAAGCAAACTATAATAAAACCAATTGATTAGGCAATAAAAAAGAATTTGGATCATAAATTGGAACTCTGAACCAAACTGTTGGGGCTGACATTTTCAGTTCAGGCCCAGAAATGATGTATACCAGAAAGAAATCTTATGAAAAGTAATAAGTTGATCCAGGTTTAAAAATATAAAATATATTTTACACCTCCTAAATATACAGTTATTACCTTTGAGCATTTAAAATGTTGTTTTCCTTGCTTTTTTCATTTCTTCATCTTGTACTATGAGTTTTCTTCCGCTTGTGTGCTTTTCCCATCTACCTCTCTTGGGAAAAGTCAGAGCTTCATAGTTCTAGCATAGACTCTGTACCACAGACCTTGCTGGCTTTGTTTTCACTTGCTTGGCCAGTGGCATGTCAGCTTTGAAGATACCTTTGGCTTCAATGTCGTGGAGGGTTTTGCCGACCTTATCTTCAATGTACCTTAGGGATTCTGGTCTGATGTTGAGGTCTTTAATCCATTTTGATCTGATTTTTGTACATGGTGATAGATGGAGGTCTAAGCCCATTATTTTGCATGTAGCCGTCCAGTTTTGCCAGTACAATTTGTTAAACATGCTTTCCTTGCTCCACGTCACATTTCTTGCTCCCTTATCAAAGATTAGATGATCATATATTTGGGGGTGTATGTCAGAGTATTCAACCCTATTCCATTGGTCTGTGGCTCTGCCTTTGTTCCAATACCATGCTGTTTAATGACTACCGCTTTGTAGTAGAGTTGGAAGTTGGGGAAGTTGATTCCTCCCATTTTCTTTTTCCCAAGGATTGCTTTAGCTATTCGTGGGGGCTTATTGTTCCATATAAATTTCAGGAGCGCTTGCTCCATTTCTTTGAAGAATGTCAAGGGTATCCCTATAGGGATCGCATTGAATTTGTACAATGCTTTGGGGAGAATTGCCATTTTGACAATATTAATTCTTCCAATCCATGAGCAGGGGATGTCTTTCCATTTCCTGGTGTCCTGTTTTATTTCCTGAAGTAGTGTTTTATAGTTTTCATTATACAAGTCCTTTACCTCCTTTGTTAAGCTGATTCCGAGGTACTTGATTTCTTGAGGCGCAATTGTGAACAGGATTGCTTTTCTCAGGTCACTTTCTTCCCACTCATTATTTGCATATAGGAAAGCCATGGACTTTTGGGTATTGATTCTATAGCCTGCAACTTTACTATACGACTCTATTGTTTCTAGGAGTTACTTGGTAGAGGTTTTAGGGTTCTCTAGGTATAGTATCATATCATCTGCGAATAGTGAGAGCTTGATTTCTTCCTTTCCTACCTGAATGCCTTTAATATCTTTTTCTTGCCTAATCGCTATTGCAAGTACTTCCAGTACTATATTGAACAGAAGTGGAGAGAGTGGGCATCCTTCTCTCGTCCCTGTTCTCAGAGGGAAGGCTCTTAGTTTTTCCCCATTGAGGACAATGCTTGCCATAGACTTGTGATAAATGGCTTTGACTATATTGAGGAAGTTCCCTTCTATACCCATTTTGGCGAGTGTTTTCATCATAAACGGATGCTGGATCTTGTCAAATGCTTTCTCTGCATCTATTGATATGATTATATGATTTTTATCTTTTCTTTTGTTGATATGATGGATTATGTTGATTGATTTCTGGATGTTAAACCATTCTTGCATCCCCGGGATGAATCCCACTTGGTCGTGGTGTATGATCTTTTTGATGAGTTCTTGAATTCTATTTGCTAATATTTTGTTGAGGATCTTCGCATCTGTGTTCATCAGGGATATTGGCCTGTAGTTTTCTTTTTTTGTGGTGTCTTTGTTTGCTTTTGGTATTAGGGAGATATGAGCCTCATAGAAACTGTTTGGGAGGGTTTCTGTTTCTTCAATTTCCTGGAAGAGCTTGAGAAGGACTGGCAACAGGTCCTCTTTAAATGTTTGGAAGAACTCGCTAGTGAATCCATCTGGACCAGGGCTTTTGTTTTTGGGAAGACTTTTGATTACCATTTCAATTTCCTTGATGTTAATTGGACTATTCAGGTACTCCAGGTCTTCTTGGTTCAGCCTTGGGAGATTATAGGAGTCGAGGAATTTATCCATTTCTTTTAGGTTCTCTTGTTTCGTGGCATACAGATTTTCAAAGTAGTCTCTGATGATCTTTTGAATTTCATTGGTTTCTGTTGTGATGTCCCCTTTTCATTTCTGATTCGGCTTATAAGGGTTCTCTCTCTCTCTTTCTTTGTGAGTCTTGCTAGTGGTTTATCAATCTTGTTTATTTTCTCGAAGAACCAGCTCTTGGTTTCATTGATCTTTCGGATTGTCTTTTGGGTTTCCATGTCGTTAATTTCTGCTCTAAGTTTTATTATCTCTTTCCTTCTGCCTGGTTCAGGCTCCTTTTGTTGGTCCTTTTCTAACGTCTTGAGCTGTGAAGTCAAGTTATTTATGTGGGCCCTTTCTTCCTTCCTGAGATATGCTTGCAGAGCTATAAATTTTCCCCTTAAAATGGCTTTAGCTGCGTCCCATAGGTTCTGGTAGCTCGTGTCTTCATTCTCATTTGTTTCTAGGTACCTTTTGATTTCTTCCTCGATTTCCTTCCTGACCCACTCATTGTTCAATATCGAGCTATTTAATTTCCAGGTGTTTGATTTGGTTTTCTGCATCTGTCCACGATTAAGTTTTATCTTCAGTGCATCATGGTCTGAAAAGATAGCTGGTACAATGTCTATCTTTTTGATTCTGTTGAGGTATGCTGTGTGGCCTAGCGCATGGTCTGTTCTGGAAAATGTTCCATGTGCACTGGAAAAGAATGTGTATTCCTTTTTCTGGGCATATAAAGCCCTGTATAGATCTATTAGACCTCTCTCTTCTATTTCTTCCTTCAAAGCCAGTATTTCCTTGGTGAGTTTTAATCTTGATCTGTCCAGAGGAAACAGTGCAGTGTTGTAGTCTCCAACTACTATTGTGTTGCTCGAAATGTCCTTCTTAAGGTCTCTTAGCAGCTGTTGTAGGTATTTAGCTGGTCCCTCATTGGGTGCATAGACATTTAGGAGTGTGATTTCTTCCTGATGTACACATCCCGTGATTAATAAAAAGTGGCCTTCACTATCTCTTCTAATCTTTTTCAACCTGAAGTCTATGTTGTCCGATACTAGTAACACCACCCCAGCTTTCTTGAGGGAATTGTTTGCTTGCAGGATTGTTTTCCATCCTTTGACTTTGAGTCTGTGTTTGTTCTGGCTATTCAGGTGTGTTTCTTGCAGGCAGCAGAATGTTGGGTTCAGTCTTTGAATCCATTTTGCCAGTCTGTGTCTCTTAATTGGTGAATTCAGACCATTGACATTAAGGGAGATTATTGTTATGGGATTTTGTGCCATCTTTGTGCAAGGGTTTGTTGTGCTTGTAGTGGTTGTTCTTGTCTTACAATAGCCCCTTTAGTGCTTCTTTTAGGTTTGGTTTTGAGTCTATGAAGTTCCTGAGCTGTTGTTTATCCCCAAAGTAGTGTATGATTCCTTCTAGTTTGAATGAGAGTTTAGCCGGATAAAGTATTCTTGGTGAAGCATTGATTTCATTGAGTTTTTTCACTATATCCCACCATTGCCTTCGAGCTTGGAGGGTTTCCTCTGATAGATCTGCTGTGAGTCTAAGGGGTGCTTCTTTGTATGCAATTTCTTTCTTGGACCTTGCTGCTTGCAGTATTGTGTCTCTCTGAACGATGTCCATCATTGTAACTATGATATGCCTTGGGGTTTTTCTATTAGGATCTCTTTTAGCTGGCACTCTTCGGGCGCCTTGAATCTGGATGCCCGTATTGTCCAGCTGTGGGAAGTTTTCCGCAATGATTTGTTTGACTGTGTCTTTTTCGTTGGGGTTGGTTCCCTGTGGTTCTGGTAGTCCAATGATTCTAATGTTGTTCCTCTTGAAATCATCCCCTAGGACTCTGATTCTGGCTAGAGCTATTTTGAGGTCTCTTGCCATGGTTTGTTGTTGCCTGTAGGCCTCTTGCAGCTCATCTTCAAGCATACTGATTCTGTCTTCGGCTGCAGTCATCCTATTGTTGAGGGCAGCCAGAGAGTTTTTGATTTCATGTACCGAATCCTTCATTTCTTTTTGAAGGTTTTTTATTTCTGCTCTCATTTCTTCCTGTATTTTGTCAGCTGTCTGTTGTATTGTTTCTGCCAGGTCTTCCTTGAAGTTGTCTATCTTTGCATTGAGTTCATTGAACATGTTGAGGATTTCAACTCTGAATTCTTTATGAGAGAGGTCAAGTTTGTAGGAAACGCCCCTTGAGGTTTCCAGACTCCTTTGATCGTCCTCTGCTTGCAATGGGGATTTTCGCTGTTTCTTCATGTTGTTGTTGTGGTATGAAAGAGGGTCCTTGAAGATGAGTATCCCTGTTTCCCTTTGTTGCAAAAAAGGATTGTGGATAGGCTCAGTTAATAGTGGTTGCCTTTTTACTTGCCGTTTGTAGAACCTGGTCTCCTACTGAGATGTTTCCTTCAATTCTTATGTGAAGTCTTGTGTTTTATTGTCCTACTGCTTGCGAATAGCTAGGATGTTAGTCTTGGATAGGATGTTGAGGCGAAGACAATTTTTTTCTTTATTGTATTGCCATAATTCTTTCATCAAATATTGGTTGAATATATTTACATGGGTCTATTTCTGGTCTTTCTATACCAGGAACCTATTTTTCTATTCTTTCACCACTGTAATACTGTTTTAATTACTCTAAACTTTGTGGCAACTTTTAAATTGGGTAGAATAAAACCATTCTTTATTCTTTATTCTCCATTAGTATGTTATTAATGTAAGGTCTTTTTCCTTTGTGTGCAAATTTTAGTATCACTTTGTTGATATCTACAATATGACTTGATGAAATTTTGATTGTTATTGAATTTAATCTGCAGATCAATTTTAGGAAACATCTTTGGTTGTGCATTCATAGGATTTTATGAAATAATGAATGATGCCACATATGCAACTGCAGTGATACAATATTATAGTCTGGGTTGCTTAAAAATATATTTACTATAGTTCAGGTGGCTAGATATGTAAAATTATGGTGATATGATGGTTGGATTCTGGTGAGAAATTTCTTCCTGTTTTGCACATAATTCCCCTCACATGATGGAGAGGCTTGACAAATTCTCTTATCCCTTCTTTGAAGGATATTAATCCCATCAAGAGTACATCATCCACATGACCTCATGTAAAACCTAATTACCTTGCAATGACCTCACTTCCAAATAACAAGTTGAGTGTTTTTCGGTATGGGCTGGTAGTTGTGCAAATCAGGCTATAACAAAGGACTTCTGGTAAAATTCTTATTAAAGAAAAAGCAGTTCTTTGTCCCTCAATTGTCCTGTTAATTGTGTTCCTTATAGTGCAGTGTATATACAAAACGGTGTAGAAATAAACGTGCCTCAATAAAAATTATAACTGGGTACTAGGTTTAGAAATTTCAAGCAGTATTTCACCCTTGTGAATGGTGGACTCCTCACTATGTGAACCACTACCCTTAATTTATTTGCTCACCAAATGTCAGTAACATCAGAAATGTCCTGACCCCATTAAGAATCACTGGAATAGATGAAAAAGGGAAGAGCATGCTGTCAGCATAGAAGAGAAAAGGGAAGGATAAAGGCAGAAAGATAACACTTATTGAATGCCAGGTCACAGATCATAATCTTAGAGATTGAATGAGATTTTTCCTTAAAAAAACATTTTTTAAATTGAATTTGAATGCCAGTCCATCACATTTTCATAACTTTCTATTGTCTGACGTCCACCCTCTTTTACCTATTTTTGTTGCTGTTCAGTTTCTTGAATATATTTAAGTCCTTTTCTGTAATCTATAAAGATTTTTTTCTCCATGGTGTGCTCCTGTAAATAAGTAGTTTATCAAATAAAACCTCCAACAAAGAGTGTGAAAACATGCCATATTGATGGCACCTCACTGAGTGTCTGTTCCTTCCAGGGACCCTGGGGAGACAAAGTCACCTCTCATCAACAATTATTTTTGTTGAGAATCTTTAGGCTTAGGAGGCGTTGATGGATCTTGGGTTTGTAATTCATTAGAATAATTTCAGTTTTCTGATATCCTAAGGAATAGCTTTGTGATTCAATAATGTACTGTAAAATATGATAACCTGTTTCTATGTATTTTCCTATAATTGTCATTAGGAGATAAATTCACTTAAGGATGACAGTTGAGTTAAAGGATAAACTAGATAGCATTTATTCTGATATTTTGGGCAGTGGATGACTAAAAAAAAAATCATTTCTTTGACATTTCAAGTCTTACAAGAATGACCATGATCGGGGGCCTAATAGATAGTACAGTATGTAGGGTGTTTGCCTCACACAAAGCTGACCTGGGTTTGATCACTGGCATACTATATGGTCCCCCCCATGCACTGCTAGGGCTAACTACTGAAAATTGCTGGGTAGCACTGTAGCACTGTCGTCCCATTGTTCTTCCATTTTCTCGAGTGGGCACCAGTAATGTCTACATTGTGAGACAATGTCTACATTGTTACAGTTTTTGGCATATCAAATATGCCAAGGGTAGCTTGCCTGGCTCTGCCGAGCAGGTGGGATATTCTTGGCAGCTTGCCAAGCTCTCTGAGAGGAATGGAGGAATCGAACTTGGGTCAGCCGTGTGCAAGGCAAACATCCTACCCGCTGTGCTGGGTGTGGACCAAAAACCAACCAAACAAAAAAGAAAGAGAATTTTTGTACTACTTGAGTCCCTGCCCTAGACCAGTCGAAGAATGAATATCTGACCCGATTTGAACTTATTCTAGGAATTTGGAATTGTACCTATGAAATAGTCTGTGACTGTTCATTTTTGGACCTGAAAGACCTCTCTTTTGGGGATAGTGTATAGGCAAGAGAATCAATTTCTCCCACAGGGAATAGAGACAAAAGAAAAGTAAGGTTCTGAATCAGAAAAAGTATGAGGTGTGGGATTTCATACAGCTTCATCAAAAAAAGAAGCTTCTCCAACTGCCAACTTATTTTGGAAAATCTTTCCAGTTTTGTTTCATTGGAGGTCCATATGATGTACAGATTTTGGTAGTAAAGAAATCACTAATATTTATTTATTTTTGGCTTACATTACAATTAGTAATAATTTTTCACGGGCATAATTCCAACATCATATCCATCACTAGTGTACCTGGCTCTCTCCCGTAAGGAACTAATCCTCCTCCCTTTGATTCCCTCCAATTCAATTGAAAATCACTGATATTTAAAATAACCATTTGGGAGCTGAAGAGAATTACAGTGGGTAAGGCACTTGCCTTGCACATGGCTGGCCCAGGTTCTATCCCTAGCAACTATACGGTTCCTAAGCCCACCAGGAATTATCCATAGGCATAAAACCAGGAGTAAACTCTGATTACCACTGAGTATGGGCCAAAAACAAGCAAACAAACAAAAATAAAAATAAATCCATTTTTTGTTTAAGCCTAGGTAAATATTTTAAATCATATTCAAGCCATTTATTCCTGGCTAGAACACAAGATTCTTTAAATATATCCCTTTATTTAGTCATTTCAACACCACTTTGAAGTGCATACTGTTATTTCTGTTTTACAGATAAAGAAAATGAGACTCAGGAGGTTAATTAACTTTGTCAAAGTCACACAGCTAGCAAATAGCAGAATTGAGATGGCAATGCCATAAAAATTCCCTATGGATCTTTGCTCACTGTAAAATAATCTCTTATGATTGTGTTGCACATTGGATTTTCAAAATGTATGTTTAAAATACTCACATGGGACTAAGTAGAGGGTATTTTTCAGGTGAGTAGTATAGTAACATACGAAATGGCTAAGTAAGCAAATATTTATTAATTCACATGTGTGTATATGCATTTCAATTAATTTTTTTGTTTTGTTTTTGGGCCACACCCAGCAATGCTCAAGGATTACTCCTGGCTCTGCACTCAGAGACCACTCCTTTGGGACTCTGGTGACCCATAAAGTGCCAGGAATTGAACCCCAGTTGGTTATGTGCAAGGCAAATGCCCTGTCCACGTACAATTACTTCTGCCTCAACATTTTAACTTTAAATATTTATTATCACATACATTAAATATGTAAATGTGATATGAAGTTAAAAGAATTGAAGATCTCACAAACCTCTCTACATATAACAATGTGACATGTTGCTAAAATGATTAAAATAATGTAATCTTTTCTCATTTTCTTTGGTCATATCTCTCCCGATTACCTCAGAGAAAAACAAATATTCTAATTTGAATTTATCATCTTCTTTTCCATTAAAGTATTCCATGACTGATTGCTTAGTTTTTTTCTTGACCTTTGCTTAAAGGAATGTTGAATTTATTATTTTTCAGCTTGATTTCTTTTGCCCATCATTGTGTTTCTCAGATTTATCATTGTCATGTATGTAGGAATATTCCATTTTTAGTGCTATTAAGAATTTTATAGGATGAGTAGAGCATAGTTTATCTACTCCCTTGTCAATTAACATTTGAGGGTTTCTGTTTTTGTTTGTTTGCAAATTGAAGTAATTGCTGCTTTAAAGATTGAGTATTTGTGTCTCTGTGAACCAGGTAAAAGAGTTTCTATAGAGTGTCTACCTTTGAGTAAAATTTGTTGGATTTGGGGATATAAGTTATCTATGATATGGAGGGTAACAAAAGAGATCATTGAAAGGAACTAAGTAGATTTAGGGGAAATATCTAATAAAACCTTTAAAACAAAACAAGCACTAAAGCTGAAATTAGGAACATTAAATAATTGGCTATACACAGATTAAAAAAATTTATAAAACTAGATGAATTATACTGAATAAAATCCAGAGAGACATGGAAAAATATATAAAAATTATTTTAAAATGGAAAATATTAGTGGGAGTATAAACTGTTTAGCCTGTAGAAAAATAGTACGAAGATTTACTAATATTTTTTAAAACATCCATTATTATCCAGCAATTCTACGCCTGTTTATTTATAAAAAGAACACAAAGAGACTAATTTTAAAAGATATATGCACATCTATTACAGTGGTTTACAATTGTCAAGATTGCTTATATTACTCTAAACATGATTTGAATTTACTTTCACTCATTCAAAGAGGAAATACTAACTTCATTCTCTTTGTTCAGTTATTTGACTTGTATTTTCCGAATCATTAAGTTACCATAACATCAAACTCAGTCCATGGCAGGATAGGTGTGTGGACCTATACCTGCACCTAAAGATGATGGTGTGTTTATTATTACCAACAGAGTTGTGATAGAAACAGGGAGATTTTCTTCTCAATCTCCCTTTGCTCCAGGAATATTTTTCCTTGCCACATCGTACTTTAAAGGTGTGGTGGTGGTGGTGGTGGTGGTGGTGTGTATGTGTGTGTGTGTGTGTGTGTGTGTGTGTGTGTGTGTGTGTGTGTGTGTGTGTAATGTGCTCATGAGGGAGCATCTGAGTCTTCAGAGTATCTGTTCAAATGTGGGCAATTCTGTTCTCTAATTCCTGCATGGCTAACCATTAATTCTGATGTAGGCAGATAGATAGAGAAAGGCAATGAAACTTAGATTAACGAAGTCTCTGGGAAGCAGAATCCCGAGACTGACCCACCCTGTGGATACAGAAAACAGACCTGATAAGACCTTCAGCAGACCCTGAGGAGGTTGGACCCCTCCCCATGAAGTTCCCTGGACCTCTCCCTTAATCTGATTAAAATGTGATCCAGCCTAAAGAAGACCATCACTACTCCCAACCTCCCTGGTAACCTCCTTAGCAACGGACTTTTACCTGGGAAGAAGTCCCACGTGGGGGCATATAAGACATCTTGAACAAAGGAAGTGTGCACATATGCTGCCTGAGCCCATTTGCTGCTTCTGCCCACGTGGCCGAGCACCTGCAGTGCCTGAGCACATGTGTCGCCCGCATCTCCCCTCTTGAGACGTGTAATTTCATGCTTTCGTGTCCAGTGCTAGGATGTGTGTAGGGGCTCTCCCCACCCTTGGAGAAGCCCGCGTTCTCTCTTGAGCACTTTACTCTTACTATTCTCTCTTTCACTTTTCCCTTCCTCCTTCCCTCAAAAAATCTCTAAATAAAATCTGTTTGCTTCACTCCTTGTCTACTCCTGAAATTCTTTTTCGCGAGCAAGACAAGAACCCAGTAACCATGGGTCCCGGGTGGTAGAGGCGGTTGGGGAGAAAGTGACCATCTTTCTCCTCCCCACTTCATGTAAGTCACCCATGGGGCCCGCCTACATCAATTCCAGATGGCTGAATTCTCGGTAAGAGCATTTGATTGCTTATTGCCTTAATTTTATGTATTCCCACGCTGTGTGCTTGTTAGTCTAACCTTTGGGAATTTTCCCCAGTGTAGGATGACATTGCTTTGTCATTTTCCCTCCTTGCCACAAGGAGCTTAGGTTCATCCCGGTCACACCAATTAAGGTGCTCCCGAGTCACTCCCATTTCTTTGTTTCTTTGTTTATCTGTAACCACTTCTCTATGCTCTCTTCCCCAAAACAGTTAATCAGCTTCTCCCCCTAATCTGACTCTGCTAATTTGTAAGGTCAGACCTTCCTAGGACACTGAACTTATATTATAAGTTAATATTGCCTTTCTCCTCTCCTTATCCCTTTTGAATAACTTACTTTAAAGCAATGTCCTTTTTGTATAGACACAAGAAGACAATATTATGCTTTTGTAACTTGGGACTTAATTGGCTTCGAATATTATTCATTCCCAGGCATCTGCTTTCTACACTTAAGCCTCAGTTGCCCTCAGTTCCTAGCACTCCAAAAACAGGGTCCCAAAAAGAGGGACGGGATGGACCCAGGGCAAGCGGTGAGTTATGTGCTACCCTGGCATGGAGATGGGCCTGGCCAAAGTGCCTAATTCTTAACTATAACTTAAGAGCTTGATCATAGACAAATGCTGTCATGATCCAAAAGTAATGACAAGACTAGGACCCTGCTAGGGATAGGAAAGACTGTTCTGGCCTGAGCACTGTAGTCTAAGATCAAGATGGCCTCAGGAGAGCAATTCTATAAGCTTTAATGCATTTTTTATTGTGTCCATACAAAGTGATTAATATTATGAATGCTTATATGTTTGCTAGATAAGAAGAGAAACACACTCATGGGACTCCGCCCTTGGGTGGATCATCCTGCTGAATGAGAATCAGTCCTAGAAGAAGCATCCCCTGAGGGAAAGGAACCTTACCCCTATTGATTGTGATCACACCTATGTGTAAGCCCCAACCCCCTCATGCTGGGGGCATTTAACTAGGCTGTAAGAGTGAACTGGGGGTGAGATCTGGAGAGAGATCAAGAGCTGGGAGAGAAGCAGAGAGAGAGAATGAAATAAACTTATCAAGCAACCAGTTTGGCCTTCTTCCTTCTGTCGCCTGCCCTTGACCAGCAGCCACACACAGAGGTTCCAGAGCTTTCTCTGGACCGAACGCGGGCGGTGAGACAGAGCTGCCCAGAGAGCCCGTGAGTGCACATGCCCATAGGTGTGCTTTAGTTTTTTACACCCCAGATTTGTTTTTGTCAGCTCAGCACTGTTTTAAATTTGTAATCTAGCCAACATAAACCTCTTTTGGGGTGGGCCATATTTGTTTTTCAATGTTTGGAGTCCACTTACTTGCTATATTCTGAAATTCTTTATCAACACCCTTTTCTTTTCTCTTAACTAGGATTTCTAGTTAGCCAATTCTGGAATCCATCTGTGATTCACAATTTAGTAGTTAATGAAAGAAACCTAAAATTTAGGAGCCAAAGGTAGAAGTTAGTCACTGAGAGTCCAAGCTGGAAGAATAGGCAAGAATTATATATTTTGTGTAAGCCTTTATTATTTTGTTTTACTTTGGAGGGCCACACCTGGCAGTGCTCAGGGCTTGTCCTGGCTCTGCACTAGGGATTATTCCTGGGGAGAGTTCAGGGAACCCAGGTAGCTGTGTGCACGTCAAGTGCATGAGTAAACTGGCATTGCAGTAACTTTGCTTCTTTGGAGGGATTTAGATAGACCATACCCTGTAGTGCCCATGGGCTACTCCTGGTGGTACTTAGGAACTATATGTTGCTGAGGATTGAATCAGGGTCAATTGCATGCAAGACAAAAATCTTAAACCTGGTTCTATGTTTCCGATCCTTCAGGACTTCTTTTGGAAGGGAACTTGAGGGTTTCCCCTCCAGAGATTACTGGCAGGAATTACCCCCTATCTCGGGATAGTCTGGCTATGTGTTGGTTGACTAGTTTTGCTGATATGGAGTTCTGGTTATCAAGCTTCTCATCTAGACTTTGGTCGTCAGATTTTCTTTAACTAAGCAATAAAGTCCAATCTTAGTCTCTATGCATAATCATCATCATCATCATCATCATCATCATCATCATCATCATCATCATCCTGATCCTGTTGATTGTCTAATTTCTCCAGCGGTCTCAGTAATATCTCCATTTGTCCTAGCCCTGAGATTTTAGAAGCCTCTCTCTACTCATCCTTCCCAACGATGTCATATTGGAGACTCTTTCAGGGTCAGGGGAATGAGACCCAGCATTGTTACTGGTTTTGGCATATGAATACACCATGGGGGGTTTGCAAGGCTCTCCCATGTGGGCAGGAAACTCTCTGTAGCTAGCCAGATTCTCCCAGAGGGAGAACTAGGCTATAAGATGTTGCACAGCCACGAAGCGGCCACGTGCTTCTGGGAGCTTGGTTTTTAGTCTCTGGATGTGGGCCGTTGGTGGGATTACACGGCGCCAGGGGCAGTCCCTGGGTGTGACCACCTAGCTACTGGAAAATGGGAAATCTGGGCAGAAGAGGCCCAGTCCTGATCTGTCCAGGCTTGGAGGTCTCAGCCCCAGGTCCCACACACTTGGGTTCCTTTGCCAGTACCTTCATGCGTGAGGCTCATCCGAGCGTGTGGAGTGGGGCCTTGAGCATGGCTGTGGCTAGACTCCAGAGGTCTTTGGCTGCGGGAGCGCTGCTCCCGGAAGAGAGCGACGCAGAGAGTCTCTTGCCTGCGCACCTGGTTGTCTTCCTGGGGTCCCTCAAAGAGGATGGGCTCCAGCTTCCCTTCCTGCCCTGAGCAATGCTCTCTCGGCCAAAGACCTCTTGGAGCCTAGCCACAGCCATGCTTAAGGCCCCTCTCGACATGTTCGGACGAGCCTCATGCATCAAGGTACCCACAGAGGAACCCAAGTCTCTATGCATATTTTTAAATATAATCCAGAACTCTTTACATATTTAGGTCGGTATAAGCAAATCAAACAAGTGACTTACATTACTTTTTTTTTTTCAATGCCTCACTCATCTAGAAGCTCATTTTTTAAAAACAAAAGTGTGCATTTATGTTAATCCTGAATAGTTGATTTTTTTTCACCCAGCCTTCCAGGGTGGGGTGAAGTGAAAGATGAAAAAACTAGGGGACTATAGAATATTAGACTATCTTTGAGTTTTACAAATAGAATAGGTTTTCTGAAAAGAAGTAAGCATAGATTTAGAAAGCTGCTACAAGGCTAAGATCATTCATCTTTATTTGAAATATGCTTTGGTATGTAGTGATATTTTCTCATTACCATTTCCTACTTCATAAAAAACAAACCATTTGCATCTTCTTGTCTACATAACTGTTATACTGTACACTTTTGGGGTCTAACAAATATAGCATACAATTTGTAATTTTACTAAAAGAAGATTCACTAAAAGGTAGTTGGCTGGATTATAGATAGTATGAAAACCTGAAAGACACTCTATCTAGAAATTCAGGGTATACAAAATTAAATCCTAGATTGGTGGAAGCAATTTTCACTATCCTTTATTAAAGTGGAGTCTATTTCAGAAGGGAAAATAGTGATGGATGTAGATTTGCTTTTGTTGTCAATTTCAGGCATAACATCTTTTCTAGTACTAGATAAAGGTTATAATAAAATCAATTCTATTTAGTGGAAAATGGAGGTATATGTGCAGGTTCTCCACAATAACCTGAGTGCATGTGTATGTTTCTTTAAATCCATCTACATGTGTGTATATGATTTAGGTCCTGTGACAGGGTTATCTTGTAGTCTTTGATGCTGCATCCAAATATCAGTCATCTTTCAACAAGACAGTAATGGTAAAAGTACTTATTCTTCTGCTTTTACTGAAGTAGTCTGCAATTATGTGTTCAGAGTGATGTACAATGCAAATATATTTATGGTAAAGAAACAACAGCTAAAGAAGTGGTCAAAAAGAGTTTAGAGTGCAGTAAAGCACCCAACTGCACAGAGAAACCATATGATACAAGAAGGTCAGGAGCTACTGCTTCTCAGAGGGTGACTCAGACCTATATCAGTTTATCTCTAAAGTATCCCCTAAACTAGTTTTTGCCTATGTAATAACTGGGTCACAAGTCCTCATCCCTTCTCTAACCCTCCCCTTTCACGAAATCCTAAAGGGATGGTCATTAATCCAAGCTGCTAGTAGTACAGGCACCAGAACAGCAAGTCATCAAACACATTTTAGAAATAACCCTAAAATATTAATTTCATACTTGACTCCATGAGTCTCAAGAACAATCCAGCCAGGCACATTCTATGCATTCAAAGGTGGGTGCCCCAAAGATGAGACAACCTGAAGTTTCTAATATTCTTGTTCTGAAATTCCTTCTGCACTTCCAGTTCATGGAACACACTCTGATATTCTGAACCCTTCTGCCTTTGCACATGATGTCATTCAGTCAAGGATGTTCTCCCCCTGTTTCACTTCAGAAGTTTCTATTCAGTCCTCAAAATTCATCTTCCCTTGTCAAAGTTTTTCTTTATATTCCTGTCAGATAACGACTCCTTTCTTTAGAAGTTCTGTGCCTTAATTTACTTATTAAAAATATTATTTGAAATTTAAATGTTTATCTAACTCTAATAATCAATCTGTTTTGCACACTAGACTATGAACTCCTTGGTGACTCCTCTCTACCTTCCTCACCCCTGTCTGTCATAGCATGTATTTGACATATGGCATATGTTCTTGTATAGCATTGAATCCCATGACAATAAAAGACTTGTTTGTGTAACTTTAAATAGACAGGTAAGTATGTAAAAAATTAGAATAGAGCTGCTCTATTCTTTATGTCTCTGCCTTATCCATTTAAATTTTAGTCTATAACATAAATAGAAGGTTGGTTATATATGCAATATATCCCTGCCTTTGACTCTCTGGCCTCATTAATCTCATCATGATAAACTGAAATTGGTGGATAGGCATTATTCATGGTCTTGGGCTGAGGTGAGAACTCATTTCCACTAATTAAGCTGCCCACAACTCTAGTCCATGGCTTTTAGGGAACATTTTCATACCCTGAGGGTCACAGATAATCACTTCTGAATGGGATCCAAAGCCTAGAATATCTTCAAACAAGATGAAATTTATCTAGAGCCAACTATTAAATAGATTTATCTTCTTTTTTTTTCTGAACTCTACTGCTAAAATCCACTATGGTTAAGCTTCTGGTTGGTGAGACTCTTTAGATGTATGGGCACTTTAGTGTATTATTTGATACTGACTTTTAAGAGCAAGTAATTTCCCAACAGTAATTATGATTCCTAAAGGCAATAATAGCCTCTGTGGATTCATGGTCTGTCTGTTCCTTGACCCTGGGGGAACCTAGATTGTGATCTTTCCCCCAAAAGGTGCTGGGAGAGGTAATCTTTTGCATTAAAAACATTTCTGGTGAGACCCAGCAAAACCCCTTTCGGCATGGGCAACTCCTCGCAGAATGTCTCCAGCCTGAGAACTAAGCCTCGGCCCCGTGCCCGCCCAGGAGGGGAAAGGTATTTCTCTCTCTCGCCTCTTTCTCTCCGGGGATGACGGGCGCGGTGGCCGCCATATTAAGACGACCACAGATTGGGTTTTCAAGCCTGCAATTATCTAATATCTGGAAGAAATCTCCCTGGACTTCTTGTTAAAGTACAGAAATTCAAAACCGCACGGCCGCTACCGCGGCCGCGCAACCTTATTTGTCTTCATAGTAGGTCTGAATCCAGTGGGGTACTCCTAACAACAATAGTGAGGTTTGTGTTGAAATATTGAATGTAACCAAAGTAAACAGAATGTAAAATGAAACTTATCAGTTACAAGGTAGGGGGTGGGGGGGCGGGATGGGAGGTGTACTGTGTGGGTTTTTTTTTTTTTGGTGGTGGTATATGGGCACTGGTGAAGGGATGGTTGTTTCAGCATTGTATAACTGAGACCTAAGCCCGAAAGCATTGTAATCTTCCACACGGTGATTTAATAAAATAAAAAAAATAAAATAAAAAAAATAAAATAAAGAAAGAAAGAAAGAAAGAAAGAGAAACAAAGAAAGCCCTACCCGCTGTGCTATCGCTCCAGTAAAAAAAAAAAAAACTATATATATATATATATATATATATATATATATATAGGGGCTGGAGCGATAGCACAGCGGGTAGGGCGTTTGCCTTGCACATGACTGACCCGGGTTCGATTCCTAGCATCCTATATGGTCCTCCGAGCACTGCCGGGAGTAATTCACTGCCGCGAGCAATTCCTGAGTGCATGAGCCAGGAGTAAGCCCTGTGCATCACTGGGTGTGACCCCAAAAGCAAAATATATATACATATACATATTTATGTATATATTTATATACTAGTACACATGGCTCAACCTGTAACAACATGTTAGTGATCTCTTATACAGGAGTTTAATGGCTCCAAGATGAGATACAATTTTCACACACTTTCCTTTAAGGAAACCTTTTTGAATCACTCTTAGTGGTTTATTCATAACAAGCAATACAAAATAAATTATTTAGCATCTGTCTTTGGGGCACGCTTGGGTGGTGGTGGAAAAATTCAAAATAATGGTAGTAGGAAGGTGTAATGCTGGTTGGATTGGTGTTGAAATATTGAATGCAATAAATTATTGTGAACAAATTTATAAAAATAAAATTTTAAAAAAGGGAAAAAAAAAATTTCTGGTGACTATGGCCATTAATTCACTGTCACTGTCATCCCGTTGCTTATCGTTTTTTTCAAGCGGGCACCAGTAACATCTCTCATTGAGAGACTTATTGTTACTGTTTTTGGCATATCCAATACGCACTGGTACCTTGCCAGGCTCTGCCACGCGGGCTCAATACTCTCAGTAGCTTGCTGGGCTCTCTGAGAGGGGCGAAGGAATCGAACAAGGGGTGGCTGAGTGAAAGGCAAATGCCCAACCGCTGTGCTATCACTCCAGCCCATTGTGATAACTCACCATTATCCATCCTTTATCAATTTTTCTATCCAATCTTAAAGCAGATTACATAAAAATTATTAATGAAAGCACTAATAATTTATGTAACTCTGGAGTTGAGGTGAACCTCATCCTTCAGGGAACTTACAGGGAGAATTATGTAGTAAATCACTTATAAAAGTTTAAAAGGTTTCTTTTTTTATTTGCTACTATTTATAAAGACAAAGTGAAAACTCAAAATAATAGCTTAAAACACCAGTAGAGAAATGAATTTCTTATGAATTCTACAAAGGTTGCAACATGGCAGGCCAGAGCTCTGTTTATTAGTCTGGCATTGTGCATTTTCATCTTTTCCTTGTTTTAATTAAATTGGGATGCCTCAAGGGAAACCAATTCTCTTCAGTTTTTTATTACCCATTTATGCTGCCTGTTTGGCTCCTGGAGGAGTCTCACTGGATTAATGCCTTATTCAGAGGAAGCAAAGGACTGTTTAAGATGAAAGAGCAGGGTTGGAATGATAATACAGCAGGTAGGGCTCTCGCCTTGCATACAGACAACCCAGGTTCAACTTCTGGCATCACATGTTAGCGTGAAAGTGACATTTGGTTCTTCAAAATTGTATGAAGGATTTGTGTATAAAACTTGAAGATTGAGGATTTAATTTATTGCACAGAAAAGATAGGTTGTTCCAGGTCCCTCCCCAGATGTTTAGACCTCTCCCTTTACCCATGAGTAATGACCAGGTCCTGTCCCTACGCTGCTTTCTGTCCAATGTATGCTTTTCTCTGGCTCTGGCCTCAGCAGCCCAGGCAGGCAAGACCCCTATGTTCTCTACTGTCTCTCGGCCTCCCAGCTGTACCCCAGAAGTTTCTGTTGTCTAGTCCTGAATTTCCTACTTTATGGCATGGCCATGTGTGCAAGGGCGAGAGTGAGATGCTTAGTACCTTGTCACTACCTGAGTGTCTGAGCCCCTATCTGGCACTGAGCGGCCTACCTGTACTGGGCCCCATGTTTGGGTGCACTGCCCTACCTGATCAAGAGAGTGGAGAGAGTCCAGAGAGCATGTGCTGGGGAGGAGGCGAGAGAGAGAGAGAGAGAGAGAGAGAGAGAGAGAGAGAGAGAGAGAGAGAGAGAGAGAGAGAGAGAGAAAGAGAGAGAGGAGTGGGGGGGAGATAGAGAGGTAAGAGAGAGGAGATGAGAAGAAAGAGAGAGATAAGAGATATAGGAGAGAGGGAAGAGAGAGGAAAGAGAAAAAGGGAAGAGAGATGGAAGAGAGGGGGAGAGTGGAAGAGGGAAAGAGAGGAAGGAAGGGGAAGAGGAGGAGAGAGTAAGAGGGAGGGGAAGGAAGAGGGAGAGAAGAAAAAGGATAGAGGGAGAGGGAGTGATGAAATGAGGCTGGGGGCTTCCTTTTATCTGTTGCCAAATCCCACCCCCAGAGATCTGATTCTATGTTCTGATTGGCAAGCTGTTTTATGGGCAGAGATTTAAAGTGACTTGGCGCTCCATACTTCAGCTCCTGCTGTATCACCCTAAGCCCTGCCAGGTGTGGACCCATAGAGCAAATCTAGATAATCTGAGCTTTACAGGGCAGGTGAGAAGTTAGTATACATAGACAGTATCAGGAGGATCCAGCAAGAAATCTTATTTTAAACTACTGAGCCTCAAATTGATTGAAATGTAGACACTTGTCCAACAGGATTCCAAACTGAATATTATGTATCTATGTATATTAGCCAGAATTAGATTAATTACAGTGTAGTAAGCAATGTCACTAGAGTCTAAGTAGAAGCTTAATACAATGAAAACACTTACATCGTATTTCTACTTTACGCCCAATACAGATCACTAGACACGTCCTGTCTATGGTATTAATAGAAGACCTGAAATGGCAGGTATAGGTGGTTGGACTATGCACGTATGGACTCAGGGATTCATTTCCAGACCCTCAGTCTCCCTATAGCTTCTTTCTTAAAATAGCTTTGTTTAATTTCTCACCCCTTCATGGATGTCTTTGATGATGATGATGATGATGATGATGATTTTTGGGGCATGGGAGGGAGCTCCTAAGTGGTGCTCAAGTGACTCCCCTGACTTTTCTTGCCTACCAATGTCAGTTTAGCACTGACATATGCCAGAGGATACAGTGCTGCTTGTGGTGTGCCATGCTGGCGACAGGTGAGCCACCCTGGCAGTTCCAGTGCAACACCAGGAGGTGCTCCAGTCCTCTTGGGGATAAACCCAGTGATTCTTGGGGTACAGAAATACAATATAAGTCAGGTGCTTGCTAAGCATGTATCCTAAGTGCTATACTATGTCTCAGCACCTGACCTGGCGTTTTTTTTTTTAAAGAAAGCATATTCCTGACCCAAATTCAATATTACTATTGTTTCTTTCTCTAGGGTGAGTGTATGCTTATCATTGGAACATCAAAAAAAGAGGGAACAATTTGGAAAGTCTAGCTCCTGAGGGGGACTCAGGAAAAAAAAATTATCTGAAAAGTATTAAAAAGATCTGGTTATAGAATCAAGGCACCTTTATCCTTCTCCATTATTCTCTTCTCAGTTTTATATCAGTTTCTCTTTTGTTTCTTAGAACCATCATCTAACCCATCTAATGTCAATTTAGAACTCAGAACTGAGATATTTGTAGAGGAATATTCACTGACACTCTGGGTTTCATTTTTGAAAAGAAAGCCACCTCTTTTGTCAGAACACAAACTTGATATCACTGGTTGTTTTGACAGTGAAGACCACCTTGCCCTTGAGGGGATATGGCAGACACTCTATAAATTCCATGAGTTAAATCTGTAGCTTAAAGGTTTTAAGTGGAAGCTATATTTAGAGGACACATACAATTTATTATCTAGAAATTATATGCCTTTTAACTATTAAACATATGATAAACATTTTAGATGTCAACATGAAAGTTAATGAGGGGATAAAATCTTTTTTTGTGAGCCTTTAAAAGAAATTACTAGCAGAATAAAAAATTATACTTTCAAAGCACTAACTAGACTACTTGCCATACTGACAGGCTGACTCCATTTAGAATGTTGAGGGAGGCTTTCAGAGGATGGTGGAATAGCAGCCTGGGGAAGAGTTCTTGGGAAAGCAGACACAGCCAGAGAGAATGTGAGGGGGGCATAATGGAGAGACAAAGAAAGGACCAAGAGGCACTGGTGCCATGAAATTGGACTCCTGCATCTGCAGTGAGTGTGGGGCTAACAAGAAGCAAGTTCCAGGACCCTCAAGTGAAGTTCAGAGCTTGCCTTTTACTATTCACATTAAACCTTGGTTCTCACATCAAGGTCTGTGCTGTCACAGAGAGGACTCACAAAGGCGACAAGCTTGGGCCTTTTCAAATCCATTCTCACTAATGGAAAAAGAGCTCAAAGATAGAAGACTGAAGCCAAAAGTTAAAGACCTATCTAGATGAGGAAAGCAATCCTTAAAATGACACCTGACCTGGGAGGAGCCTGGCACTTGCCTTGCATGCAACTGACCCAGATTTGATCCCCAGTACCCCATATGGTTCCTGAGTGCTGAGTCAAGAGTAATCTTTGAAACTGCAGAGTATGGTCCAAAAGACAAACAAAAATAAAAAATTAAAATGAAAACAAAACCCAAAACTGGACCTGTGAAAAACACCGAAAGATTTTTATGAGGACAGAAAAGTTGAACCAGGCATCCCCAGGATGCATGTATTATCTTACCTCATTCCCTTGGAGCCTTTAGGGAGCCCACTCACCCTTCGCTCCTGGAGAGGAATTCCCAGAGAGACTGTCTCCAGGGCCAGCAGAACATTCTGAAGAGAAGATGACATCTACTGGGGTAGCCTTGCCCGGAGGGGGCTGCTTGGAGAATGTTTCTATTTTTCAATTTCTAAAAAGGAAACATTTTAGGTGGATCGAATGTAAACAAACCAAGATATCTTTGGCAGGCTATTTTTTCTTGTGTGTCTTTATTTTCACAGAGGAAAAAAATAATTGGAACATGTTAAAACATTGAATCTGACTTCTGTGAAGCAAAACTGTGAAATGAAATAGAAGCAAGAGGGAAAGAGTGTTGTATCTTAATTAAAGCACCCAGACAGGGAGAAACGACATTCAACGTGCTCATTTTGTGTTGTTTTTCGCTCTTATGGCCCCACTGCCTGCAGGCCTGGGGTGTAATCATGAGTCTCTAGTCTGGGCTTATGAGAGCTGGTCTTCAGGAGTCTGGGGTGGGGTGGAGCAGAGGGGGATAGTTGCTGTGTGTGTGTGTGTGTTTTGTGTGTGTGTGTGTGTGTGTGTGTGTGTGTGTGTGTGTATGCGGTGGGGGTTGTCTGAGAAAGGTTAGAAACTTGGGCTTGGTGCAACCCAAGTAGGTTGAATGGATCAGCTCTCAGCTCTGATAGTCCTGGAGAATTTCCTCTTAAGAACACTAATCATAGGTAATATCTTCATAGCAGTAATGGTTCCTAACACATTTGTGAAATGTTTACTACATGCCTAGTACAATACCAAACTCTTCAAAATCCTATATAATCTCCCAAACAACCCTAAAAAATCAATTACATTGAATTTTAAATGGCCAGTGTACATTGGGTGATATATTAAATATCAAAAGCCATGCTCTAAGCCCCCAGAGTATATATAGTGCCTTGGATTTCTTCATTTGGAAGAAACACTGGGAACAGCAGGAATATTTCCTTAGAAGAATGGTGAGGTCTCCTATCCAAGTACTAACCAGTCCCAACCCTGCTTAGCTTTCGAGATCAGACGAGATTGGGCGCGTTCAGGGTGGTATGGCCATAAGGGAGCAAGAAATGTGAAGTGGAGCAAGGAAAGCCTCTTTAACAAATGGTCCTGGAAAAACTGGACAGCTACATGCAAAAAAGAAATGGGCTCAGACCTCAACCTAACACCATGCACAAAAGTCAGATCAAAATGGATTAAAGACCTCAACATCAGACCAGTATCCATAAGGTACATTGAAGACAAGGTCAGCAAAACTCTCCATGACATTGAAGTTACAGGTATCTTCAAAGATGACTCGCCATTGAGTAGGCAAGTGGAAACAGAAATTTAAAAAATGGGACTATCTTAAACTAAGAAGCTTCTACACCTCTAAAGAAACAGTGACCAGAATTCAAAGACAATCCACAGAAAGGGAAAGGATATTCACCCAATACTCATCTGATAAAGGGTTAATATCAAAGATATTCAAGGCACTGGTTCAACTCCACAAGAAAAAAAGATCCAATCCCACCAGAAAATGGGGTGATAAAATGAACAAAAACTTTCTCAAAGAAGAAATCCAAATGGCTAAAAGGTACATGAGAAAATGCTCCACATCACTCATCATCAGGGAGATACAGATCAAAACAACAATGAGATATAATCTCACACCACAAAGACTGGCACACATCCAAAAGAACAAACACAACTGGTGTTGGCGCGGATGTGGGGAGAAAGGGACTCTCGTACATTGCTGGTGGGAATGCTGACTGGTTCAGCCCTTTTGGAAAACAGTATGGACGCTTCTCAAAAAATTAGAAATTGGGCTCCTATTTGACCCACCAATACCACTTCTGGGAATATATCACAGAGAGGCAAAAAAGTATAGTAGAAATGACATCTGCTCTTGTATGTTCATCACTGCACTGTTTACAATAGCCAAAACTTAAAAAAAAAACAGAATGCCCAAGAACAGATGACTGGTTAAAGAAACTTTGGTACATCTACACAATGGAATACTATGCAGCTGTTAGAAAAGATGGAGTCATGAACTTTGCATATAAGTAGATCAACATGGTATCATGTTGAGTGAAATGAGTCAGAAAGAGAGAGACAGGCATAGAAAGATTGCACTCATCTGTGGAATATAAAGTAACGGGATAGGAGACTAATACCCAAGAGTAGTAGAGATAAGGACCAGGAGGCTTGCCCTATGGCTTAGAAGCTGGCCTCACATGCTAGGGAAAAAGGCAGCTCAAACAGAGAAGGGGACACCAAGTAAAGGGGCCTGGGAGGACCCGATCGGGTTGGGAGCTGCTGAAAATAGACTATAGCCCAAACAGAGGCCACAGAGGCAGGGTGGGGAGGGGGTAGGGTGATGGGGTGGAAGTGAGTGGGAGGGATACTGGGATCATTGGTGGTGGAGAATGGGCACTGGTGTAGAGATGGATACCCAATCATTGTATGACTGAAAAGCAAACACGAAAGTTTGTACATACTGTAACTGTACCTCACAGTGATTCAATAATAACAATAAAAAAGAAGATCTGTGAGGACTCTGTGAGCAAATGCATGTGACTGCCATTTTATTGAATGAATGAATTAAAATACTCACCACAAATGTTTATTACATGCTCACTATATGCTAGCCATTGTTCTGCTTGTGTATGTGTGTGTGTCTATGTGTATGTGTGTGGGGGGTGAGTGTATTCACTCATTTAATACTGTCCACCTAATAGCACCATAAAGTGGGCACTGCCACTATTGTTCCCTCTTCCTAAGTTAGGAAATTAGAACTTAGATTGATGACATAACTTGTTGACGGTCACAAAGCTAATCAATAGGAGGGCTGAAATTAGTACCCACACCATCTGATTCAAAAATCTGAGCTTGATGAAGTCACACTGTTTATTCACTGTCATCCCATTGCTCATCGATTTGTTCGAGTGGGCACCAGTAATGTCTCTCATTGAGAGACTTACTGTTACTGTTTTTGGCATATCCAATACACAAGGGTAGCTTGCCAGGCTCTGCCACACGGGCTCAATACTCTCAGTAGCTTGGCAGGATCTCCAAGAGGGGTGGAGGAATCGAACTCAGGTTGGTCTTGTGAAAGGCAAACACCCAACCACTGTGCTATCGCTCCAGCCACACTGTTTATTATCATCACTAAATGAGAAGAGTTCTCCAGAGAAACAGAACCAATATGTACCTCTTGAGATATGTTATTAGTTATTGGGCCCTGCAATGTAAAGAAGACCCGAGCTCTGCAGGGTGAATCAGCAAGGTCAAGGAGATTCAGAGACATGCTGGTGTAGTTCTACTTTGAAGGACAGTAGGTTCAAGAGCCAGAAAGAGTCATTATTTCTGTTTGATCCTAAAAGCTTAAAAAAAGCTAATGTTCCAGTTCAAATATATGTAGGAGAAATTTCTTCTTAATTGGGGGAATGTCAGCCTTCTTGTTCTAATCATGTCAACTGATAGGGTGAGATGCAGCCACATTAGGAAGAATAATCTGCTTTGCTCAGTCTACCAATTTAAATGTTCGCTTGTTAAAAAACATTCTAATAGAAATTCCCAGAATAAAATTTGACCAAATATCGAGACACGCAGTGGCTCACCCAAAATTCAGATAAATTAACCGTTGCAAGCTCACCCCTTGTTAGTGTGGCACCCATATTCATATCCTTAAACCATACTTGGTCTCTAAGTGAAGACAATTATAGAGGTTATTATTTCTCCTGTGTCTGTTCACCTTTTCTTTAAGAAAAATATATGGATCTCTTGTCACACATTTATCAGATAGTGTGATTACTTGTGAATGTTTCTTTGCCCTACAATTCTGTTTCTTCTGCGACAAGAATTGGGCTTTTCTTTCTTTAGCTTACATAATGCTTACTTTTCTTTCTTTCACTTAGCACAAAATAATCTTGTAAGCTGAAATAAATTTATCTATATGTCAGGTAAGATAAGACCCTGGAACAAAGTAAGTCAGGTCCTTATGAATATAAGAATGTAAGAGTGGGACAGAGATGACACCAGATGATCAGATAATGAGACTGTAACAGTAGGACATCAACACTCGGTATTTCTTGGGTCAAAGAAACCCTTTACACACTGAGATTGGGATATAGTATTGGCTTATTTCAGGATGGGGGCAGTCATTGTCTGCAAGGATAGCTTCTAAAAGAGGTAACGTTGGGGTTTGGAGATGAATGATTTAAAAGGATTTTTCCAGGTAGAAAAGACCAGAAATGTATACCCCAGGAGAGAGTCTCTGAAAACATTTGTAAAAGTAGCCTGACAAGGGGTGGTGAGAAGCTTTAGTAAGTGTTAAAGAGTAGGTACTTAGTTTCTTCCCTCATGCGAATATGCTGAAAGAATTTTGGGGTTTCATCAGGACAGAAGCCTGGTGACATTTGCATTTCAGAAAGCTCTTTCCTTTCTCCAGTAGAGAAGGTATTGATTGGTTGGGGGGAAACTGGAGGCCTGGTTATTTAAGGGAACCATTGCTTTAAAACAGACTATTTCCATTCTCATAAATCAAGATTCCTCAATAATATGGGGAAAAATATGCTGTGATGGCAGGAGCCTACATCGAGCTAATCTTGGGACTTGTTCCCAGTGAGCACTGTGAGAGCTGTCCCTTCCTTCTGGCTTCCTGCTGCCCCATCAGCATGGCAGCTCCATTTGTAAGGGAAGGGATAACCTTTGGCAATTGCACTAGACTTGAATGTTCAACTCCTCCAGCAAGGATTTGATAAACAAAACAAAAGAAAGCTGGCAGGAGCAAAGAGCAAACAAATAGCCTAGTGACTACCAGGTCCTTCCTTCCTTTCTTCTGGAGATAAATTTAATGAAGGAGCCACTATCTGCAAGCTCAGGGAAGGATGTGGGGTGCTGTTACAAATGTGTAAAAATTCTACTTTCAAGACTGTTATCTCAGTAAACTCTTGCCTCCAGGATACAAGAAAATGGTTTCTGGAGAAAACTTTAAAAGTAGAATATAACTCTAGGAGAAATGAGGCATTGTTCTGTACCCATAATTTTTAAGGCTGTTGAACAGGAATAAACTAGTAAAGTGCAATCGAAACAGGCAAGTTGTCAAAATCTAGTATTCTAAACAATATGTATCTTAAAATCTCTTGTAAGACTGTGGGCATATTATTTTTGTATTCTATAGCTACCAGGAAGCCCCTTTGTGTTGTGCAGGCACTGTTAAAATTATTTTGTAGCTCAACAAAACATCTTTCTGGGACCATTAAGCCTGAACAAATTCCCCCCCAACTTCTGTTCAGACCCTAGTAAAGCTGTATGGAGCATGCCATTTAGATAGAATTAAAGAACAATCATAGGGCTGTTTTGTGTGGTGGTTATTACTGCAAAGTTGTAGAATGACTAAACACTAGAGGAAAGTATAAATGGCTATCAATAAACCTTTGTTGGATAAAGAACAACAGCTATCCCCTGAATTCTAGATTTCTCACTCTATCAATTAGAATTGGATAGGCAATGCAACAGTAAAAAACCTGAGCCTACATCTGTCTGGATCTCAACATTTATTTTTCATTTGTTGGCTGAGTCTCTGTCTCCGATTGAAAAAAGAAGCCTTGGTTTACCCTGGCCAGCTTCTGTGAGCAGTTCTCATTTTTGCAAAAACTACATCCTACGTTTTTGACTCCCTGCAAATTCCTGGGTCTCTCTTATAAAAAGGGAATTAACAATTGTTTACTATAAAATTCTGCCCCAGAGCTTAGGCTAACAGGGAGACTAAGATATTGGACCATACCTGAGGCAGATGGCCAGAAAAATCAAACTAGTCCAACCACCCTCTGGATTCCTGAATTCTCTGTCATACTAATTGATTGATAAGAAATGCAAAGGCCTTTAAAAGGCCTACAAAAAAACTTATTTTTAATTCAGTTCTATACTGTTTCTCTCCACTTACGGAGCTCCTTTTTTTTTCTCCTCTACTTTCCAATAAACTTTTCTAATTTTCAACTCTGAGCATCTTTATTATGCAGAACCTGGGAATCACAAATGAACATGGAGAACTGCTGCTGTCACTTCTGCCTCACATGCATCAAGATGGTCTTCCTCTGGGACCCAGGCTGTCTCTGGAGTATTGCTGGTCTTGTGGCAGAGAGAAACTGAAATCTGGTCAACACATACTGGGTGCTATAACTGCTGAAAAGTCATACATATTGACTTGTTTATGTCTTCTTGGTCAAAGCTTGATATCACTCATTTTTTTATCTTCCACCAAAACTTCTATCATTAGAAATTACCATTCCCTACTCTCCCTTTAAAACTTAACCTACTAATCATAAACTGCTCTGTAAGGGTCAATCTCACAGTGATTCAATTTAAAAATTTTTAAAAATAAATAAATACACAAGTAATTCAATCTACTGGTGAAAGCCTTTTTATATTTTTATGACATATAAACCCATCATGTGCCATGGTTTTTAGTAATATCTTTACCTCTATAACTCCCTGTGATATTGTAACTAAACTAATATATATCTGATTTTTATCCATAGTTTCTGACTGATGGTTCCCCAAACCTTGAAATTTCCAATGTGGGAATGAGAATAATAAAAATGTCTTTGTTATTTGGATGAGGTGAATTTTGGTAAGCACCTAAGAAAGAAGAACCAACCAAAGCCCAAAGCATGAGAGAGAGAGAGAGAGAGAGAGAGAGAGAGAGAGAGAGAGAGAGAGAGAGAGAGAGAGAGAGAGAGAAGAAATGAAACACAGACAAAAACCCGGCCTTGCAACTGGTACCTGAAAATTAAGGAACATGTCTTGAGAATATCAATTCTACAGTGGTTCAGAATAGCATGTAATAGCTGGGCTTATGATTGGCACCTAAAGCAGAAGGTAGTCTTGGGAGACTATGTCCTTAATGTGTAAAAATCTGATACTCTCTTTGGGTCGATAGTGCCAGAAGAGACTTGAATTGACTTTTGTTAGAGTGTAGATCACACACACACACACACACACACACACACACACACAGGCTTTGGTCTTACAGCAAAACTTTTACCTCTGAATGCCTATTTATCTCCAAAATGCCTAACTCTTCCATTTAGTTCTCTATTGCAACATCACCTTTTGGATTTAGTAGGTATGATTCTTCTGTACCTCCACTCTGAACCTGTTTCTCCCCTAGACACTCTCATCTAAGGAAGTTTTACACTCTTCATTTATATTCAGGTTCAAAACTAAGAAGTTAGCTTTCTATTTCTTCACATCACATGTTCAATCTTTAAGCAAAACGTGTCAGTAATAGCTTTGAAAGACATTATGGATTTGAATGTCTTTGATAGAATTTGAATGCCTTTCATAATGCATTTTAAAGGCATTATGGATGCTGGCATTTCTCTACATTTCCACTGACCAAGCCTTCCTTTATTAATGATAGCTCTTTACCAGGAATAGTGCCAATATAGTTTAAGAAGTTACCTTATTTTCATGTTTATATCTTTATAATGTATTTTGTATACACAAACCATAGTAATAATACTAATTTCAACCTCCAAATTGATAATATTTAGTCATCACTTTGTTACTAATTAGAATAAAATTCATTCTCTTCTCCTTATTTGCACACACACTTATTCAGTCTTAGGTCTTGTGGGAACTATCAGTCAGCTGATGTCTAAACTATTTCCCTATTATTTCCTTTACACATGGATCTTCTTGCTTCCCTTAATGATCGGTATTGTGATCAATAGTGTGTGGGCATAAACTGCATACATCCTTTCCAGGGCTGGTTCAGTCCATGAACTACGCTTATATTCTTTCTCTCAATATCTATGGAATAAAGACAGAGGAAAGTGCATTTGGAAGGAGTCTGAGCTTCTAAGTGTTTCATAAAAAAGGAACACTCCCTTCCTTTTTTTTTTCTTTTTGGATCACACCTGGTGGTGCTCAGGGGTTACTCCTGGCTTTGCACTCAGGAATTACTCCTGGTGGTGGTCAGGGGACCATATGGGATGCTGAGAATCAAACCCGGGTCGGCCGTGTACAAGGCAACCGCCCTACCCACTCTGCTATCTCTCCAGCCCACCCTTCCTTTTTCTTAGGCAATATATTAAAGTATACCCTTGAACCATGAGAAATATACATTGTCTTCAGATTATTTTCTCCATCTCAGAGTTTTGGACTCAGTTAAAATGATCACCTCCTAAAAAAGGTTTCTTCTGACTTCACTATCTGAAGTAGTTTCCAACAGTCCTCATATATCCAGTTGTACTACCATGTTCTTCACAAAACCAATAACTGAAATTAAGAATAGACGTATGAACAAGGTTGTCTGTTGAATATATGTTCACAATGTCTGTTTTCATATTAGAGTGAAAGTTCTATCAGAAATAACCTGACTATCCTTTCCATCACTAAATATGGCTGTAGAAACATTGTAGCAGTACTTGATACTTAGTAACTAAAAAAATTAAATTTAAAAAAAAATTTTTTAAAAATTTTTTAAAAAAAAAATTAAAGTAACTAAAAAAATTGAATGCATTAAATTTTTAATAGAATTTTAGATTGATAGTATGAAATACTATATATTATTATTTTTCTACTAGGAGGAAAGACTTGCTTTTTATACTTTTGTCTTACAACTAAGGAACTAAAATGGCCAGTACTGGTAAAAGAAGTATGTGCTGCAATAATATGTACTATTATTTTGTTTGTTTGTTTTCCCTGGTTCCTGGCAAAGAGCTCCTAAAATCTCTGTGATTTCTTTTTCTTTTCTCTTTTTTTATTACAGTTTTTTTAATGAATCATATCTCTGCAGTTTCTATAGTGAGAGCATATCTTTTTTTTTCTATAGTAATGAAATACTTCAAGTAGGTGGTTGATATCTTCAAGCTCAGGGCTAGTTCATAGGAAAAAACAGCCATGTGATTAGAATGTTATAATTCCTTTTGTTGTCTGCTGTTGGGCTATACTTCATGTGCTCAAGGCTTACTCCTAGCTTTTTGCTGAGGGGTAACTCCTGATGGTGCTGGGTGTTGGGGCTGGAGGATAGGACGGAAGCTATGCAATGCCTGGGATGTACTCAGACTGGACTTGTGTAAGACAAACTCTATTTGCTGTACTGTCTCTCTGGCCATTAGAAGGTTAGAACTTTTATCTCCCACTCTCTTCCTAGACATATTATAGCACTTTATACTATGCATAAATTATTTTAGTTTATTATCTACCTAAGGGAAGCACTGTGAATGTCACTGAGTTTCTAGTTAACCTGTACAGAAGTGCAGGTGAACTGGGGATCTAGAACTTGTGACCAGCACTGGGTGTGAGGTTAGTCTTGTTACTTAATTTCTGCCTGTGAAGGAAACAAGATGTGTGTGTCCTCAGACACTGGGCCCTTAATTTGATGAGTCTGTACTAACTCTGGGTAATTAATGTCAGAAATGAATTATATAACACTCATGTGAAGTCAGAGAACTGGGGGATTGGTTGTTTTAGGAATAATATATTTTGTCTCAGAGAGCACCATACAGAGAGAAAATTTATTGTCTTAATGCATGCATTGAAATAGCTGGTTTCTCAACACCTAATTAGAGAGAGAGAACAAAAG
Organism: Sorex araneus; assembly: GCF_027595985.1. Classification (NCBI taxonomy): domain Eukaryota; kingdom Metazoa; phylum Chordata; class Mammalia; order Eulipotyphla; family Soricidae; genus Sorex; species Sorex araneus. The sequence continues at coordinate 170,989,876 of NC_073313.1, read as the reverse complement.
GGAATACCCTGCCACAGTGGCACGGTGGGGTGGGGGGAGATGGGACTGGGGAGGTGGGAGGGATGCTGTGTTTACTGGTGGTGGAGAATGGGTACTGGTGAAGGGATGGGTTCTTGAACTTTGTATGAGGGAAACATGAGCACAAAAATGTATAAATCTGTAACTGTACCCTCACGGTGATTCACTAATTAAAAATAAATAATTTTTTTTAAAAAACTAAAAAAAAATAGCTGGTTTCTTACCACCAGATTCTATCCAGAAAAGAGACTATATGTATTCTGTGTTGTCTCCAGGTAGCAGAATTTTAGAGATCTCTAGCCTACATTAGAGTGCCTTGTCTCTATTCAGTGATGTTATTATATCAGGGACCTTGCTTAATACAGTTAAGAAGAAAGCAAGGAGAAGACAAAGAAACTCCATCCTTATTTCTCCCCTATTATAAATTGCTCTCATTTTTACTTCTCCATGACTATAGCAATAAACTCCAAACGTTATTGCTACAGATGTTAACCATTTTCCTTTGTTTTTTCCAATTTCACAGTCAGAGATTTTTCCAAGACCAAATGTGATTAGAATAGCCAATGGATTCTAATTCAAGGCCCAATATGATCACGTAAGCCTGCTTCTCCAACTCTGACTTTTTTATTTTTTGCTTCTCGGGTCACACCCAGAGATGCACAAGGGTTGCTCCTGGATCCACACTCAGGAATTACTCCTGTCTTGTATATTTCCTTGAGACATCATGCCCAGACAAATATATTTGAGTGATATGTATTGAAAATATCTTCTCACAAGTTTTAGTTGTTTGTGTGATATGTAGTTATCTTTCTTTTCATTAGAAACCGTTAGCTAGGGGTTTGGATTTTGTTTACTTTTTCTTTTAAATTTTATTTAATGTCCACCATGGTCCCTGGCAAACAGGTGTTTAATAGTTATTTGAAAAATGGGGCAGAGGAAGAAGAATGATTTTCAGGCCATTTTCTCTGATTAGAAATGCAGAAGCAAAGAAATAGAGGGATAAAGAGAAATAAATTAAAATTTTTTAAAAATCACATTTATTTTTTTTTTTAACAAAGGAAGAAAAGAAGTCAAAAGTCAGTGGAAGTCAGTGAACTGGATGGAGAGGAGTGTCCACAATTCAGCCCTGTGGCTTGTCTGTAGATGGGGTTAGTAGGCCTAACCTAGTGTTTATATTCCATCTGTGAAGTAGTCTCCAAACTGTTTAGATTGCTTAAAACTCACAGACTGACGAAGAAATATGACCGTCTAGTTGGTGGGCGGCCACGAGGTCTTCTGACGTCCCATGGAATCCAGTCGAACAGCTCTAGTCCAGAGGTCATCTCTGAATCACATTACATGACCGGCCCATCTGATTTTTGATGCCTTGGCAAAAGAGTCAGCATCCCTGATTCTTGACTGTCGACAGGTCAGAACTCCGGATTCCTTCTCTAACTTGAGTGAGACGTGATACTACTAGCATAGCTCTTTCGATTCCTCTTTGGCACACCCTAATAGCATTCTCATCCTGTTTGCGTAGGGCCCAGGCCCAGAGACCTGGGCCTCCTGGTACTTATCTTTAATAATCTTGAGTGTTAGTCTCCCTTCTGTTACTTTATATTCCACGAGTGAGTGCAATCTTTCTGTCTGTACCTCTCTTTCTTTTTTTAAAAAAAATATTTATTTATTATTTATTTATTTATTTATTTTGCTTTTTGGGTCACACCTGGCGATGCTCAGGGGTTACTCCTGGCTTTGCACTCAGGAATTACTTCTGGCAGTGCTTGGGGGACCATATGGGATGCCCGGGATCGAACCCGGGTCGGCCGTGTGCAAGGCAAACGCCCTACCCGCTGTGCTATCGCTCCGGCCCCTATTTATTTATTTTTAATTAATTTATTTTTTAATTAGTGAGTCACAGTGAGGGTACAGAGACAGAAACAGAGACAGAGACAGAAACAGAGACAGAGAGAGAGAGAGAGAGAGAGAGAGAGAGAGAGAGAGCAAAATGGAATGCCCTGCCACAGAGGTGGGGTGGGGTGGAGGGGTGGTGGGAGGGATGCTGGGACCATTGGTGGTGAAAAATGGGCACTGGTGGGAGGGTTGGGTACTCAACCACTATATGACTGAAATGCAAGCACGAAAGTTTGTAAGTCTGTAACTGTACCTCACAGTGATTCACTAATAAAAATTAAAAAAAAATACTCACAGGCTGTGAGATCATTGGAGTGGTGGAGGGTGGTGGAACCTACTCAGGAAATTCCTAGAATCCTAAATGATCAAACTTAGTCAACTTCAAAGCAACCTCTAATCATTATTATATAGGCTAATTGAGTGGTCTTGACAGATTGAATTTTTAATCTTTCGTGTCATATTTTCAGGCCATCACCTCTTATTTGTCAGGTTTACATCTTTGCATTTATTTTCTCCAGAACTAGTAAAAAAAAATAAATTATTATACTGGGTATTTTGCAAAATATTGAAACTAATAATTATATTGTCAATTGATTGAAGATGCTGATATGCAAGGATATCAAAGATGACACCAAAATATGTCATATACAGCTTACAACTATGTCCAAATTCTTTAAGGATCAAAAATAGATATACAGTTTTTCCATAATTTATAAAGATTGAGGATATCATGCCAGCAGATTATTGCTATAGATAGGCTGACAGAGTGGTTAGAGAGCATAAGTTTTAACTATTCTTAGTGATAAGGCATAATAATATACAATGAGATTATGAAAAATATCCTATGCATTTACAAGTTGTCTTCCCCAATCAAACCATAATATCTTCAGTATCATATATATATATATAATTTATACATAAATTATAAATTATAAATAATGTGTTTATTTATAAGAACCTCATAAAATTCACCCTAAATATAGAATAATGACAATAACTCATTTTAAATGTATAGTTGCAAAATATGTTCGAAGAATTATAATATAGGGAAAATGCACAGAAAGGAATTTAATAAACAGAGCATTTTAGAAAGTTGTATGAAGAATTAGATGTCATTGTTAAAGAACATTTTCATACAATAAAAAAGAAAATATAAAATGGTATTTATAGACATTAAGAGGAAAGTCAAAACTAGCACAATCACAATCTTCTCTGCAGATGTAAGGGCACACTATATAATTCTTCATATTCTTGTGCTTGCCCAAGGTTTACTCTATAAGATTTTAAACTGGCAGGAAAATTTAATAAATACTAGGTAATCGTGAGGCCAATTAGGTCAAGTTCTGACTTCATTTCTGTTTCTTAGTTTGATTTAGACCAAGATTATCAGGTGTGGCTTTCCATTTTCTTGATATTATAATGTAAATGACAGAGGGTTCCTAGTAAGATAATATGAAATGAAACACAAAAAGTGCTCAGTAAAGAGCAAGTCCTGGGTAAACTTCCACAAATACCTTGTTCTCATCTAAGTGTTACAAATTTGAAACTTTCAAATGGTGAAGCATGTCTTACCTGGCCTGTAAGCTAGAGCTCTGGTGATCAGTAATTGAGAGTGGCTGTGTAGCTCCTAAATATCACAGCCTTTGGGTTTTATATCACTTCTGTGTGTTGGTGTGTGTCTATGGTGGTGTTTTGCTAAGCCTCCTTGCTTCCCTAGGAAACTGAGACAAGCTTTGAATCACTGCTTTTGTTTGTTTGATTTTGATATGTTTAATGCCATTTATCCTTGCAAACCACAGCAAATTTCCTAGAGTGCTATAGCCAAATGGGTTATGGGAGAAGAATTTAAGCAACAAATACTAATGCCGATTGAAGATCACTGAGTACAGGATAAGTGACAGGTCAAATTAAAGAAACTGAGTTAACCTATGTGCAAAGTTTATCTTAAAATAAGTTAAAGGTCATTGGGTCTTTCAAATTCGTAATTATGTTGCTTCTGTTATCCTGTTATCTTTTTATTGGCCTCTTTTCTTGCTTGTCCAGATTTTATATTGCAGGCGATGAGTAGCATTAAGTTAACTTCCACATAAAGTTTTTCCATCTGGCTGGAGCAATAGTACAGCAAGTAAAGGCATTTGCCTTGTACAGCTGACCTGGGGCTGGTTCCTAGCATCCCCTTGTGATCCCTTGAGCACTGCCAGGAGTAACTCCAGAGTGCAGAGTCAGGAGTAATCCCTGACCACTGCAAGTTGTGTCCCCTCAAAACCTTTTTTACATTTATTTTACTATCTTCAGATTAAATTCTAAATACCCTACTATGGCCTTAGTCCTTCATGACCTGTCATCAATTTATCTTCTGTGTTCTGATGTTTTTTTCTTGGTTTGTAATACCTCAGTCCTTTATCAGCCTATCTGATAGGTTTTACTCATATTTTAAGACTCAGACAAATGTCTTTAGAGTCTGTGTTCCTTGACTGAACTGTGAGTTGAAAATGTAAGGGACAGGGATTCATTTATCTTTGCACTTTATTACTTTCAATATTTTAGTAATAAGCTGCACAAAACTGATGGGGTGTTTTAAAAACTACTAGAATTTACTATCTTATTTCATGGGAAATCAGGATATGGTGATTATGCTGCTGAGTGTGAGGTGTGATGATTTTTTGTTCTCTTTTACCTCTGAGAGATAGTGACGATTTCTTTTATGGTTATGTGATAGCTGCAGAATCTACAACCACTTGGTTTTATGTTCTGTTAGGAGGGCAAACATGTATGATGTTGAGTAGCAAGAACAACCATGTGAAGCAGAAAGACAGAAGTAGTGGATCAGGCTTTTATTTTTCTCCAGCCTTCTACTTTTCTCATAATCTGAGAGAAATTTATGTAGAAGCTGTTCAAGAGATTTTCTCTGGTGTCTGGCTAGAAACAGCACTTAGCACTTAGCACTCCTAAGCCAGTCATAGGCAAAAGAGAAGGGTAAACCTAAGCAATTCATCATTTTGGTCTAGATCTGCCTTCTCAGACTTCTAATTTAGAGATACATTCTCAGAAATTTGTTGAAAAACTGAAAACAGAGAGGTTTCTATTAGCAAGAAAAAGGTGTTCTAGTGTTAACTGGGTTTCAGCACTTTTGCCTTAGGCACCTGTTAGTGTACCTGATTGAAAATTGTCTGTCAAACCCATGATCTTGTGAAATTTTGTAATAGTCTAGCTTCAGTTTCCACAGACTATTGGAATATCTATTACTTTAACTATAAAAGAAAATTCCATTTTTTGTTACTTTTTGTTTCCAAACTTTAATTACCTGTGTGCTTATGTTTCTCTACCTGCAGCTGTGTACTCCTTGATAGTAGGAATCATTTTTGGGTTTAAAAGTCCAATATTTTAGTTTATATAAGTTCTCAACAATGTTTATTAATCAAAGGACTATTACCAAAACACAAAAATTTCCCTTTTTTATAGTCACTCAATGACAAAAATGAATCATATCATAAGTAATGCTATAAGTTATAATAACTCTTGTTATAAGGTTGCAGCTTTAAGTTCCATAGTTTTGAATTTCACACATCTGGATCACACACATTGAAATAATGTTCTGGTACCTGTCATGAAACCTGGAACCTTGATTAAGATAACAATAGCTATGTAAATTGATTTTGATTGAAAAATTTATTGATGATAGTTTTCTTTAGAAGATAAAAGCCAATGTTTGTTTTTTTCAAAGACAATATGGATTGAAAATGTAAAATTTCAAATGTTTTACATGAAAAAAGGGTTTTAAGCAACAAAAACCAAACCAAATGGGAAAAGGTAATCCAGCTTTTTAGAAAATGACTGCAGTCAAGCTGATTTATAGAGTTTCCAGAGGGCCTTTGTGATTCATTATTTCCTTTCCTCTTTTCTGTACTATCACTTTATATTTATACTGGGGAAATATAACTATCTCCAGTAGAATGATTGAAGGGCTGTCATGATCTAAATGATCATATCTGAGATCCTATGAAAGAAATTCCATGATGTTGTATGTGTCTGTGCCTATGAGTAAAAGAGATCTCTGCAAGATAATGTGGCATGTCATGGTAATATCTCATATTTGGTTCTTCTGTAAATATTTTTCTGACTTCCCATTTGGGTTAAGAAACATGTTTTCTCAGTTTCCTTAGCATTCTCTTACTCTTTTATTATCCACCCTGATTAACATGGTGATTTGCTAAAATGTTAGATTGTACTCCGTACTTGTACCTAATAGAGAGTGTATATATATATTTTCTATACATATATATTTTTTCTGTACATATACACACTTGTTTACTTAGAAAACCATGTGTATAACCATTTTATATATGCAGATAGTGACATGTATAAATATGTAGCACTGTAGCACTGTTGTCCCATTGCTCATCAATTTGCTTGAGCAGGCAGCAGTAATGTCTCCATGGTGAAACTTGTTGCTACTGTTTTTGGCATACAGAATATGCCACAGGTAGCTTGCCAGGCTCTGCCATGCAGGCGGTATACTCTCAGTAGCTTGCCGGGATCTCTGAGAGGGATGGAGGAATCAAACCCAGGTGGGCTGCCTGGAAGGCAAACGCCCTACCTGCTATGCTATCGCTCCACTCCTATGCAAAAAAAAAAAAAAATCATACAACTGGCTGCTACCTGAATGAATGTGGAGAGTATCATATATTTGTTCAGAACTTTGATTTACCAAAGTATTGTGGAAACATTGATTTGATAATTTCTCATTTTAACTTTAGTGAGCATAAAATAAAAATTATACCATATCACATATTAGTAATACAGTGTAAACTGGTTCATTTATTTCTCCATAATTATGTCTTTTAAAGATCACAGAGTGGTGTTTTTACTTGCTCACTTTGACCCTCAACCCATTGGAAGAAAATTTTTGCCTAATTTTATAAGTTGCTTAAAAAAATAAAGAATTTTATCATTAAAAAGTTTAGGTAGCAGTTGTTTTATTAGTCCTAAGGACAGAAACCCCCACTATGCTGCCTCTACCCACAGCCACCACCCACCATCCATCACCCAATTCAGTGTTTGAAACAATGCTACAAGTTAGTAAGGAGTTTGCTGATCTAGGATGGATTATGCTGAAAGCAGGGCTGCAACACGCAATGGATTGTACTGAAATAACTTAAATTTAGGGGTGTGTTTCAAATGCTTGTCTTGGACCTGAGCTGCTTCTTGGGAACCTGGTAATAGAAATACAGAATTCACGCTAAAATATGTAGACCCAATTAAAATCTCTAATTGTGTCATATCTGCTCACATCATGTTGGTCAAAGCAATTCATTTAGCCAAACCCCATTCAAAGTCAATGATACATTTCATCTACAAGTAGGTCAGAGCAAGTCACAGGACGAAGACAAATTTTGATACAGATGAATTTAATCTTCTATACTAAAGATAGATTTGGATAAGAGTACTTTTGAGCAATAAACCAATCCAATCCAAGGAAATTCCAAAGAGGAGCACTGAATTAAAAATATAGCCCATCTGGCTACATTTTAATCTTAAGTAAACATCAACTACTTTTCTGTATAAGTTTATTCCAAATATGGCATGAGACACACTTATATTAAAATATATATCAGCTCCAAACTTAACTTATTATTATGTATTTTATCTGGTAGTCCTAGTTTTATTTTAGATGCATCAGCTGCTCTTCCCAAGATCAGATAACACTAAGGATATAGAATTGGCCAGATTATACAAAGTGTAAAAGTCATATTACTTTGTGACAGGATTGCTTTTAGAAAACAAGCATAAGCCTTCTTGAAAATATCACTATCTTTTTAAATTTTATTGAATCACCGTGAGATAGTTACAAGCTTCATATTTGGGTTACAATCACACAATAATCAAACACCCATCCCTCCACCGGTGCACATTTCCCACCTCCAATATCCTCAGTATTATCCCTCCCCTTTCCCAACCTCTCCCTGCCTCCATGGCAGGCAACATTCCCCATACTCTCTCTCTACTTTTGGGCATTATGGCTTGCAACACAGACATTGAGAGGCCATCATGTTTGGTCAATTATCTACTTTCGGCACTTATCTCCCATCCCGACTGATTGCGCCAAGCTATCATTTTTGTAGTGATCCCTGCTCTATTCCATCTGCCTTCTCCCCTCCTCTCATGAAGCAGGCTTCCAGCTATGGGGCAATCCTCCTGACCCTTGTATCTACTGTTGTTGGGTGTCAGCCCCATGTGATGTTATTATATATTCCACAAATGAGTGCAGTCCTTCGATGTCTGCCCCTCTCTTTCTGACTCATTTCACTTAGCATGATACTTTCCATGTCTATCCATTTTAAGCAAATTTCATGACTTCATCTCTCCTAACAGCTGCATAGTATTCTATTGTGTAGATGTACCAAAGTTTCTTTAATAGTCATCTGTTCTAGGGCAACTTGGGTTGCTTCTAGATTTTGGCTATTGTGAACAGTGACACAATGAACACATACAAGTGCAGATGTCATTTCTACTGAATATAACTAAATATTTTAAGAGAAAAGATAAATGGAGTCAGCCACTTGTCCTCTTACTAAATTGTCGGTGAAAAAGAAGTGAAATCTACTGGAGATTTCTGGAATTTTTGTTTGTTTTTATTTGGGGGTGATACCTGCATCCAAAAGTAGCTCGATGAATTACTTCTGGTGGTGTTTGGAAGTTCAGGGGACTTTATGCAGTGCTGAGTGTTGAATCCTGTCCTCCTTCATAGAGGACAGGATTCAACAACAATGCTATATGTCTTCTGACTTATTTCTCAGGTCCTGGAGGTTTTGTAAATTTTGGGTGGCAAAAGCCATACTTGGCAGTGCTCAAGGCTTACTCCTGGACTCTGTGCCAAGGGACACCCTCCATGAAGGGCTCCAGGAAGCATATATGGTGTCAGAGATTTAAAGGCAAGTACTCTACATGCTGTACTCTCTGACCTTACATTTTGTAATTTAAATGAGATAGGTGCAAATCTGGACACTCTGTCCTGGAAGTTTCTTCTTACAGTGGAATTCCAGGCTTGGTAATTATATATTTTGAGAGAAGTCATCTTTACTATGGCTTCTGCTGCTTTCATACTCACTAAATTGGAAAAAAAAACATGAGTGTCCTCCACAGTATAAAGAATGGGATGCCGCTAACTGACCATAAAGACCAGCACAGATTCATTTTCACTGGGGCACTGATGTTGAAGTGGTGTGAATGCCTGAACCTCACCTCTGTCTCTCCATAGATCTCACCCTTAAATAATTTTTATAACTCCAAACTGCTGCTGTAGCTATTAAATTGGAATCCAAAAGATAATACCTGTGAATTGCTCTAGCTAGTTACTGAATGAATTTGTTGGAGCAAATAACTTTGTTCAGTATTTGATTGCTATAGTGCCAGCAGTTTTAGAACCAGTACAAAGGGTCTTAAAATGTATGTGTAAGGAGGAGGAGCAAAAAATTTTTTAAAAATGTGAAAAACATGGACTTCTTTTTCTCTAAGTCTAGCTTTTGATTCAGAGATATTTATATTCAAACATAAGGACTGTTTTTTTTTTGTAGATGAATGTCAACTCCATACACTCAGGATGTTAATTTTCAATTCTAGGTGGATTGGAAATGATTCATGATTTGAAGGAATCAGAGATACCAAAGCATTTTCTATTAACACCTGGGGCTGACTGTGGAGGTGACAGGCAGATCTCCTAGAAAGAAAGATGTTCTCCTGGGAAGAAAAATGTCACTTTTGTGAGTTTATTCTTTCTCTTGTTTGTGTGTGAAGATGAGATTTTTTTTTCTTGCGAAATAATTCCTATCTTGTAAAATGCCACTGCAAAAATCTGATTGAGAAAATAGCGAATCATATCTCTATTTATTCTTTTTGCTGTGTTTATGAAAACATCACTTTAAGCATGTGGTGAAAATTAAGGGAAAATGAGCCATTTCACCTGTTTTTGTGAATGATTCCATTCTTTATATTTCATAGTTGTGTGATCTGCACAGGATTATTTTTCTTGGTTAGCTGATTAAATAAATGTCTATTTCTTTTTCAGAAGCAGTGGAAAGTAGAAGGGGGGAGGAGGGAGAAGCAGCAAAATAAACAGGCACTTAAATTTAATTCTTTCTCTGAGGACCAACTGTGGCCTGGCAATAGGAAGGTCGTATTTTATTTTTACAGAGGCACAGATTTTGACTTTTCTGTGTTAATTTCTTTAGTCTGCTTATTCTAATCATTTCTCAAGGACTACTGATCATTATTTAGTTGATAATGATGATAAGTCTATTGATCACAACATTATTATTCTCATTAATTCATCACTATGGGGATGAAATTCTAGTGAATGTTTTCATTCTTATTTTCTTTTCTTTTTGTTTGTTTTTCGGCCACACCAAGCAAATGCTCCAGGCTTACTCCTGGCTCTGCACTCAAGGATCACTCCTGGCAGAGCTCAGGGAACCATGTGTGGTTCAAGAATTCAAACCTGGGTCAGTAACATGCAAGATGAACTCCCTTCCCACTATACCATCCCTCCGACCTCCTTTTATAAATTTTTCTATCCTCTAAATGAGAAATTTCTAAACTCATGTGAACTCTTCACCCCTTTTCATACAAAAAAAAAGTCAGTACTTTTGGAAATGTACAAAAAAAGAAAGCACCCCACAATTTCACCCAAGGCTACTATCATTTCCCCTGGATCATTCCAGTGTCCCCTGGGGAGTATTATACACTTTGGGAAACACTGCTAAAAGTAGTCTCATATGAAGATGACACCGTTTTGTAGTATAGTTGCAGAGATGAGGCTTAACAGGTTTGGTTCTGACTTGTAGTTTATAGTTACTCTGCAGAAATTCACACGGAGCCTCTCATTACAAAGGCAAATATTTTAAGTTCTAACTTCTATCACAGGCTTTGGTATTGGTATAATAAGAACGACTTTAAAATCCAGAGTGATAGCACAACAGGTAGGGCATTTGCCTTGCAAGCAGCCGACCCGGGTTTGATTCCTCTGTCACTCTGAGAGAACCTGGCAAGCTACCGAGAATATCCCCCACCACCACCACATGGCAAAGCCTGGCAAGCTACCCGTGGTGTATTCAATATGCCAAAAACAGTAACAGCAAGTCTCAAAATGGAGACTTTACTGGTGCCCACTTGAGGAAATCGATGAACAACAGGATGACAGTGCTACAGTGCTACTCTAAAATCTAACCATCTATATACTAGTGGATTATGGCTGCACTGTGTACTGCTCTCTCTGGGTCATTCTGAATCTTGGTTTGATTTCTAGACCTTGGCAAATCCTGTGTGATGTCAGGTTGAAAATTTTTCCAAAGCCAGAGATTAAAGAAAAAGGTGATTATTAAGAGTCTAAAAGAAAAGAAAAGACAAAAATAAACTAAAAATAAAACAAAACAAAAATACAGGGATGAAAGCACTGAAGAGGGTTTCAAGAGTCTGGAGTGTGATAATACTTGAAAGCATCTAAGGAAAGAGGGGAAAAGATATCACAAACATCCAGAGTGTTTGTCAAGAACTGCTTCAGTCCTTTCTGATTGCACATGTCATGTGTGGTAATGCTGGGTATGGCCTTTTTAGACATCAGGATAGAGATGATGTAAGGGCAGCGGTGAGGGTTCTTAAAACTTTAGTGATGGTGGGATACAATGTTGTATATCAATATTACAAATATTACACTATTATAGCCATGTTACCTAAACTAGTAAAACATAAAATTGTTGTTTAAGTGATAGTGATGAGTTGAAGACTAGGCTCAACAAACTAGTCTTCACATTGCTTTTATTGTTGTTGGGCTACAACTAACTGTGCTGCAGGTACTGGGGAATCAAAATGGAGTTGGCTGCATGCAAGGCAAGTGACTTAATCACTATTCATTTTTCTTTGACTCCAATCTGCTGTTTTATTGTTGTTGCTGTTGTTAGTTTCTCCAAGCTCCAAGGTCACTACATTTTGTGCATGTGTGTGTAAGATGAGAGGTAGAGATTGATGTATGCTTTCACCATATTTCTAATGGGGACTAGAAATTACCCTCATCAACTCATTTATTTCCTTTGGAGGGGTATTGGGTTAAGGTTTTGAATCTCAATAGTACTTTTATTGGAACTGGAGGGATAGTATAAGAATTTTCTTTGTATGTGGCCAATCTGGTTTGATTCTCAACACCGATCAGTCCCCTGAGCACTTCCAGTAGTGGCTTTTAAGCTCAGAACATGGCAAACCAATAAGTAATGATAATAACGTATTAAGTTTAGTTATAACATCTTCACTAATCTTTACTACATCATCACTACATCTTCACTACATCATTAATGTAATAAAATGTAAAAAATATTACATTACATTATTATTCAGAAATATAAATACAGTGAGGAGGGCATTTGTCTAGCATGCGGCCAAACCTGGTTCAATTCTTGGCATCCCACATGGTCCCATGAGCACTGTAGCACTGTTGTGCATTGTTCATCAATTTGCTCAAGTGGGCACCAGTAACATCTCCATTGTGAGACTTGTTGTTACTGTTTTTGGCATATTGAATATGCCATGGGTAGCTTGCCAGGATCTACCGTGCAGGCAGGATACTCTCGGTAGCTTGCCGGGATCTCCAAGAGGGGTGGAGGAATTGAACCTGGGTCAGCTGCATGCAAGGCAAATGCCCTACCCTCTGTGCTATCACTCCAGTCCCCCATGAGCACTGCAAAAAGTAATTTCTGAGTGCAGAGCCAGGAACAACCCTGAGAATCACTGGGTGTGGCCAAAAAACAAAACAAAGAAATACAAATAAGTTTGATCTATCAAGGAGAAGTGGCCACACTGGTAGGATCTATGCTTATGTAGGTAGTAAGTACTTATAAAGTTGGAAGCTAAGAGCCTAGAAAACAGATGTTTCGTTCTATGAAAATGGAACCATTTTTCTATGCTTTATCTTTGCCAGAAATAGTGCTGTTTTCATGTTTTGGGTTTATGAGTACATTGTTCACACCTTTGCTGGGAAACCATTTCAAGTTTTGAAAGGGAAGGAAGCGACAGCATTAGGGTCCAGTGAATTTTCTACCTTTAGATCCCTTTTGTGGGAAGGTTAGATGGCTTGGAAAACAGAAATGCATCATTTGCACACAGAAGCTCTGAGTTTGTTACCCATAACTATGTGGTCCCTGGGGCATAGTGCCAGAAATGGCTTCCCTAAAAAGATATAGAAATTCCTCTGTGCTATCAGCCTCTTCCCGTGTTGTGTCTTTTAGGCATGTTGTAAGTAGGTAGGAGTTGGACATTTTAAGTGTTGTTGCTCTATTGCATGCTGGATCTGCTTTTTAGTTGTTGTCAGTATTCCATTTTCATTCTGCCACACTGTGGGGGAAGATATCATTCAGTTGCTTCAAGGTGTGGCATCTACCCTTATATAAGGCATGTTCTGTGAAGTAGGACTGGCAGTGACACCAAGTTTATGGCTTTAGGAACGGTAGCAACATCACAGTGGGTCTTTCTTCACATTGGACAGAAAATGTGAAGAAATCAGGAATTGCTGATTAGATGATTAATGGCACAGTCTTAGAACTCAAAACAAAATAGCTCTTACTAACCTCCCAAATGGCCTTGTCCTTTTTTGGCATAAAACTTCTGAGTTATATTATGTCCAATAGAACTTTCTAAAATCATGGAAACAGTTTATGCCTATGTCATCTGTAGGATAACATGGGGTCTGTCCTTTTAGGGACAGACAGCCTTAGGGAACATAGTTTACCTTAAATCAATGTCCTTTCTGTATGGACACAAGAAGATAATATTGTGCTTGTAACTTGGGAGTTGACTGACTCCAATAATATTTACTCCTGTGCATCTGCTTTCTTAACTCAGTTGTCCTCAGTTTCTAGCACCCCAAAAGCAGGGTCCCGACGAGGGACAGGATGGATCCAGGGCAAGCGGTGAGTTATGTGCTATCCTGGCATTGAGATGGGCCAGGCCAAAGCACCACAACACTCAACTGTAAGTTGAGGGCATGATCATGGACAATGCTGTCATGATCCAAAGGTAACGACGAGACTAAGGATCCTGCTGGGGTTAGGAAGACTAACCTGGCCTGAGGACTGTATAGTGAGATGTCCTCAGGAAGAACCAAACTTTATATCTCTTACTGTGCTCATACAGAATGACATTGCTAAAATATTAGAAATATTAGAAGTAGATTTACTATAACTATTTAAGTAGATTACTAGCCCACACCCTGACACACCCTTGTTTGGAATCACTCCGTTGAGCAGATCTCCTTAGATGATATTTCCTTAGATGAGATTTTATTAATCTCCTCAAGAAATGGTCTTACGCTTCTTTGTTGATTTGTTGATGTTAAACCCAACTTTTGTGCTACCGCCCTATGTAATTTGCTATATAAACTAAGACTGTAAGGCAAAGGGGGGGCCAGACTCAGGAGAAACAGAGAGAATGAAATAAACTGATCGAGCAACCAGTTTGGCCTTCTTCCTTCCGTTGCCTGCCCTCAACTGACAGCACACACAGCGGTTCCGGAGCATCGGACGTGGGAGGTGAGACAGAGCTGCCCGGAGAGCCCGAGAGTACACGCACCCCTCTGGTGCACTTTAGTTTTTTACAGTCATCCAACAATAAAATAGCTGCTAGCCAAAAGTGGCTTTGAGCACATGATTAGTATGTGGTTAGTATGATTGGACAATGAATTTTTAATTCCATTGAGTTTTATTTAGCATAAATTTAAATATATACATGTGATTAGGCCACTAAATGCACTTTGGGATAATTTTGCTGTGGCTTACAGATGGCATGGTTGAAAAAAGTAGAAATTACAACATTCATGCATGCACATACAGCTAATATTGTATAGAGTTTCTGTCCACTAAGTCTGTGCATATCTATTACATTTTTTAATTTTTTTTTTATTGAGTCACCGTGGAAAGTTACAAAGTTTTCAGGTTTAAGTCTCAGTTATACAATGCTCGAATACCCATCCCTTCACCAGTGTACATATTCCACCACCAAGAATCACAGTATAGCTCCACCCCACACCCCCACACGCCTAGCCCCCCCATGCCCCTAGGCCTCCCCACCCTTAGCCCCCCCCCGTGTAGCTAATAAATTTCACTTTACTTTTGTTGGGGACTGCTCAGGACCCTGAACAAAAGAGGACCCCGAAACCTTTACCCTGGACAAACCGGAAAATTCCATTACCAGCTTTGCATGACCTGAGGCAAAGGTGCCCTTGTGACAAAGGAAATAGCCAAACTCAAGAGGTAAAAGTAGCCCAGGGCAGTTAACTGAGAGACCCCATAAAGCCCTAAAGTAGAATACCTTTCTCTACCTTGTGCCTTCCTCCTGCCAGATGCTCCTGCCAGATAAACCCTTGCCTTCCTCTCCCCACTATTTCTCAATCTACTCTTGAAGAATGTTGTAAGCCCACCTAATACACCCCAAACCTTTCCTTATTTGGTCTGAGAAGACACTTCCCTGATGATTGACAACTTATGTACCAACCCCCTGCTAAGAAAAGTATAAAACCAGCGTGGCAGTTAATAAAGTTGCCCTTGATCAGCATGTGTCGTCTTGGGCCCCCTGTTTACTAACCTCACTAGTCTTATTTCAGATCGGGACCCTCACAGAATCCACCTAATTAGGAGCGCTTTCCACTGTTGTCTCTCTGCGGGCCGGAGAGATCTCCAGGGGAACGCGCAACTGGCGCCCAGCGTGGGTTCGTGAGTTAGGCCACCAGATCGGACGGCAAAGCGGCGACGAGTCCGGAGCCACTCATAAGGCGTCAGGTAAGCCCCCTAGGGGTGACGCAGAGCTGGGTTAGTCTAATAAGGTACCTTTTCACTGCCGTCCCATTCACCCCTCTTAAAGATGGGGTCAGGAATCAGTCAGGAACCTGAATTTATTGAAGGCATTCAGGAAGACTTACGTGACAGACATATCGAGGTTAGGAATAGGGTTATTTTAAAGTCCCTCCCTTTTGTTCACAAGATTTGTCCCAGGTTTGTTGTTACTTGTCCCACGATCAATTGTGTTTCTTGGGAGCGGGTAGGCTCTGAGCTCATTTCCTTTTTTGCTTCTAAAGGTTCGGAGGCTGACAAAAGATTTATGCTCCAATACTGGTCGCTCCTCAAATCCATTATCACTAGTGCCCACGACAACCCCCGTTCGGCCCAGATTATTAGCACGGCCCAAGAGCGCTTAGAGGTGGTCTCCAAGGGCTGTTCCCATGCCGCCTCTCACGCCCAATCCCTCTCGGACCTTCCTACTGTTGCTTCTGATCCCCACCCTTCGAGACCCGAATCCCTGCCCCCGGACAAGGGCATGATGACTTTAGAAATCAACGGGAAGGAGCTTTCGGGTCTGATTGACACTGGTGCAGATGTAATGATCATTGCCACAAAAGACTGGCCAAAAGAGTGGCCCCTCACCTCCTCGCTGACTCACCTTCAGGGTACAGGCCAATCCCAAAACCCTATGTTAAGTTTGTCCGCACTTGATTGGCGCACCGAGGAGGGCAAATCCAGGACTGTATGCCCTTATGTTCTGCCTGGGCTCCCTGTCAATATCTGGGGCAGGGATACTCTCTCACAAGTGGGCTTTTTACTAATTGACACCAAGGGCCCCTTCCCATTGAAAAATTACAGGCTGCCAAGTTGTTAGTGCAGGAACAGCCCGGCACCCCACCCCCATTTTTGTGATAAAAAAGAAATCAGGTGACTGGAGGCTCCTCCATGACCTCCGGGAAATAAATAAAACTATGATCCCCATAGACGCCACCCAGCCTGGCCACCCTTGCCCATCGGCTATTCCCCACGGCAGCTCTAAGATTGTCCTTATTCTTAAGAATTGCCTTTTCTCCATTCCCCTCCACCCAGAGGATTGCAAACGGTTTGCCTTTTCTCTCCCTATCACAAACTGTGCTGGGCCCCAGCCCTCGCTTCCATTGGAAAGTCCTGCCCCAAGGCATGGCCAATAGCCCTACCCTTTGCCAAAAATACGTTGCTTCCATAATTTACCCATTTTGCGTTCTTTTATCCCTCCTTTTACTTTGTTCATTACATGGACGACATCCTCTTGGCCGGTGCAGCCTCTGACCTGCTTCACTCGGCTGCGCAGCGTCTGACTCAGACGCTGTAACACAGGGGTTTCCGCATTTCCTAGGATAATACAGATGCACCCTCCCCAGCTTTTCCTTGGTTTTGAACTTGCTGCCGTGTCCAAATTATTTGCCTCGACCCCTCAACCCTTTAATCTTTATACAGATAGCTTTTATATCGCCACCCCCTCTCCCTGGAACACAGACAAAAAAAAAAATTGGCAGTTGGTGACTGCTATGGGATCTATGAGCAGTAAATAATACCATGATCATTTTTTGGGGTACTTCAACCTGGACTGCCGTCCCCAGCAGCCATTCCTTCAGAAATGTGTAAGACAGTACTCGATTTAAAAGACTGCTTTTTCTCAATTCCCTTGCATCCTGATGATCACCCCCGCTTTGCCTCTAGTTTGCTAGCTTCTAATTAGAAAGAGCCCGATGTACATTGTAGCAACCCCATTGTCAGGGGGACAAGACCAAAAGTAATGTGGACGCCCGTAGGGCAGGTTTAAGAATTTCTGTGTGAATGTGGTGCGTGGGGTGCGCACCCGCGTGAAAGAGGACCGGTCCGAATGAGTGCAGGAGTGTGATTTGTGCGTGTGCCTTTAGTGTGTGTGTATATTTGTCTCATTATATTTCTCTTAGTTATGCTTATTATTATCAGCAGAGAAGTCAGGAAAATGCAAGATCATGTGGTTGAGTGTTTAATAATATCAGGAATGAAAAAGTGTGTCGTTAAGGTGGTCTATCCGCCTCAGAAGTAGTCTTGATCTTAAAATTGTAACATCTGACAACTTAGGTTTCAACAACTTTGTCATGGATTGTTTTGCCGGCTTATATCAACAAAAGCGCTTTCTTGACCCATTCTTAACAAGCAGAAAACTGGCTGGTCGGGCAGAGAAACGGGGAGCAATGTTCCCAATCGGCCGACAGGGCTTAACTTTGCCCTGGGGACTTGTTCCTTCCTTTCTCAGTCTATCAGTTTTTTCCCTGCCATTTCTGAAGGGTCAGATCGATAGATCAACTGAAGATGTGTGCACATGTACATGTGGTGTTTTTAGTGAACTTATTGTCTGTCTGTTTGTCTGTCTGTCTGTCTCTCTATGTGGAACACTTGAGTGCTGGAGCCAGAATGAAAATCAGTGGTAAAAAAATTAGGCCTGGGGAAAACAGGATCATCTCGAGAGATCAGAGTGATATGCAGTTCAGCAATTTAAAGGATCTATGTGATTTTGGAACCTGTTAGACCAGGTTTAAACAAAGATTTCTAATTAAATGTGGCGCCTACAACGAAATTGAAATTTTTAGTCTAAAATTCTTATTAGAAGAACATTAATAGTTATTACCAATTGAAATTCTTTTGAATTCCAGTATCTGTACTATCTAGAAACAGCTACAGAACTAGAGCCAGAAATCTAAAAGTGAATTGAGAATTTAGAGTGCAAGGTTTATCTTATAAGCCTCCGCCAATTTTAATGAGGAATTTAGCTGTTTTTCAAACAACAGATGTACAGAAACCCTCAAAATAAAGTTACTTGTGTTTCCATAGACATTTGATAGTCAAAAAAATTTTTTTCTATGCTATTATCATAATTTGGTTTAAATATATATATATATATATATATATATATATATATATATATATATATATATATATGTATACCCGAAGGGCTCTTTCTGTGTTTGACAGCATGCTTGTATTGTGGAATTGATAAAGTTAGAAAGCTCATGATTTGAACTAAGGTACAAAAACTGTTGAACATAAGCCAAAGAAGGTTTACTCATGTTTCATGAAAATTGATGGTTTAAAGGTCTTATGCTGTTGTGTCAATGTACATATACATCTGCATTGGATTATTAGAATGTGAGCTGAATTAATTGTAGTAAAAACAGGTTCGAAGAGTAATGGTTTAGTTAAAACATGAGTTTTTTTGAGTTCTAAAATTGGTTGCAAAACTTGTCCTACCAGTGTTTTATTTGATTTGAGATAACAAAAAAAATTTTTTTAAGCTACTTAGCTCAGGGTTATAAGGAGTTAATCTCAGATGTCAGTTCGAGGGTTTTTAAAGATTTCCCTGGATCTACCCCCCCTCCCCCCCCATTCCCAGCTCTGCCCCAGTCAGACTGGAAAATGCAGACCCTCCTCAACAGTGAATTCTAATCACACTTTTGCCCAGCAGATAAGACTTGCTAATCCAGTTTTTTGACTCTTCCAAGTATCTGGTTCTTGCAACTTTGTGAATGAGAAAGGGCTTGGGAAACAATTGATTCTTATATTTGCATTAGAACACACAAAAAAGAAATAGTGGAAAATCTCCTTGTAGGAGGAAAAGTCTATGCTTATATTTTAACAGATAACACCTACTAATGTACTCCTGGTCCTGCTATGGCTTCATCTGGAGTAAACTTCATCCTCCTGGTACTGACCCAGACTCCACAACCCACAAGGTCCTGCCGACCTGACTGCTGCGGTTCGCGACCTCGCTGACCCTGTCCAGGACGCCGTGACGCCCGATTCTCCTGTCCGCCATGACGGGGCTCATGCTTCTACCTCCCCTGCCCCCTTATCTCCCCTTTCCCCATCTCCTTCTGATTTTTAGCCCCCCTCCTTTTTTTGGGTACCTCCCTTGTTTCCTCCCAGATTTTTAATTTTACTTGGCAAGTCCTTAATGAAGCGGGTGATGTTGTCAATTCCACTTCCACTTTGCTTCCACTACACCCTGGCCCGAGCTCTGGGTTGACCTCTGCGCCCTCCCAATGCCCAGCAGTTTCTGGTCTCTCCCTGATTACGCTGGCGGTCGCGCGCCCAAAGCCGTTCCTGGCCATAGCGTCATTTCTGGCTGCTCCGCCCGCCGCCACCGCCAGAAACTTCTTTCTGACCCCATCTACGTTTGCCCTGGCCGCCGCCATAGGCTACAACATAACCCCTCTCTTGCCCGCACTTGTGGCGATCGCCCTGATTTTTTTTTGTGCCACCTGGGGCTGCGAGACCACGGGCGACACCTATAGGAAACCTTCCTCCCCCTGGGACTTTATCACCATCCGACGAGCACCTCACACGCCCTCTGTCGATTGCAACCGTGCGTGAAATTTCCTCACCATCCAATTCACTTCTGCTGGCTAACGGCATCCCTGGTCCAATACTTTGCCCTGGGCTCTTCGCCTGTATCACCTCGGCTACGATAAAGGCTTCACCTTCTCCCTTCGCCTTCTAAAAACTGCCCTCTCCTCATGCCCTATTTCCATGGGCCCCAACAACACCCTTCACCATCATCGCCCCCCTACCCCCCGTCGCTACCCACCGGCGCCCTCCGGGACCCCGCCACCCACATCCTTCTTCCATCCTACTCTGCCTGCGGGTCCAGCACCCTCTTCTCAGCCCATCCTGGATATGGTCAACGCCTCTGCTGCCGCCATCACCGACCCCGCCTATGACCAATGCTGGATCTGCTACTCCTCTCAACCGCCATTCTACGAAGGCATTGCTGTCCTCGGCTCTCCATTGAACGTCTCTGACACCAACGAACTCCGCTGGGAAGTGGGGCCCACGCACTGATTGACTTTGGGACATGTGGTGGGATCTGGACTTTGCCTATTGGGGCCCAATATGCTCCCCCCGTATGATTTAGTACCCGTTTGCAATCAGACTCTTGTTATATCCAATTCCTCCCTCCGCATTAATGCCACCTTCTATCCTTCCTAAGTCGTGGCCCCCGCTGATACCTACTTCGCCTGTTCCTCTGGCCTGACTCCTCACATTGTTACATCTGCCTTCCTGGCACATAGAGATTGCTGCATTTTGATTCTGCTTTTGCCACGCCTCACGCTTCGCCCTGCTGATGCCCTGCTCTTCTCCTCTTCTTCCTCTCTCCTGCGCCACCGCCGTGAGCCTGTTACTGCCATCACCTTTGCCCTCCTTCTCGGTCTGGGTGCTACAGGCACCGGTACGGGCATCTACTCCCTTATCTCCTCTCAGGAAAACTTCCACCAACTGTCCCTTGCTGTGGAGGCTGATGTCCGCGAACTTAAACAGGGCCTTCTATACCTAACTGACACTGTTGGCTCTCTGGCTGAGGTCGTCCACCTTAACAGTCACGGCCCTGACCTGGCCTTTTTGAGAGAGGGGGGAGTATGTGCCGCTCTTTAGGAGGAATGCTGTTTCTTTAAAGATAAGCTTGGGCTAGTTAAGGATAGCATTAGATGAGTGGAAGAAAACTTAGAGGAAAGTAAAAGATTGAGAGACCAGGAGGAATCTTGGTATAAAAATTGGTTCTCCACCTCACCCTGGCTCTCGACCCTGTTGCCTAGCCTCCTTGGACCCTTCATTGGGTTCTTACTGCTAGTTTCCTTTGGCCCATGGGCATTCCGCCGACTCATAAATTTCATTAAGAACCAGGTTGATGAGGCAACCAAACGTTCAGTACAGGTCCACTCTCAGCAGCTCTCCCAACACGACCCCGAAGGGCTGGATAACTTGGAAAAGCCCACACTTCAGCCCCTGAGCTTTGCGGAGTTCGAGCACCTGGCATACAGCCCCTGCTCACTCTGTTCCCGGCTGTGGAAATGCCTAAGACGGGGATAGCTTGGTGCCAGTATCTGGGTGCGAACATGGCACCACCTACAGTCGTGCGCTCATTTTTCTAACCTTTTTTGGTCACTGCCATGTCCAGAACTGGGAGCCCACCAAGTAACCTAAGACAGGCACTCCACCCACTCGCTCATTATTATAATAGAAAAAGGGGGGAGATGTTGGGGACTGCTCAGGACCCTGAACAAAAGAGGACCCCGAAACCTTTACCCTGGACAAACCGGAAAATTCCATTACCAGCTTTGCATGACCTGAGGCAAAGGTGCCCTTGTGACAAAGGAAATAGCCAAACTCAAGAGGTAAAAGTAGCCCAGGGCAGTTAACTGAGAGACCCCATAAAGCCCTAAAGTAGAATACCTTTCTCTACCTTGTGCCTTCCTCCTGCCAGATGCTCCTGCCAGATAAACCCTTGCCTTCCTCTCCCCACTATTTCTCAATCTACTCTTGAAGAATGTTGTAAGCCCACCTAATACACCCCGAACCTTTCCTTATTTGGTCTGAGAAGACACTTCCCTGATGATTGACAACTTATGTACCAACCCCCTGCTAAGAAAAGTATAAAACCAGCGTGGCAGTTAATAAAGTTGCCCTTGATCAGCATGTGTCGTCTTGGGCCCCCTGTTTACTAACCTCACTAGTCTTATTTCAGATCGGGACCCTCACAGAATCCACCTAATTAGGAGCGCTTTCCACTGTTGTCTCTCTGCGGGCCGGAGAGATCTCCAGGGGAACGCGCATACTTTCACTTTGATTGCATTCAATATTTCAACAAAACTCACTATTATTGTTTGGAGAGTCTCTCCCCTAAAGTCAGACCTGCTGAAAAGGAAGCATTAGATAATTTGTTTTCCATTGCTGAGGATGAAGAGGTATGAGGTCGAGTGACCACACTTAGCGGCCTCTCCGTTTTGGGTTTCTGTATTTTAGTATTTTAGTAACTAAGTCCAGAGAGATATCTGCCAGAAGTTGCATCATTGCCAACTTGTACTTCTCAGTTACATTATATTCCACATATGAGTGCAATCTTTCTATGTCTGTCTCTTTCTTTCTGACTCATTTCACTCAACATGATACTTTCCATGTTGATCCATTTATATGCAAATTTCATGACTTCATGTTTTCTGACAGCTACATAGTATTCCATTGTGTAGATGTACCAGAGTTTCTTTAACCAGTCATCTGTTTTGGGGCACTCTGGTTTTTTTCCAGATTCTGGTTATTGTAAACAGTGGTGCAATGAACATAGAAATACAGATGCCATCTCTACTATACCTTTTTGCCTCTCCGGGATATATTCCCAGGAGTGGTATTGCTGGGTCAAATGGAAGCTCAATTTCTAATTTTTTGAGAATTGTCCATATTGTTTTCCAAAAGGGCTGAACCAGTCGGCATTCCCACCAGCAGTGAAGAAGAGTCCCTTTCTCCCCACATCCACGCCAACACCGGTTGTTTTTGTTTTGGGGGATGTGGGCCAGTCTCTGTGGTGTGAGATGATATCTCATGGTTGTTTTGATCTGCATTTCCCTGATGATTAGTGATGTTGAGCATTTTCTCATGTGCCTCTCAGCCATTCGGATTTCTTCTTTGGGAAAGTTTCTGTTCATTTCATCACCCCATTTTTTGATCGGGTGGGCAGTTTTCTTCTTGTGGAGTTCAACCAGTGCATTGTATATCCTTGGTATCAACCCTTTATTGGATGGGTACTGCGTAAATATCCTTTCCCATTCTGTAGATTGTCTTTGTACTTTGGTCACTGTTTCTGCTGAGGTACAGAAGCTCCTTAGTTTGAGATAGTCCCATTTATTTATCTCTGTTTTCACTTGCTTGGCCAGTGGGGTGTCAGCTTTGAAGATACCGTTGGCTTCAATGTCGTGGAGGGTTGTGCCGACCTTGTCTTCAATGTATCTTAGGGATTCTGGTCTGATGTTGAGGTCTTTAATCCATTTTGATCTGACTTTTGTACATGGTGATAGGTGGAGGTCTAAGCCCATGTTTTTGCATGTAGCTGTCCAGTTTTGCCAGCACAATTTGTTAAATATGCTTTCCTTGCTCCACTTCACATTTCTTGCTCCCTTATCAAAGATTAGATGGTCATATATTTGGGGGGATGTGTCAGAGTATTCAGCCCTGTTCCATTGGTCTGCCACTCTGCCTTTGTTCCAGTACCAAGCTGTTTTTATGACTACCGCTTTGTAGTAGAGTTGGAAGTTGGGGAGGTTGATTCCTCCCATTTTCTTTTTCCCAAGAATTGCTTTAGCTATTCGTGGGGGCTTATTGTTCCATATGAATTTCAGGAGCGCTTGGTCCATTTCTTTGAATAATGACAAGGGTATTCCTATAGGGATAACATTGAATTTGTACAATGCTTTGGGGAGAATTGCCATTTTGACAATATTAATTCTTCCAGTCCATGAGCAGGGGATATTTTTCCATTTCCTCATGTCTTCTTTTATTTCCTGAAGTAGCGTTTTGTAGTTTTCATTATACAAGTCCTTTACCAGCTTAGTTAAGCTGATTCCGAGATATTTGATTTTGTGAGGCACAATTGTGAACGGGATAGCTTTTATCATGTTGCTTTCTTCTCTCTCACTATTTGCATATAAGAAAGCCATGAACTTTTGGGTATTAATTGTATAGCTATATACAATTGTTACTATAAGAGTCTATTGTTTCTAGGAGTTTCTTGGTAGAGGTTTTAGGGCTTTCTAAGTATAATATCATATCATTAGCGAATAGTGAGAGCTTGATTTCTTCCTTTCCTACCTGAGTGCCCTTACTATCTTTTTCTTTTTTTTTTAATTTAATATTTTATTTTTAATTAGTGAGTCAACGTGAGGGTACAGTTACAGATTTATACATTTTTGTGCTCATGTTTCTCCCTTACAAAGTTTGATAACCCATCCCTTCACCAGTGCCCATTCTCTACCAAAAGTAAACCCAACATCCCTCTCCCCCCTCCCCAGTCCCATCTCCCCCCACCCCACACTGCCACTATGGCAGGGTATTCCCTTTTGTTCTCTCTTTCTGATTAGGTGTTGTGGTTTGCAATAAAGGAGTTGAGTGGCCATTGTGTTCAGTCTCTAGTCTATATTGGGCCCGCATCATCTTTACCCCACATGACCTCCAATCACATTTTACTTGGTGTTCCCGTCTCTGAGTTGGCCAAAATGAGAGACCAGCCTCCAAGCCATGGAGACAACCTCCTGGTACTTATTTCTACTATTCTTGGGTGTTAGTCTTATAGTCTGTTATTCTATAGTCCACAGATGAGTGCAATCTTCCTATGTCTGTCTCTCTCTTTCTGGCTCATTTCACTTAGCATAATACTTTCCATGCTGATCCACTTATATGCAAACTTCATGACCTCATTCTTTCTAACAGCTGCATAGTATTCCATTGTATAGATGTACCAGAGTTTCTTCAACCAGTCATCTGTTCTAGGGCACTCGGGTTTTTTCCAGATTCTGGCTATTGTAAACAGTGCTGCGATGAACATATAAGTGCAGATGTCATTTCGACTATACTTTTTGGCTTTTCTGGGATATATTCCCAGCAGTGGTATTGCTGGGTCAAATGGGAGCTCAACGTCTAGTTTTTTGAGAATCGTCCATATTGTTTTCCAAAAGGGCTGAACTAGCCGACATTCCAACCAGCAGTGTAGAAGGGTCCCTTTCTCCCCACATCCTCTCCAACAGCGGTTGCTTTTGTTCTTTTGGATGTGTGCTAGTCTCTGTGGTGTGAGGTGGTATCTCATGGTTGTTTTGATCTGCATCTCTCTGATGATTAGTGATGTAGAGCACTTTTTCATGTGCCTTTTGGCCATTCGTATCTCTTCCTTGGTAAAGTTTCTGTTCATTTCTTCGCCCCATTTTTTGATGGGGTTGGATGTTTTCTTCTTGTAGAGTTCAACCAGTGCTTTATATACCCTTGATATCAACCCCTTATCTGATGGGTATTGTGTAAATATCCTTTCCCATTCTGTAGATAGTCTTTGTATTCTGGTCGCTGTATCTTTTGCGGTGCAGAAGCTTTTTAGTTTAATGTAGTCCCATTTGTTGATCTCTGTTTTACTAGATTGCTTAGATCCGTGTCATCTTTGAAGATACCTTTATCTTCAATATCCTGGAGGGTTTTGCCGACCTTGTCTTCAATGTACCTTATGGTTTGTGGTCTGATGTTGAGGTCTTTAATCCATTTTGATCTGACTTTTGTGCATGGTGTCAGATCGAGTTCTAAGCCCATTTTTTTGCATGTGGTTGTCCAGTTGTGCTAGCACCATTTGTTAAAGAGGCTTTCCTTGCTCCACTTCACATCTCTTGCTCCCTTATCAAAGATTAGATGATCATACATTTCGGGTTGTGTGTAGGGATATTCCACCCTGTTCCATTGGTCTACAGCTCTGCCTTTGTTCCAGTACCATGCTGTTTTAATTGTTACCGCTTTTTAGTAGAGTTTTAAGGTTGGGGAGGGTGATGCCTCCCATCATCTTTTTCCCAAGAATTGTTTTAGCTATCCGTGGGCGTTTATTGTTCCATATAAATTTCAGGATTGCTTGCTCCGTTTCTTTGAAGAATGCCATGGGTATCCCTATAGGGATCGCGTTAAATCTATATAATGCTTTGGGGAGTATTGCCATTTTGACAATGTTTATTCTCCCTATCCATGAGCAGGGGATATTTTTCCATTTCCTCATGTCCTCTTTTATTTCATGAAGTAGCGTTTTATAGTTTTCTTTGTAGAGGTCCTTTACTTCTTTAGTTAAGTTGATTCCAAGGTATTTGATTTTCTGGGGCACAATTGTGAATGGGATTGCTTTTTTCATGTCCCTTTCCTCTGTCTCATTGTTTGCATATAGGAAGGCCATGGATTTCTGGGTATTGATTTTATAGCCTGCGACTTTACTGTATAGGTCAATTGTTTCTAAGAGTTTCTTACTAGAGCTTTTAGGTTTCTCTAGGTATAGTATCATATCGTCTGCGAATAGTGAGAGCTTGATTTCTTCCTTTCCTATCTGAATCCCCTTAATATCCTTTTCTTGCCTGATGGCTATTGCTAATACTTCCAGTACTATATTAAAGAGAAGTGGTGAGAGTGGACATCCTTGTCTTGTCCCCGATCTTAGAGGAAAAGCCCTTAGTTTTTCTCCATTGATGATAATGCTTGCCATAGGTTCATGGTAGATGGCTTTGACTATCTTGAGAAAAGTTCCTCCAAAACCCATTTTGGTGAGAGTTTTTTATCATGAATGGGTGTTGGATCTTGTCAAATGCTTTTTCTGCATCTATGGATATGATCATATGGTTTTTATCTTTACTTTTGTTGATGTGATGGATTATGTTGATTGATTTCCGAATGTTAAACCAACCTTGCATCCCTGGGATGAATCCCACTTGGTCATGGTGTATGATCTTTTTGATGAGTTGTTGGATTCTATTTGCTAGTATTTTGTTGAGAATCTTCGCATCGGTGTTCATCAAGGATATTGGTCTATAGTTTTCTTTGTTAGTGGTGTCTTTGTTTGCTTTTGGTATTAGGGAGATATATGCCTCGTAGAAACTGTTCGGAAGGGTTCCTGTCTTTTCGATTTCCTGGAAAAGCTTGAGGAGAACTGGTAACAAGTCTTCTTTGAATGTTTGGAAGAATTCACCAGTGAATCCGTCTGGACCTGGGCTTTTGTTTTTGGGGAGACTTTTGATTACAGTTTCGATTTCCTTGATATTTATGGGCCTATTCAGGTATTTCACGTCTTCTTGGCTCAGTCTTGGGAGATTGTAGGAGTCAAGGAATTCGTCCATTTCTTTTAGGTTCTCTTGCTTCGTGGCATACAGACTTTCAAAGTAGTCTCTGATGATCCTTTGAATCTCCTTGGTTTCTGTTGTGATGTCCCCCTTTTCATTTCTGATTCGGTTTATTAGGGTTTTCTCTTTTTCTTTCTTTGTGAGTCTTGCTAGCGGTTTATCAATCTTATTTATTTTCTCAAAGAACCAGCTCTTTGTTTCATTGATCTTATGGATTGTTTTTCGGGTTTCCATATCGTTAATTTCTGCTCTAAGTTTTATTATTTCTTTCCTTCGATTTGATTTGGGTTCCTTTTGCTGGTCCTCTTCTAAGATCTTGAGCTGCGAAGTCAAGCTATCTATATAGGCCCTTTCTTCCTTTCTGAGGAAGGCTTGAAGAGCTATAAATTTTCCCCTTAACACAGCTTTTGCTGCGTCCCATAGGTTTTGGTAGCTTGTGTCTTCATTCTCATTTGTTTCTAGGTATCTCTTGATTTCTTCCTTGATTTTCTCTGTGACCCACTCATTGTTCAATAGTGAGTTGTTTAATTTCCAAGTGTTTGATTTGGTTCTCCGAGTCTGTCTGTGATTAACTTCCATCTTCAGTGCATCATGGTCTGAAAAGATAGTTGATACAATTTCTATCTTCCCAATTCTATTAAGGTACAATTTGTGGCCCAGAACATGGTCTATTTTGGAAAACGTTCACTGCGCGCTGGAAAAGAATGTGTATTCTTTCTTTTTGGGGTGTATAGCCCTGTATAGGTCTACTAGCCCTGTCTCCTCCATTTCTTCCTTCAGGGCCATCGTTTCCTTGCTGAGTGTTGTTCTTGTCGATCTATCCAGAGGTGATAAGGCAGTGTTGAAATCTCCAACTACTATCGTGGTGCTAGTTATGTCCTCCTTAAATTCTGTTAGGAGTTCTTTTTAGTATTTAGCTGGTCGTTCATTAGGTGCGTATACATTTAGGAATGTGATTTCTTCCTGTTGTACATATCCCTTGATGAATAGAAAATGACCTTTGCTGTCCCTTCTGATCTTTTTCAGCCTGAAATCAATGCTATCGGATACTAGTATGGCCACCCCCACTTTTTTTTTGAGGGGGCTGTTTGCTTGCAGGATTGTTTTCCATCCTTTGATTTTTAGTCTGTGTTTGTTCCGGCTATTCAGATGTGTTTCTTGTAGGCAGCAGAAAGTTGGGTTTAGTTTCCGAATCCATTTTGCCACTCTGTGCCTCTTGATTGGTGCATTTAGCCCGTTAACATTAAGAGAAATTATTGTCATTGGATTTTGTGCCATTTTTCTGTAGGGTTTGTTGTTCTTATAGGTCTTTTTCCTTGTCTTATAGTAGCCCTTTGAGTCCTTCTTTTAAATTTGGTCTTGAGTCTATGAAGTTCCTGAGCTGTTGCTTGTCCGTGAAATAATGTATGGTTCCTTCAAGTTTAACTGAGAGTTTAGCCGGGTAGAGTATTCTTGGTGAGGCATTCATTTCATGAAGTTTTTTCACTATATCCCACCATTGTCTTCGGGCTTGGAGGGTTTCTTCTGATAGGTCTGCTGTGAATCTAAGGGGTGCGCCTTTGTATATGATCTCCTTCTTTGATCTTGCTACTTGCAGTATTGTGTCTCTATCCACGGCATCCATCATTCTGACTATGATATGCCTGGGGGATTTTCTATTTGGGTCCCTTTTAGCTGGCACCCTTCGGACTCCTTGTATCTGGATGTCCACATTCTCTAGCTCTGGGAATTTTTTAGCAATGATGTCTTTAATGGTGTTTTTTTCATTGGGATTGGTTCCGTGTGGTTCCGGCACTCCCATGATTCTTATGTTGTTTCTCCTGAGGTCGTCCCCTAGAACTCTAACTCACTCTAGAGCCATTTTGAGGTCTTTTGCCATTATTTGCTGTTGTCTATATGCTTTGTGCAGCTCATCTTCAAGCTCACTGATTCTGTCTTCGGCTGTAGTCATTCTACTATTGAGGGCTCCTACGGAGTTTTTCATTTCATCTACTGATTCCTTTAGTTGTGTGACTTCTGTTTGTAGCTTTGAAATTTCTGCTCTCACTTCTTCCTGGATTATCTTGGTGGAGCGTTCCAACGCGGCATCCATATCCTCCCTTAATTTATTGGATGTTCGTTCCATAGTTGTGTTGAGTTCGTGAACCATCCTCACAATTTCCTCTCTGAATTCTTTATCTGAGAGGAGGGTGTATTTCTGGGAGGTCGCTGCTGAGGTTAGTGAGATATTTTCTTGGCTCTCTCCTAGTGGTGGGGATTTTCTAAGTTTCTTCATGTTGTTATGGGCTTTACTATCTGGAGCTCTCGTTAGCTTGGGAGGGACCTTGACTGAAGATTTTTGGCTATGCTCTTTTGCCAAAGGACTTTTGTGTGCAAGTTGATGTGTTCATTGACAGTTTTTGTGAGGTTAGGATAGGCTAGGTTAGTTGGGTATTAACATATAGTAACTAAGATGATCAGGGAGTTTTTCGGAGAAATGGGTTCAATCAATTGTGGCCAAAGGATAATGTATGGAATGGTATGAAAAATATCTGCGGCCGCCGCTCTGGAAAGAGGCCACGCCCACTTTTGTGGCCACGCCCCCAAACGAGAGGACACGCCCCCAACCTGTTCGGACACCGGAGGGCGGGCTCAGGCGCGGTGGGCGAATGGCTGGAACCTGCCCGGCGGGGCTGGGGTGCTCCGAGCTGTCCCGCTGCCGCGGGCGGGCACGGGACGCGGGGGCCTTACTATCTTTTTCTTGCTTAATCCCTATTGCAAGAATTTCCAGTACTATATTGAACAGAAGGGGAGAGAGTGGGCATCCTTGTCATGTCCCTGTTCTCAGAGGGAAGGGTCTTAGTGTTTCCCCATTGAGGATGATGCTTGCCATAGGCTTGTAGTAGATGGCTTTGACTTTATTGAGGAAGGTCCATTCTATACCCATTTTGGCGAGAGTTTTCATCATAAACGGGTGCTGGATCTTGTCAAATGCTTTCTCTGCATCTATTGATATGATCATATGATTTTTATCTTTTCTTTTGTTGATATGATGGATTATGTTGATTGATTTCCGAATGTTAAACCATTCTTGCATCCCTGGGATGAATCCCACTTAGTCGTGGTGTATGATCTTTTTGATGAGATGTTAAATTCTGTTTGCTAATATTTTGTTGAGAATCTTCGCATCTGTGTTCATCAGGATATTGGCCTGTAGTTTTCTTTTTTTGTGGTATCTTTGTTTGCTTTTGGTATTAGGGAGATATGAGCCTCATAGAAACTGTTTGGGAGGGTTTCTGTTTCTTTAATTTCCTAGAAAAGCTTGAGAAAAACTGGCAATAGGTCCTCTTTAAATGTTTGAAAGAATTCGCTAGTGAATCCGTCTGGGCTTGGGCTTTTGTTTTTGGGAAGACTTTTGATTACCGTTTCAATTTTCTTTATGTTAATAGGACTATTCAGGAACTCCAGGTCTTCTTGTCTCAGCCTTGGTAGATTATAGGAACCCGGGGCCGGAGCGATAGCACAGCGGGTAGGGCGTTTGCCTTGCACGCGGCCGACCCGGGTTCGATCCCCAGCATCCCATATGGTCCCCAAGCACTGCCAGGAGCAATTCCTGAGTGCAAAGCCAGGAGTAACCCCTGAGCATCGCTGGGTGTGACCCAAAAAGCAAAAAAAAAATAGATTATAGGAATCCAGGAATTTATCCATTTCTTCTAGGTTCTCTTGTTTCGTGGCATACAGATTTTCAAAGTAGTCTCTGATGATCTTTTGAATTTCATTGGTTTCTGTTATGATGTACTCCTTTTCATTTCTGATTCGACTTATAAGTGTTCTCTCTCTCTTTCTTTGTGAGTTTTGCTAGTGGTTTATCAATCTTATTTATTTTCTCAAAGAACCAGCTCTTGGTTTCATTTATCTTTCGAATAGTCTTTTGGGTTTTCATGTTGTTAACTTCTGCTCTAACTTTTATTATTTCTTTCCTTCTTCCTGGACTCCTTTTGTTGGTCCTTTTCTAAGGTCTTAAGCTGTGAAGTCAAGTTATTTATGCAGGCCCTTTCTTCCTTCCTGAGATATGCTTGCAGTTCTATAAATTTTCCCCTTAAAACGGGTTTAGCTGCGTCCCACAGGTTCTGGTAGCTCGTGTCTTCATTCTCATTTGTTTCCAGGTATCTTTTGATTTCCTCCTTGTTTTCTTTCCTGACCCACTCATTGTTCAACATCTAGCTATTCAATTTCCAGGTGTTTGATTTATTTTTCTGCATCTGTCCACGATTAACTTCTATTTTCAGTGCATCACAGTCTGAAACAATAGCTGGTACAATGTATATTTTGTTGATTCTGTTGAGGTATGTTGCATGGCTCAGAGAATGGTCTATTCTGGAAAATGTTCCGTGTGCACTGGAAAAGAATGTGTATTCCCTTTTTTTGGATATACAGCCCTTTATAGATCTATTAGCCCTCTCTCTTCTATTTCTTCCTTCAAATCCAGTATTTCCTTGGTGAGTTTGAATCTTCTTGATCTGTCCAGAGGTGATAGGACGGTGTTGAAGTCTCCAACTACTATTGTGTTGCCCACAATGTCCTTCTTAAGGTCTGTTAGCAGCTGTTGTAGGTATTTAGCTGGCCTCTCATTGGGTGCATATACGTTTAGGAGTGTGATTTCTTCCTGCTGTACATATCCCTTGATTAATAAAAAGTGGCCTTCACTATCCCTTGTAATCTTTTTCAACCTGAAGTCTATGTTGTCTGATACTAGTAAAGCCACCTCAGCTTTACTAGTTTGAAGGATTTGTTTGCTTGCCGAATTGTTTTCCATCCTTTGACTTTGAGTCTGTGTTTGTTCTGGCTATTGAGATGTGTTTCTTGCTGGCAGCAGAATGTTGGGTTCAGACTCTGAATCCATTTTGCCAGTCTGTGTCTCTTAATTGGTGAATTAAGACCATTGATATTGAGAGAGATCATTTTCATAGGGTTCTATGCCATCTTTCTGTAAGTGTTTGTTGTGATTGTAGGGGTTTTTCTTGTCTTATAGTAGCCCCTTTAGACCTTCTTTTAGGTTTGGTTTAGAGTCTATGAAGTTCCTGAGTTGTTGTTTATCCACAAAATAGTGTATAATTCCTTTGAGTTTGAATGAGAGTTTGGCCGGATAAAGTATTCTTGGTGAAGCATTCATTTCATTGAGTTTTTTCACTATATCCCACCACTGCCTTCGAGCTTGAGGGGTTTCCTCCGATAGGTCTGCTGTGAACTTAACGGGTGCTCCATTGTATGTGATTTCCTTCTTCGACCTTGCAGCTTGCAGTAATGTGTCTCTATCTGTTACGTCCATCATCCTAACTATGATATGTCTTGGAATTTTTCTGTTAGGGTCTCTTTTAGCTGGTACCCTTTTGGCTCTTTGAATCTGGATGTCTGTATTGTCCAGCTCTGGGAACTTTTCAGCAATGATTTTTTTGACTGTGGCTTTTTCATTGGAGTTGCTTCCCTGTCCTTCTGGTACTCCAATGATTCTAATGTTGTTCCTCTTGAATTCATCCCCTAGGACTCTAATTCTCCCTATAACTATTTTGAGATCTCTCCCCATTGGTTGTTGTTGCCTGTAGGCTGCCTGGAGCTGATCTTCAAACTCACTGATTCTGTCTTCTGCTGCAGTCATTCTATTGTTGAGGGCACCCACTGAGTTTTTTAATTCATTTACCGAATCCTTTATTTGTGACATTTCCTTCTGTAGGTTTTCCCGTAATTTCTCAGCTGTCTGTTGTATCGTTTCTGTCAGGTCCTCCTTTAATGTAACGAATACCTTGTCAATCTTTCGATTGAGTTGATTGAACATCTTGAGGATTTCACCTCTGAATTCTTTATCGGAGAGCTCCAGTTTGTAGGTAAGGTCTACTGAGGCATCAAGACTCTTTTCTTCGACCTCCCCTTGTGGCGGGGATTTGCGCTGTTTCTTCATATTGTTGTGGTAGTATGGAAGAGGGACCTTGAAGTTCATCTCTGGTTGTGAAAAAGGATTCTGAATTGGCTTGGTCAGTGGTGATCAATTTCTTCTGTACCCCCTCTAGAATGTGTCCCTCTCTGATGTTCCTCTATTCTTCATAAGAATTTTTATATTCTTATTATAATTTCGTATTATAAATTTTTATATTCTTATTCTTTATGTGAATCTTCAAGCAATGCTTTTTGAGAGTGAGGTCCTTTAGCTTTGGCTTGAATGGCTTCTTATATTCATTGGTAGTTTTCAACATTTGGAATTAGCTAGGAACCTATTTAGGAAGTATTTTAAGGCCCACTAAGATGATAATCAGGGATATAGGTGATGAATATTGAGAAGTACCAAATAAATGCTTGGTATTTGAAAAAAAATAAGTGTGCTCACATAAGCGGCCACCACTCCGAAGGAGGCCATGCCCACTTTGTTGAAATCACGCCCACTTTTGTTGAGGCCACGCCCACTAACACAATGTGGCTGGGTGACCGCAGGGGGTGGGGAGGTGCAGGTGCAGATGGGATGGCGCCCGTTCAGTCCACTAACCTGCAAAAGCTCTATTACACTTTCACCATAGCCATTATCTCATAATCCCCTGGAGAGTGATCTTCTCATTTTTCATATTTTACAAATGAGAAAACAGTCTCAAAGTGTTATGTGTTATATATAGTTTTACTAAATAATCAAGTAGTGGAACCGAATCTGGCCTCTCATATCTGACTCTGAGTCCAGAAGAGCTGAGATTGAGATCACAAATCTAGCAAGGTAGATATAGCCTCAAAACCCTTATAAATCTACAGTCCATATGACTGGGTTTACCTTACTGTGGCTCACCAAAAAGCAAAGCCTCGTACAAGGTTTTGTTTTCATGTAATTATAGAAAACAATCTCCAGTAACAGAATTGGGTATGTGAGAAGTGAAATATAAAAGAAAAAAATGCTATTCCAAGAGTGTAGGTGACCATGGTTCAATCCTACAGAGTTATATAGTGTGCATCTCAGAATTTTTCCACAGACATGCTGAAGAGGGATAAAATTTATCCTTCATATTCTGTTTCCATTGCTCAGAGATTTCTTTGTTTTGTTTTGTGACACTCCTTGAGGTGCTCAGGGTTTACTCCTGGCTCTATGCTCAGGGATTGCTCCTGGCAGTGTTTGGGGGACCTTTATAGAGGGCCAGGGATTAAACTCCAGTTGGGTGTATGTAATGAAAATGCCTTCACTGCTTTAATATAACTTTAACTCCTGGAAATAGCTTTTTTTGTTTGTTTTTGAGTCATATCTGGAAGTCCTCAGAGTTTACTCCTGGCCTGGCACTTAGGAATTATTATTGGTGGTGCTCAGGGGACCAAATGGGGTGCCAGAGATTGAACCAGCATTATCGTCATGGAAGCCAAATGTCATGCCCATTGTACTATCTCTCAGGCCCCAAGCATTTCACCATGGATTTCTTTTTTAAAAAATTTTTAATTAGTGAATCACCGTAAGGGTACAGTTACAGATTTATACAATTTTGTGCTCCTGTTTCCCTCATACAAGGTTCGAGAACCCATCCCTTCACCAGTGCACATTCTCCACCACCAGTAAACCCATCATCCCTCCCACCCTCCCCAAACCCATCTCTCCCCACCCCACCCTGCCACTGTGGCAGGGTTTTCCCTTCTGTTCTCTCTCTCTAATTAGCTGTTGTGGTTTGCAATAAAGGTGTTGAGTGGCCACTGTGCTCAGTCTCTAGCCCTCATTCAGCCCACAACTCCCTTCCCCCGCATGGCCTTTGACTACATTATAGTTGGTGATCCCTTCTCTGAGTTTCCCTTTCCCCAGAATGTGAGGCCAGCCTCCAAACCATGGAGTCCACCTCCTGGTACTTATTTCTACAATTCTTGGGTGTTAGTCTCCCACTCTGTTATTCTATATACCATAGATGAGTGCAATCTTTCTATGTCTGTCTCTCTCTTTCTGACTCATTTCACTCAGCATGAAACTTTCCATGCCGATCCACTTATATACAAAATTCATGATCTCCTTTTTTCTAACAGCTGCATAGTATTCCATTGTATAGATGTTCCAAAGTTTCCTCAACCAGTCATCCGTTCTAGGGCATTCGGTTTTTTTCCAGATTCTGGCTATTGTAAACAGTGCTGCGATGAACATATAGGTGCAGATGTCGTTTCGACTATACTTTTTTGCCTCTCTGGGATATATTCCCAGCAGTGGTATTGCTGGGTCAAATGGGAGCTCAATATCTAATTTTTTGAGAATCGGGACCCTTCTACACTGCTGGTGGGAATGTCGACTCGTTCACCATGGATTTCTTAAAGGTATTTAACTCCTTTGAACTTCTAGTTTTGTGCTT
Organism: Sorex araneus; assembly: GCF_027595985.1. Taxonomy (NCBI): domain Eukaryota; kingdom Metazoa; phylum Chordata; class Mammalia; order Eulipotyphla; family Soricidae; genus Sorex; species Sorex araneus. The sequence continues at coordinate 170,954,131 of NC_073313.1, read as the reverse complement.
ATGCATCACAACACCCTACGATTGCCAATGTAAATGACTCATGGTGCAACTGATGCAAAGAGTTACTTGTACTTGCTTACAGCTGGCAACTTACCAAGAACTAAAGAAGAAGTGGCTGAGAGAATATGAGATGGGATGTAAAAGATGTGCACAGACTAGGGGGAATGAGAAGAGACTATGAAGCTCTGGGTCTAGCTCTAAAAAAAATGGGTCTAACCTTTGATTTTGTCAATGAGCTAGAGCCTACTGGAGTGCCAGCACACTGACATTTCTTTTGTACATCAGACATGGCACTGTTTTAATGTATAGCTTCATTACTCCTTTTGTCCCTCTTTTCCTGGTTGATTTTGTGCCATTTCAATAGAGTGAGTTTAAGGAAAGCAAATGGTTTTAAAATAGGCTTAAACAAAATATAATTTAGAATTCAACCACATTCAATATACTCCAAGTATAAATTATTATTATTATTACATTTATTTTTGAACACTGTGACATAAAAGTTAAGAACATAAACTCTGAAGTCAGCTTTCTGATTCATTCCAGTACTTGTACATGCTTGTTTTGTTGACTAGGACAGATTATTAAACCCCTCTGGAAGCTTTAATAATCCAAAGAAAGTGTAAATGCATAGTTGCTCTTTATTGATCATTTGTTCACTGATAAAGAGTTATTAAGTATTCTATACATGCAAGGCACTGCTCTGCCTGTTTAGCATGCATGCATGGGTCTGACAGTGCTTCCATTGTTTATGTTAATCTTTGATATTCTTTATTCTTTAAATTCTCAAACCATCATCTTCTCTTTTTTGATCCTTCCATTCCTATTAATGAAACCTCATTTTATGTTTATGATTTTCCTCTTTGACAAGCCTTTAAAAGTTGATGCATTCCAGGAGTCAATTAGTTTAGGGTATATTCTCTTATCAAAACATTCTCCTTCAGTACTCTGGTCTTCTGATTTATTTATTTTTTAATTTTATTTTTCATAAAGTTGTTCACAATAATTGATTACATTTAATATTCCAATAACAATCCTACCATCATTACACCTTCCCACCACTATTATTTTGAATTTTCTCACCTTCACTCAAGCATGCCCCAAAGGCAGATGCTAGATAATTTATTCTGTATTGTTTGTTATGAATAGCATGAGTTATGAAATGCAGCTGCTTTTGCAGCCTTTGCTTCTGGAATTCTAAAATTTTAAATAATTGGGGTCCAGAGATATCTCTGCAGCAAGCTGATCAGTTCAGAGATTCATTTGTGGTCTCCAAATCATGGCCATTAATGCACTTAAATGGCACCCAGGGCAGTTCATGGACATGACAGCCAGGACCTCAAAAGGCCAGAAATATGGGAAGGAGTGACACATCCCCAATCCCTTGAGGCCTGCGTTTTTCATTGGGTTCTGGAGGTTTGTGGCTGCCAGGATTCATATGGGGCAGGTGGAGAGATGATGCCTTGCTACCGTCTGAGGCACCCCAGTGAAATCAGTCTGGCGCAAGGCCCAGAACACATCTCTGGGTGAGCTGCCCCATTTTGAGATTCATTGTATTGGTCTTCTGACTTAAAATACATATAAAGGCCAATTATTTCCTATTTCCAAATCTGTCCTTCTACTTTGACTTTCTCCCTAAGCTCTTGTCTCTTATAATTAACTCTTGTTTTTATCTTTTATTCATTTTTGCTGTGCCATAAAATGAACATAAGGCTTCACCCATGTAATGTAATCGAGTACTCTATTTCTAAGAAAAATTTAATTCCCACCGTCATAACTTAATTTTTGTATTTGCAAAATACCTTTAACTTAATATGACCAAAAAAGAGCTATTGATATTCTTTAATCCTGGCTTCCACTTGATTTTCCTTCCATCTTCCCTATTTCATCAAATTAATTACCGTTACTGATTAACTTTTCAGGTCCTAATCCTGCAGTCATCAAATATTACATACTATATTCAATATTGTGTTCAATATTATCTTCGGCTTAAGGACTTCTGAATATAACCACTTCTAGGATTTTCATGTATGGTGGTGTGGGTTGTGCAGTGCACAGATAGATACATAGATACCCTAGATATATTCATTATCAAAAAAAAAGTTTGTTAGATGGGCTAAATATTTTCTCCACTTAAAACAAATAAAACCCAAGAATATTTAAATAGAATTTATATGCCTTGAGAACAGAATGACCCTTTTAAAGCCCAGTCGTGAACAGCTTTCTAACTGTGTATCTCAAGGTGATTCAATAAAATAAACAAATGAGGTAAAATAGATAAAGTTGCATAAATTAAAAATAAATGTCCTTATAATGATGCAAGGAGAACAAACAGTGACCCTACTTACTACTACAATTCTAGGTCAAGCTACTAAACTCAACTCCTGCTCAGATGCTAAAATTTCATATAATTTTGTTGTGTCTGACAAAGGTGTGTTTCCAAATTCATTATTTTTCTTCACGTTCTCATCTTTCACGGCTTTAGCATACACAAATTGGAAAGTTTAAAGGCACCACTTTTGGTCATGGAATAGGAGAGGAGAATTGATCACTGGAACTTCACCTCATTCATCTAGTCCCAGGTCTATTGACATTAACTAGCTGGAGATTCACCCAAATAAGATAAGCTTATATGAATTGCTTTAAGATTCTTTAACTAAAGAACTGGTTTCCAAAGTAAATCAATATTTTATGGGAATAATTAAAAGCAAAATTCACTGTACCTTACTGTGTTAGTGGAGTAAGTCTGCACGGTTTTTCCAGTGTCTTGGGTATTTTGAATTTATATACACTCTTTCCTGAGCCAAGTTTTGAACTCTCCTCTTTTTAGAGTAACTGTAACTGTAACTGTAATTCTTGTAACTGTAGCACAAGAACCACCTTCATACAAATCACAACTGAATATCTAAACCCTCAAATCTTTACTGAACTTGACAGCCTCAGACAGTTCCAAGAAGATGTCTGAGAAGAATAAGTTGTCTCTTAGGACAGAGCTACTAAAAATTATGATGAAAGAAAACAATGCATTGTTGAAAACGGAATTCCTGAACAGAGACTTTTAGTCAACCCTGTCTCAAAATTAATCCCTTTTGGCCTTAATCATTTCTCTTAGTTGCTGCAAACATCAAGATTTCAACTAAAAGCCAGAGTAAATGCCTATGAAATTCTCACTTACTAGATAATAACAAGAACCACACTACTCTGTGAGATGACTTAGGAGAGGAAGAGGAATCGTTACCAGTATTTGAAACCAGAGTCTGAGAATTCGTAGTTGCTGGGCATGAGTGTGTCACCAAGATGACCTCCTCACTGTGCTGGGAAACTGACTAGCTCTGCTTTAAATAACATAATTACAGCACTTGGTGAAAGTGGAGAACTACAGAGACAGAGTTCAAGAACTCAAACACATAAACCAGACAGAAAACCAGAAAATCTCTCTAGAAACTTCTAGGAGAAAAATGAGGTGATAGAGTCCACAGCGCATAGAAGCACCATGGACCCTATCACCCTATTAAAAATTTCAGTTGTGCTAAGATTGGCAGCAGCCCCAAGCAGCATTTTTTTTTCTTATAGGACTTAAAAAAGAGATTCAATAGCACATCTATGAGTGAGTCAATATAAACTTTCTTTCTTTTATTCTCTCAGGTTACAGGCTCCAGAGAGACTTTGAAATGAGAAGATAGAAAATCATAATATAATTCCCGAGGACTGAGAGTAAGATGTCATTGAAGTAAGAATGTGATTTGGGTCTGTTTGTGTCTGTGCCACCAACCAGAGCTGCCTGTTACTAACTGGTGTTGTTTACTAATCATTTAAGCCTTCATGAACTATGGAGACATTTTTATCTTTCCAATAGGAAGTTCTCATGACTTGGGATTCTGAGGGTCCTTCCAGGAAGAACTACAGATAGCCTCCTTCCTTTATTGTTCTTGGGTCAATAAACCCATCAGTACACAATCTTAGTGGATGTGAGACACAAGTAAATCTGCTGCCACCAAGATGGTATGAAGTTTCCAGTTCAAGTCACATACAGTTCATCTCTGTAGGCTTTAGTATTCTTTTCAGCAAAGTGAGAGGATGGAACTAGGCAATACTTACTATCCTTATAGATATAATTTTTGACAATAGCCCAAATAAAGTGAAAGTTGAAGTGATTATACTGAGAATTTTGCCTCCTCAGTTGTTAACAATATTTATTGAGTTTCAATCATAAGCCTAGAGCTACATTTATGCAGAGCTAAAGAAATATGGGTTCAGTCATTAAGGAGCTTACTTTAACTAATAGGTAGTTAAGCAAGTGTCCTCACAGAGTGGTCATTATTACAATGGTGAGAGCACAGTGGAATGCTCTTCATTGTAAAATGTGAGTTAAATAAAATCTCTATCTAGTTTCACTTATATAGTTGTTCGAAGAGTTTGTTTAGTTACTACATCTATATATTTTTAGTATTTACTTACGCATCATTATTTCCAAAGCCATTAGTAGTAGTTTCAGGCATGTAATATTCCAATTTCTAACCCACTATCAGTGTTTGTGTCCTTCCACAATGTCTCAAGATTCCCTCCAACCCCCCACCCTGTCTCCAAAGTAAACTCATTTAAATTTTTTTAATTGTTATATTTTTGGTCACACACTCACATAGTATTGGCTCTTAATGTTTTCAGTCTTTGTGTTCACCACCAGTGTCCAAGATACTTCATCAATGACTTTATGTTACCACTAGTCTACCTCATTTCCCCACCTCAGCTTCCCTTTCCTTGGCATTCTCATTTCTGTAATTCAGTACTAAGAATTTGCAGCTATTCTATATTGTCAATTCTATTGTTTTACTACTATATATACAAACGATATATGATAATATCCATCATTTTGTCCTTTTACCTATGACTTATTTCACTTTGCATGATGCCCTCCAGTTCCATCCAAGTTGTAGCAAACTGTATGACTTTATCTTTTCTTGTGGCTGCATAGTATTCCAGTGTGTATGTACATCACACTTCTTATTCATTTATTTTTAAAATTTTGATGAATCATAATGAGATACAGTTACAACTTACAAATTTTCATGATTACATTTCAATCAAACAATTGAGTACCCATCCCTCCACCAGTGCCCATTCTCCACCACCAGTGTTCCAGTGTTCCCACCACCCCCACCCCTTCCCACCCCCTGCCTCTATGTCAGACACATTCCCTCTTACTCTTTCTCTCTTTCCTTTTGGGTGTTATGGTTTGCAATATAGGCACTAACTAGCCATCATGTTTGTTCCATAATCTACTTTTAGCACTCATCTACCATCCCGAGTGACCCCTCCAACCATCATTTACTTAGTGGTCTCTTCTCCATCCCACCTGCCTTTTCCCCCAGCACACGAGATCGGCTTCCAAACCATGGGGCCACCCTTCTAGCCTTCATCTCTACCATCCTTAGGCATTATTTTCCTAGTACAGTGGGTAGGGCATTTGCCTTGCATGGGTTTGATTCCTCTGTCCCTCTCAGAGAACCGGCAAGCTACGGAGAGTATCCTGTCTGCACGGCAGAGCCTGGCAAGCTACCTGTGGCATGTCCGATATGCCAAAAACAATAACAACAAATCTCACAATGGAAACATTATTGGTGCCCACTAGAGCAAATCGATGAACAATGCGACAACAGTGCTACAGTGCTATAGTGCTATGTTAATTTATATTTCACAAATGGGTGCAGTCATTCTGTTCTGTCCCACTCTTTCTGACTCATTTCTCTTAGTATGATACTTTCTATGTTGATCCACTTATATTCATGGTTTCATGAATATAACAGCTGCATAGTATTCCATTGTGTAGATATACCAAAGTTTCATTAACCAGTCATCAGTTCTCAGGCACTTGTGTTTTTTTCCAAATTCTGGCTATTGTAAATAGTGCTGCAATGAACATACAAGTGCAGATGTAATTTCTACCGTGCTTTTTTTTTTATCTCTGGGATATATTTCCAGAAGTGGTATTGCTGAGTCAAATGGGAGCTCAATTTCTAGTTTTTTGAGAAACATCCATATTGTTTTCCCAAAAAGGCTGGACCATTTGACATTCCCACCAGCAGTGACTGGTTGCTTTTTTTTTTTGAATGTGTGCCAGTCTCTGTGGTGTACATCATACTTCTTTATTCACTCATTATTATTGGAAATTTAGGTTTTCTACATATCCTGGCTATTGGATTAAAATGGAAAAGGTGAAAATATATCTTTTCAATTTTTATTAGTCATACAAGTTTTGTTAGTCATTTATTAATAATTTTTATTAGTCATTGTGTAATTAAAAGTTATTTATGACTGGTTTTCAGGAATACATTGTTTAAATGCCAATACCCACTTCCCTTCACCAATTTTCCCTCTTTCCATTCCCCCCTGAGACTCCCATCCACCTCTATAAGGGGCACTTTTTAAATACATGTCTTTACATTGTGGTTTACTACTGTTGCCAATAGGATTTCAAACATAACACTTTACCACCTTTCAGCACTACCTTTTCCTACTGCTTGATCTTTCCTCCACTATCATTATTTCCCCCTCCCTATACTCTGTCCCAGCCCCTTCAGGTGGTGTGTTTCCTATTACCAGTTCTCATGTTCTTTGTTTCCAATTATCTTTGAGCATTCATTATTCCCCCATTATGTTTCTACGCCACATATGAGGGAGATCATTCTGTGCTGTTCTCAGTCTCTCGCCTTCTGACTAACTTCACTTAGCATGATACTTTCCTGGTCCCTCCACAAGGCAGCAAAGTGCATGACTTTATCTTTATTTGTGTCTGAGAAACATTCCGTTGTGTATATATACCATAGTTTCTTTTTCCAGTCATCTATTCTTGGACACTTAGGTTGTTTCTGGATTTGGGCTATACTGGATAATGCTGCAAGGAACATAGGGGTGCATTTTCCATTTAGTTTTTGGGTCCTTGAAATATATTCCAAGAAGTGGGGTTGCCGAATCAAATGGAAGCTCAATTCCTAGATTTTTTTTTAGGATTTAGGATTGCCCAAATTGTTTTCCTAAAAGACAAGATCAGTCGACATTCCCACCAGTAGTAAATGAGAGTCTACATAAATTCTACCACTGTTTTTTGTTCTTTTTGATGTATGCTAATCTCTGTGGTGTGAGAGAATACTTTATTGTTTTGATTTGCATCTTCCTGATTGTTATTGATGCAGAGTATTTATTCATATGGCTTTTGGTCATTTGTATTTCTTATTTAAGGAAGTTTCTATTCATCTCTTCTTCCCATTTGTTGATGGGGTTGGATATTTATTTCTTGTTAAGTTTTACCAGTGCCTCATATATCTTGGATATTAACCCCTTATCAGGAAAAATGTTGGGTAAATAATTTTTCCCACTCCATGGGATAACTTTGTATTCTGGTTATTGTTTTATTTGAAGTGCAAAAGCTTCTTAGTTTAATGGATTCCCATTTATTTAACTTTGCTTCCACTTACTTGGTCAGTGGTGCTTCATCCTTGAAGATGTCTTTAGCTTCAATATCATGGAGAGTTCTGCCTACATTTTCTTCAATGTACCTTGTGATTTGGGGCTTGATATCAAGGTATTTAATCCATTTTGATTTGACTTTTGTTCATGGCATTAGAAAAAGGTCTGAGTTCAGATTTTTTTGCATGTAGCTAACCAGTTTTCTCAGCACCACTTGTTGAAGAGGCTTTTCTTGCTCCCCTTAAGTTTTTCACTCCTTTATTGAAGGTTAACTGGTCAATCGAAGATTAACTGGTCAATAAACTGGTCTTTATTGAAGATCAAGCCGAGGGTTTCAGAATATTCAAATCTATTCTATTGATATAAGGGTTATTTTAAAATTCCCATGCCATGTTTTTTAAATTACTACCACTTTATAGCACAGTTTGAAGTTGAAGAAAGTTATGCCTCCTTTTTATCCCCAAGGAATATTTTATCTATTCAGGTGAAGAGGGTATTATATATCTGTATGAATTTCAGGAGTGTTTGACCTGTTTCTTTAAAAAAATGTCATGGCTACTCTGTGTCGGAACACAGTATAGTACTTTGGAGAGTATTGCCATTTTGATATTAATCCACCCAATTCACAAGCAGGGGATGTGTTTGCATTTCCTTGTGTCCATTTTTATTTCTTGAAGTAGTGTTTTTCAGTTTTCTTTGTATAGATCCTTTAAGCATTTAGTTAAGCTTATTCCAAGGTACTTGATTTTCTGAGGTACAATTATGAGTGTATTTTTTAAATCTCTGTCTTCTCTCTTAATATTTGCATAGAGTAGAGCCATGGACATTTCTATATTAATTTTGTAGCTTGCCACTTCATTATAAAAATCTATGGCATTGAGGATTTTTTCTTTAGTCTTTAGGAACTTATTAATATAGTATCATATCATTTGTAAGAAGTGAAATATTCACTTCTTCCTTTCCTCTCTGGATGCCCTTAATTTTTTTTCTTGCCTTATTTCTATGGCAAGTTCTTTCAGTACTATATTGAATAGAAGTGGTGAGAGTGGGAAAATTGTTTTGCACCTGATTTTAGAGGGGATGGATATCAGTTTTTCCCTACTAAGTATAATGTTTTCTCTGGGCTTGTGTAAATGGCTTTGACTGTGTTGAGCAAAGTTCCTTAAATTCCCATTTTGCTGATATTTTTTTATCATGAATGGGTATTGGATCTTGTCAAATGCTTTCTCTGCATCTATTGATATTATTTTATTAATCTTATTTTTCCTTTACTTGATGTGGTAAATTATGTTGATTGAATTGCATAAGTTAAACAGTCCTTGACTCCTCAGGATGAATCCCACTTGGCCATGATGCATTACCTTCTTGATAAGTGTTGGATTCTATTTGCTAGTATTTTTTTATTTGATAGTAGAGTATCTTTGCATCTGTGTTTATCAGGGATAATGGCCTGTAATTCTCTTTTTTTGTGTGCTGTCTCTGGATACTTTTGGTATTTGGGTGATGTTTGCTTCATAGAGACTATTTGTGAGTGATTCTGTTTCTTCAATTTCCTGCAAGAACCTGTATAAGAGTGGCTGTAGGTCCTTTTTCAAGATTTGAAATAATTAGCTAGTGAATCTATTTGGGACTGGGCTTTGTTTTTTGAAAGACTTTGATTACCTTTTCAATTTCCTCAAGAGTGATAGGTTTGTTCAGGTATTTAAATCATCTCATCTTGGTTCAACATTGGGATGTTAGAGGGGTCCAATAATTTATCCATTTCTTCTAGGTTCTCTCATTCTGTGGCATAGTTTTTCTCAAAGTAATCTCTTATAAGCCTGTGTATTTCTGTGTTATCTGTTGTGACTCCCTTTTATTTCTGATATGGTTTGTGAAGGGTCCCTCTCTTTCTTTGTGAGTCTTGCTAATTTCTTGATCTTATTTACTTTTTCAAAGTACAGCTCTTAGTTTCATTGATCTTTTAGATTCTAGTTCATTAAATTTTGCCCTAAGTTTTATTATTTCCTTCCTCCTGCCTGATTTGGACTCTTTTTGTTAGTAGCTTTACAGTTTCTTCAATTGTAGAGTCAAGTTTTTTTTGTGGACTCTTTCTTCCTTCCTGATGAATTATTTCACATTATAAACTTTCCTCTTAACACTGCTTTTACTGTGTCCCATAATTTCTGGTAGTTTGTGTCTTCATTCTTCCTTGGTTCTAGAATCTTTTAATGTTCTCTTTGATTTCCTCTCTGATCCACTGGTCATTCAATAATGAGCTATTTAATTTCCTGTTATTTTTCTATTTCTGTTTGTGATTAACCTCTATTTTCAGTGCATTATGGTATGAGAAGACAGTTCGTAATATTTTTACCCTCTTGACTTTATGGAGGTATGTTTTGTGTCTGAGCATGTGCTTTATCTTGGAGAATGTCCCATACACACTTGAGAAGATTGTGTACTTTGCTTTTGGGGGATGAAAATACATATATATGTATCTCTATCTATGTATATACATATATGTGTATATGTATATACATGGAGAGAGATGTATCTATACATACCTATATATAAGTTTATTACTAAACTAAATACATGTTATATAAATATGTATATATATGTGCGTGTGTTTGTGTGTATGTGTATATAAAACCCCTATCTTCCATTTCTTCTTTCAAAGCAAGTATTCGTTTACTGAACTTTAGTCTAGTTGATCTATCAAGAGATGATAGAGTGGTGCTGAATCTTCCAACTACTATTGTATTGCTATCTATGTCTTTCTTCAAGTTTATTGGCAGTTGTTTCGTGTTCTTTGCTGGTTGCTCATTAGGTGTATACATGTTTATGAGTTTTACATATTCCTGCTGTATATGTCCCCTGATCATTAAGAAATGACCCTCACTGTTTCTTATTACTTTTTTGTGCCTAAAGTCTATGATATCAATATGGCCAGTAGGACTGGTTTTGGGGGGTTGTTTGCTTGTAAAATTGTCCTCCAATCTTTGACTTTGAGTTTCTCTTTGCTCTGACAATTCAAATACATTTCTTGAAGACAGAAGAATAGAAGAATGTTTGGCTCAATTTTCTAATCCATCCTGCTACTCTATGTCTCTTAATTGTCTCATTTCATCCATTGACATTGATAGAGACTATTGCCAAGGAGTATTGTGCCATATTTACGTAGAAGTTTGGTGTGTTTTTGGAATTCATCTTGCATTAAAGTAGTCACTTTAGTTCTTTTTAAAGAAAGTTTTGCATCTATAAACTTCTTGAGCTGCTGTTTATATATGAAATACTGTACTGTTCCTTCAAATCTGAATGAGCTGGGTAAAGTATTCTTCTTGAAGCATTTATTTCATAGAGGTTTTTTTTAAATTTATTTTTATTATATCCCACCATCATTTTCTTCCTGATTGGAGGGTTTAACTTGATAGTTCTGCTATAAATCTTAAGGTTGCTTCTTTTATATAATTTCCTTCTTTAATCTTGATGCTTTCAGTATTATATCCCTATCTAGTGTTTTCATCATTCTGATTAGGATGTATCTTGGGTTATTTTTATTTGGATGTCTTTTAGCTGGTACCATTCTGGTCTCCTGGATCTGGGTGCATGCACTTTTTAACTCTGAGGACTTCTTGTCAATAATGACTTTGACTGTTGCTTCTTCATCATGGTTGCCTTACTGGCTTTTAAATTCACCCTTAATAATGTTCTTAAACAACATTCTCTTGTCATACGTTCATTTATTTTGAGGATTTTATTTTTCATCTTCTGGGGTTTTCTGTACCTCATCCTGGGACGCTCATTGATTCTGTCTTCAGCAGCTGTCACTCTGCTAGTGAGGCCCTCCAATGAGTTTCTCATTTCACCTACCAGTTTTTCTGTTTGTAGTTTTCTCATTTCTGCTCTCATGTTTTCTAGTGTTTTACTGGATGCCCATTCCATAGTTTCTTTGAGCTCATTAAATATCCTAATAACTTACACACTGAACTTCTTTTCAGAGAGATTGTATAGCAGATTGTTACTTACAGGGTCTTAAGGATAACAGTCTGCGCCCTCTAGTAAAATTGGGGTTCTGTGTTGCTTTGTCATAGTTCCTTTTGTAGTGGGGGTTATATCTTTTACACTTCATTGTTGTTATTTTTCTCACTGCTAGTGAGGTCTCTATAAGAGTTTCATGGGGGAAGGTAGAATATCCTGGGGTTGCATTACTGGCTGCTTACTCAGAAAGCACACCTTTAGGCTTTCCTACTTTGACCTATGGGATTAGTGGAAATTGAAAAACCCCAGGATCTATCAGAGATGAATGGCAGTGATCCTGCTGGGATAATGATATGTCCCTCTATAGCTCCTGTGAATCAGCAAGATGCTGGTTCTTAGTTCTGCCTCATGGTCCTGGAAGACTAAATAGCAAAGTGGATACACAACAGTGATCAAAATCTTAGAATATTAAGTATCTTAAATGATAATTATAATTATAATTCTTAAATTAAAATTATTTACTAAATTATTAATTAAAATGTGAATATTTAATAATTAGAATTTAAAAATTCTTGTGTAAGAGAGATTGTATTTGTTAAGGCCTTTAATGTGTTAATGCTCATTGTGAGTTTCTGAAAGAGAGGGATAAAATTAGGGGTTAAAAGTTAAGAAAGAGCCCTCTTGCAGGTTAGTGGACCATAAGGGGCACCATCTCCTCTGCGACTGCACCTCCTCTACCCCACGGCTTACTCTCTCGGACCTTGACTCCCACCCTGCCCTTCGCCACCCTCCAACACCACGATGGTTCGCTCCCTCCCAGTGGACACCCTGCCACATTGTGTTAGTAGGCATGGCCTCAACAAAAGTGGGCGTGGCCTCCTCTTGAGCCCGCTGCCACACATATTTTTCAAATACCAAGCAATTATTCGGTACATCAGTGTTCATCACCTATGTCCCCGAGTATCTACTTAGCTGTCCCAAAAATAGTTCGCCAATAGGTTGCTAGATAATTCCAATTTTCAAAACTCCCAATGAATATAAGCAGCTCTTCAAGCCAAAGGTAAAGGAGCCCATTCTCAAAAAGCATCACTTGAAGCCTCATGCTAAGAATAAAGGAACATCAGAGAGAGACATGTTCTAGAGGGGGTACAGAAGAAATTGAACCACTGACCAAGCCCATTCAGAATCTCAGAATCCTTTTTTGCAACCTGAGGTGAACTTGAAGGTCCCTCTTCCATACCACCACAACAATATGAAGAAACACTGCAAATTCCCGCCACAAGGAGAGGACGATGAAAGAAGTCCAGATGCCTCAATAGACGTTTCCTACAAATATGAGCTCTCCAATAAAGAATTCAGAGTTGAAATACTGAAGATGTTCAATGAACTCAATGGAAAGATTGACAAGTTAAAGGAGGAACAGACAGAAACGATACAACAGACAGCCGAGAAATTACGGGAAGAAATGAGAGCAGAAATAAAAAAAGGAAGTGCCATAAATAAAGGATTAGGTAGATGAATTAAAAAACTCAGTGGGTGCCCTCAACAATAGAATGGTTATAGCTGAAGAGAGAAACAGTGAACTCTAAGACGAGCTGTAGGAAGCCTACAGGCAACAACAACTAATGGGGAGAGACCTCAAAATAGCTCTAGGGAGAATCAGAGTCCTAGGGGATGATTTCAAGAGGAACAACGTTAGAATCATCGGAGTACCAGAAGGACAGGGAACCAACCCCAATGAAAAAGCCACAGTAAAAAAAAAATCATTGCTGAAAGTTCCCAGAGCTGGACAATGCAGACATCCAGATTCAAGGAGCCAAAAGGGTGCCAGCTAAAAGACACCCTAACAGAAAAACTCCAAGACATATCATAGTTAGGATGATGAACATAATGGATAGAGACACAATACTGAAAGCAGCAAGATCGAAGAAAAAGATCACATTCAAAGAGCACTCCTTAGATTCACAGCAGACCTATTGGAGGAAACCCTTCAAGCCCAAAGGCAGTGGTGGGATATAGTGAGAAAACTCAATGAAATGAATGCTTCACCAAGAATACTTTATCTGGCCAATCTCTCATTCAAACATAAAGGACGATACACTATTTTGTGGATAAACAACAACTCAGGAACTTCATAGACTCAAAACCAATCCTAAAAGAAGGACTAAAGGGGCTACTGTAAGACAAGAAAAACCCCTACAAGCACAACAAACACTTACAGAAAGATGGCACAAAACCCCATGACAATAATCTCTCTCAATATCAATGGTCTTAATTCACCAATTAAGAGACACAGACTGGCAAAATGGATTCAGAGTCTGAACCCAACATTCTGCTGCCAGCAAGAAACACATCTCAATAGCCAGAACAAACACAGACTCAAAGTCAAAGGATGGAAAACAATCCTTCAAGCAAACAACTCCCTCAAAAAAGTTGGAGTAGCCTTACTAATGTTGGACAACATAGAATTCAAGTTGAAAAAGATTACAAGGGATAGTGAAGGCCATTTCTTATTAATCAAGGGATATGTATAGCAGGAAGAAATCACACTCCTAAAGGTGTACGCACCCAATGAGGGAACAGCTAAATACCTACAACAGCTGCTAACAGACCTTAAGAAGGACATTACAGAGCAACACAATAGTAGTTGGAGACTTCAACACCACCCTATCACCTCTGGACAGATCAAGAAGATTCAAACTCACAAAGGAAATACTGGTTTTGAAGGAAGAAATAGAAGAAAGAGGCCTAATAGATCTATACAGGGCTTTATATCCTCCAAAAAAGGAATACACATTCTTTTCCAGTGCACATGGAATATTTTGAATCTGTTGAAATTCACTTGGGAAATATATTTTCCAAAATAATTTATAGTTCAAAAAATTACTTCTAGTTCTAAAAATCTAGACTTAAATTTTAAATTTTGATTTTCTTGTCCATACTATTATGGACATACTATTATGTATGATATTTTCTTCTCTGAAGAGAAAAAGCATGCAAAACTAAAAGAAGGCATAGAGTCTATATAAGCCTGCATTGCCCTTGGGTTGTAATTCTTGAGAGGGGGTAAGAGAGAGAGAGAGAGCGAGAGTGAGAGTGAGTGAGTGAGCAAGCGAGTGAGTGAGCAAGCGATAGAGAGAGAGAGAGAGAGGGAGAGAGAGAGAAAGAGAGAAAGAGAGCATATACTTTCTATCCAATGTCTTCCCAACTGAAGCAAATCCCTCATCACCCAGACACACCTTGGAAGGTCTCTTAACCTTAGCAAACTAAATGCTCATTTGAAAGACCACAGGCATGTATCAGTGGCCCAGGTCAGAACCTTTTTTGAGAGAACCAACTTCTGGTTTCCTGACTTGATGCCAGTTTCTCAGAAAGTTTTCTCTAAACCTGTTAATGTTGGGGTCTTCTGTGCAGGTGCCATAAACATTCAGATACAAGAGTAGAGCAATAAATTTTACTTCAATCTAATTTTATCCTCTAAGGTCATGGGCTTAATATTTGAGTTCAATAGACCAATCTATTATTTCAGTAAAACTGAGGGTCTGCACTGACTAATATGGCCTCAGAAGAACAGTTTTATAGACATCAGTTGGAGCACTTGTCAGAACTTTTCAAGGCTGCCCTTGTCCCAAATGGAGACTTTTCACATGTTGCCCAGAGTTCAGGATCTTCTGAGCTTGAGTCAGCTCTTGTTAACTGCCAGTCCTTGCCAGCCCCTCTCTCTGTTTTGCACAGATTTTCTATTTCTTTGTCTAATTTAGAAACTCATGTCTCTAAGCTCTTTATCTTATCTTCTATACTCTATCTTCTTTTAATATGGAAAGTATCATGCTAAGTGAAATGAGTCAAAGAGAGGAACAGACACAGAATGACTGCACTCATTTGTGAAATATAAAGTAACAGAATGGGAGACTAACATCCAAGGATAGTAGAGATAAGCACCAGGAGGATTGCTCCATGACTTGAAAGCTGGCCTCAAGTGCTGGGAGGAAAAGGCAGCTCAGATACAGAAGAGATCACCAAGTAAAAGATGCTTGGAGATCCTGCTTGGGATGGGAGATGAGTGCTGAAAGTAGACTATAGACCAAACATGATGGCCACTTAATGCTGTTTTGTAAACCACAACACTCAAAGGGAGAGAGAATAAAAGGGAATGCCCTGCCACAGAGGTGGGGGAGGATTGGATGAGGATGGTGGGAGGGATACTGGGGTCATTGGTGGTGGAGAATGGCCACTGGTAGAGGGATGGACACTCGATCATTGTACGACTGAAACATAAGCACAAACGTTTGTAAGTCTGTAACTGTACCTCACGGTGATTCATTAAAAAAACACTACTCACCAGGTTAAAGGTGCACCTTTACCCACATATTATTTTCAGTATTTCCCTCATAGTCTCCATTTCTCCAAATCAGAACTAGACCCCATCTGGTGGAACTGTAGGAAGTATTAAGTGACAAATTTTTATTTCTGAAAATAAAAAGATGGGAATAAATAACAGTACATATTAATGGACCCTTCAAACAAAGGCTATTTCCTAACAGCCTTTGGTATTTTTCTTTATGTGTAGAATGTCCTCCTGCTGCTTTTACTATCATTCTGCATTTGTTTTTGACAAGGTTCATAGAACAGAGGAGAGAGGCAAGAGGTAGGAGGGATGGGAAGCAACAGTTCATTACCAAAAATGTAAAAAAACAAGCTTCTACTACTGACAAAAAGCCTGGCAAGTGCTCTGGCTTCTTGTAGTGACATTCCTCATCTCTAGTGACCTTGATTCTTTGTGCTGATCCATTGAGTCCTAAATGGAATGTACCCTTTGGTAACCATCGGCTTCTTGGACTGACAAGTAAAACACAGATCCTTGTGTGGCAGAACAGTACCAAAGGGAGACACAAATGTTGAGGTGTTATGAAGAAGTCAGTTTTGTTTCTACCCTTCAATAACCAAAGTGATTTCAGATGTTCAGCAGAATCAAAGGGAAGTCCAAAGTATACCTTCTAGAATACGGACCTGTATAGAAGTCTTTTTTTGTTTTTAAAATAAATCATGGAATCACTGTGAATCTTACAAAGCTGTTCATGATTAGGTTTCAGTCATACAGTGTTTCAACCCCTACTTCTCCACCAGTGTTCATTTCCCAGCATCAATGTGCCCAGTTTCCCCTCTCATCACCACCCCAGGAAGTCTTTTCTTAAGTAATGATCACTACCTCTCCTCCTCGAAGCTGTTTCTTCATCAAGAAGCCCACAACAATTGTCATGACTTCTCTACATTATGATAGAAAGTGTTGTAATCAGAAGTCGCAAATACATAATACACACAAAAATTTGGGTAAATAACAATGCCAGATATTGTAACTTGAACGCCTTTGTCCTCCCTATAATACAGAATCACGTTAGATAAAAATGAACAAGAACAACCAGTGCTGACGCAGATGCAGAGGGAAAGACACTCATTCATTGTTGGTGGGAATGCAAATGATCCAGCTATTTTGGAAACAATATGGTATTCCTCAAAAACCTATATATTGAGTGTCTATATCACCCAGCAATACCACTTCTGGGAATATGTCCCAGAGGTGTAAAAAACCACAGTAGAAATGACATTTGCACTTGTATGTTCATTGCAGCATTGTTCACAATTGCCAGAATCTGGAAAAAATCCAAGTGCAAAACAGATGACTAGTTAAAGAAACCATGGTACATCTGCACAATGAAATACTACGCATCTGTTAGAAGAGATGAAGTCATGAAATTTACGTATTAGTGGATAGATTTATGGGGAGTATTATGCAAAGTGAAATGAGTCAAAAAGAGAGGGACAGACATAGAAGGACTGCACTCATTTGTGGAATATAAAGTAACAAGTATGAGACTAACATCCAGTATAGTAAAGCCAAGTATCTTGCCTCAGTTGCTGGGGGAGAAGGCAGTTTGGAAAGAGAAGGGACCACTAAGTCAATGAGGGTTGGAGGGAACACTTGGGAAATGTGTGCTGAAAGTAGACAAAGGACCAAACATGATGGCCTCTCAGTATCTATATTGAAAATCATAACGCAATATGATTTGCATTATGGAGGGAGAGAGAGAGAAATAAAAGTGCCTGACAAAAAGGCAGTGGGTGGGGTGGGGGTGACAGGAGGGATACTGGGGACATTGGTAATAGGAAGTGTACACTGGTGGGGGTATGGGTGTTCAATCATTGTATGACTAAAATTCAATGATGAGAGCTTTGTAACTGTATCTCATGGTGATTCAATAAAAAATTAATAAACCTTAAAAGAAGAGGTTAAAATAAAATGTAAAGTTTCCTCACACTATTACTTTTCTTTCCTACAACATGAATATGAAACCACCTCTTATCCCACACAGGCTACCACACACAACACACACAAATACACATACACATTTGTCTCCATCCAAGTAATCCTTATACCAATGAATTTTGGCCCCTCAGAACTGCCCATACAGCCCTCTGGTCCAGGATGCTTTCATTTTAAATGTATTGATAGGTGTTTAAGCACAGAATTCTTTCTTATCTACCTGACTCTTAAAACTGATATAACTAGGTTTGTGACCTTAGACAGTTTACTTTTTCTGAGTTCTAGATTCCACATTATTCAACAGGGAGCCATACAGTTCTTATTGAATTATGTGGGTGCTGAGGCTGCACTTAGTCAATAAAAATAACAGGTATATTCTAACATTTGGAGTAAAGTAGGCAGTAAAGGATAGATGGAAGACAAAAGTGAATTGTCTTCATTCTCAATGTGAATGCAGTCTGTGCTTTTACATCAAGCATTCTCAGTATGTCCAGTGAATGAATTAAGTGCTTCATTCAAGGTGCTTTATTCAAAAGTGTTGAATTTACCTACAGATGACCAGTTTCTAAATGAATTGTTCTTCTGCTGGAAATAAATAGTGGTATGTGCTGAATTTTTTTCAATTATGTGTGAATCCTCGTGCATTTTTTTCCCTGATTCCTTATAAGAAAGAAATGTAAACTGTGTTATGAAGGGAATAGAGACCCTCTGAATAGTTTGGAAGGAATTGCTGAGCAGGCAAAACAAAAACAAAACAAAGCACCAGTGCTGGTTGATTTGAAAATTTGGGCCATGCAACACTGCACAGAGGTTCAAGGGTGGTCTGGTTGTACTCTAAACCAATCCTATCATGAATGGAGTCCCCATTCCAGCCCTTGGTGATCACAGAAGATCACTGACCTATATTACTTTCTAACTTTCTGGCAGCACATCTCTCCATTCCTATGGAATGGGAAAGGAGGTTAATTGAGAGGTCAGGGCGTTCATAGTATGCTACTAATAAATGGGCAGTAATCTGCCATTCTAGCCAGAAATAGTCAATTTTTGAAATAGAAAACTGGAATTCAAATAAAGTTCAGAATTTTATTAGTAAGAGAACAACAGAAAAGTGGGCAGAATATGTTGGTTATTATTCTGTTTTAGTCTTCCCTCTGGAAACTCCCTCCTCCCTACCTTTGCTTTCCCTCTAAGTCTTCTAAATCATGCTAAGCTATCTTCAGATTCTGAGGTAGTATAAGAGAGGTGTGGTATCTAGAAGAATAGTTGTAAGGACTCATAAATTGAATTAAACCAGGGGCTCACATTAGAAAGGGAAGATATATTGCCATGATCACAGAGTTGGCAGGAACAGTGCATTCATCTTTGTCCTCTTATCTAAATTCATTAGGCAGACATTTTGGTTCAAATGATGTGGAAAACTGTGAGGTGATTCTTTGTTAAGTCCCACTGGATATATTAAATTTCCACTGATGGGGTCATACATCTAATTCTAATCCAGGTTCATCATTCCTTTTGGGCATTTTCATCCAAAAAGTAACTTCTTCTTAGGTTGAAGATTCATGGTTGTATAATCTCCTGTATTGTATATTTTAAATATTTTAGTTTTTTTGTATGTCTATCTGTTATATATTTGTATATGTTATTATAAAATATGCTATAAATATATAACATTTATTTGTATTTATTGTTTATTTATATAATTTATATTTATATATTACTGACCGATGACTTTTTAGATATTCCTATTATAAATAGATTATTTTTTACCCTTCTCTAATTTTGAGCAGTTTGTATGTTAAAGTTCTAACCTTTTATATGATGGGTCTTTGGAGGATGACAAAGATAGATAAATTCATGATAATTGGACCCTCATTGTAAAATCAAAACTCTTGTATGAAGAGACACCAGGAAGCTTGCTACCCTTCCCTTGATTACTTGAAAACTCAGGGAGAAACAGTCTCTGATGCTAGGAAGAGAGCTCTCCCCAGGAATAAAATAGACTGGTTCCTTTATGTTGTATTTCTAACTTTCAGAGCTGAGAAAGAAATATCTGCTGTTTAAGTCATCACATTTATGGTATCTTAGCTTGATACTTCCCTAGTCTTGGTCTTATCTTCTTTTCAACAGAAGGCAAGTTAGCAATGAGAGAGAGAGAGAGAGAGAGAGAGAGAGAGAGAGAGAGAGAGAGAGAGAGAATCCAGTTTAAAACTCTGGCAGTCCTCAGAGAACCATGTGGGATGCGAGGGATCAAACCTGGGTCAGCCACATGCAAGTAAAGTGCCCTATCTGCTGTACTGCTCTGGTCCTAAAAAGTAATGGTGGAATTTTTATGCTCTATTGACTGATGATTATCTTTGGAACTGCTGGGGATTCTATTATATAGAGGTATTGATCTTCCTTCCCCTTTTCAAATAATGGTGGTGACTCTAGTGACAACCAAAACTGCCCTGGTAAAAAAAATCTATTTGGTAGATTAATATTTATAAATGCTTTGCTTTGGCTTTCCTCTTACATCAAAGGGTTTTTGCTAATTTTAAATGGCATTGCCTCTTCATTGTAGATTAACAAGATATGAAGCAATCCCAATATTTTAATCAGTGTTTGGGGATGATTCTTGCTGAATAGCAGAAAATGTGGTTCTTCTGTAAATCCATTTTTCATTTGTTTTCTCATTTGCATTTCTAGTTTAAAGGAAATTGACTTTTTAAAAGTGTGTAATAATTAACCTTTGAAAATACTGCAGTTGGTTGACTTTACTTATGTTAAAAATAGTCAGTGTTTAGCCGAGCCAAATGAACTCTGCCATGGGAGGGGACAGAATGAGATGGAGAGGCATGGTACATCAGCAGGTCCATGCTTTGGCCTTAGGCAGTGTGCCAGTCCAGCTGGTGAGGAAGGGTTGAGAGGCTTGAGACCATATCTCAGCAGCTCCTTTAAGTGAGCTGAAATGCCTGTGCTCCTCTGAGGCACTTGCCAATTTTTCCACAAGTGGAAAAATGGCCCATGCAATTTGGATTCACTGCAAGGCCAGACTGATGGATGTTTCAGAAGTGTGCTGTAAAAATTAAATTATAAAGGAATAAATTTCATCTCCAGCAATATGATACTAGATGGGTAGATAAACCCCTCTAGGTATAGAACAGATAAGAATTCTGGCTGAAATACTTCAACTTGTATTTGAAAAGTCAGGTTGACCTGGCACTAAAGAAAGGGGAACAAAAACTATAAATTAGAGCACACTATTCAACAAGGGTAAGCAAACATTAGAGCTGGTGATTATCCTGGAAGCAATACTTAGCCAAAGGCATCTCTCTCCCTCCCTCCCTCCATCCCTCCCTCCCTCCCTCCCTCCCTCCCTCCCTCCCTCCCTCCCTTTCTCTCTCTCTCTCTCTCTTTCTCTCTCTCTCTCTTGCTTGCTCGCTCACTCGCTCTCCCCCTCTTTTAAGGGCAGTGCTTCTCAGGACTCACAATCTGGCCCTGTGCTCAGGGATCACTTCTAGAAGGTCCCCCAGAGATCATATTGGGTACCAAGTATTGAACCCTGGTCATCTGTGAGCAAGACAAGTTTATTCACTGTATTCACTTTATTCACTTAATTTATTCACTTAATTCCTTTATTCACTGTACTATCTCACTGGCTCTCAAAAGCATCTTTCTGCATTCCACAACTGCCTACAATATTATATGAGAGTGTATTATTCCCTAGAGCCTGGATTCTCAGGTAAAGTGTGTGATATGCAGGTGATTTTGTTTGGGGCTTGAGTAATATGGAAGGTGAATTAAATATTACTGCATAAAATTTTAAAGATTCAGCACATTTGATAAATGAACTGGAATGTACTTTGCTCAGCAGGAGCTTTGTCTGTCTCTGCCTTGGCTCTGTGTAAAGTGAATATAAAGTTGCACCAAGAATTTCTACTTTATATGTTTATTCATAAGGTCTTATAAGCAAATTCATGCTATCTGTATAATTGAAATGAAAAGGAAAACAAAAAAACCCCCCACAAACACATACTATATGATATTGCCCTGGTTTTACATTGCCTAGCAGAGCATGGCAAATATACATGAAATCCTGACCATATAACCAGGAATAATCCCTGAGCACCACTGAGTGTGGGGCCTCCCCCAACTCCCCCAAATTTGTATCTCTAGCCAAGAATTCTTTTCATTGAAATTCAAGATAACCCAGACATTCTAGTCACAGACATCATAGTCAATATTTTTAAGTGACTCTGGTGATGGGATTGGTGTTGAAATATTTTATGCCTAACATGCAACTATAAATAACTTTGTAGATCACAATTCTATAATTACATAAACAATTTTTAATTAAAAAATAAATTTGTATCTCCAAATCTTTTGGTAGCTCCACTTCCCTCCAGTCTCTGTATGACATTGATTCCCACCTGTTTTCCACATTTAAATTTCCTTGACCAAGAAGATTTTCCTCAACTACCTTCTCCCTTACTCACAAAAATCAGACTTATCTGTCCATCCTCCCCATCCCTAGACTCCTATAATTTTCAGTATGACAGCTACCATGTGACATTCTAATTATTGTGTCCTTTCCTCTCATTCTTCCTAGATGTTTCTTGAGAGAGTGACTTTTTTTTGGTTGAAAAGTATTATCTTCGAACACAGTCTCTGGCCTTTAATTGAAAATTTCCTGTAAATATTAATTGGCTAAGTGGTTAAAGTGGGATAAATTATTTAGTAGAGTAATATACTGGACTCTATGTGATTCAGAAGAGGAAAATAATGACACCAAAACCAAAAAAATCTGAGAGATACACCCTAGGGAATGTTTGAAAGGACTCTGTTTCTGGAAGTTTCAGCTCCACTCATCTTGAGAGGAAGGGCTGGAGTCCAGACTAGTGCTTTCCACAGAAAACCATGATCTGAAGCTTCTGTGAGGGAATGGAATCAAGATAACTGCAGCTAAAGAGATGTGTTTGGGCTATGTAAAAGTGTGTTTGGGAAAGTCAGGTTGTCCAGAGCTTTGGAGGTAAAATCTTAAAGTTGGATCATTCACTTTTGGGGTGAAGGAACCCATGCAAAATACAGACCTCAGCACAATCACTCCACAAAAAGAGAGGAGAAAAGTCCAGAGGGATGTGGAAATCGACACAGGATGACATTCTGTAGACCTTGCAAGCACTCAGTTGATAAATGACAAGGGGTGAACAAGGACAATGACAGGTGAATGACTGTCCTGACTGGAGTGTTGGGATGGTGCTTGTGGAGAACCCAAATGTTCTCTTAGCACTGTCATTCCACATATTCTGCAGCTGTTAGCACATTGCTGTCCTGGCTGGAGCTAAGCAGATCGTGTTTGCATCTCCCAATGTCAGCAGAGATATCTCCCCCACATTCAAGAACCATCTGGAGAAGGTCAATATATCCTGAGGGATTTATTTTCATTAAATGTCCACAAAACCACAAGTCATTGCTCAGAAAGGGAGATATTACAACTACTATGATCCATTCTGCTATTCACTGTCTTCTGTTATTATCATATTGGCACCATTTGTGATTTCAAAACTGAAAACAAATAGTGAGTACATGTCTGATATTAGATAACTGTGAGAAGATATGATAATATTCAGGGATTTAATTTTGATGTTAAAACAAAAACTCCTGCAGACAATTTTTCTTTAACATCTTGAATGGCTTTTGTGGAAACCAGTGACTAATTGTTATTGAGAATATATAAGTTCATTGTTTACTCCTTATTATCTTCTTTTTATATAATGTTTTATAAAAAGTTAAATAAACAAACAGTAATTTCAACCATTATCTAAATATTTAGTTAGCATATTGAATTCTGTATCTGATAGGATAGAATAAATGTGATTAAATTAATTAATATAGATGTTAGGCAAATGTTTTCTTTGCTGAACCAAGATATTTTTCAACACAGGTTTGTATTAGAGCCCACAGGCTCTTAATGTCACGCATCACTATCTCCAATCTTCAATAAAAATATTGTAAATAACAGTAAGCAAGCAGGGTTTGGTTGAGGAGTTGTGAGTACCCCCAGCTCTCAGGAGGAGGTAGACTAATGGAGGAGGCTGGTACAAGAGTATCCATCAGCCTCATGGAGACCTTGAGTCAACATTGTGGAACAACACTTTGGTCTACCAAGCAGAATGGAACAGCCCTCAGGATTTTGGGATATTCAAGTCCAAGCAAGTCTGCAGTAGGAAATAGTTCTTTGCCTAAACTAATATTAAGAGACTACAACATACTCTAGTCTATAACACTGACATATTTTCTTATATTTACAGAGAAGTGGTAACGCAGAGAGGTAAGGGGATAGAATCTGAACTCAGATTTTCTACTTTCTGATTTTTTTCTACTTTCTGATTAATTGTCAAGTTACTCATTGGTATATGGGGGGATAAATATTATATGTCTCTCAGAGTTTTTGTGGGAATTGAATGAGTGACTATATAAAACATCTAGAAACAACCAGTCACGATGAGAAAAAAATTATAGTTTTCATTAACATGGAACAAAACATAATTGAAGTCTTGTTTTCAATATAAGTTGTTTCACTAAAATTGGAAACCAATAAAAAAAAAAGAAATAAACAGTCAGTCATAGCATAACCTGTTGTCACTCCTT
This sequence comes from Sorex araneus, assembly GCF_027595985.1. Lineage (NCBI taxonomy): Eukaryota > Metazoa > Chordata > Mammalia > Eulipotyphla > Soricidae > Sorex > Sorex araneus. Next base: position 170,929,758 of record NC_073313.1, on the reverse strand, counting down.
TGTCCATTGGCATCTGACTCACTGGCAAAGGATCTGGCCTAAATTCAAACCACTGGTACTCAGTACACCCATTGAACACCTAATTGGTGCCAAAACCTGGAATAGACACTAGGACAAAATGATAAATAAGACATATGGTCTTCCTCAGAAGAAAGTAAAGTCAACAGAGGAGACAGCAAGGTCATGAGCTTTGTGATGAAAGAAGTATGAGACACAGGTATAGAACTTCAGAGCAAAAGGAGACACGGTCTGATCTAGGCAATTTCCCAATGTTCCCATGCCACAGCTGATTTTTGAGATGGAGATACGAGTCGTATTATTAGGCATGTGAGTTGATAAGGGGGAGTGACAGGGTTAAAGAAAACAGGGTTGTAAAATAGGAAAAGTAATGGCAGAAATTGTGCCCTATTTTCATCTATTTAGTTTCTCTGATTTGGCCATGAGATTTATGGTCCTGGCATATTACCAGTTCTCAATCTAAGTTTGGAAAGAGTTGTATGCCTAATGGAAGCATCAAATTGTAGAATTCCCTCCTATTCTGGGATCTCGTATTCTGATGCCCTGCAGCATGTGAACTAGCATTTATAGACCACTGCTTCTTTCCAAAGATGGCATCTAGACTTGGTGCATAAATGTACTTTTGAGATGAACTTCTGGCCAAACCAAATAAAATGGTTTGCATATTAATACCAAGTGTTTAGTTTCTCAGAGCTTTCTTTTTGGGATAGAAATGGGATGGCAAAAATTTAAGACAATTTATGGATTTCAAAATATTACAATCTCCTTTGTGGGAGGAAGGCTGTAGGATGGGAGAAACAATTCTCACAATCACATTTTCTGTTTCTTCTACCCTTTGTCACTTGCCTGTCTTTCAACATGCTATCACAACACAAAATGGATTTTTAAAAAAAATCAGTTTCCAATTCATTAAAATTAAATATGTCACATCTTCAAGTGAAAATACAATTTTCAGATGGAAAATGAAAACAGTTTTCCCTCCTATTTTGCTATTACTGTCCCAGCAGTCTCACAGTTGACAGTTTTAACTTTAAAAGGCTGATTCACACAGATATGCACAGAATTTATATTGTATTCATTAGAAATGGAGGGGTGCACATTCTTTCTCTGGGGGAGGCAGGCTATGTGAAGAAGCTCAAAGCGAATAATAAAATCCACATTCTTTTTCTATGTTCTGTCTGGCTAAAGAAGAGATCACTTAAGTTATATCAGCTAGTACCAACATGTCCACAGGCTGTTTACCCAATTCTGTTAAATAGAAATGGATGTGTATTATTTCTAGGCTGCTTTTATTCTTTTTTCTGCTTCTACCTACTTAGAGCAAAAAGGTAAAGTATGAAAGTATCCATTTGCCTCTCCATTTTTTTCTTTTTTTGAATTCTAGTTTTAATGATGCCACCATCTTCTCTTGTGAAAAATATGGGAGTCATCCCACAATTTTCTTGCCTTTAATTTTTTGACCTAATCAGTCACTGCTCTTATTATTTATTTAATGATTTGGTCATAGTTCCATATGTGTTTGTATGGCTACATAGATGTTCTTAATTGCAGAAACACATTTTAATATGTCATATCTTTATATATCAATTATTTTGATATTTAGTAGCCTATCATTGGTTCTTCTTGCTTGTGATCACATACTAACATGTCAGATTTAGAAACTAAATTATGTTTTGTGAGTGATACCACAATGGGTAGAGCATTTGCCTTGCATTCAGCCAACCCAGGTTTGATTCCTCCATTCCTCTCGGAAAGCACAGCAAGCTACTGAGCGTATCCCGCCTGCACAACAGAACCTGGCAAGCTGCCCATGGTGTATTCAATATGCCAAAAACAGTAACAAGTCTCACAGTGGAATCTTTGCTGGTGCCCGTTCAAGCAAATCAATGAACAATGGGACAACAGTGTACAGTGCTACTGTAATGAATCAAATAACTCATTTCAAATAATCACATGACAACGTCTTAGTATGACACAGTCTTTATGTCATCTAGCCTTACCAACCCTGCAATTGCTTTTCCTATTTCCTCATGTATAGCTTAGACATCAGGCATAATTAACTACTAGAAATTTATCCAATAACTTTTCTCTTCCTATCCTTGTATACATTCTTCCTTTCACTTAATTTCTCTTTCTCTTTTAATCTCCTCTCAGATCTTTTAAACTCTTTTAACTTTTCACTACACAATGGAATACTATGCAGCTGTTAGGAGAAATGAAGTCATGAAATTTGCTTATAAATGATAGACATGGAGAGTATCGTGCTAAGTGAAATCAGTCAGAAAGCGAGGGACAGACATAGAAGAACTGCACTCATTTGTGGAGTATAGAATAACCTCACAGGAGGCTGACACCCAATGACAGTAGATACAAGGTTCAGGAGGATTGGCCATATCTGGAAGCCTGCTTCATGAGAGGAGGGGAGAAGGCAGATGAAATAGAGAAGGGATCACTAAGAAAATGATGACTGAAGTCGGGATGGGAGATGTGTGCTGAAAGTAGATAATTGACCAAACATGATGACCTCTCAGTGTCTGTGTTGCAAGTTATAATGACCAAAAGTAGAGAGAGAGTATGGGGAATATTGTCTGCCATGGCGGCAGGGAGATGGTGGGAAGGGGGGTGTATACTGGGGATATTGGTGGGGGGGAATGTGCACTGGTGGAGGGATGGGTGTTTGATCATTGTGTGACTGTAACCCAAATATGAGCAGGAGAGAAGAGGGCACAGGTGAGACTGAGCACTTGGACCCTACTTTGATGAATAAAAGGGTGGGGCAATGTGTTCTGAAGGAACCTAGATGGAAATTTTTCTTGTTTGGTTTCTTTTCCAGAGGAGATTCTATAGCATGACTCCAGCAGTAAATTTTTTATTTTTAATTATATCTATAGTTCATTGAGTTATAATTTTGTATGATTCAGACTCATTTTTGCCATTAAATACAACATATTAATTGGGCACTGGGGATTGTCATCTGTGCACAGATTGCATATTTTAGTAGTGTCTATGGAAATAAGCTTCACTCTCCCACTTGGAATGGAAAACAGTTAGAGAGGAGAACGTGATGAAGTAATTCAGGAGAAAGGAAAGTATGTAATAAATCTCTGATGTGGGTATTCTAACCTAGGGTTCTGTTTTTGTTATGGAATTTCTGTATTTTTTCTACAAGAACCCTAGTTCTCTATTTTGATTACCTATAAATGTTTATCATTTTCCCTGCATTTCCCATGAGGGCAGGAACTTTGTTTTTGACATGACTTCAGTGCTTAGTAGATTGTCAAACCCTTAACAGATACTTAGCAATTTTTCAAATTAGTGGATTTATATTGTTTGAATAATATCTTTGTACCACTGGGGAATTTTCACTTGTTCAATAAATGGATTCAAATTTGGAGTGTTCTTGGTGTGATGTGGCTATGGAAAGAAAGATTTATAATTTATTCTTACTTTTAGTGAAGGGTAACTATGCATTTTTTTGTATAACAAGATATAGGCAAATGAGACATAATGATGACATAATCTACTTCTATTCTGATTTGAAGGTTCTTCTGGTCTCAAAATACCTGTGCTTACATTGGGTCAATCATTATTGGGTCAATCCTTATCAGTTTCTCTCTGAGTTAAGCTGTATAATAAAGAATTAGAAGCCTGATGACTCATTTTAAACCATGGGCTTATTTATTCCATTATTTTATTAGCTAGAATAAAACATAAATCCCAGACACAGATAGTCATGCTTTGAATTGGTGAGCAAGAAGTGAGAAATTTTCAGTAACAATCGTCTTTGTAAGGTACTCAGAAAAGATGGGAATTCTAGGGAGCGAGGAACAAGGTGACCTGGCCCTCGGAGCAAGAGGGGGGCTGTTACAATGGAGCAGGTCAGGTTGGAATGCTTCACACACAAATCTGGAGAGCCAGAAGAAAGGAACATGAATGGAGATGCGCAAGTACTTCAAATTTTACCTGGGAAAGGTATAAAAAGGATCAGGACTCCTGTATCTACCTTTTATGTCACTGATCCTAAAATACATGCTCAGCCCTGAATGAGTGCATGTGGGAAATGGAGGCAAAAAGAAGTCTATTGAACAAAATTGTCTCGACACATTACTGAGTCCTCATGAGCATCTGTTAAGTATCTGTATGACACAACTTTGTTTGATAGTGGTGCACAAACACACAAGGCACATAAGATACCATCCATTCCCCCAGGAATGTCACACTATGACTTGAAAACTTTTTAACAGAATGTCAAACCAAACACTTCTTTGCCTTGTATTTAAAACGTATCAATCTTAGTTCAATCAATAACATAGGCCATACTGCCTTCCAGACTCTTGTCAGAGAAAATGACCTCAAATTGTCACTTGTCTGGCCTTTATTCGAATCCAGTCTGAAAGAAAGTGTAGTTAACAAGGATAGTCTCCAGGGAATGATTTTGAAAGTACTTTCCACCTGAAACATGTATTTTTCTTCCAATGTCATATTACCTGGAAGCACAGCTAGGGAAATAGAGAAGTATGGGGAGTTCTCTGACTCAAGGGGTAAGAGATGCCAAAACCCTCTAGTCCTTTTTTGAATTTTTTTATTTGGTACCTGAAGCACTCATTCAGGTGAGTGGTCCTACTGCCTCTGAGTGAGTTTTGAAAGACACAGATCTAAGGGAAATGTGTGATCTGCTCTCTTTCCCCAAGCTCTTCTCTTTGTAAACATTCAGAGGAAAATTACAATCTGGACTCATTAATTTAGCACAGGCAAAATGGCTAGTTTTGAACCATGCCCTTAGTTGACTCTGAGGACAAGAGTAGGGTTGTCTATATATATATATATATATATATATATATATATATATATATATATATATATATGCATGTGCACATGTATATATAAATATATATTTCAATATGTATTTATTTTACTTTGGGATCACAACAGTAGTATTATTCTGGGATAGCTCCTGACATTATTTGAAGTATCATGTGGTACTTGGGATCTAATCCAGGTCTCTAGCATGCAAAGTACATGCACAGTCTACTGTGCTACCACTCCAGTCCGCCCTTTATGTATTTTTGAATTGATGGAAAAAAATATGAAGACAGTGTGTTCGTATTATAGTAAACATAGAAGAAATAGATAATGCAATAAAAACAGTAACTTAGAAAGAAATATGTGGCAGTAAACCTAAAAGGAGATAAAGATATTAGAATCTGCTCCTAGGACCAATTCTGTAAAATATTGTAAGTGGAATTACAGAGACAATAGTAGAACAAAACCAAGTTGTGGAAACAAAATAGCAGGTATTGTGGAGAACTCCTGAGGAATTTGATCAGTGATGTTTGTACAAGGAAGGGATGGGGGTTTGAGCATCAGAGAAGAACCCCAATTTTGTGTATGAACAAGTTCCCTTGTGTCAGGAGGGCCACAGAAGCAAAGGGGACATGAATGAATGGCACACTTGCAAGGGATAATACCAATCACTGATTGGAATTTCCTGTTTTTAATGTATGTTGCTAAAACTTTCAGATAAGAGAGTTCCCTATGTCTTGAAATCTGCTCTGAAAAATGCAGTTTAACCAGATTGTACACATTCAACACATTCAGATTGTACATATTCAACAAAAGCAATCATCTTTTACATTCATATGCACCATGTATGATAAATATCTTCTCTAGAATTTTACATCTATTTTCTGTTTAGCTGCTCTAACCACCCTGAAAAAGTACAACTTAGCTGTCTTGACTCTGTGAAAAGAGATGCAACTAATATTGTATTTCTAAATAATGGTATAATCCAGAGTAGAAGGCAGGCTTTTGACTCACAGCCCTGCTGATTATCCTTCATCACATAGGCTCACCCAGTAGGCTCCAATGTCCCTTTCTGTCTTGTATAATAATATACAAAAAGCAAAAGAATTAGAGTCATTTTGAGTTTCTTCTGTATGGAAGTCTGCACATCACCTTTGCAAACTTTTCTCAATTGGATATTGATACTGGCCACTTGTATCAAAGGGCTGTGTTTCATTTTGCCAATGTTTCAATTATATTTATTTAGTTGGTAGTTGGTCTTTCCTTATCCATATTTTATCCACATTGTACCATATCATACCATACCATCTGAGCTCTCATTTAGTATGGACAAGCAGGTATGGTCTCCATGTAGATGTCTTTGAGGATGACATCCTTGAAGTTTCCTGTTCTCCCACCCTGGATTACTTTGCTGGTCCTGTGGCCTGTCTCTGTCTGGTTCTTGTCAATGTTGAAGTAAACGTTCTATATATTTTGTGTAAATGTGACCTTTGTAATTTTTAATTGCTCTCTTTTACCAATATAGAATAATTGCTCTTGGTTGTGAAGCACAGTTGTGATTAGGTACTGAAAAACACACAAACACACATATATAAAATCTCCATAAGTATATATAGTATATAAAATATATACCATATAGCTTATGGATATATGTGCCTGTCTATGTTATTCTGTTTATTCATCCATCCATATATCCATCACTAATCCATTATATTTACACACTCAATCAAAACTAACAAATATATAGATTCATATGCATGTGCATGTTATACATAGGTGACTAAGTCCTGAAGTATAGTTATAAAATACTCCTGAGTATTCGTGTATTGTGACCTTTAACATGATACATTTGTGGAGGAAAATGGTCCAAATTATTTCCTTTGTTCCCTGAAAAGGCTTTTTGTACCGAAAGGAAATTACTTAGAAGAACTGAATTTAAGCTATAAAAGTGACCTTTAAAGACCCTGGAGTGTAAAACCTCATTTTATTGTTAATGTAAAAGTAATGGAATTAGTTTAGCTTTACCCAAACCACTATGACTCAATAGGGATTGAAACCTAGATATTTTCTAATACCTAATTCAATTTCTTTCCTACCTATATTTTTGTTTTCAAAAGACATATTTGGAGAGAGACATAAAAATTAGAGTTTACACATGGTGAATCAATAAAAGAATTAAAAAAAATAAAATTAGAGTTTAATTCTACTATCCCTATAAGATTTTAGCATGAGTTATTAGAAATGATCAAGTTTGAACCTGAAATCTCCTGGACCACAGTGTGCCCAAGCACATAGAAGAGAAGTAAAAAATTAAGATAAAAAGAAAAAGTTTTAAGGTAGTAAGTGAGAAACAGAGGCTTCACTCTACCACTAATCAGAGACGTCCATTCTCTAGTTTTTGTGATGAATATTTCATCATCTTCTCTCTTACCTTTTTGTTCCTTGTTATCTCAGCATATCAGAGCTCCACCAGTGCTGTGAAAACACACATTACTCCGATGCATAAAAATGATATAATTACTGAATGTCCTTAATTCTCAACATATAAGGGTGTCTTTTTGTTGTTGTTGTTCTTGTTGTTTTACACCAGACCTAGAGCATCTGGCATCATGTAGACAACCCAGTTTATGCAATTTGGTCAGACACCTAACCTGACACATTGGTAAGGTAAAATTATTGAGTTAAAAAAAATGGATCATTGCATGATTGTAACCCAAACATGAAAGCTTATAAACTAAAAAAAAAAAAAGACCAAAATTGACTGGCCTCAGTCTAGAAATTTTTTGCTGATATGTTCAGAACACAGTACCTACACTTGCCTGTGCAGCATTGATGAAGTAGTAAAGGAAAAAATATGTAAATGCGGGCAGAAATTTTGAAGGAAAATTTCTTCAAAATGAGCTAGCAGGTGGGGATTTCTGGAAGACAGTAAGAAAGAGAGTGGGGGAGGAGAGAGACAGACAGACAGAGAGAGAGAGAGAGAGAGATATTTAAGAAGGGAAATCTGCAGCAGAGTTGGACCAGTAAGGGGAGATAAGGTTGAGGGTAGGCTACTGGTTGCTTCTACATGACCTGTGTCAATTTAGATGGAACTTTTTACTTGATAGCCTGGTTTCCAGTGATCTTGTGATTATTTACTGATTCATCGTTTCAGCTAAATGAGTTAGGCATACCAGCCTGATCTCAGACCCAGACTGTCACAGCCAGCCCCCACCCAGCCCCGGACTGCTGCCCTGGCTAGCGGCATGCCAATTCCCAGCACCGCAGCTGTTTTCTCTTCCAGCATAGGTGTGTGACAGCCAAGCCCCGCCCTTCCTGAATCCCAGCCTGCGACTAAAACCCAGACCATCCCAGCCACCGCCCCTTCCCCTCGACCACCACACTCAGCTACAGTGCTGCAAGGGGCGTGGCCTAATCATCAGGGCGTGGCCTCAGCCAAAGTGGGCGTGGCCTCTTTGGGGGGCGGCTGCAGTTATTTCCTTGACACTCAGCAATCTGTTGTTATACCCGGCCTTCGTTACCTATGTCCATGAGTAACATCCCAGCTATCCAAAAACCAGTAGGACAATAGACCACTAGTCTATCCTAATTTCACCCAAACACCAATGAATACAATACCTGTGCAAAGCCCAATGTAAAAGTACATTCTCCGAAATCATCACTTTAGGCCTCACATAAGGATTAGAGGAACTTCGAAGAGGAAGGGCATGTTCTAGAAGAGGAAAATAAAAAGGCAACCACCATTGACCAAGCCCATCCAGAATCCTTTTCGCAACAAGAGGGAACATGGATAGTGAACTTAAAGGTCCCTCTTCCATACCACCACAACATGAAGAAATACGGCAAATCCCCACCACAAGGGGAGGACGATGAAAGGAATCCAGATGCCTCAATAGGCGTTTCCTACAAACTTGAGCTCTCTGATAAAGAATTCGGAGTTGAAATATTGAAGATAGTCAATGAACTCAAGATTTAAAGCTATACATTAAATTAAAGGATGACCTGACTGAAACAATAGAACAGACAGCCGAGAAAATACAGGAAGAATGAGAGCAGAAATAAAAAACCTACAAAAAGAAATGTCACGAATGAAGTATTGGGTAGATGAAATAAAAAACTAGTGGGTACCCTCAAGAGTAGAATGGCTACAGTGGAAAACAGAATCAGTGAGTTCGAAGATGAGCTGCAGGAAGCCTACAGGCAACAACAAACAATGGGAAGAGACCTCAAAATAGCTCTAGGGCGAATCAGAGTCCTAAGGGATGATTTCAAGAGGAACAACATTAGAATCACTGTAAGTATCAGAAGGGAAGCAAGCACCACTGAAAAAGCCACAGTCAAAGATTATTGCTGGAAAGTTCCCAGAGCTGGAGAATGCAGGCATCCAGATTCAAGGAGGCCTATGGGTGCCAGCTAAAAGAGACCCTAACAGAAAAACTCCAAGACATATCATAGTTAGAATGATGGACGTCATGATTAGAGACACAATAGTGCAAGCAGCAAGGTCAAAGAAGGGAACCACATAAAAAGGCACACCCCTTAGATTCACAGCAGACCTATTAGAGGAGACCCTCCAACCACAAAAGCAGTGGTGGAATATAGTGAAAAAACTCAATAAAAGGAACGCTTTGCCAAGAATACTTTATCTGGCTAAACTCTCATTCAAAGTTGAAGGAATGCGGGCTGAAGTGATAGCATAGTGGGTAGGGCGTTTGCCTTGCACGCGGCCGACCCGGGTTCAAATCCCAGCATCCCATATGGTCCCCTGAGCACGGCCAGGAGTAATTCCTGAGTGCAGAGCCAGGAGTAACCCCTGTGCAGCGCCAGGTGTGACCCCCCCCAAAAAAAAAAAACAAAGTTGAAGGAATGATACACTATTTTGTGGATAAACAACAACTCAGGAACTTCATAGACACAAAACCAAACCTAAAAGAAGGACTAAAGGGGCTAATGTAAGACAAGAAAAACCCCTAAAAGCACAACAAACCCTTACAGAAAGATGGCGAAAAATCCCAAAATAATCTCTCTCAATGTCAATAATCTTAATTCACCAATTAAGAGACACAGAGTGGCAAAATAGATTCAGAGACTGAACCCAACATTCTGCTGCCAGCAAGAAGCACATCTGAATAAACAGAACAAACACAGACTCAAAGTCAAAGGATGGAAAACAATCCTACAAGGAAACAACTCCCTCAAAAAAGGTGGGGTGTCCTTACTAGTATTGGACAACATAAATTTCAGGTTGAAAAAGATTAGAAGGGAAGTGAAGGCCATTTTTTATTAATCAGGATATATGTACAGCAGGAAGAAATCACACTCCTAAATGTGTACGCACCCAATGAGGGAACAGCTAAATACCTACAACAACTGCTAACAGACCTTAGGAAAGACATTGCAAGCAACACAATAGTAGCTGGAGACTTCAACACCACCCTATCACCTCGGATAGATCAAGAACATTAAAACTCACCAAGGAAATACTGGCTTTGAAGAAAGAAATAAAAGAGAGAGGGCTAATAGATCTATACAGGGCTTTATATCGCCTAAAATAAAATACACATTCTTTTCCAGAGCACATGGAACATTTTCCAGAATAGACCATGTGCTGGGCCACACTACATACCTCAACAGAATCAAGAAGATAGACATTGTATCAGCTATTGTTTCAGACCATGAGGCACTGAAGATAGAAGTTAATCATGTACAGATGCAGAAAACCAAATCAAACACCTCGAAATTAAACAACTCGATGTTGAACAATGAGTGGGTCAGAAGGAAATCAAGGAAGAAATCAAAAGGTACCTGGAAACAAATGAGAATGAAGACATAAGCTGCCAGAACCTGTGGGACACATCTAAAGCCATGTTAAGGGGAAAATTTATAGCTCTGCGAGCATTTCTCAGGAAGGAAGAAAGGGCCCACATAAATAACTTGACTTCACAGCTTAAGATTTTAGAAAAGAACCAAAAACAGGAGCCCAAACCAGGCAGAAGGAAAGAGATATTAAAACTTAGAGCAGAAATCAACAACATGGAAACCCAAAAGACAATCCAAAAGATCTATGAAACCAAGAGCTGGTTCTTTGAGAAAATAAACAAGATTTATCAATCTTTATCAACCACTAGCAAGACTAACAAAGAAAGAGAGAGAGAAAGAGAGAGAGAGAACCCTTAAAAACTGAATCAGAAATCAAAAGGGGGCTATCAGTATAGAAACCAAAGAAATTCAAAAGATCATCAGAGATTACTTTAAAAATCTGTATGCCACGGACTCCCTGCTCGCCCTGCGCACCCGTCTCCCGAACCGGCTTGTAACTGCGCACGTCCATCAGGTACGAGGACCATCCCTCTGCCACGCCCTCCCGTCCCCCCCATCAACAGGAAGACACTGGGGGCGTGGCCTGTGTCTTAGTGGGCGTGGTCTAAAGTGGGCGTGGCTTCCTCTCAGAGCGGCCGCAGTTATTCTTTGCTACCTCAGCTCAATCGGTACTGTGTATTCCTTTGAAAACTCACTTTTGTGATCTCAAACACTTACGCAAAATAGCCATTACCTTAGGCTGACAGTATAAAAGCTATCAGTGAATAAGGGAAGTTTAGCACTATCGGAGCCCCTTCTTCCCACAAAAAGGAAGAGGAATAAATAACTATAAGGTTCCAACTCTACACTTCCGTGACAATATGAAGAAGCAGCGAAAATCCCTCCCGCGAAGAGAGGGGTAAGAAGAGATACCAGAAATCTCAACAGGGGCTTCTCACATCTACGACCTCTCAGATAAACAATTCAGAGAGGAAATCTGGAGGAGAGTCGACCTACTCCAAGCAAATATGGAACAGACATCCAATAAATTAAGAGAGGAGATGAATCAAGCGCTGGAACGGTCTACCAAGAAAATACAGGAAGAAATGAGAGCAGAAATGAGAGCAGAAATTTCAAACCTTCGAACGGAAGTCTCACAAATAAAGGAATCGGTAGATGAAATAAAAATCTCACTAGATGCCCTCAACAGCAGAATGACTACAGCCGAAGACAGAATCAACGAGCTTGAGGATGAGCTGCAGAAAGCTTACAGACAGCAACAAATAATGGCCAAAGACCTCAAAATGGCTATAGAGCGAATCAGAGCCCTGGGGGATGACTTCAAGAGGAACAACATAAGAATCATTGGAGTACCAGAACCGCAGGGAAGCAACCCCAATGAAAAAAACACAGTCAAAGATATCATTGCTAAGAAATTCCCAGAGCTGGAGAAGGCAGGCATCCAGATACAAGGAGTCCGAAGAGTACCAGCAAAAAGAGACCTGAATAAAAAGACCCCAAGGCATATCATAGTTAGAATGACGGATACCATGGATAGAGACACAATTCTGCAAGCAGCAAGGGCAAGGAAGGAAATCACATACAAAGGAGCACCCCTCAGATTTACGGCCGATCTATCAGAAGAAACCCTCCGAGCCCGAAGACAATGGTGGGACATAGTGAAAAAACTCAACGAAATGAATGCCTCACCAAGAATACTTTATCCAGCTAAACTCTCACTCAAACTCGAAGGAACCATACACTATTTCTCGGATAAACAACAGCTCAGGAACTTCATAGACTCAAAACCAATCTTGAAAGAAGGTCTAAAGGGGCTACTGTAAGACAAGGAGGAGCCCCATAAGAACAACAAATCCCACAGAAAGATGACACAAAACCACATCACAATAATCTCTCTCAATGTCAATGGCCTAAATGCACCTATCAAGAGACACAGAGTGGCTAAATGGATCCGGAAATTAAACCCAACATTCTGTTGCCTGCAAGAAACACACCTGAACAAACAGAGTAAACATAGACTCAAAGTCAAAGGATGGAAAACAATCCTCCAAGCAAACAACCCCCTTAAAAAAGCTGGAGTGGCCATCCTGGTATCCGACAACATAGATTTCAGGATGAAAAAGATCAAAAGGGACAGCGAAGGTCATTTTCAGTTTATCAAGGGATATGTACAACAGGAAGAAATCACACTCTTAAACGTATATGCTCCTAACAAACGACCGGCTAAATATTTAAAACGACTCCTAACAGACTTCAAAGAGGACATCACTAACAGCACAATTGTAGTCGGAGACTTCAATACGGCCTTATCGCCTCTAGATAGATCCACAAGAACAAAACTCAACAAGGAAACACTGACCCTGAATGAAGAAATTGAAGAGAGAGGCCTAATAGACCTATACAGGGCCTTACACCCCAAAAAGAAAGAATACACATTCTTTTCCAGTGCACATGGAACATTTTCAAAAACAGACCATGTACTGGGCCCCAGAACATACCTCAATAGAATCGGAAAAATAGAAATTGTATCAACCATATTTTCAGACCACGATGCGCTGAAGATAGAAGCTAACCACCCACAAATACGGAAAATCAAATCAAACACCTGGAAATTAAACAATTCCATGTTGAACAATGAGTGGGTCAAGAAGGAAATCAAGGAAGAAATCAAAAGATACTTAGAAACAAATGAGAATGAAGACACGAGCTACCAAAACCTATGGGACGCAGCTAAAGCCGTGTTAAGGGGAAAATTTATAGCTCTCCAAGCATTCCTCAGGAAGGAAGAAAGGACCCACATAGATAGCTTGACTTCACGACTCAAGACCCTAGAAAAGGACCAGAAAAAGGACTCCAAACCAGACCGAAGGAAAGAAATAATAAAAATTAGAGCAGAAATTAATGACATCGAAACCAAAAAAACAATCCGAAAGATCAATGAAACAAAGAGTTGGTTCTTTGAGAAAATAAATAAGATTGATAAACCGCTAGCAGGACTCACAAAGAAAGAAAGAGAGAAAACTCTAATAAATCGAATCAGAAATGAAAAGGGGGACATCATAACAGAAACCAGTGAGATTCAAAAGATCATTAGAGACTACTTTGAAGGTCTTTATGCCACAAAAAAGGAGAACCTAAAAGAAATGGATGGATTCCTTGATTCCTACAATCTCCCAACACTGAAGAAAGAAGACCTGGAATACCTGAATAGACCCATCAATGTTAAGGAAATTGAAACTGTAATCAAAAACCTCCCCAAAAACAAAAGCCCAGGCCCAGATGGTTTCACTGGCGAATTCTTCCAAACATTTAAAGAAGACCTATTGCCTGTTTTCCTCAAACTTTTCCAGGAAATTGAAAAAACAGGAACTCTCCCAAACAGTTTCTATGAAGCACATATCTCCCTAATACCAAAAGCAAACAAAGACACCACTAAGAAAGAAAATTACAGACCAATTTCCCTGATGAACACCGATGCGAAGATCCTCAACAAAATACTAGCAAATAGGATCCAACAACTCATCAAAAAGATCATACATCACGACCAAGTGGGATTCATCCCAGGGATGCAAGGATGGTTTAACATTCGGAAATCAATCAACATAATCCAGCATATCAACAAAAGTAAAGATAAAAACCATATGATCATATCAATAGATGCAGAGAAAGCATTTGACAAGATCCAACATCCTTTCATGATGAAAACCCTCGCCAAAATGGGGTTTGGAGGAACTTTGTCAAGACAGTGGAAGCCATCTATCACAAGCCTACGGCAAGCATTATCCTCAACGGGGAAAAACTAAGGGCCTTTCCTCTGAGATCAGGCACAAAACAAGGATGCCCACTCTCACCACTCCTCTTCAATATAGTACTGGAAGTACTTGCAATAGCTATTAGACAAGAAAAAGAGATTAAGGGCATCCAGATAGGAAGGGAAGAAATCAAACTCTCAGTATTCGCAGACGACATGATACTATATCTAGAGAAGCCTAAAACCTCTACTAAGAAACTCTTAGAAACAATAGACTTATACAGTAAAGTTGCAGGCTACAAAATCAATACCCAAAAATCCATGGCCTTCATATATGCAAACAATGAGGCAGAGGAAAGGGACATGAAAAAAGCAATCCCATTCACAATCGTGCCCCAGAAAATCAAGTACCTCGGAATCAGCTTAACCAAGGAAGTAAAAGACCTTTACAAAGAAAACTACAAAACGCTACTCCATGAAATCAAAGAGGACATGAGGAAATGGAAACATATACCCTGCTCGTGGATAGGGAGAATCAATGTTGTCAAAATGGCAATACTCCCTAAAGCATTATACAGATTCAATGCGATCCCTATAAATATACCCATGACACTCTTCAAAGAAATGGATCAAGCAATCCTAAAATTCATATGGAATAACAAACGTCCAAGGATAGCTAAAACAATTCTTGGGAAAAAGATGATGGGAGGCATCACCATCCCCAACCTCAAACTTTACTACAAAGCAGTAACAATTAAAACAGCATGGTACTGGAACAAAGGCAGAGCCATAGACCAATGGAACAGGGTGGAATATCCCTACACACAACCCCAAATGTATAACCATCTAATCTTTGATAAGGCAGCAAGAGATGTGAAGTGGAGCAAGGAAAGCCTCTTTCACAAATGGTGCTGGCACAACTGGACAACCACATGCAAAAAAATGGGTTTAGACCTTGACCTGACACCATGCACAAAAGTCAGATCAAAATGGATTAAAGACCTCAACATTAGACCACAAACCATAAGGTACATTGAAGACAAGGTCGGTGAAACCCTCCACGATATTGAAGATAAAGGTATCTTCAAAGGTGACACGGAACTAAGCAATCTAGTAAAAACAGAGATCAACAAATGGGACTACATTAAACTAAAAAGCTTCTGCACCGCAAGAGATACAGTGACCAGAATCCAAAGACTATCCACAGAATGGGAAAGGATATTTACACAATACCCATCAGATAAGGGGTTGATATCAATGGTATATAAAGCACTGGTTGAACTCTCCAAGAAAAAAACATCCAACCCCATCAAAAAATGGGGCGAAGAAATGAACAGAAACTTTACCAAGGAAGAAATACGAATGGCCAAAAGGCACATGAAAAAGTGCTCTGCATCACTAATCATCAGAGAGATGCAGATCAAAACAACCATGAGATACCACCTCACACCACAGAGACTAGCACACATCCAAAAGAACAAAAGCAACCGCTGTTGGAGAGGATGTGGGGAGAAAGGGACCCTTCTTCACTGCTGGTGGGAATGCCGACTGGTTCAGCCCTTCTGGAAAACAATTTGGACGACTCTCAAAAAATTAGATATTGAATTCCCATTTGACCCAGCAATACCACTGCTGGGAATATATCCCAGAGAGGCAAAAAAGTACAATCGAAACAACATCTGCACATGTATGTTCATCGCAGCACTGTTTACAATAGCCAGAATCTGGAAAAAACCCGAATGCCCCAGAACGGATGACTGGTTGAGCAAACTTTGGTACATCTATACAATGGAATACTATGCAGCTGTTAGAAAAAAGGAGGTCAAGAATTTTGTAGTTAAGTGGATGGGCATGAAAAGTTTCATGCTGAGTGAAATGAGTCAGAAAGAGAGAGACAGACATAGAAAGATTGCACTCATCTATGGTATATAGAATAACAGAGTGGGAGACTAACACCCAAGAACTGTAGAAATAAGTACCAGGAGGTTGACTCCATGGCTTCGAGGCTGGCCTCACGTTCCGGGGAAAGGTCAACTCAGAGAAGCGATCACCAACTACATTGTAGTCGAAGGCCATGTGGGGGAAGGGAGTTGCGGGCTGAATGAGGGGTAGAGACTGAACACAGCGGCCACTCAACACCTTTATTGCAAACCACAACAGCTAATTAGAGAGAGAGAACAGAAGGGAATGCCTTCCCACAGTGGCAGGGTGGGGTGGGGGGGAGATGGGATTGGGGAGGGTGGGAGAGACGCTGGGTTTACGGGTGGTGGAAAATGGGCACTGGTGAAGGGATGGGTTCCCGAACTTTGTATGAGGGAAGTATAAGCACAAATAGTGTATAAATCTGTAACTGTACCCTCACGGTGATTCTCTAATTAAAAATAAATAAATTAAAAAAATAAAAATAAAATCTGTATGCCACGAAACAAGAGAACCTAGAAGAAATGGATAAATTCCTGGATTCCTATAGTCTCCCAAGGCTAAATCAAGAAGACCTGGAATACCTGAACAGTCCTATTAATATCAAGGAAATTGATACTATAATCAAAAGTCTTCCCTAAAACAAAAGCCTGGGTCCAGATGGATTCACTAGTGAATTCTTCCAAACATTAAAGGAGGACCTATTGCCAGTTTTTCTCAAGCTTTTCCAGGAAATTGAAGAATCAAAAACGCTCCCAGTTTCTATGAGGCTCATATTTCCCTAATACCAAAAGCAAACAAAGACACCACAAGAAAAAAAAAAACTGCAGACCAATATGCCTGATGAACATGAATGCAAAGATTCTCCACAAAATATTAGCAAACAGAATTCAAGAACTCATCAAAAAAATCTTGGCGCATATGCTGCCTGAGCCCATGTGCTGCTTGTGCCCATGTGGCCGAGCTCATGTGTTGCCCGCATCTCCCCTCTTGAGATGTGTACTTCCATACTTTTGTATCTAAAGCTCGGATATGTTAGGGGCTCTCTCCTTGGAGAAGCCCGTGTTTTCTCTTGAGCGTGTTACTCTTCTTATTCTCTCCTTCACTTATGCCTTCCTCCTTCCCTCAAAAACCTCTAAATAAAATGTGTTACTTCAAAAAAAAATCATACACCACGACCAAATTGGATTCATCCCAAGGATGCAAGGATGGTTTAACATCCGGAAATCAATCAACATAATCCATCATATCAACAAACCAAAAGATAAGAACCATATGATCTTATCAATAGATGCAGAGAAAGCATTTGACAAGATCCAGCACCCATTTATGATAAAAACTCTCGCCAAAATGAATATAGAAGGGACTTTTCTCAATATAGTTAAAGCCATCTACTACAAGCCTATGGCAAGCATCAACTCAATGGGGAAAAACTAAGAGCCTTCCCTCTAAGATCAGGGACGAGACAAGGATGCCCACTCTCTCCACTTTTATTCAATATAGTACTGGAAGTACTTCAATAGCAGTTAGGCAAGAAAAAGGTAGTAAGGACATTCAGGTAGGAAAGGAAGAAATCAAGCTCTCACTATTTGCAGATGATATGATACTAAGAGAACCCTAAAACTTCTACCAAGAAACTCCTAGAAACAATAGACTCGTATAGTAACAATTGTATATAGCTATATAATTAATACCCAAAAGTTCATGGCTTTCCTATATGCAAATAACGAGAGAGAAAAAAGTGAGATGAAAAAAGCAATTCCATTCACAATTGTGCCTCAGAAAATCAAGTACCTCGGCTTAACTAAGAAGTAAAGGACTTGTACAAAGAAAACTACAAAACACTACTTCAAGAAATGATAGAAGACATGAAGAAATGGAAAGATATCCCCTGCTCATGGATCGGGAGAATTAACATTATCAAAAACATTCTCATATGAAATTAACATTATCAATACTCCCCAAAGCATTGTACACATTCAATGTGATTCCTATAAAGATACCCATGACATTCTTCAAAGAAATGGAACGAAAACTCCTGAAATTCATATGGAACAATAAGCCCCCACGAATAGCTAAAGCAACTCTTGAGAAAAAGAATATGGGAGGAATCACCCTCCCTAACCTCAATCTCTACTACAAAGCGGTAATAATTATAGCAGCATGGTACTGGAACAAAGGCAAAGCCACAGACCAATGGAACAGGGTTGAATATCCTGACACACACCCTCAAATATATGACCATCTAATCTTTGATAAGGGAGCAAAAAATGTGAATTAGAGCAAGGAAAGTCTCTTCAACAAATGGTGCTGGCAAAACTGGAAAGCTACATGCAAAAAAAAAAAAATGGGCTCAGATCTCTACCTAACACCATATACAAAAGTCAGGTCAAAGTGGATTAAAGATCTCAATATCAGACCAGAATCCATTAGGTACATGGAAAACAAGGTTGGCAAAACCCTCCACGAGATTGAAGCTAAAGGTATTTTCAAAGATGACAAGCCACTGGCCAAGCAAGTGAAAGCAGAGATTAACAAATGGGACTACCTTAAACTAAGAAGCTTCTGTACCTCAAAAGAAACAGTGACCAAAATACAAAGACAGTCTACAGAATGGGAAAGGATATTCACCCAATACCCATCTGATAAGGGGTTGATTTCAAGGATTTACAAGGCACTGGTTGAACTCTACAAGAAGAAAACTCCCAACCCCATCAAAAAATAGGGGATGGAAATGAACAGAAATTTTCTCAAAGAAGAAATCTGAATGGCTAAAAGACACATGAGAAAATGCTCTACATAACTAATCATCAGGGAGATGCAGATTAAAACAACAATTAGATATAATTTCATACCAAAGAGACTGGCCCATATCCAAAAGAACAAAAGCAACCAGTGTTGGTGTGGATGTGGGGAGAAAGGGACTCTCCTTCAATGCTGGTGGGAATGCCGACTGGTTCAGCCCTTTTGGAAAACAATATGGACAATTCTCAAAAAATTAGAAGTTGAGCTCCCATTTGACCCAGCAAAACTGCTCCTGGGAATATATCCTAGAGAGGCAAAAAGGTATAGAAGAAATGTCATCTATATTTGTATGTTCATTGCAGCACTGTTATAATAGCCAAAATCTGGAAAAAAACAGAGTGCCAAAAAACAGATGACTGGTTAAGGGAACTTTGGTACATCTACACAATGGGATACTATGCAGTTGTTAGAAAAGATGAAGTCATGAAATTTGCATATAAGTGTATTAACATGGAAAGTATTATGTTAAATGAAAAGAGTCAGAAAGAGAGAGACAGACATAGAAAGATCGCACTCATCTGTGGAATATAAAATAACAGAGTGGGAGACTAACACCCAAGAGTTGTAGAGATAAGGACCACGAGGTCTGACCCACAACTTGGAAACTGGCCTCACATGCTTGGGGAAAAGGCAGCTCAGATAGTGAAGAAAACACCAAGTAGAGGATGTTGGGAGGACCCATTCGGGTTGGAAGATGTGAACTGAAACTAGATTATACACCTAACATAAAGGCCACTCAATATCTCTATTGCAAACTACAACAGCCAAAAGGAGAGAGAACAAAAGGGAATCCCCTGTCACAAAGGCAGGGTGGGCTGGTGGGGGACACAGTGGGGGTGGTGAGAGGGATACTGGGATCATTGGTGGAGGTGAATGGGCACTGGTGGAGGGATAGGTAAAGAATCACTGTATGATTGAAATGCAAACACGAAAGTTCATAAGTTTGTAACTGTACATCACAGTGATTCTCTTATAAATTTTTTTTAATTTTAATTTTTTTATTGAGTCACCATGTGGAAAGTTACAAAGTTTTCAGGTTTAAGTCTCAGTTATACAATGCTCGAACACCCATCCCTTCACCAGTGTACATATTCCACCACCAAGAATCACAGTATAGCTCCACCCCGCACCCCCACACGCCTAGCCCCCCCACGCCCCTAGGCCTCCCCACCCTTAGCCCCCCCCGTGTAACTAATAAATTTCACTTTACTTTCACTTTGATTGCATTCAATATTTCAACAAAACTCACTATTATTGTTTGGAGAGTCTCTCCTCTAAAGTCAGACCTGCTGAAAAGGAAGCATTAGATAATTTGTTTTCCATTGCTGAGGATGAAGAGGTATGAGGTCAAGTGACCACACTTAGTGACCTCTCGGTTTTGGGTTTCTGTATTTTAGTATTTTAGTAACTAAGTCCAGAGAGATATCTGCCAGAAGTTGCATCATTGCCAACTTGTACTTCTCAGTTACATTATATTCCACATATGAGTGCAATCTTTCTATGTCTGTCTCTTTCTTTCTGACTCATTTCACTCAACATGATACTTTCCATGTTGATCCATTTATATGCAAATTTCATGACTTCATGTTTTCTGACGGCTACATAGTATTCCATTGTGTACATGTACCAGAGTTTCTTTAACCAGTCATCTGTTTTGGGGCACTCTGTTTTTTTCCAGATTCTGGCTATTGTAAACAGTGGTGCAATGAACATAGAAATATAGATGCCATCTCTACTATACCTTTTTGCCTCTCCGGGATATATTCCCAGGAGTGGTATTGCTGGGTCAAATGGAAGCTCAATTTCTAATTTTTTGAGAATTGTCCATATTGTTTTCCAAAAGGGCTGAACCAGTCGGCATTCCCACCAGCAGTGAAGAAGAGTCCCTTTCTCCCCGCATCCACGCCAACACCGGTTGTTTTTGTTTTTTGGGATGTGGGCCTGTCTCTGTGGTGTGAGGTGATATCTCATGGTTGTTTTGATCTGCATTTCCCTGATGATTAGTGATGTGGAACATTTTCTCATGTGCCTCTGAGCCATTCGGATTTCTTCTTTAGGAAAGTTTCTGTTCATTTCATCACCCCATTTTTTGATCGGGTTGGCAGTTTTCTTCTTGTGGAGTTCAACCAGTGCATTGTATATCCTTGTTATCAACCCTTTATTGGATGGGTACTGCATAAATATCCTTTCCCATTCTGTAGATTGTCTTTGTACTTTGGTCACTGGTTCTCTTGAGGTGCAGAAGCTTTTTAAAATTGAGTTAGGCACAGTCAAAAGACCCTTAGTTTTGTGATTTTTGTGCACAAAGCAGGTTTAATCTGTATTCCTGCCTCATGGTCCTAGGAACTAAAACACTTGTATGCTGACTGAAATCACTCAGATAAATGGAGTCTTATCTCTATCATCAAGTATCCACAGGACCATTTTTTTCTCTAATTGCTAATCATGTATAATTAATTTATTTAATTATTTCCCAACTTTGATTATGCAATAATTTTAGATTTACAGAAGTTATTTTTCTTTCTCATTTATTCAAACACTTCAGTGTATATTTCTATAAAATAGAAAAATACATATAATTATCCTATTTCTCATCAAAACTTCACTCATTAATTAAATTTTACTTAATTAATAAATTAATTTTTATTTGGCGGTCACAGCCCAGCTGTGGTAAGGCTTACTCCTGGCTCTGTGCTCAAGTACCACTCCTGATAAGTCTTGGAAGACCATATGCAGTGGCTAGTTGTTTACAAGTCATGTGTACAAGTCATGTGTCTTAACCCCTGTAGTACTCTGGCCCTCATAAACATTTGGTTCCATTCATAATTCTCACCTTATTTATTCTGAATGGAAACTTTAGAGAACACATACAATTTTTCAGCTATTGGACTACTTGTATAAATATATACAAATAGGAATTTCAAGTCCTTAAGAAAACAGCAAAAAAGTTGGTTAATAATTGGTTAGGATGAACTGTCTGGAGAGGGAAGTCAGAGATAACTTTGCAGGAGAGTCAATTTCTTGAAGAAATATTTGGGATTAAAGCTGGATTCTGGGTCTTATACACTATTGCTACCAATAGTATCCTGCCAGCGTGGCAGAGCCTGGCAAGCTACCCACAGTGTATTTGATATGCCAAAAACAGTAACAAGTCACAATGGAGGCATTATTGGTTCCCGCTTGAGCAAATCGATGAAGAATGGGAGGACAGTGCTACAATGCTATTTTAAATCTCAGTATTTCTGTATTTTTTGAAATTTTTGCCCTCTCAGAAAGAAGTATACTTAATGTAGTTATACATGCATATACATATTTACATTTACTCACAGAAATAAAATTTCAGCTTTATATTTTCTATTCAGTTCTCTTTAGTCCTATTCTGATCATTTAGTAAATTCAAAATTAATATGCTCGATATAGGGGAATTATGATATGAAATTTATATTTATAACAAATTATCTGTGCCATTCTATTATTTTTTCTAGTCTACTGATCTAGGGCAAGTGGAAAGTAAGACCACAGAAATGGCCCCAGATGATTCTGTTTAATATAAGTAAGTCAGTGGATCCCAAAATTCACCCATGGAGAACTGCTCTAGTTGATAAGTTTCTATGTAATCAGAGCATTTAGTTGCTGTCTTACAGCTACTGGCAGAGGTAAGAAAATCAATACCACTATCCCTTTAAATAGGGGGCCCATCTCATATCCTTACAGATATGTAAGGATGACAGAAAATGATTAGAATTTTTTGGAAAATGTTAAAGTTGTGTAACTATTTCTTCTATTAAGCGAATGCTTCATACCTTCTACCATTTTGTTTTAAATTTTAAAGCTTGTGTGTTGAAAGGCAGTTGGAAGTTGGGAAAGTGATCCTTAAACTTTGAAATGAAACTCTCTGTATCTATATTAGATGCTTAAAAATGTTGACAAGTATAATAATAAATTGGTAATAAGCCAATATACTGTTAATCTGTTATAACATATTGACTTTTACTAATATAGTATATGTTCCAACATACTATACTACCTATGACAGACATTTTTCTCTGCATAGATATTATACCATTTTTAAAAAAAATTTATTAGTGAATCACTTTGACATACAGTTACAGACTTACAAACTTTCATGCTTGCATTTCAGTCATACAATGATCAAGTACCCATCCCTCCACCCATGACCATTTTCAACCATCAATGGTCCCAGCATCCCTCCCACCACCCCTACCCCCTCCCTGCCACCCCACCCTGCCTCTGTGGCAGGGCATTCACCATGATTAATAAAAAGATGAAAATTTTTGTAAATTAAATTGTTTTTTATATAAGGACACAGGATACCAAAAGCCAGAATTACAACAAAGGGATTGCTATAAAGTAATATATAATTTCATGGAGTAGTTAAACAGAAGGATGAAAGACTTTCAGAAAAAGCAGCATGTGTAAAAGGAAAACAATATAACACAAGATGTGCTGGAATAAAAAATTTTGGAATTGTGGAAGAAGACATTTCTAGAAGATTATGGGTTACTTCATAAAATTTCTTTAAAAGATTACTTTATAAAATTTCACTATAAGATTACTTTATAAAATTTCACTAATGACATCTTCAACTTTATTGTATAATAAAATAGATTTCATTTAGGGTGTTAGAAAGTAAACAGATGTAGTTATTCATTGATACTATGAATGTGAAAATGTCCACATCTCCTTCACACAAGAAGGTACAAAGAAGAAAATAAAAGAATATATAAAAGGGGAAATAAAAATATTTGCAAGCTATTCATACAACAAAGACCGAATCATTAACAAAGAAACTCTCTAATTCAACATTATAAAATTGGTATGATCAGTAAGAAAGTGTACAGTGGGCAAAGCATTTGTCTTGCAAGTCACCAAACCAGATTCAATCCCTGTCACCCCATGTCTTCCCTGTAAACTCTGAGCACAAAACTGAGCCAAGAGTAAGTGCAGAGCACAGCCAGGTGATATATACATCTATGTGTGTGTTTGTGTGTATACACATATACACACACATATACATGACTAGATATAGGTACACATATACTCAGATAAAATGGGCAAAGGTATGCAAATAGTACAAAAGCTTATGCAAAGATGTCCAATGTCATTAGCTAAGAAGTTAATGAAAATTTCAACCACAACAGTACATTTCTATATACAGGGTATCTAATTTTAAAAAATATTAGGAAATTTTTTAAAAATCCAAGGAAGGAGGTAGATAAATGGACTCTATCAACCTTCTGGTAAGTGTATCATTTGACAATGATACATCTTCTTTGGAAAGAAATTTTCCAGTTTCTTATGAAACTGTCCTTTGATCCAGCATATGCACTTTAAAGCGTTTGTTCAAAGGTGTGAAAACTAATTTTAATCAAAGAAGCTATACTTAAATGTTCAAAGGAATTTTATTTGTAATTGACTAAAAGATGAAATGACTCACATGCTCTTCCATGGGTGACTGGTTTGATTGTGGTACATCCATACTGTAGAACACTATTCAACAATAAAAAAGGAACAAAATATTGACACCTGAAGACAATTAGATGAATCTCAAGGGAATAATACAAAATGAAGTAAATGTTAATTTAAAATGATTGTGTAGTTTATATTTTCATTTATTTAATAATTTTGGAATGACAAAACTATAAAAATGAGAGAAGAGGTCAGTCATCATTCATTAAGTAAGAGAATGGAGAAAAATGGTTATGAATATGTTAGGATCCCTCCTATTGCTAACAGAGATGGAGCTGAGAGCTATAACTTTAAATTTAATTTCCTCTAAGCTGTATCAATGTCAGTGTCCTGGTTGTCATATTGTGCTATATTTGTTAAAATGTTATCATAAGGTGAACCTGGTTAGTGACAGACAAAATTTATTGCCTATTTCAAGAGCATGTACATTTTTAGCAATCTTAAAATAAAAATTAAATATTAATCAAAATCAAGCAGTGCTCTTTAAACAATATTAATGATTAGATCTCTTAACATGTCTTTCTATTCAGATGCTGGTATAATTAATCTTGGGTAGCATCTAGTCAACTCCTTTTTATTTTTAATTTCTCATGAGATTTTTTTCTTGTTGTTCTTAGAATTGAGTACTTCTGGTCTGGTTATGGTCCAATCAAGGCTGTTTGGGCCTGTCCCATCTGGACATACATTTTGGTCCTTTCTTCCCTTAGGTGTGCCACTTTGATGAATTTTTCAAGTGCAAAGACACTGTCTGAATCCTTGGTAAAGCACCTCTTTCTCAGCAAAGTAGTTATCATACTATATGGAGATGATAGTGCTGATGGTTCTGCTAGTTCTATGTGACACAGTAGCAGTGAAATTATTGATCTAACTGTACCTCCATTACCTACTTAAGTAAGCCTGAAAAGTATGAAATTACATACTTTGTTCAACTATTTTAATTTTATATCAACAGCAGATCTGAGAATGGAAAAAGGATAAGCAGTTATTCTGCCTTCAGTCATCCTGCACAAATCATTGCTACTGGTTTATGCATTTTGAACATATGTTTGCAAATAGTTATGAGTTGAGCATATGTTGTTTTAGGAAATTATTTATATCTTCTTCAAAATCCAAAGGAATTTTTATATGAATAGAAAGAGGCTGACTATATACTCTTGAGCATCCATAGGTGGTGTCACAAATTCTAACCTTTTTTCCCCCCACCTCTAATTATATTCAATCATACGGGTTCTGTATGTAATTATCTTGGTTATCTTTGTTGGTCGAGGTCTATTATGAGAAACCACTCTACTGAAGTGATTGGTAATTACTTTTAATTGTTAGTAATTTGTTTTTTTATTAGGATGCCAGTTTTATTATAGAATGTACTGTATAGCTGTAAGGAAGAGACAGAGGCAGGGGTAAGGGAACTAACTAGATCCAGGAATCGCACAGTAATCATTGTTGGGTGTCTGTTGGGATCCAGGGAGCCTAAAAGATAGTCACAGAGATAAATAGCAATGGGGCTCCTGGGGTACTATGGACTGATAATAATTTGAGAAAATATATTTTTATAAAAATTAGTATCTTTCCTGATCATAGTACAGATTTTCATGGCACATTGATGGATTTTACCTTCTACTTAAAAGTAATAGCTCTAGGGTTGAGGAGATATGTCAAGTGGTAAAGCAAATGAATTGCATGGATCGAATCTTTGGCACTGCATGTCCCCACTTCCTGTGTACACTACTGGAGTGGACCCTGGTGACCCTTATCACTGCCAGGCTTACAATCACCAGGTGTTTCCCTATATAAAAGACTAAGGATTTATAACATTATCATAACTTTTTTTGTTTAAGGTTTTTTCTTATTTAATTTTTTAGATATACTACATGCTAGCTTGATCTCAAAAGTGCCTATTTCCACCTATGTGTCAGGCACTTTCACGCTCCCATCCCTTCCCTCCCCTTTGGAGAAATTTTCATTCATTCTCTTCATCTGTAGCATGAGCAGTGAACAGATTCTTCACCTCCTGTCCACAGCTCATTCTGTCAAGTTACTCCATCCCATTCTGTCTTCTCTGTGATTTTGCTTCATCAATTTTCCCCTCTCAATATCAATATCAACTACAACTTTCACCTTCTGTGCACTTCTGCAAGAAAACATGCCCAAACCTCCTTTTATAAATGAAAACCTTGGACCTCTCTAATGTTCTCTCTCCATTTCTCTTTTCACCAAAATTTCTTGAAAGAATTTTTCTCAACTCACTGTCCTTACTTCCGAATCTCACATTCATTTCTCAGCATATTGTCGATGGGTTCTTTCTCTCTGAATCTGCCCACACTAATGCTTCTGCTTATGTGATGTTTTTCTGAAGATCTGCACAGTTAAACTCTCTCTTAACCTGCCAGTTGGATTGAATGCCCTTTCTCTGACCTTCCTAGGCATACTTTTTTCAGAGAGCTTACTATATATGAGACATTTCATAAAACTCTAAGTCTCTTGAAGGTGTCTCTGGATGGCTAACCTATAGTCTAGCAGTTAGTAATGTAGCTACTCAGTTGTTCAAAGAATGTCTAAAGAATGAGTCAATAAAGAAGAGAATGAAAATTCCCAAGTCTGATCTATAGCCTGCTTCTTTTTCATGTGTAATCCTGAAATATACTGGCAAAAATTTCCTGAATGTCTGGATATTTTGACAGATTTTAAAACTTGACTCATACAACATTGAGCTCATTTAAAATTAATTTATTATTTCTACAATACTGCCAATATTACTATTTTATAGTTTTAGAATTATCCACTAAAATTTAACTTATGCTGGATCTTTGTGACTAATTCCATAATCAACTCTAGTGAACAAGAAAAAAAAGAGTTTTTTTAGGCTCTTGCCCCTCACCATATTTGCTTGAATTTGTCATTTAGACACATCAATTTCTGTGGCTATTTCAAAATCATATCATATTCTCTATTCTCACTGCTATTACTTTAGTTTGAAAATAATTCATCTCAGGCCATGTGTCACTTGGAGTGGATCCTATAAAAATACATACTCTCATACATTAACAATTTTAGCTTTCTCATTAAAAACAGTCATTTGTGTTTCCTGCTAATCATTTCACTTCTTGGCAAAACTCATCTTAGAAGTCAAATCAGATTCATGTATTTAATGTGTATTTATTGAATTCCTACAAACTCCAGTTTTTTTTAAGTTTCTAAAGTATAAACAAAATCTAATAAACCTTTGCCTTTTGGAGTTAACAGTTTCTAAGACAGGATCAGGTTATTTCCCTAATTATTACCTTTCACCAGTTTCCAATTATCTGCATAGTAAAATAAACAAATCTTAAAATATCAAACGGAGTCTTTTCACTATCAATCCAGGTAGCTCTAAATCCAGACCAGATGAGTTATTCTTAAAAATGTGCCTTTATAGTCTTCTTACTAAACTCTGCTTATGCAGCCTTAAAATTGCATCTTCAAGTTGATTCTTAAATAATTTTACTATGGTGGAAAAAGGGCAACACTTGGAGACATTCTTATTCATTCCTTGTTTCTCCAGTTTTACCTCCTGTCACTTTCTTCTGTTCATCTTATGTTTTAACAGCATAAGCTACTTTAGCTCCTAAATTACAAAATGATATTTCTTGTCTTCATGTACTCACTGATGCTGGTTGTGTTAGGCTTGGCACTGAAGCTATAGCACAGCAGATAGGGCATTTGCCTTGCAGGTGGCCAATCAGGGTTCAATTCCTCCATCCCTTTCAGAGCTACCGAGAGTATCCTGCCTGCACGGCAGAGCCTTGCAAGCTACCCATGGCGTATTTGATATGCCAAAAATAGTAACAACAAGTCTCACAATGGAGACATTACTGGTGCCCGCTCGAGCACATTGGTGAACAATGGGATGACAGTGCTACAGTGTTAGGCTAATTTCACAACAACAAACAAAATCACAGTGATGGGATGCTATGAAAGTTTTTGTTACTCAAGGACCAATGTAGCTATTCCAGAACAGATTTTCTAGATATTCCCTTTCCTGAATGCATCTAGTGATACCTTCAAGTCTTACTACCTTTTAAGAGGATTTAGGATCATATAAGAGACTGCTAAGATGTGACTTCCAACATGATAAGGTAAAGGAGAAAATGTGGAAGGAAGGCACATGGGTCCTTAACCATCAGGAACTGGAAGGGATGTATACCACTTCTGTTCATGATCCACTAGGAAGAAGTATGGGCCAATGGGCAGCCCTACTTAGATGCAAGGAAATGTGGTCTTGGCCAGAAGGCTTTTTCCTAGACAAAATTCTGCAATACACTTAACTGGTAAGTTAGATGTTCCTACTACCTTTGCTCATCAGTGACCAAGTGCAAGTGTTTTCTTATGTCCAAAGCACCCATTCACTTAGTTCCATACAAAGTCTGACCCAATTTTCTATTAATTCAACATTGCATCTACTTCATAGCCTGTGAGTTTTGAAGTGATGTGGGTTCTCTCTAACAAGTCCAAGGGTTGTTTCTTTTAGTTTGGCATTTGTGAACTAAAAACAAAAAACAAACAAACAAACAAACAAAAATTATCTTTCTCAGCCCAGACCACACATCCAATATGCAGTGATGGATTATATAAAGAGTATTCTCAGATCAGACGGTCACTTGGAGAAAGGAAAGAATATAATACAGAGTCCTTAGCAGTTATGGAATTACAGGCATTTTAAATACCCCTTAAAATTTGTGGGGTTTCTTGTTTTCTTATTTTTAAAAATCTCATATTTCACCTTCTCCTTCCTTTTTTTTTGCCATGACATTGGAGGGGGGGTTTCATACACCTAGGTGCCATGCTTGCACATTTGGTGGGTGGAGGTTGGGTCACAGCTATTCCTGGCTCTGGCTCTGTAACTGCTAAAAGTCTTTGGGGGACCATGCATAGTGCTGGGGACTGAGTCTGTGTTAGTTGTGTGCTTGCACGTTTTTTAGCTATGCTACTTGATGAGAGCCACGCAACAGATTGCAGTGCCCACACCCTTGCTTGGGAGGTTGACCTCAGTCTGCACTCCTTTGCTTGCAGTTCTTGAACTTGTGACCACTGGAGTTCGCGCTCTCAGTTGGAGCACACAGGCTATAGTTGAGATGCTCAGCCCACAGCAGGTCACAATGGTGCTCCTATGCTTGGCCATCAGAGTTTTATTTCCTGGTCATGATGCTCAGACATCTTTTTCATATGGTGTAAAAGGAAAAACACCCGTTTTTGTGATTCTTTCACCTCACCATGGTACAGCCAGAAATCAATTGACATCAGCAGGGACTGCAGACAGTCCAGCATCCAGGATTAAACAGAAGGATCTGGAACTCATGACCAGCTCCTGAGAAGACAGGTTCTTCTCTAAGTCACTGCACTATTCTGCATGACCTGGAATGCTTTCCTTTTTGTTGGGGGAGGTGGTTTTAGGGCACACCTGTCTGTGCTTAGGGCTTTCTTCTGCCTCAACTCCTAGCATGCTTCGGGGACCAGATGGGGTGCTGAAAATTAAACTTGGGTGGATTAGCTGCAAGCTAAGTAAACCCCCTACCCACCATGGGTTTTTCTTATTTAGGCCCTGAAAACTATTCTCAAGGTTCAGCTTTCTTTTTGTTGTTCTCCTTTGTCCCTGACTATGTCTCCTGGGGGATATTTCTTCTTCTACTTCCCTTTACCTACCTTCTTTCATCACAGTACAGTGATGCATTTGGAGGTAAATTCCCTTGGGAGATGGCAAAATTTAACACCTTCATTCTGTTCATAGAAACTGCGGGATCCAAGAATTCCGTTGATTACTCCAAGGTTGTTTAACAATAAGATTTCCTCAAGATTTGGTATCCTAGTTATATATTTGCTTTTAGTTATTTCCAGATGATCTTAAGCATGCTTAACGATTACTGTATGTAATTACTGGATGATAGTTAGCTGCTTTCTTCACTCTGTACTTCTTCCTATTTCAAACAGGCTGACCAACTTATGGATATCTAAAACCATGTGTTGGTCAAATATAATCTTAACAAAGTCTTTACACTGTTACTCCAGTTATCAAAGAGGTTTTAAATGCCCATGATTCAAAACTATTTCTACTTTTCTAATGTCTCCTTAGTATTTGGAGTCTTAAAATGATCAGGTTTATAACCATACCTCTATCTCATATTTCTGCTTCAGCCAATTCTTTTTAAAATTGCTCAGATTTCATAAATCCGCTTTTCCACTTCTTTTAAAAATCTAGACTGATTTGGCATGTCTGCCTCCCAGCAATAACATGAAAAACTTTGACAATTTTACTTCCATAATCACATGAACACATCTTTCCAATTTCTGATGAGATATTTTGTCACTTAATATCCAAACCAGCCTCACATTTTTTTATTGTACATTTCTGTAAATTAAACTGGGCTGGAGCGATAGCACAGAGGGTAGGGCATTTGCCTTGCACGAGGCTGACCCGGGTTCAATTCCTCCATCCCTCTCAGAGAGCCCGGCAAGCTACCGAGAGTATCCTGCCCACATGGTAGAGCCTGGCAAGCTAGCCATGGTACATTCAATATGCCAAAAACAGTAAAAGCAAGTCTCACAACGAAGATGTTGCTGGTGTTCACTCGAGCAAATCGATGAACAATGGGATGACAGTGCTACAGTGCAGTGCTACATTTCTGTAAATACCTATAACTCCAATTTCCCTGGACCTCACCAACCTGGAGGTATCACTGGTATACTAATAATAATGACACTGGAGCAAATTCACAGCCAGCAGGAAGGATGGGCAGGGCCCTGAAACTGTATACTCATGGAAGCCACAGTGGTTTCAGGAGTCTTACTTGCCCTTAACTATTTCTGCTGCTATGCCAACATCATCTGGTCACTGCCTGTTGACCCAATTTCCACAATTTCCTGTTAGTCACCTGCTATAATATTAGACATGTCTTATGAGCATCTGCTGTCTCCTGCTGAGCATCTCATGAATTCCTAGTTTCTGTTAGTGCTCTTCTAATTTGCCTTTATACTATGAATTAAGTTTCTCATTGCTAAAGAGGAGTTGTGTTTGTCACTGGTTTGTCTCTAGTACTTGTAGTAACTAATTCTAGTGTCATTCACAAAGACCTGGTACCATGTTTCTAAATTCCCTCATCTTCTTTGCATTTACAGCTTATTTTTATGCCACCCTCTTCATTAAGCACAGAACACATCATCTGATAATCCTTGGACCAGATGGCACACTTTATATGTACTGAATTTCTCATTTCTTTCTCCAGTCACAAAATGTTATCCTTACTTGTTCTTTTCTTGTGGATAGTTGAGCTTATTCATCTGAACCTTAAAGATCCCTGAAATAACATCTTTAATTAATTAAAAAATCTAAAGCACATTCCTCTATACCTCCTAAGATTTCTATTGTAAAATTATTATGCTATGTAATAGGCAAGTTATTTATTTTCCTATATTTCCCTCTTTTTTGTTTGTTTAATTGGAAAACTATTTAGCTTTCAAATCCCTAAGTGAAGCATGGCCCATTTAATGAATCATTTCTATCTCTCATCAGAGAATTTCATTTATGGCTGTGCTTACTTAGTTTATAATTTATTAAACTGCTTGGTGAATATTACCTTGCTTGCTTTTCTCCTCTATGTTACAGTAAGGGCCTTAAGTATATTCTCTGTGTTATATAAAAGATATTGGACCAGGGGCCAGAGTAAGAGTATGGTGGGTAGGGCACTTGCTTTGCATATGGTCAGCGCAGGTTTAATCCTCTGTATCACAGATGGTTCCTGAGCCCTGCCAGATGTCATCTCTGAATGCAGAGCCAGAAATAACTTCTGAGTACCACTAAGTGTGGCCCAAATAAAGGAACTTAGATAGTGTTGACTGAGTCTAGTTGTATCTAACTGCCTTGCATAAAGATGCATCTCATCTCCACAGGTGGTAAAGTGAAGTCTTTTCAGTTTGGTCTCCCTCCATCATATTTACATGTATTAACTGATGCTTTCAGCCAGCTCATGGAAGGTTGTGAAGTAAATGAAGCACTCAAATTTGGGGAGCATCATAGGACATGGCACCATCACCTCTTGCCAGAACGGCTGACTATTCTGCTGATAATGGTTTTATCTGCTTCCTGTGTTTCACAATTTTTAAGTTGATCAGCTTAAGTTGCTGCATGTGGCAAGGAACAATATTTTGTCTCACAACCTTATTTGAGTTGTGACACAAGGCTTCTTGACCTAATTCATGAGAAAACATAATACCATTTTGATCTGAAAACTGTTCCCAAAAGTAATTGTCCTCTGAAACACATCTCAGACAATGCGGATTCCAACTTAATTTTTCTCCTTCACCACTGTTATTTATGAGGCTGAGGCTAGGAGAAAAGAGATGCTTTTAGATGAAAGGTGAAATATTCTATTGTAGAGTATGTTTTATGAGGAAGAGAAAGATATATATAATTTCTGACTCTGGGTTTGCATAGGCTTCAGATATCTTTTAAGTTACTATCTCAATACATTATTTAAGGCTCTATTCTCAGGGATCTTGAAGTCCTAGTTTATTTTTTGATATAATGTCCCATCATTCATAGGGCAAACTCTCTGCTAGAAATCCCTATCCAAGGATATTTTTTTTTCTGTGTATCATCAGGCTTAAAGATTTCCATTTACTTTATCTAATCTTAAATAAGCTTTTAGTAATATTTGTCTTATAATGTTCTCCTTTCTACAAGTGTCATTAGTAATGATACTCTTTGCTGTGGCTTGGATTCCAGAGAAGGACTATGAGTCAAATGAAGTATTTAAGAACATGTTTGAGGGAAACACAGATACAAACCATGAACTCAGACTTGAGAGCTGTTGTTATTGGAGGCTACAAAAGCAGGAGAACCAAAGGTGGGAACAAGGTTCATGGACTGTGGTAGAGACATAGAAGTTCTTCAGTGGTGGTTGTTATATGGTAAAATATATACTTTGAAGAACTGTGAAACATATACAGGTATATAAAAAACTAATGCTATGTAGATTCAAATAGTAAACAGATATAATTTTATTCATTTAATTGAGGGTCTTGGGGCTATACCTGAATGGTGCTCAGGGTTTACTCTAGGCTTTGTGCTCAGAGATCACTCCTGTAGGGTTTGAGGAGACCATAAAGGGTGCCAGGGATTAAACTTGGGTTGGCTTATGCAAGGCAAGTGCTCTACCCAACTGTACCATCTATCCAAACCCAGATAAAACAACATTTTAAATGTTAAAGAAAATGTTTCAAATATTAAAAAGATAATAGAAAAGTCTGAAGCCTTATATAAGGAAAGATATTTAAGGAATTCTCCCAATAAAACTGGATATAGCACTGATTGGTCATGGGTGCTTACTCAAAACCTGTGCCGGACCTTAACATTACTCAAGGAAAGTAATTGCTATAGGGATGTCAGCAGAAGCAGGGCTGGGAGGCATTTGAGAATCCTGAGCTGATTCCTTGTCTCTCTTTATGAAATGAGCTGAGGGTGCAAGCTGGCACATGTTGAGATAAATGTGTGACATGCCATAAAGATATAAAAGAATTTTAAAGAGCTGGTGAGAACAGAAGTAAGAGTAGGACATGGAAGAAGGAAAAAGAAGGGAGAACTGGGAGTAACAGAAAATCCAGATGAGGGTGTTCAATGACAAGGCCAAAGGTCATATGCAAATGATCTCAGAGGCATCAGATGTGTGATGTGGTCTGAGGATTCCAGGAGCAGTTCCTTAGAAAACTCTGTAGACCCCATCATCATGGTCACACAGGTATTTTTCATGGCCTTAAAACCTTCTCTTACTATCCTTGCTCAGTCCCTAGGCCAAAAGTTGACATCAACTAAAGGAAAAAGTCATTGGTCATTTAAATATCTAGAGTGCTCACCACAAAGGTGGTTTGGTTTGCCTCAAAAAGGAATTGCAAAGGTTACTTCCCTCTAGATCAGCGTTTTTCTAATTCAACAGTAATTACCATTTTGTGATTGACAATTATTAGTTAAGGAGGAGTTGTCAGTGCATTGTAAGATGCCCAACATTTTTTTATCTTTACTGTATGCCACTAAACAATATCTTCCTCCTTACTTGTCACAATGAATTGTATCTTTAGAAATTTTCGAATGACTCCTGAAGAGCAAAGGAAACCTCAGTAGTGAATCACTTCTCTAGACCAGCATGGAGACAGTGAGGTTTTTCCCTAAACCTTGACTTCCATTCATAGGACTATTTTTCTGTAAACAAAAATGTCCTTGATAAGTAATGATAATCAGGAATCTGGGTGGTATTTGAGGAGAGTTTATATAGAAAGTCCTCACAGACCTGATTTCTATTTCTCTTTGGGTCAAGTAATAACTACATGATCTTGAACAACTTCATGTTTCACTCTTATTTTCATATATGCAA
This sequence comes from Sorex araneus, assembly GCF_027595985.1. Classification (NCBI taxonomy): domain Eukaryota; kingdom Metazoa; phylum Chordata; class Mammalia; order Eulipotyphla; family Soricidae; genus Sorex; species Sorex araneus. Next base: position 170,894,754 of record NC_073313.1, on the reverse strand, counting down.
ACTATATTTTTTAAAGAAATAATTACTCCTTCAATGAGGCATTCTTAGAGTTAATGATACATAATTATATATTTTATCATTATATATAGTGATTTATGCATACCACATTGCCAATGAATAGTTTTATGGTCATCTTTGTGAGCAAGAAAGATATTTTAGAGTAGTTCTAAACATTTACTACAGGCAGATTTTAGATATGAGTTAGAAAAGAAGGGATAGGAGTTGTTATCAGCATGGTTCATTAGTAAAAAAATATCATAGCCCCAACTTCTTATTATAACACATCAAGATCAGAATATAAAGAAGCACAAACTCAAGTTTTGTACTCTGGGAGCATCAAAAAACTAAATGGCTATGCCAAACAAATGGGAAGGTTTCATATAGCTTGCTTGAATCTCAGGGAAGGTGGGATTGAAAGTCAGGAAGAGCAGAGAAAAGCATTTTTTAATTAAGAAGAATGCCTTATGTGCTTGGAGAAGAAAGAAAAGCTAAGTGGCTCTTTGACAGACTAAAGGAAAGCAAAGCATAAAATACAAGTTCTGATGTGATCAGGGTTGTATTGGTGGCAAAATGCTGATCATGGTTCAGAGTGAGTCAGTTCATAGGAGGGAGACACATGAATATCACTTAAGTACTCAAAGCTCAGAGAATTTGATGCTGAGAATAGATTGAGGCATGATAACAGAGAGAAGCTTATGCATATACAATCATTGCTCAAATTATAGAGATTTGAAGAACTCAATTTTAGTTCATAACTGATGCTATGGTACCCAAAGTTTGGACTGTTAAGATATTTCTAAACTTTTACACTAGCTTGCCCTTTTTCATTTTATTTTAGCCAATACTTTCTTCTGTGATATTCATCTTCTTTTTAATCTCAGTGTATAGCCTTATTGAGAATATACCATCTTTAAACCTTTCCATTTTATAGTGCAGAAAATGCAAACTCATTTATTTTGTAATATATTTTGAAAGAGCAATAATGAATTTTTGGAATTTTTAACTGGCTATTTAATGGTAGACATACTTTGAGCTCTAAATTCTCCTACTACACAATCAATAATTGTTGTATAAAAATGCAAGAATATTCATTATTGCTGATACTAACTCTCTCATCTTCTCAAGCTGCATGATCCAATTCATTTAAAGCATTAATTGTTACACACATGAGGCTTGAAATAAACAAGACAAAGTCGTGCTAAATTAGTGATCACCTCATTGGAAGGCAATCATTGGAAGACGACTCTTAAATTTTCCTGAATGTGTTTCTAAAATCAGAGAAAAATACTGATTCCTGTGTTGCTGGTAGAAAATTATGTTTCAAGCAGTATGATTTTGGGGGTCAGAGACAATACGAGGATTAAGGTGCTTAGCTTGCTCTCGGTTGACCTTAATTCAATCTCTACCTATCATTAATATGTTTCGCTCTCCAGTGCCACATATTTTCCCCTAGCATTTTGTATGTTCCCCTGAGCACTTCTGTGTACAGAGGAATGACTCCTGTGTACAGGATCAGGAGTAAACCCTGAACAGTGGGTATGACATCCCCCCCCATCTTAAAAATAAAAAGAAGTGAGTTTTGAAATTCAGAAAAAAATTGTTGTGCAAGGTTGGAAAAGGGTGTGTGTGTGTGTGTGTGTGTGTGTGTGTGTGTGTACCTATGGAAGAAGAGGAGGGACAAAGGTATATTGGCCAGATTTGGACCACAGGGCAAACTCAAAAAGAATCATCAGCACTGGTAGCAAAAGGAAAAGTTCTTTAATAAACATTATTATAAGGTCTTGGTTGCCAAAATCAAGCTCAGGAAAGTCATATTTTTAAGAACTCATTGAAGAAATCACTGTCACTGTCACTGTCATTCCGTTGCCCATTGGTTTGCTTGAGTGGGCACCAGTAATGTCTCCATTGTGTGACTTGTTATTACTGTTTTGGGCATATCGAATATGCCACAGGTAGCTTGCCAGGCTCTGCCATGCGGGCGAGATACTCTCGGTAGCTTGCCAGGCTCTCCGAGAGGGATGGAGGAATCGAACCCAGGTTGGCTACGTGCAAATGCCCTACCTGCTGTGCTATCACTCCAGCTTGAAGAAGTATCATGTATTAAGTGTCAGACACAATTGTAGAAACTGAAGATATGGTAGTAAACAAAACAGGCAAGGTTCTGTCTTCATGAAGTTTATGTTAAAATGGAGGGCAGATTTTTATATACACAAAATTACATATACAAGATAATTCTAGAGGGTGATGAGTGTCACGAGGAAAATAAGATTGGGTAATGTGATGAAATATGCATGAACTTTTGGTTCTCAGAGTCCTTTCATATTTCTGAGAGAAAGAGAAAGAGAGAGACACCTGAATCTTTATTCTGTTCTCTTTAACAAATGTCTTCCCTCAAGAAACACTGTTTACCACAGCTAAACCACAATGGGGCAAAGGAAATATGTAACACCAGCCCCTCCTAGCCTGTTTGCATCATTTCAGAGGGAAAAGCTGGGTCATAGCCCAGGGTTTAGACTTGCTAAGAGCCTGAGACCTAATCATAGCTATAAAATGCCTTCCCTCTCCACTCTTTTACCTATCACAGCCACCAGCCACTGGATTGAAATACGGGGATTCAAGGTTTCAAAACAAAGAACTTGGGTTTCAGACTTTTTTTTAATGTTCTCTACAAGGGAACATAAAGAACCCAGAACAGGGAAAACACAGGAAAATTTTAGCTTCTGACAATACCTCTAAGTAAATAGTAAGAACAGCCCCACTCCTAGCCAATTCACCATTAAAGTCTAAAGAAAAGGCCAGTATCCCAAGAATACTAATATATAATACAAGGAGGTTGGCTCCATGGCTTGGAAGCTGGCATCACATGCTGGGGGAAAGGCAGCTCAGATAGAGAAGAGAACACCAAGTAAAATGTGGTTGGAGATCCCGTGCGGGAAGGGAGATGCGTGCTGAAAGTAGACTACAGACTGAACACGATGGCCACTCAATACCCCTATCCCAAACCACAACACCCAAAAGGAGAGAGAGAACAAAATGGAATACCCTGCCACAGAGGCGGAGTGGGGTTGGGGGGAGGGACGGGATTGGAGGGTGGGAGGGATACTGGGTTCATTGGTGGTGGAGAATGGATACTGGTGGAGGGATGGGTTCTCGAACATTGTATGAGGGAAAGACAAGCACAAAGATGGGTAAATTTGTAACTGCCCTCATGGTGACTCACTAATTAAAAAGATAAATTAATTTAAAAAATAATAAATAAAATAAAATTATTTTTTAAAAAATTTTAAAAAAGAAAAGGCCAGTATACCACACTTTTTCTTACCCAAGAATTGTTTCCAGTTTTTCAACAAAAATGTACGGTGTGTCATCATCATCATCATCATCATCATCATCGCCATCATCATCATCCTGTTGATTGTCAATTTTCTCGAGCGGTCTCAGTAACATCTCCATTCATCCTAGCCCTGAGATTTTAGAAGCCTCTCTTTACTTGTCCTTCCCAACAGTGCCACATTGGAGGCTTTTTCAGGGTAAGGGGAATGAAATCTATCATTGTTACTGGTTTTGGCATATGAATATGCAACAGGGAGCTTGCCAGGCTCTCCCATGTGGGCAGGAAACTCTCAGTAGCTTGTCATGTTCTCCGAGAGGGAGAACTAGGCTATAAGATGTTGCGCACTTCCAGGAGCTTGGTTTTATAGTCTCTGGATGTTGGCCATCGATCCAGCCACTGGATTGAAATACGGGGATTCAAGGGATACTGGCCTTTTCTTTGGATTTTAATGGTGAATTGGCTAGGAGTGGGGCTGTTCTTACTTTTTACTTAGAGGTATTGTCAGAAGCTAAAATTTACAGTAACCCCGGCCCACAGCGCCGGGGGCAGTTTGTGGGTGTGACTGCCTAGCTACTGAAAAATAGGGGATCTGGGCTGAAGAGGCCCAGTCCCAGTCCGAGCAGGCTTGGAGATCTCAGCCCTGGGTCCCGAACACCTAGGTTCCTCTGCCGGTTCCTTCATGCGTGAGGCTTGTCAGGTGTGTGATAGTCTGAGATATCGCTGTTGGTAGTTTTTCTTGTTCCCAGGCACAAATCAGGATGCAGGAAGTCATAATGAAACCCACCAGGAGATAGAAGTGATACATTTCTCAGAAATCATAGTGGGAAGATTAACCCCTAGGATCTTCATTCCAGGGGGGTCTTAACAGGTTTCCATTCCCCCAAGAAAAGGCTCAGAGAGTGAGCAGAATATTTACAGTATAAGTCAGGTGTCATCTGAACAAAAGAGTAATGCAGTATCAGCAGTATTTCTGGCAATGCCTGCCAGTCACATTTTGACATCATCCCTGGTTCCTTGGCAGAATTCCCTGCATAAGCACATGCATCCAGTATAAAATCCAAAAAAAAGGGACAAGGCTTGGCCTTATGCTCTAGGTATTTTATTTTAAAATCCAACTTGTTCTTTCTCTAAATGCATTCTATTTCCTTAATAAATTTTCTTATTCCTATTGTCTTGGTGAATTCTTTCATAAAGCCATATGCACCTACTGACCACTCCAGACACTAGCAGGATTCAGAAAACTTCCGCACTGACCTCATTAAGGTACTGCCCAGAGACAGTATGAAAACCCTACATCCTTTCCCCTACACTTTGTCCTAGGCATCCCTTCCACTTGGCCTTTGCTCAATAATAAATCTGTGAGTGTAAACAAAGTACATGATTGAGTTTTGTGAGTCATTATAGTAAATTGTAGAGCCTGAGAAGGAGCTTGGAGGAATAGTTCACTTGTAGCTGGATGGTCAGAAGTAAGGGATGCTAAATATTAACAATTGTGGGTAACAGTCTTATAGAATGAGCTTCTACACCTGTGAGGTCTGTACTAATTTGAGGTACTTCGTATCAGAAGTAAATTGAATCATGAGCCTTCTAGTGTTTAGAGAGAGGGAAATCAGGTCCGTGTTGTGGGTGTTGGGGGTGGGGGCAGAACATTCATTTGATTCTGGAAAAAAAATGACACAGCATGATAAAAAGGGAATAGAGCTTCAGGACCTACTGATTCCAGGTGTATCTCCGGAGTATCTAAGAAGATAACCCTATGCCACTACATGACGAATAAGTTAGATATTTGACCAGAGAAAAAGTAAAGTGAATGAGACACCACAAGTAATGGCGAGTCTCAGACACAGTGTCATGCTCTGCCCAATCAAAAATCTGGAGTAAGGACTGGTGGAGTGTAAGAAAAGTAGAAATTCCCATGAGAGGAGATCACAGAGGTGGGTTTGGGACATGGCATATGGGATTTTGTTGTGGTCTTTGATTTTTTAGGTTAGGGTTTTTGATGTGTGTGTGTATGTGTCTTTTGTGGGTCACACCCTGCATTGCTCACAGAATACTCTTGCTAAGGGATCACTATTATTCTACTCAGGTTAGTTGCATGCAAGAAAAGTATCTTCCCTCCTCTATTATCTCTTCAGTCCAAGATTTTGTAGAATGTGCTTAAAACTTTGATTTTATTTCACTCTAATCAGGTATCACTAAATTTCCATAATAGAATCAGCATGAATGTTCCAGAAAAATACTGCGTGGGATCTTAAAGTGATGTGGTTCAGTGAAACCAGATTCTTTTCTTTTCTGCTTCTGTTTGACAACAGACTGAGCTGCCATCCTCCATTGAATCAAATCCAGGCTGACATGTAAAACCCTGATCAGTCCCATTGGTCACAGTACAGGTTGCCAGTGGCAGCAAACTTCCATTGATCCAGTTTCCCTGGAAGCCTGTTGCTCTTCTGTCCTGGGTACATGAGTGGCTCCAAGTGCAGAGGCCCTGGTCATGACCTTCTTCCTTCCAACCCTAGAGAGTTACAGCCTGGTCCATCAGATCTCATTATCCTTTTTTAATAAGGAGGATCCCAGCCTATAGTGGGAGGTTGATCCTGTTCTTTGACTTTTGTCTAAAACTACCTTCTCGGACCAGTCCTGCCTTATGCAGACTGATCTGCAACCTGCCATGTGTGAAGCCTGATGTCTGCTTGGCTCTTCCTTTATTCCCGAGCTGCAAATCTTCTACTGTGAGGTAAAACCCCTTGAGCATGCTTACTTTAAATATGGTGGTGACAAACGGCAGAGAAGATAAATAGATCAATACAACTATTATCATGCTGTTGTCATTTCTGCATTCTTTATTTTAATGATTGATTTTCATACAATAGACCTACTTTTTAATATACTTCATTTATCTGAATATAGTAGCTGACAGAGATAATCGTAAGTTCCATACACCAAAAGGAGGCACATTTATGGTTTTAAGTTTAGCAGATATTTAGTTCTTTGTTCTGGTTTACATCACTCTCAATATATTACAGGACTGTTAGGAAATCTTCTCAAAGTTGCCTATCATAAAAGTAATTTAGTTAAAATTCAAACCTTGTCCTTTGATTTATTTATTTTTTGGATCACACCTGGCGATGTACAGGGGTTACTCCTGGCTCTGCACTCAGGAATTACCCCTGGCGTTACTCAGGGGACCATATGGGATGCTGGGAATCGAACCCGGGTCGGCTGCGTGTAAGGCAAACGCCCTACCCGCTGTGCTATTGCTCCAGCTCTCAAACCTTGTCCTTTTAGTGTAAAGAAAAATAAACACCGTATATTCTTACAAGGGTTGCTGGATGACTGGAACAAGTAAGTCAAACCATATTGGTTTATTATCTACAGGGTAGAAAAATAAATTTATTTTGCAATAGGCAAGTATATATCTTTTAAAAACAATTGAATGAGAAAATCTACTGTATTATTTGCTCCTTTTGTTATGCACCACATTTTATGCTTTTGGTTTTTGGCCATATTCAGTGGTGTTCAGGTCATACTTGTGACTCTGTGCTCAGGGGACATTCTTGGCAGGGCTCAGGAAACCACACAGAGTGCCACGGGTTCAATTGGGTCAGCAATGTGCAAGGCAAGAGTCCTGACTGCCTTGCTATCTTGCCAGCCCCCTGTTCTGTATTTTAGTCTCTCCATAAGACTCTGCATATTCTGCTCATCTCAGACTTTTCTAGCACATTCATCACACCTCCTGCTTCCCTTGTGAATTAAGATACACTTGACACAGAATCCATATTCAGTTGGGTGCATCTCTTATTCCATTTTATTTAATGGCAGTTCCTCCTCTGGGCCTCAGTTTTTATCCACTCCAGGGATGTCCCTCCTCATCTAAACCTTTAGAAAACCACTGTGCTTTTACTCCATTTGGAACCATGTTATGGACAAAATATATGAAATCCTATTTATTTGAAGATTTTAAGGTTCAAAAATTTCTAAAGTGTATGTGCTGGTAAGTAAGTCTAGCCTGAGTTCTTTCTTGTGTGTGCTCCTATTTCTGATGTCCTCACAGAAATATTCTATGCATACATAAACAAAAATGATGCAATGTTTGAGAATTGGATGTGCAGCATGCTATCATATATACGTAAATATAGCATATGCTATTGCTTCAAGACTGAAGCTAAAACACTTGATACATTTACTAAAAATTGCATAGATTCATTTGATGCAGTGTTATAAAACTAGTACCCATTTTGGATAGGCAGGAAGCTTTAGATCCTTTTGCCCTAAATACTTTGTTTGCATAATTAATTGTTCATTAGATAACTTTACTAAAAAGAGAAAAGAACTGACTAGTTGACAGTTTGATTTTATTTCTTCAAGACAAAATAAAAAACTAACTCTTTGCAAACTGGTGTGCTATCATATCCCAGTATAGGAGTTAGCAATGTGACTTCACACTCTGTGATTTTACCCTTCCAATAAGTTTAATCAATGAAAAGAAGAAAAATAGTATGAAAGAAAAAAAATAACTTGGAAGGCAAGCACTTTGATATGGCCCACGAAAGAAAAATCAATTTTATGCAGGTATTACCAGGAATTTACTTGGACATTTAAATGTACTCAAATATTTTTATCTTTTTAATTGTTTTATCATTTTCCCCATTTTCCAGATATCTCCCTCTTCCTTCCAGTTCTTTAATCTTTTATCACAAAGAAAAATAAGTTCTTTGTCATGAATCTGTATGCACATGAAAAAATATATTTGATTATGACCTTTTGAATACTCTTCTTCTACTTCTTTTCTTCTCTTTTTTGATGGAAAAATGGCTTTGAAGACAATTAGTGGTGCAGCACAAAATGTTTGCATCCAAACTACTGCATATGAGACTAGATAAAAATCCTCTTCAATATAATTACGGCAGTTTCTGGTCATTCCAGTGAACTGTTGCAGTTTCCAAATGTGACTTCACAGGGCAAGGCTGAAATAAGACAATCTGTGATGTTACCCATACAAAGAAATTCAGTGGTCTTATGCAGTCCCTCATGCCTGGTTATTCACTCTAGCATTCCTAGTGCCTTAATGTCAGAACTACTGAACCAATCTGCATGACACGGATGATAGACGGCAAACCTTTTTAGCAAGCATCAGCCTTGTTGAAGAGCTCTAACATGCATGAATGGAAAAATAATAAATAAATTTTGTGAAGAAAGAAGTGTTAGTAATAGAGTTCAATAGAAAGCTTTAAACACTTTTTTCCCTTTGCTTTTTGGGTCCACCTGTGATACACAGGGATTACTCTTACTCTGCACTCAGGAATTACTTTGGGCGGTGCTTGAGGGACCATATGGGATCCTGGGAATAAAACCCCAGTCAACCATGTGCAAGGCAAACGCCCTACCCACTGTGCTATTGCTCCAGCCCCTAAACATTTTTCTAAAAAATAACATGTTACTCATGCTTTATCTTATTGTAAACTGAAGCTCTACAATAAGAAAATATTTCTAAGATATTTTGTTCTTCTATGGTGTGCAGTATAAAACATGCTCTTGTAATCCTAGTGGGGCCTTGTTTATTTAGAAAATCTATAAACAAAAGAAAAATGGTTATGGAAATAGAGAAAAATATTCTTTTATTTGTTGTCCTTTCTTTTTTGTAAAACTCTCTAAATTTGCAAAGGATTTCTCCAAATAGTCTCCTCAAACTGAACCTAATTAGTCTCTGTGTTGAAAATATACTCAGCCTCTGATGACAGTTCTATAAGACTCTATCTTCCAAAAACCCTTTGGGAAAACCAAGGGTCTGTCTGCCTGGAGTAGTGAAGGAATGCATCTTGTGCATATTATTGAATTATCCATGTTACCTGATTGCTTTTCCTTTATATTTTACAGCTGGACTACTTTCATTTGTACTTTCCCATTCTGGTAGAGTATAAAAAAATCTTTCAGAAAGAAAAATCTCAGGCTGGAGCAATAGTATAACTGCTGGGCACTTGCTGTGCAATTAGTCCTCCATTGTTCAATCCCTGGCATCCCATATGGTTCCTCAAGCCTGCAAGGAGTCATCTCTGAGCACAGAGACAGGAGTAAGTCATGAGAACCAATGAATAGGAAGGAAGGAAGGAAGGAAGGAAGGAAGGAAGGAAGGAAGGAAGGAAGGAAGGAAGGAAGGAAGGAAGGAAGGAAGGAAGGAAGGAAAGGAGGGAGGAAGGGAGGGAGGGAGGGAGGAAAAGCTCTCTGTTTGTTCTTTCACCCTTCCAACTGCATTGTTGCCTTGGACAATTGTGAAAGTCATTCTGCTTATTATTTCATGTTGTGATTCTTCCTTCAAGGCAGATAGAAATTCTCACTGAAAATATCTTGAAGAGTTCAAGAGTCTTTACTTTTCATTTTTTCTCAGCATAAGCAGAGGAGTTTGGTACTTCAAGCATGAGAAACTATGCCTTTGATTAAAAAGTAAAGAAAGTTAGCAATCTAATACATTGAAAGCAAGGTTAAGTTTACACCTGATAGGATTACTGCTATGAACTCCTTGAGTCTCAGCAGTTAGGGACAGCATGATTGTTTGAATCATGAAGGAACAGTGAAAGAAGTAGAAATAAAGGAGGTGCTTGATAATTGTTGGTTTTCTTTACCTCTTCTCTTCTGTTTTCTCTGCATCAACTTTCTTCTTGATGCTATTTCTATGTCTCTTGATAATAACTGCAGCAAAATTTATATTAAGCCAGATACTGATTTAGCTCCTTGAAATAAACTGGGTATATGGACTCCTATCTAAAAAGAGACTTTCCCAAAAGATGGACTTACACTCTGAACAATAGGATGCATAAGGGGCCAAAAGAAGCTGTCTCCACAAGGCAGGAAATTTTTTGTTAGTTCTCAAGAGACAGAATAACATGGAGACAGAGTGGCAGACTCTTTATTTTTTTCTAGGTTTGTAAATGTATTGCCCATGGTGATTCCTTTGCACTGTGCATCTCACAGTTTCAAAAAAATGGAAAATTAACTCCTTTAGCTCAAATGTCACTTGACTTTTGGTGAAGTATTAGCAATTTGAATCTTCAAGCACTAAATATTAATGAATAGTGAAGGAAGGTCAGGTTACTTCCCAAGAACCCATGTGAGATGCCACTGGAAACTTTAGCATCAGTAGTATTTTACAATGTTATCTATCAAGCAGTTGGGAAAAGGAAATAGAAATTAGACTTTTGTCTTCAGTGTGACCCTGTATGCATGCCCTGTTGTGTGAGTTGGTGGCAAAGGCAGTAGAAGCTGTGCAGAGCAAGTTATTCAGCTTGTTGTTACATATCTAGCCACTACAGAATAAAGACCTACAGTTAAATAGCACTTGGATATTTTGTTGGTGGATAGGGTATGCCCATTAAAAGGAGGAAGGGAAGAAAATAAGTAAAAACTGTACTTTTACTCCAATATCTAATATTAATTGTAGATGTATTTTGTTCATCTTATTAAAAACATTTCACAAAATTATCTCATTAAAGTCTCCCAATGACCCAATAGTGTAGTATATTTATTCTTATTTTACAGGTAAGAGAATTATTAAGGTTTAGTGACGTTACTTACCCAAAGCATTATAATCAGAACTTTGTGGTTTTCCATTATCAAGGCAACTCTATGTGGTTGCAAAGATGATGCAATTACTACCAGTCTAGGTTGGCTTCCTTGTTATTTAACTAAAATTGAATAATTTACCAAAATATACTAAAAGGAGAAGCTAGGTGCAAAAATTTCTCTTAGGTGATCTTTTGGAAAATATTCAATGTTCTTAATTCATAGCAGCTAATTGGCATATGGTTTTAAGTTGAATATAACCATGTATTCTGTGTTCTGTCTTGCTATATCTAAGAATAGGAGAGGAATGGAGGAAATTATGTTCTGTATTGATGAAGGAGAGATGAGAAATTATTATTTATTTAGGAGAAGCATTATGGGCAGGCATTGGATTGGATATTGCATATGGCTAATACTGCATATTTGGAGAAGAGAGGTAAAGGAGTCTACTACAATTTTTAATTTCCTAGTTTCATACCAGTGAATACAAAGCAACATAAATACTAAAACCTTGGATTGGGAGACTTTAGATATATGCTATGATATCAATTTATAATTCTCTATTTCAAAGATTATGTAATACTAATGCATAAATATTTTACTACCTACATGTGATATGTGTGCTACATATATAAATACAGCATTATGTATGATTATGATAATTTGATTCAGGGAGTGATAGCACAGCCAGTAGGGTGATTGCCTTGCAGGAGGGCAACCCGGTTCGATTCTTCCATCCCTCTCGGAGAGCCCAGCAAGCTACCGAGAGTATCCCGCCCACACAGCAGAGCCTAGCAAGCTACCCGTGGTGTATTCAATATGCCAAAAACAGTTACAACAAGTCTCACAATGGAGACGTTACTGATGCCTGCTCGAGCAAATCAATGAACAATGGGACAACAGTGCTACAGTGCTGTATTATAGTAAAGTAGAAACATAATGGGAAGAAAAATGAAAAATGACATATTAATGTTCAAAGAATACATGATTCAACAAAAAATAAATAAATTTTATATATGAGAGTGACTACAGACATAAAGGTAAATAGAGAAGACTTTTAGAGGAGGAAGACCTGACTTTAATTTTAGTAGGATAGAAATTCACTGATTGGACTATTGCAGATGAACTCCATCAGAGCTACCATCTTTCAGATCATCAATGCCACTGAAAAAAATAGTTTTGGGAACACTTGTCAATCATGTGTAAAAAAAGAAAAAGAAAAAGAACCCAGAATCTTAACACCATACAAAAGGTAAAATTCAGATGGATTAAAGACCTTAATATCAGACAAAATTCATAAAATATTTTAAGGAAAACATACATAGAACTCTTCATGACATTGAAATAAAAAATATTTAATTAAAACTTTCCCTTCTTAATTTTATGTCATCCCATTTGTTTATCTTAGTTTCTGTTTTCTTAGCCAATGACACTGAATCATTGAAGATGCCTTTTGATTCAATGTCATGAAGAGTTCTACCCATGTTTTCCTCAAAATATTTTATAAATTTGGGTCTTATATTAAGGTATTTAATCCATTTGAATTTTACCTTTTTGTGGTGTTAAGAGTCTGAGTTGTTTTTATTTTTATTTATTTATTTTTTTAATTAATTTTTTTAATAAAAATTTTATTTTAAAGGTGGCAGCCGACCAATCGAGTCTCCAGGAATTTCCGACTCGCCAGCGCCCGTGCGGCCGCTCCCCCCCCCCCCCCCCCCCCCCCCCCCCCCCCCCCCGCGCAGGGACTTGGTAAGGCCGGGCGGTTGGTGGCCCGTTGGCGCGGCGCGGTGTGGGGCGGGCTTTTCAAATCCCACCCCTGGCCCGTGCGCTGGCGATGGAGTGGTACACGTTGAAGGGTCCCGACGGCGGCCTGGCGGGGTTACCCGCCCAGCAGGGCTGCAGCATTCAAGAAAAATTAAATTTTGAAATTCAAATGAGAGAAGGAATACGGAAACTCCTTTCTCTGAGCACTCAAAAAGACCAGATTTTGCGGGGAATTAAGAATCTCATGGTTTGCAACACTCGAATAATGACTTATACATCGGAGCTACAGAAATTAGAGGAGCAAATGGCAAAGGAAACTGGAAGATGTGATGTGAATTTTGAAAATAAAGAACGAACAGCATGTAAAGGGAAGATTGCCATATCAGCCTCCACCCCACTTCTCTGAGCACAAAATGGAGACACGCACCCAAATGCGTGGCGCGGCTGGCAGGAGATCGAGGGCGGGGAAGTACCGGTCTCTGCCCACCTCGGACACTTAAAGAGAGTGCAGCCACGTGGGCTTTCCCACTTCGCTGCCTCCGCAGCTCCAGTATGACTGAGGAGGACAAGGGAGTTGCTTTGGACAGCAGCAGCCCACCAGCAACCTGCAGTATGTGATTTGAGCGTTTCCGCCAGGCCCCCCGTGCGGGGGCCCGGCGTTTCTCTTTTTTTTTTTAATCTCTCTCTCCCTCAACCTCTCCTGGGCACAGCACAGCCTCCACCCCACTTCTCTGAGCACAAAATGGAGACACGCACCCAAATGCGCGGCGTGGCTGGCGGGAGATCGAGGGCGGGGAAGTACCGGTCTCCGCCCACCTCGGACACTTAAAGAGATGCAGCCAAGTGGGCTTTCCCACTTCGCTGCGCCCGCAGCTCCAGTATGACTGAGGAGGACAAGGGAGCTTTCCCACTTCCGCCCGTGCCGGGGCCCGGTATTTCTCTAGGTTTTCCCATCTTATGAGCACCATAAAAGGGTAAAAGATTGTAGTGATAGAATTTCAGGCAGAATTTTCCCTGGACTTTATACAGAAACCTAAAACCGTGCGGCCGCGGCAGCGGCCACACGACCTAATGTCATCTAATCATCAGCAATATGAAATGGTTCCCTTTTAACGGGTTGGACTTTGGTGGGAAACCCTAACAAGAATAGTAAGTTTTTTGTTGAAATATTGAAGGCAACCAAAATGGTAGCCATCTCTCTAGATTGAACTAAGCCATATCCCCACGCCAGCTGAGAAGAAATATCCTTCTTTCTCGGGAAGAAATGCGGCGTGGCATTAACCATAGTATGATGTCCATTAAGTTGACACGGACCCGGTGGCATGGGAATGGGATACAAGGGAATAAAGTATTATGTACATGGAACAGCGGGATGCTGGTGGAATCTCGAGCCGGGGCCGATACCAGCACACTACTTTTGGTTCCAGAAACTGCAGACTTTCTACCAGACTATCAACTAAGCCAGAGCCCCACGCTGGCTGATGACAGGAAATAACCATCTTTTCCGGTTTTTTTTTTTCCTTTGTCAGGCAGCGTGGTGAATACTAAACAGGCGTGAACTTGGTGGCGCGGGTCGAGGGGGGAAAAAAAATAGAAAAGTTATGTAACAAACAATGGGACTTGCTTGAAACCCCAGCAACAATAGCGAGTAATGTGTTGAAACATAAAATGTAACCAAGATAAAGCGTAAACTAAGTGAAACTTATCAATTACAAGGGCGGGGACGGGGGGGGGGGGGCGCGAGGTATACTGGGGTGGTTGGTGATGGAATAGGGGCACTGGTGAAGGGAAGGGTGTTTGAGTATTGTATAATTGACATAATCCTGAGAACTATGTAACCCTCCACATGGCGATTCAATAAAATTTAATTAAATAAAAAAAAAGAAATGTCTTTATAGATAAACAAAAATTATCATCCAGGAAGGATAGGACTGGATTTTACATAGGACAAATTGTCCTAATTGCCCTCGGTAGAAAAATTCACAAAAATGAAAGAATTGCATAAAAATGTAGTGCTCATTTGTAGTGTTTGTATTCATGTTTTTATCTTTCTAATTATTAAGACTGGAATAAAACATGTTTCATGCCTCTTTATTTTCCTCTAAAGCCAAACAAAGAACTTCTACATGATTTTCATTTTGCTCAATTCATTTCAACATAAATATAAAAATTCGCTTTTGAAAAAGGATTTTCTAAAATATTTTAAACAGAATCCCCCATTTATTATTTTTGATATATCACTTAGTGCACAGAAATATATGCTAAAATGCTGTGAAGGACTTCAAAGACCAAGTAGATTTAAAACATCTATTGTCTTACAAACAGTTTGCAGCAGTTTATGAAATCAACATTAGATGCACATTTTGAAGAGTAATTAGCTAGAAAGGTTTAAAGTAAAAGAAGGAACTGCTTTCCTGACCAAAAATACTGAAGTGTAGAAATTAAACTTATTTCTGCATGTGTTCCTTCTTTCTAAAAGATAATTTTAAATTAAATTAAGGAACTGAAATTCTCAGAAAATGGAATACATATGTAATTTCTTTTCATCTTGCTTAGAATTATATCTATATCTTGTCTATATATTTATAACAATAAGACATAATTCATTTTTATAAATCCATTTTCTTTTGACATTGGAATATTGCTCTTATTTTAATCAAAATTGTATTTACTAAGTTTTCTTTTAATGTTTTTGAGATTACATTTATAGCAGGACGTACCTGGAGTTTTCATTTCTAATTTACTCATTGGTCATTTTTTTAATTATAGTTATAAACTAATGATGTTTATCCTGATTATTTCTGCCAAAATAAATAATGATGCTGTGAAAAAACAACAAAAAATTTTTATTTTATTAAATCACCGTGTGGAAGATTACAATGCTTTCAGGCTTAGGTCTCAGTTATACAATGCTGAAACAACCATTCCTTCACCAGTGTCTATATACCACCACCAAAAAAAAAAAAAAAAAAACCCACACAGTACACCTCCCATCCTGCCCCCACACCCCCTACCTTGTAACTGAAAAGTCTCATTTTACTTTCTGTTTACTTTGGTTACATTCAATATTTCAACACAAACCTCACTATTGTTGTTAGGAGTACCCCACTAGATTCAGACCTACTGTGAAGAAAAATGAGGTCGCTCGGCCGCAGTAGTGGCCGCGCGGTTTTGGATTTCTGTACTTTAAGTCCAGGGAGATTTCTTCCAGATATTGGATCATTGCAGGCTTGAAAACCCAATCTGTAGTCATCTTAATATGGTGGACACCGCGCCCTTCATCCCCGGAGAGAAAGAGGCAAGAGAGAGAAATACCTTTCCCCTCCTGGGTGGGTACGGGGCCAAGGCTTAGTTCTCAGGCTGGAGACATTCTGCGAGGAGTTGCCCATACCGAAAGAGGTTTTGCTGGGTCTGGATTCACGCTTGTGCAGCTGCAGAGAGGCCGCACACACGTGCAGCCCCTGGGATCACATCTCGGCGGTGGGAGGGGCCGGTGCCTCCCACCTTCCCAAGAGCACCCTCGTGTCCTTTTGCTGCAGTTTTTGTCGTAAATCCCATCTGTGGTCGTCTTAATATGGCGGACACCGCACCCTTCATCCCCGGAGAGAAAGAGGCGAGAGAGAAATACCTTTCCCCTCCTGGGCGGACACGGGCCGAGGCTTAGTTCTCAGGCTGGAGACATTCTGCGAGGAGTTGCCCATGCCGAAAGGTTTTGCTGGGTCTGGATTCATGCTTGTGCAGCTGCAGAGAGGCCGCACACGCGTGCGGCTCCCAGGATCACGTCTCGGTGGTGGGAGGGGCCGGTCTGTTTTTATTTTTTTAACAGGTGACTGACAAGTGTTCCCCAAACCATTTTTTGAAGAGTCTTCCTTGCTCCACTTTATAGATTTAGCTTTTCAGTCGAAGATTAAGTGTCTATGTATATATCTGAGAATCTGTCACTGGGTTCTAAATTTTCTTTGATCTGAGAGTCTGTCCTTACTACAATCTCCAGTTCTACATAAATTCTACCTTTGTAGTATAATTTAAAGTTGAGAGAAGAGGGCCAGAGCAATAGTATCATGGGTAAGGCATTTGCCTTGCATGTGACCAACCCAGGTTTGATACCTGTCATCCCATACAGTCCACTGATCACTGCCAGGGGTAATTCCTGAATCCAGAGCCAGGAATAACCCCTGAGTAATGCCTGGTATGACCACCCCCCAAATAAATAAATAAATAAATAAATAAACAAATAAATAAAATTGAGAAAAGTAAAGCTTCTCAAATTGTTTTATTTTCTAGAATAGCTTTAACTACTTGGAACTGAGAATTATTACTTCATATAAATTTCAATAGCATTTGTTCTATGACTTTAAAAATGTCAGGGATATTTTATAGGAAGTGCATTAAATCAGTATAGTGTTTTGGATCTGTTTGTGATATTGACAATGTGAATCAAGAAATGGTGACCAGCATAAAAAAAGATGCCTCACAGACTGGAAAAAAAAATACTTGCCTACCATTCATCTAACAAAGAGCTAATAGCTAAGATACATAAAGCACCTGTAAAAGCTAAGAAGAGGAAAGCAATCAATTTCATAAAAAATGAGGAAAAGACATGAATAAAAAGTCCTCACCTCACACCAGTGAGACTGGCACATATCAAAAATAAATAAATAGATAAAACCAAGTAGGATTGTAGTGGATATGTAGAAAAAGGAACCCTCATCCACTACCAGTGGGAATGTCAGCTGGTTCAACCCTTCTGGAAGACAATATGAACACTTCTCAAAAAACTAAGAATTAAGCTGCTGTATTATCCAGAAATCCTCTTGTTGGCAGTTTACCCAAGGTCCTCAAATCTCTATTGAGGAAAAAGCATTTGTGCTCATGTTCATTGCAGCACTATTCAGAATAGCCAATAGCCAAGAAATGTAAAGAGCTCAAATGCCCAAGAACAGATGCATCAATAAAAAAATTAATGTATACATGCACAGTGGAATACTATTTAGCTATAAAGATGAAAGCATGAAATTATGTTCAATTTTGATGAATTTAGAGTGTACTGTGCTTAGTGAAGTAAATTAGAGAGTTAAAGAAAAATAGAATGATCTTTTATGAATGAAATATAAAGAAACATAGCAAGGGAAACACAATTGACCAATGGTAATAGATCCTGAGAGCTGGCCTACAGAACTGAGTATGCCAAGAGGGTTGGGGTGAGTGGGAGTGGATCTTATGATACAGGTGTAGGGATGCTGATACTTGTGATGGGAATGCTGTTGGAACAGTGCACACTTAAATTCTGTTGTAAACATTATTATAAATCGCATTGCCTAAATAACTACTGGGGGTTGGGGCCTTTATTCTTGGACCCAGAGAGATAGTACTGGGATTAAGATGCTTGCCTTACTTGTGGCTGACCTGGTTCAATCTGATACCTGGCATTGCAAGTGCCCCGAGGCCCCCAGTCACGGCCCTGGGGCTCACAAGAACTACCTGTTATGGCTCTGGAGTACATATTGTCCTGGGGAAATGGCTCAGGCAATCCCTGGCATCAAGAAATGAAACTAGGAGTGTGCCCGGGAATTTCTAGTGTGTAGCCTTGGAATGTTCCTAAAACAACAACGACTTGAAAATCATAGAGAGAAGAAAAACTTAGAGATGCAAATATACCATCTGGCAATACCTATCCCCTGAGATAGTTGCAAATTCTAAAGTAGCCACTGAAAAGGGTTTTGCTACTCTTATGGGGCTGGAAAAAAACACATTAAAATTAAGTATGAGCCAGAGGAGAAAAGCTTTCAGAAGTAAAGACAGATTGGAAACAGAATAGTTCTCTAAGAGATTGAAACTTCACCTAAATGAGTCCAATTTTAGGTTGCACAAAACTCTTCTCTACTCTAATTGACTGTACAAGCAAAAGTAAAACCTATCTGGAGTAATATATAATCAGACTCTCAAGGTGATAATGGCATTTGGTTGCTACTTAAAAAAATAGCAACCAAAAACTAAATCAACCTTCATTAAAATTAGGCTTACAAAAATACAAGAATGAAGATTAACTTGATTGACCTCCAAATAAAGAGGACCAAAGTCTCCAAAAATTCACACAAAGGAAACTCACACATTCCAGTCAGCAAATTCAAATAATTATTATTACTATATTTTAAAAATTAGTAAAATAGTGAATCTCAACAGTGAAATGAAAACTAGTGTTAAGTAGATACTCTAAAGTTGGGTGGTAGGAAGGAAACTGGGGACATTGGTGGCAGAAAATGTGCCCTAATGAAGGGGTGGGTGTTGGAACATTGTGAGACAGACTCAATCATGAACAACTTTGTAACTGTATATCTCACAGTGATTAAAAAAATTAATTAAAAATAAATAAAATTGAAAAAGCTAGTAACTAAGTTTAAGAACCTTACATATGGATTTAATAGAGGACTAGGTAAAATTTATTTTTTTAATTTATTTTATTGAATCACCATGTGGAAAGTTACAAAATTCTCAGACTTTTGTCTCAGTTATACAATGCTCAAACACCTGTCCTTTCACCAATGCCCATATTCCACCACCAAAAAAAGAAAAACCCAGTATACCTCCCACCCCCCACTCCCCAACCCCCCACCCCTACCTGCATAACTGATAAATTTCACTTCATTTTCTCTTTACCTTGATTACATTCCATATTTCAACACAAAACTAACTATTGTTGTTGGAGTTTCAACACAGAACTCACTATTTTTGCTGGAGTTTATCCCCCAAAAATATGGCCCTATTTACAAGGAAACATTTGATAATTAGTTTTCCACTGATGAGAATGAAGAGATATAAAGTCTCTTTATATTTCTGTATTTTAGTTTAGGATATCTGTATTTTAGTAATTAAGTCCAGGGAGATTTAAGTTGGAAATTGCATCATTTCCCTTCCTGGGGCAGCATGGGGCAAAGGCTTAGTTCACAGTCTGGAGACATGGCTGCAAGCATTTGCTGGGACCAGAAGTAATGCAGCTGGCTCTGGATCTTGGTCGTTCAGCAGCAAAGTGGCCATGCAAACGTATGGCCACCTGGGTAGAATTTTGGTGGAGCGTGAGCCGATATCAGCCCAGGCCTGAGACTTCCCCCCCTTTTTTTTAATGTCCCTATATTCCATTTCCTGAAACCCCAAATAATACGAATCACGCCCATGCTTCCAGTTCCATATTCACTTACCAGATTCTATAAATTGTCAGAAATTGTTGCTGGCCTGGCCATTGGCGCCATCAATCCGCCTGGGTTAGGCCCTTTCATCTCTCTACCACTGTGGTTGCGCTGGCTGGGGCCCGTGTTTGCCACCAGCTGCTTCTCAGTTACTTATCTTCTCTCTAGATGACAATGAAGATCATGGGATCGAGGTCCAAGCGGATGGGAACTGCAAAAGGAACAAAGTCGGACTAGGTATAATTTAAAAGTAAAAATATGTCAGATTAAAGCAGAAAAAATAAAATAATATGTTAGAGAGCATGAAGTATATGTAGTATGTTGTGAAAAGGTCTAATGCTAGTCACAGAAATTGAGAAAATTAGAACGATGAATGAAAAGCACTAGTTGAAGACTTGATACTAAGATTTTTCTAAAATGTACAGACTTCTAAACAAAAGATAAATCCTAAGAACTGTTTCAAATATCAAGTGGGATAAGTACAAGATAATTAAACCTAGGAACATCATAGTTGAAAACTAAACAAGAGAAGATTTTAAAAGAAGCCAGTAGGCAAAGTTAAAAAACGAAACAAAACAAAAGAACTTTAAAGGACTAAGAAGTATACAGAGAGACCAAAGAGATAGTATAGGGCTGAAGGCATTTGCCTTGCATGCTCACAGCCCAGGTTTAATCCCTAGCACCACATAATGTCCCTTAACTTAACCCTGAGATTTTTTTTTAATTTTTTAAATTTTATTGAATCACCATGAGATAGTTACAAACTTTCATGTTTGGGTTACAATCTCATAATGATCAAAACATCCATCCCTCCACCAGTACACATTCCCCACCACCAATATCCTGGGTATATCCCCTTTTTCCCACCCTCCCCCTGCCTTTATGGCAGACAATATTCCCCATACTCTCTCTCTACTTTTGGGCATTATAGCTTGCAACATAGACACTGAGAGGTCATCATATTTGAACCTCATTTTCCTGTAACTGAATCCTGAGTTATCCCTAAGTGAACCTCGGGCTAAGCGTTAGAAGTCCTGAACCCACCTGGATATTGCTTCCCAAACAAAACAAAGCAAAAAATGAATATCAGACAGAAACAATGGAAGCTGAAAGATTATGATTGAGGTGTAAACAAGACCAGAGGACAATCACTGATTATTTATAATTCTATTTTTAAATTTTTAATTATTTTTTAAATTTAAATGCTGTGGTTTACAAACTTGTTCATGATTATTTGTTACAGGAAAATGAGGTTCAATAATATTCCAACACCAGTCCCTCCAACATTATCACCTTCCCTCCAACATTATCTCCATTTTCCCAAACACCCCTCAAGCCTTCCCACAATAATTTATTTTATATAGCTTTTTACCACTAAGTCACTAATGGGATGATCAAAAAGTATTTCAGTAAAAGAAAATTTGTAAAAATTGTTGTTTCTCAACATAGGGATATTAACTATTTCAGGGCTTCCTAAGGCACTGATGCCAGTTAAGCCTTCTGTGTTGATGTTTTTGTTAGTGAGATTAATTGACCTCCACTTTATGTTCCCGTCCAATATGCTGTGCTCCTACTAGGAAGTCAGTATTGTAGAGTTTGGAGATGTAACTCCAGAAACTGCAGATTATCTAACTGGGCAGTCCAGTCAGAGTCAAGGTAGCAGCTCTTGGGCTGCCAGGGCTTTGGCTGGGTGGGAATTTGGTCCACTTCCATCCCAGATTCATTCAGGAGGTCTCAGCGGGGTCTAGGTATCCTTAAAATTCTTGCAGCTAATTGATCACTTTCGAGAGTTTTGAAAGCGAACAATTATGAGTCTTTAGAACAGGGCTGGTAAATGAGGCTATTGTGACAGTGGGACATGGTTTGGCTGCCAGGACTTTCAGAAGTATGAGGAAAAGGGAGGAAGTCACCCACCCAGATTTGAAGAATGCCTGGAGTTTTCAGCCAAGAAAACCCCAAATGCCTGAAACCATCGACAGGCTAGCATCTCTGTTGAGCTCAGTAGTGAGACAGTGGAGTTTGGCCAGAGGCATGACAGTAGCTGTAGGGGTGTGAGTGTGGCGGCCAGATAATTTAGAATCTACAGTTAGTGAAAATGTTGTATTTCTAAAAGGCTAAGGAGAAAATAACTTCAAACAAATAAAATCACAAAATTTATTACCATTAGATTCCACTGAAAGAATTAACAACGGATCGTCTTCAGATAGAATATTATCCCAAACATTAAGTATAGAAATATTGGGAAAAGTAGGTAATAATAGAAAGAATAAACATATGGATGATTCTGAACAATAATTCTTAATCTTAATCCCTCTATAAAAGAGGGAGCTTAACGTATATTTAAAACATACTTGAGATGGGAAATGTCCCTCCTTCCAGTAAAAGTAGGAGAATTAGAAGTGTTAGACCAGGAAGAGGAGAGACTCAATAAGGCATTCATTATCAAGACCCTTACCTGTAGTATCTGCTGGAGCTGTATACTAGGGCACATTGGAAGCCATTAAAAAATAAATGCTCAATTTGCAATGATTTTATCCAGTGGGCTATTGTATAATTACTATCCCAGTGTTGATAATTCCTGGCACTTCTAACTTGCTTTGTGTGCAAATATTTCTGGTGGCAGAGAGACATTTAAAGAGCTGCTTTGTGAAAAAATGGTTTAGGTGTGTTTCCCAAGATAAAAAATGTTTCCTAATGATACACACCCAAAAAAAAGCACGTGGAGAAGAAAGAAGGAATATTAAAATAGAAAAGCATGTACACGTGCCAAAGATGCTCAAAAGACTGTTCATAGTAATGTTATTTCAGTGATCCCATCCTAGAAACATCCAAGGTTGGCCAGCATTAGAATGAGTAAATAAACTTTAACATATTAATTTGATGCCGTTTGATGCAACAGTGAAAGAAATTACAGCTGTAAATAATACCATGGCCATGTCACAAAAAACAAAACAGTGAGGAATGAAGCCAGTTGCTATGGAAAGTGAAAGTCCATGTATGTGAAGTTTAAAAAATAAAGAAAAAAAACTATCATGAGATGGTACCATAACAGATAACTTGGCACTGGAGATATAGTACAGCAAAAAGAACACTTGTATTGCATGTAACTGACCAAGTTTTAAATCTCAGCACTCCATAGGTCTCTGAGCCCCTCCAGGAGTGATCCCTAAACACAGAGGTAGGAGTAAGCCCTGAGCATTTTGACCCCCAAACAAAACAAAACAAAACAAAAAAGTAATATACAGGTAACTAGGACACAAAGGTTTTTAACTGGAGAATGGAAAAGAGGGGGCTTTCTGGAATGCTGATATTCTATTTATTTCTGAGAGTATACAAACATACTTTTTGTGGTAATTCATAGAGCTGCATATATATATGTATATATATATATATATATATATATATATATAAAATCGCTGTATTTCAATTGTTGAAGTTTCCTAAAATAAAAAGAAATTATTTGGTTGTAAGGGCAAAGAAGTACCATTCTATTTGTGTGTATATAGGAATTCATACTCAAACTCTGTAAGGTCAATTACAGGAAGTAGGAACAAAAGGTAAGTTGTAGGAAGATGAGAATGAGAAGATATAGGGAAAGTTGAGAAATGATTGGTCTATGGGAACTTGAACTCATTTCACATATTATTGGAGATTTCAGAACCAATTAATGAATTCATACATATTGTAGAGAACTGAGGACTTCAACCTTGAGATTAAATGTAATTAGAAATTTTTATATGGGTGAAACGTCAGGTTTTGTTACAGCAATTCTTTTTCTGTTTTCATGCTTAACCTCATCCTTTTGCTAGTAGAGATTGTTTTGGCTTTACTAACTTGGTAAAATGCAAAACACAGCTAGGAACTTCATGGATAGCAATGAAATTAGCAATGATGTAGTTAAAAGGACAGTTCAAAGGTCTGGAGTACATGATTTGCATGTGACAGCCCTGGGTTCAGTATCTTCACTTTTTGTCCCCTGACCATAATGCTGGGCGTAGCTCAAAGCATTGCTGGATGTAGCCCAAGATTCAAACAAATAAAGCCAGCAACTATTGGGAACTTGAGTTGACATAAAATGTACAAAATTTTGTATACCTCATATAATGTTTATAAAATAAAAGTATTTATCTAGAAATTTTAACCTTCTGTCCTGAAGACGCTGAACTAGATATCCAAAGGCCAATTGTGGATTTAGCTCTGTGTGCCTGTCTGACTACTATACAGAAGCTGGAATTCACTATTTAAGAGAGTAGAGAGGCAAATCCTATAGTTACTCTTCATTGCACTAATTCCTAGCGGGAAGTGTTTTAGATATGAATATGAACAGATTTAGTGATATTGTGTATTTGGGTGTCAAGACAACATGTATTTAAGGAAGTGTCATTACTGTGACAGAGAGTTCTTATGAAGTTACTATGCTGATTTGTCTGCCACTTTTCTTTCTCTCTTTTTCCCCCATCTTACACAAAAGGCAAGTGAAAATTAAAATGGAAACTTTAGGTAAAGGCAAGTAATGAGTATTCTAATTATTAAGCATTTCTTTCAAGCCTCTAGCTGGCACATGGGGTTAGAACTGTCTCGCTTCCAATCCCATTAAGAGCAGACAGCAATGCCTGAGAATATTATGATGCTGTTTTACGTGAAGCCTTTCCTGTCAGCCCTTAGCCAAAGACAGGAGAAAGTGAAGATCTTTCTGGCTAGACTGCAACTCATCTCTCAAAATTAATTTCCTTACTGTTGAAGTGACATAATGAACATAGTTGAGGCTTGTTTTCCAACTTAACTTCTGAATTCAACCTTATCTTCTTTAGATAGAGAGAAATATGATGCAGTTTGTACACACATCCAAAGTTGGGAGGATGAGGATGAAGGATTTCTTCAAATTCTAAAGGGTATGGGTAGGGTAGTAGACTAAGGAATATAAAACTTCCTATGAATTTAACATTGAGTAAATTGATGTTTATTGAATGATCTTGATGCAAGAACATTTCATCTCCTGGTGAACGAACTGTTACTTTCAAATTCCAACCACTTCAGCTAACATTGTCAGTAGAAAGAACAAAACCTCAACAGTCAGAAGTACCTCTGAAATATTCCTTCACAGCCCATACCAGGTCTGTACAGTGTTTGTATTTGTGAAATCAATGCCCACAGGTGATCATAGTTAGTTAGCAACTGGAGGAGAGAGGTCTGCAGATGCACTTCTGCCTGACTTCCTGGGCTTCCTTGCCCTCCTGGCTGTTTTTCATTAAGTCCTCAGGGCTTCCAGTAATGTCTGTACTGACATGCAGACAAGCTCTGTCAAAGTGAGCATAATACAATCACACAGACAGCAAGGGGAAGCTGCTTGCTAAGTGTGACAATGGTGCCCTGATTGAATGCCAGCCTCAGGATAGCAGGCATGAAATCACCCTGTGCTCAGGCATAAGCAGTGCAGTCTTCTTCTATTGAGCACAAATTGCTGGGAGGTTACATGTTCCTCTTAGCTCCAACTGTGAAAAGCTTGGCTAGGTTGGTTGTTGTCTTCAACAAAATAGTAATAAAGTTGATCAAAATTTTCCATCATCAGTCTCACTCTTACTTTGTTTTGGTCCTTAAGTTCCTTAAGCTGTGGTTTGCTTTCTAGGTTCCTGGGTAAAATGTGGAGTGTACATTTGTGTTTGTCTGTTTGTGTGTGTGTAATGATGAAACTTGGTAAATTCAAAAAGCCTCTCCTTGAACTTCTCTGCATTGGTAAATGCTTAGCTTTCATTAAGAGAGAGATTCTTTCTTAAGGACCCTGCCATGCAATACAGTTGTTCCAGAAAACAACGCCCTAATCAAAGGAAACAATTTCTTTTGCTGAGAACTTGGAGGAAAATATGTTTTTTTTTAAATTTTTTATTGAGTCACCATGTGGAAAGTTACAAAGTTTTCAGGTTTAAATCTCAGTTATACAATGCTCGAATACCCATCCCTTCACCAGTGCTCATATTCCACCACCAAGAATCCCAATATAGCTCCACCCCGCCCCCTCACACCCCAACCCCCCCACGCCCCTAGCCCCCCCACCCTAAGACCCCCCCCGCCTGTGTAACTAATAAATTTCACTTTACTTTCACTTTGATTGCATACAATATTTCAACAAAACTCACTATTATTGTTTGGAGAGTCTCTCCTCTAAAGTCAGACCTGCTGAAAAGGAAGCATTAGATAATTTGTTTTCCATTGCTGAGGATGAAGAGGTATGAGGTCGAGTGACCACACTTAGAGGCCTCTCAGTTTTGGGTTTCTGTAATTTAGTATTTTAGTAACTAAGTCCAGAGAGATATCTGCCAGAAGTTGCATCATTGCCAACTTGTACTTCTCAGTTACATTATATTCCACATATGAGTGCAATCTTTCTATGTCTGTCTCTTTCTTTCTGACTCATTTCACTCAACATGATACTTTCCATGTTGATCCACTTATATGCAAATTTCATGACTTCATGTTTCCTGACAGTTACATAGAAAATATGTGTTTTTTTTTTTTTTTTTTGGCTTTTTGGGTCACACCCAGCGATGCTCAGGGGTTACTCCTGGCTTTGCACTCAGAAATTACTCCTGGCAGTGCTTGGGGGACCATATGGGATGCCGGGGATCGAACCCGGGTCGGCCGCATGCAAGGCAAACGCCCTACCCGCTGTGCTATCGCTCCGGCCCGAAAATATGTGTTTTAAAGTAACTGTACAGAAGATCTTTTGCCCAGATATGAGAATTGACAGCTACATTCCATCCTCAGGACCTTGGCAGGCACAGATACTACACAGAGAGGTGGAAGGAAGCAAGGGGACAGGAAGGTGAGTGTAGGATGGGGGAGATAACAGGAATAGGAGTGCTCTTTATTTTATTTATTTATTTATTTATTTATTTATTTATTTATTTATTTATTTATTTATTTGCTTTTTGCATCACACCCAGCAATGCACAGGGGTTACTCTGGGCTCATACACTCAGAAATTACCCCTGGCGGTGCTTTGGGGGACCATATGGGATGCTGGGAATCAAACCAGGGTTGGCCACATGCAAGGCAAACACCCTACCTGCTGTGCTATTGCTCCAGCCCCCTAGGAGTGCTCTTTAAACCTAATGCGCAAATCACCATTAGGATCAAAATGACAGCTGGTAGAAATGGCAGTGGATAGTCCCACTTAAATAGCTGATGGGTGGGTGAGTTTGGGCTGGTATACTTTACAACAACAGCTGAGCACAAATCTATACAGGAGTGAGAAAAGGAAAAAAGGAAAAAAGTTCAAGTATGATCCTTTTCTTTTTTTTTTTTTTTTTGCTTTACTTGGGTCACACCTGGTGATGCACAGGGGTTACTTCTGGCTCTGCACCCAGGAATTACTCCTGGCGGTGCTTGGGGGACCATATGGGATGCTGGGAATCGAACCCGGGTCTGTTGCGTGCAAGGCAAACGCCGTACCTGATGTGCTATCGCTCCAGCCCCACAAACGTGTTTCTGGAACTTGGTAATGTGTCTTCCAAACATTCAGTCACTGGTCAGTGAGCACTTGTTGAAGAATACCAGTTTGTCCCATAAAAACCTTTCCTTTTAAATTGCTCAGTATTTATGTAAGGTGAAAATGTAGTGATATGGAAAACTTTGTGTTGACTTTTAAGTGGTAAATGGATCAAACGGATACCGTACTTAGGGTGATGCTTAGAGCCTTTTATAGTTGCTGCAGGGTCCATTCCAGTGACGAGACATTCTCTGTTGAAGCAGACGCAGCACGATAGAAGGAAAGAACAATTATTCTCGGCTTCATTTGGACATTTATGGTAGAGAAGTTAAGAAACAAAGTGAATCACATAAGCAAGTAAGTACTTCCGGATCTTATTTTTCTGTATTTTTATTAGAGAATTTTCTGTTAAGTATAAATATTTACTTGCAGAAAGAAATGACACAATATAGAAGAGGTTTTATTGCCTTTTGAATTATCTTTCTGAAGAAAATGAGACTAGTTGATTTCTGGTATTCCCTGAGTTTTTCCAATAATAATGGAAATGATGACAATGTTGAACCATTCCCTTCCTAAAATATTTAGTTAAAATATTCTGGCTGTCTTGAAATTAAAATAGTATATATATTATTTATACATATATAACATATTTATTTATACATATATAACATATAGATAGATATTTTATAAATATATACCTGTATATACATATATACATATACATAAACATATTCTGTTTTTTTAATTTAACTTTTATTGTTAAACATTGGTTTATTAATACATTGGTTGAAGAGTGTCAATATTTGTACTTTAGTGTCACATGCTATAACTTTGTCCACCACTGAAGTATCATTGCTCCTCCACCACAGTTCACTGGACCATTTCATCCTATTTTGTGATCTCATTTACTTGGTCAGAATCTAATAATTTATTTTAACTGTTTATTTTGTTTCTTTATAGTACACATAAGTGAAATCATACAGAACTTTTCTTTTTTCTGCTGACTTATTTTGCTTAGATTAACTTCCAATTTTATTCTTGTATTAATAAGAGGTTTGATTTCAGCTTCCCCCCCAAATAATATATATTCATTTATCATTGAGCAGTGGATTATTTACAGAGCTTGGTTCTTAGTAGTACTATGAACTTGGTGCTCATATCTCATGGTTTTGTGTTCCTGGAATAGGTACCGAAAATCATGTGATAGTATGATTTTTAATTTGTGTTTAGAACTCTCCATAATGTTTTACAAATGCACCAAGTCAATTTACATCCCACTGAGAGTAAATGAGAGTTCCATTTTGCCTATAGCCCTGCCAGCTCTTGTTTCTGGCCTTTTTGATATCAGTCATTTTCACAAGAACGAGATGAATTTCATTGTCATTCATTTTGCAAGTCCCTGATTATAAATTATAATGAGCCCTTTTATGTGCCTATTGACATCTATTGCATTTGATAAAATATCTGCTTAACTCTGTTTTAGCATTTTGTTGTTGTTATGTTGTTTTCTTTTTGTGGTTGAATTTTCTGAGATTTTAAAATATGTATTTAAGACTGTAACCCTATGTTAGTTGTGTGGTATTAGAATATTTTCTCCCTTTAGTTTTAGTGAGTTCTCTTTTTGTTTGTCTTGTACTACACTTGATCTTAGCCAAAAGGCTAAGAAGTGATTTTTGTTTATTTGTTTGTTTTATATTTGTTTTGTTTTGTATGGAGAAACCTTTAGTTTGATGTAATTTCATTTATTTATTTTTGCTTTTGTTTTTATTGCCAGTGGAACACATGGAGACACACTACAGTCAATATCATTGAATGTTTTTCCCATATTTTTTAGTGTATTTTGTGGATTAAGTTGTACTATCAAAGTTTTTAATCCATTTTCAGTTAACTTTTGTGTATGGTGTGAGATAGTGAACCAATTTCATAGCACGTGGCTATCCATTTTTTCCAGTAGCATTTGTCAGAGAATATTTTTGCTTCATATTATGCCCTTGGGTCTTCTGGCATAAATTAAATGTCCATGTTGATAAAACTTTATTTCTGGTTTATCAATTCTATTTTATTGGTTTGTGATGTCTTCTCTCATTTTTCTTACGAAAACTTTGGTATTTGGGATTGTTTGTACAAATATTAGTAATTCTTTCCCTATTTTCTTGAAGAAAGTCAAATAATTTTGTTTAGAATATCTGAATCTGTGGAGTCTTAATTTGGTAATGGAAATGATAATATAATTAATCTTTTTTTGGTAGGATGATAATTTAAGCATTGTTCCTATTATAATCAATGAACATGAAGTTTATTTCCATTACTTTCTGTCTTCTTTTTCTTTTAATAATGACATATTTTTCTTTTATCTCCTTTTAAAAGTTGACTCCTAGGTGATTAATTCTGCATGTAACCTATACAATGTATGTAAATTGCTTTCCTTATTTTTTTATTTTTACTTGAATATAGAAAAAATATAGAAAAAATTTTTGAGTTGGAGCAATAGAACAGCAGGTAGGGTGTTTGCCTTGCATGTACCAACCCAGGTTTGATTCCCAGCATCCCATATGGTCCCCCAGCACTGCCAGGAGTAACCCCTGTGCATTGCTGGGTGTGACCCAAAAAGAAGTGTGAAAGATTTTTATATATTTTTTTGTGATTGGGTTGGTTTTTGCCAATATATTTTAGTGACATTTGAAAGTTTTCTATTTATTTTATTATGTAATATAGTGATCATTTTTTTTTCAATTAAGGCTTATTTGATTAGTTTTGCTTGCCCCATACTGTGGCTAGAAATTATTCATATGTTGAATAATGGTGGTGAGAATGGGCATCCTTTTCATGTATCTGAACCTGGGGGAAAATCTTTAGTAATTTTTTTCATTAAATATGATGTTACCTGTGAGTTTACTGTGTATAACCTTTACTATGTTGAGGTATCTGTCTTCATTTCCATGTTGTTGAAAATTTTTTGAATCAGATATCAACTTTAAATATTGTCAATTGCTTTATCTCCATATATTAATGATATTTTATGATGTTTTCTTTCATTTTATGTTGTAGTTTATAATATTAATTGGTTTGTATATGTTGAACTTCCCTTTGTGCCTCGAATAAATCCAACCTGGTCATGATCCTTTTAATGTACTGTCCAATTTATTTTACTAAGACTAGAAGCCAAGTTGCTAATGTGATGCTATTACTTATACAATGTGAGTTGATAAAAATTTGAGTGTTTAACACTTTAAGATAGAAAAGAAATGAATTTAGGAATTTAAAATATATTTAAGCAATAAAATTTGGAAGATAGTAAATGATGAATGTCTATGCTGCCTTTAATACTTTTAGCCTGGATATCATTCTGGATGCTGGCTAACATAAAGGGGTTAAGATGATGTAAGTTTGAGAATGAACTGAATTTGATGTGCTTATAGATACAGTACAACCAGTACAACCCACAGACTTGAATTAATGAGCCTGAGGCAAAGAAGACAATTTCTGGCCTGTATATAAGAAGTGGTGATTAAAACTGAGAGTTTAAGCAGATTGAATTATCCAAGGGAAAGATAGATATAAGAACGAGGAGGAATAAAATCATGAAAAGACAATCTTATAAGGATAGGATGGAGGAAGAGTAATTCATACAAAATACAGACCAGGGATCATAAAAGAAGTATAAAGAGAATGAGGTAAGCATATTGCATAGAAGCTAGGAGAGCTGACTAAATAACTAGGAAGCAACCAATAAATGTCACAGGAAGAGAGATTTATTATAAGATGCTTTAACCTAAAATATGTCCAAGCATTTAACTTATCTTAATATTTTTAGTGCTAAAATTCTCTTATCTTAAAGTAATTTTAATCACAACATATAGGTAACAGAAAAACAGTGAAAACTAGGTGCTGGCAGATGTCTTAACTGTTGTTTTGTCTGCCTCATGCATTGTGACTTTGCTCACAGAGCAAGCTCTCTCAAAGGCTGAAGTTTTCATTGGTGTATATACAGAGTTCTCACCCTGTTAGACTTTACTGTGTGCTCTGAAGGGGGTGAAGAAATTTTAGGTATTTGAATAAAAACATGTGACATAATTAGAGTTTTCAAGTAAATTTGTATCATAGATTCCTAAAGATTACTCACATTAAGCTCTAGTGATTTAAGGTCCTCTCTATTATAAACATATTCCATTGCTGTGGTATGGGGGATTCATAATACTACCCAGAGTAATCCAGAATAT
This sequence comes from Sorex araneus, assembly GCF_027595985.1. Classification (NCBI taxonomy): domain Eukaryota; kingdom Metazoa; phylum Chordata; class Mammalia; order Eulipotyphla; family Soricidae; genus Sorex; species Sorex araneus. The sequence goes on along the minus strand of NC_073313.1, from coordinate 170,863,212 downwards.
TACAATTTAAATAGTAGCCAAATTTGCTTTCATAATTTAAAATGCATGTATATAATATTTTAAAATTTTAATTTGGAAGTCATGGGGTCCTGGCCAAACTAGAATGGATAGCTCAATATTCAGGCCCAGTGATGCAATTCTGCTCAGGTTCAGCTTTGCTGAGTGGCCACCAGCCACCTCAGCAGTGCACAGGGAATATTAGGGCTGAAGTTGACAGTTTATTGGAAGGGCAGGTGGTGTTAAGTATGAAACTTGGGTCCTCAAGCATGCGAGGCATCTGCGCCAATACTTTGAGTTATCACCGAAGCCCAATATATTCTTTGTCTATTCATCCACTGATGAGCAATGATTTATACTAGTTTATATCACAACAATGCCTCTATGGACACAGAAATGGAGACACAGATTATTTTTTTAAATTTAATTTTGTTTTTATAATGTACCTTACAATGATTTAGTACATTCAATATTCCAACACCAATTCCACCACCATTACACCTTCACACCACCATAATTTTAAAATTTCCCAGCCACCACCCAAGCCTGCACCAATAGCAGGCCCTAAATAATTTATTTTGTATTCCTTGTTATGAATAATTTGCTAAAAATGATCAAAATAGGTTTCCTCAGAAGAACGTGTGTGAAGATTATTGTATCTCATCCTGGAGCCATCAAGCCCTGTGTAAAAGAATACTAATATGTTGAAAGATTATTAATATGTTGTTACAGGTTGAATGTTGTGTGCATATGTGTGTGTATGTGTGTGTGACTGTCGACCCATTGTTCATCAATTTGCTTGAGCATGCAGCAGTAACGTCTCCATTGTGAGACTTGTTGGTACTGTTTTTGGCATATCGAATACAACACATTAGCTTGCCAGGCTCTGCCATGCAGGCGGGATACTCTCGATAGCTTGCTGGGATCTCTGAGAGAGATGGAGGAATCCAACTTAGGTCGGCCACATGCAAGGCAAATGCCGTACCCGCTGTGCTATCGATTGGAGCAATATATATATATATATATATACACACATATATACATATATATGTATATATAAATATATATATTATATATTTCTGGCACATCAGTGATGTGGAGTATGAGATGTCGCTCCAGGAGGTTTTAAATTTTAAATAGGCCGATACAGCTCAACTTAAATTTACAACTGGATGGTGACTTTGGGGGTCAGAGGTGTCTCTGCAGCTTGTTAATGTCACAAATTTAAAAATAAATTTGGAGTCTCTGGATCGTGGTCAATTAATGAGCTTATATGGCTCCATAGTCAGTTTGTGGTCATGACTGCCAGATTCCTGAAAGAAAAGGGAGATAGGGTGTGGTCTCCCATTCCCGACTCCATGAGAGCCTAGAGATTTGGGTCACAAAACCCGCATGCCTGAATTTTTCAACAGATTCATTCATGGATGAGGCTCATTCAGGCCTGTGAAGTCTGGCAGTGAGCATGGCAATGTTTGGGTTCTGGAGGCTTTTGGCTGCTATTCAGGGGGTAGGCTCACCCGCTCCACACCAGGGTGCCCCAGATGTGACTCAGCCTGGTGTGGGGTCTGGAGGCATCTGCAACTTGTTGCTCCCTTCCGAGATTTATTTGTGAGTCTCAACACAGATCAGTATCTTTAGGAAATTGATTTAGTTTATTTCAGGTACAGCAGATACATGACTAAAATTGGGATTGTTGGATCATAAGGATATTGTAATTTTTGTTCAAGTTACCTTTTATTTATTTATTTTTAGGAAGCTCTATACTTTTTTCATACTGGTTACAATAATTTCCACTGAACCACATCCTATGCAGTAGCTTATTATGTCTTTTTTTAATTAATAGTCACTGTAGCAGATGTGATATCTCCTTGTGGTTTTGATTTGCATTTTTCTGATGATTAGTGATATTAATCTCCTTCTCCTTGCTCATTTTTATATTTATAGACAGGCACTTGTATATCTTCTTCAGAAAAATGTCTGTTCAGATCTTTTGCTTGAAATGTCTAGATAGAATTTTTTGTGTTATGCTTTTGCATGTAATTAGTGCCTGACATATTGACCAGTTTCTAAGCCAGAAGTAACCTGAGAAAATGCACATAGTCCCTCTTAGTAAGAAAAAATTTACTAATTTGCTCATAGGTATAATGTTCGGGGTATATTCCCATATTTTTGAGGATATACCATTAAGATGGCTTATTTGTGACAACATGTGACCATCCTGACTTTTCAATTCTCCACATGACTTTTATGACAGAAACTGACAATGCACACAGATTAATTACTGAGTTCCAGTTTAATCTCAGAATCCTCGTCCACAAAGCATTCTTTGTGGTAACAACCAGACATCTTATGAGATAAAAGTATTTTGCTGGCTACGATTTTCTGTATGCCTGTGCTGAGTCAGGAGTTAGATATTGTAAAAGACAGGCAGGTTCATTTATTTCCGAGATGGTTATAATTAGACTGTAAAAACAAACTATATTTTTTTCTTTTTGTAATTGAGAGTATTAAACTGTATTCTCATGCAGGGAAAGCCAGCCACACTGCATTTTGTTGTTTACTCTGACACTCACTCATTGGCTGATTGTTGATATGAATGTCATCAAAGGGCTCTTATACTTTTAGGAGCAATTGCCATACCAGGACTAAGCAGGCCCCCAAAGCAGTGCTATCAACATTGATATGATGAGGGTCATGTGAAGAGCATATTTTAAAAAATTTCCAGGTTCTACTGTAAGATTATAATTTAATAAATATGGGCTTACGCTCATTTAAAATAAAGATTTCCTGGGTTTTTCTATAAAATTCCCATCTACTAAATATGGATAGAAGCCCATCAGTCTAGATTTTTTTCTAAGGATTCTGCTGGTTCTGATATACATAGACTAAGAACTCTAATTTGAGAAACACTTTGTTAGAGGAATGGCCTCCAAAATAGGGTATACACATATCTGTGAATGAGAAAAAAAAATCTTCATTTATTTAACCTAAGCATTTACTTAGGTTTATCCTAAGGAAGACAAGCATTTAAATTTTGCTATTGTTTGGTACAGATATTGAAATTGTATGACCATCAGCTGTTTCTTACCTGGACCCAAGGCAGAAAATCCTTAAGAGTTGAGTGAGAGTAGGAACAGACTTGAGCTTTTCTTACTGTGACATACTGAGGTTTATGTTGCCTAGATAAGTGGAATTAGGAATCAGTGATGGTGTTTAATTAAACTATGCCTCACAGCATTGGTAAGTGGCTTAAATAGATTTCTACAAAGAACATGGGAATTGATGATAGTGCCAAAGAAACAGGCACAAGAGAGCAAAAGAAAATGACCAGGCAGGCAATTGATCTGCTCACTGGAAGCTCTAGTTAGCTACATCAAGGGGTAAAAAACAATGACAATCTATTCAAATATGATTACCAAGGAAGGTATTTAAAGTATGAATTTGCAACCACTATATTAGTGATTAACCTCTCCCAAAGTGCATATAATGTCTTAAAAGATTAGCTAATACTGTCCTAAAGAGCAGAGAACAATAGCAATTTGAGCAAGAATAGAATTAGAAGAGTATAATGCAGACACTGTGTTCATGAAAAACAAACTAATCCCTGATGTTCCATTTGCTCTCAATGGATCGAACATCTCCGAATGCAGCAGCTATGTGTACCTAGGTTGAGAACTTAACATGAGGAACAACTTGGAGCCAGAACTGCCCAGGAGGAAGAGAGCAGCTTGGAACGCCTTGAAGAGCATCGAAGAAGTGGTTAAGAGGACAAAGAACCTCCAGCTCCAGGCACATCTTTTCAATTCTCCTGCGCTAACATAGGCCTCAGAGACCTGGGCCCTATGCAAACAGGATGAAAATGCTATTTGGGTATTCCAAAGAGGAATTGAAAGAGCTATGCTAGGAGTATCACGTTTCACTCAAGAGAAGGAATCCGGAGTTCCGTCAATGGTCAAGAATCAAGGACGCTGTCTCATTTGCCAAGGCATCAAAAGTCAGATGGGCCAGACACATAATGCGATCCAGAGATGACTGCTGGACTAGAACTGTTACCGACTGGATTACATGGGACGTCAAAAGACTGCATGGCCACCCACCAATGAGATGGTCAGACTTCTTCATTAAAACCCTGAATGAACGATTTGAAGCTCTTCCTGTTCCTGGAGTGAGCAGATATCATTGGGCAACACTAGCACATGACAGGGACAAGTGGAGACATTGGCGCCCGCTTGAGCAAATCAAAGATCAAAAGGATGACAAGTGATACAAATGATAATGTAGATGCTACTATCAAACTATTGGGTTTGAATTGAAGTTCTGACACTCATTAATTTGTATGTGTTTCTGTATTGTGGCTCTACTTCACCATGTATAAACTGGGGGTTCATAATAACATCTATTTTGAATGTATATTACAGGAATTAAATAAGGTAATATTGTATAAAGCACTTAGAGAAGTGCCCTACTTATAATGTACGATACAAATTTCAGTTTAAAATATTCTATTTCATCTATGTCATCCTCTTTATTTTGGAGATATAGAAATCCTCAGAAGTGATTGATTAGAAGCCTGAAGCAGCCCAGTTCCGTAGACCTGATGATTTGGTGTTGCGGCCAGCAGTGCTCAGAATCACTAGGTCTACATCCAGCATGCACTGGGGTCTATATTGTAGCCCAGAACCAAATTCAGGGTCTTAGGCATGTAAGGTTTTTTCTCAGCCCTTTCCGCTATCTCTCCAGTCTTACAAATTTATATTTTGTAACATTTTATCTATGGCTCCAGCCCATGTAACAGGGCATTTACCTTGCAGGCGGCCGACCCAAGTTTGATTCCTCCGCCCCTCTTGGAGAGCCTGGCAAGCTACCTAGAGAATCCCTTCCGCAAGGCAGAGCCTGGCAAACTACCCGTGGCGTATTTGATATGCCAAAAACAGTAACAAGAAGTCTCATGATGGAGACATTACTGGCACCCGCTCTAGCAAATAGATGAACAATGGGACTACAGTGCAGTTTTATCTAACTATGTTTTATGAGCAATTTATAACTCTACTGACAGGGAAGTACATGCTCAATCATTGTTTGGGATGAGATGAGTGGATAACTCCAGTGATCTTTCTTTTTTTTTTTTTATTTAAATTTTATTGAATCACCATGTGGAGGGTTACAAAGTTCTCATGATTATGTCAGTTATACTGTACTCAAACACCCTTCCCTTCACCCGTGCCCATATTCCATCACCAACCACCCCATTATACCTCCCGCCCCCTCCCACCCCCCCAGTCCCCGCCCTTGTAAGTGATAAGTTTCACTTCGTTTACGCTTTATCTTGGTTACAGTCCATGTTTCAACACATAATTCACTATTGTTGCTAGGGTTTCCCCCCCAAAAAGAGAAGACAGTCCCACGGTCAAGGAAACATTTGATGGCTCTCCATTGCTGAGAATGTAGAGATATTAAGTCCCGCTGTTTGTTACATAACTTTTCTATTTTTTTCCCCCCTCGTCCCGTGCCACCGAGATCACGCCTGTTTAGTAATCACCACGCTGCCTGACAAAGGGAAACAAACCAAAAGAGATGGTTATTTCTCGTCATCAGCCGGCGTGGGGCTCTAGCTTAGTTGATAGTCTGGTATAATGTCTGCAAGCAGTTTCTGTTTTTTTTTTTTTTTTTTGGCTTTTTGGGTCACACCTGGCGATGCACAGGGGTTACTCCTGGCTCTGCACTCAGGAATTACCCCTGGCCGTGCTCAGGGGACCATATGGGATGCTGGGATTTGAACCCGGGTTGGCCGCGTGCAAGGCAAACGCCCTACCCGCTGTGCTATCTCTCCAGCCCCATGCAAGCAGTTTCTGGAACCAAAAGTAATACGCTGGTATCGGCCCCGGCTCAAGGTTCCACCAGCGTCCCGCTGTTCCAAGTACATAATAATTTATTCCCTTGCATCCGATTCCCACGCCACCAGGTCCGTGTCAGCTTAATGGACATCATACTATGGTTAACGCCACGCCGCGTTTTTTCCCGAGAAAGAAGGATATTTCTTCTCAGCCGGCGTGGGGATATGGCTTAGTTCAGTCTATAGAGATGGCTACCACTTTGGTGGCCTTCAATATTTCAGCAAAAGACTTACTATTCTTGTCAGGATTTCCCACCAAAGTCCGACCCGTTAAAGTCCAGGGAAAATTCTGCCTAAAATTCTATCACTACAATCTTTTACCCTTTAACAAAAAACTTAGTACTATTGTTTGGAGTTTCCCCCCACATTAAGCCCTGCCAAAAAGGAACATTTACACGTTGCTGACAATCAAACAATCAAAAGATATTAGGTCTTCCTAATATCTTTTGGAAGATATTTAAGCAGAGAGCGTCCCCACATGGCTCTCTGCTTAAATGTCGGCCGGCACAGGGCGGATCCGGGAGTCCCGCCCATCGGCTATCCCGGGCTTCCTGTAGAGTCTAAAAACCGGCTATAGCCTCGCTGCGTTCAAAAAGAAAGAGTTGAGAGAGAAAAGAGCATACCCTGCCGGCAGCGCCTGGGCCAGAAGCTCCCAGCACACAGTTTGGAGGCATTTTGGGGGCGCCGCTCGTGTCCAAAGTGGTTCAGTTGCCTCCGGGGTCGATCTCGTGCGGGGCCGCAAAGGCTCCAGTGATCTTTCTATCAATGGTGAAACTCCTGAAACTCCACCAGGCTCCAGAAGTATAGACAATTGCTGACATCAGCCTGTGGGTAGGTGCCCAGGCTGTTGGATGGTGAGGACAGGGTGTAAAGCAGAAGAATCTCACCTCTCATAATGTTCTCACATGTTTCTTCTGAATATTAAACATTCTGACCCAAGTGTCACTGTATTCTGTTTCCTTTCATACCTCTTTACTCTAGTCCTCACATCTGTCATGCTAAGATATGAACTGAAAAAGTACTTGGAAAAGTGCTAGTCTGAAATAATGAACTTCTAAGGAGCTTTCATATTTCCCTGCTGGTTTGACTGCCACATTGCCTCCCCTACAAGACACAAAGCTCCTTCTGTTGGAAGCTTTGCAGACATAAAAGACCCCCTGGTCCCAGCACACCCAGGCTATACAAACAAGTACATATCAACACAATTCTTCCGTTTTCCACTTAAGGTACAATTGAATTTTTTAAAAAAAACAACATTACTGAGAAGAACATTAAAGGGAATAAACAGAGGTAACACCAAGCCAGCAAAGTCAATAGAAATTTCCAAGATTTCTTTCTAGCCATTACTTGCTGAACACACAGTCCCCATCTCTTTGTCTTACTCTACTTCAGCCAGCTCCTGTCTGCTGGCTCTCAGTTGGATCCTCCGTGCTTTTTCTGAACCTATTTTCTACTTACCTTTCCCTGTATATAGAATTCCAGACTCTAAGGGCTTCCACTCTGCTACTTATTCTGACTCTGAGGGCTCATTACAGGATTGAAGTAGGTAGTTTTCCAAACATGCCCACCCCCATGTCTGCATCAATCTTTCAGAGACTTTTACAAGTAGTTTTACAGGCTTCTAAACTTACCATGCTCATTTTCTTATGGCCTCTTCTGGAGTTGTCCCCCAAAAGGGTTCTTATATAAGCTCTTTCCTGAGGGGCATGTATACATATACATATACACACATATGCATATGTATATCCCTCAAACCATATATGTATGTATATATGTATATACAATATGTATATATGTGTGCATCTGTATATGTGTGTGTGTGTGTGGCTAAATTTGGTGGACACATCTGGTGACTCTCAGGAATTACTCCTGATTCTGTGCTCAGGGATCACTGTTACAGGCAGTGCTCAGAGGACCATATGGGCTGCTGGAGATTGAATCTGGCTTAGTCACATGAAAGGCAAGTGCCCTGCTGTACAATCCCTTAGATCTCAGGAGATATTTGTTTTTAATTCTTTGAGATTCTGTGATTTATCACATTGTTAATAATGAATAATGTGATTCATTATTATTCATTCACATAACTCCAGCACCATACCCATGAACAGTGTACCTACCTCCCTCCCTCAATGATCCCAAAGCCCTTTCTTTTAAGACCCCCCTCCAATTGTGTAGATCAGTAGATCAGTTTTCCTATTGTATTTCCTTTGAACCTTTGCTGCTACTGTGTTGTGTATTATTAAGTTCCACATATGAGTGAGATCATTTTGTACCTTTCTGACTGATTTCATTCATTCATTCAGCATGATATCCTCTAGTTCCTTGTATTGTCTTGTAAATTTCATGCTTTGGGTTATATATGTGTGTGTGTGTGTGTATATATATATGTGTCCATATATATATGTATGGACTGGAGTGATAACACAGTGGGTTTGCCTTGCATGCAGCTGACCTGGGTTTGATTCCTCTGTCCCTCTCAGAGAGCCTGGCAAGCTACCAAGAGTATCCATCCCGCCTGCATGGCAGAACCTAGCAAGCTAATCATGGCGTATTCAATATGCCAAAAACAGTAACAACAAGTCTTACCCACTCGAGCAAATCGATGAACAATGGGACAACAATGCTCTTATATAATAGATATCTATATCTGTATATAGGTATATATACATTTCCCATATATATGGGGAATGTTTGTTAAAATTTTTTATTTTAATCACATATATACTTATGCTTTTATTTTTGTTTATCGTTGCTTCAATAGAGTTTTCATCTTTATATCTTGTCTTATTTTCAGGGTAATTCTACCACTCAGATGTGTCTTTAATAGTCATAATCAACCAATGTTTTTAGATTCTCCTGTTCCAGATTTTGATGTTAAAACGCACTGTTGGCCTAATCTGTAGGCATTGATTCCCTCACTAACCTCTTTCTGCATAGTAGTTAATGATTTTAAGAATGATTTTAAGAATATATTCAAGTCCCTAGCACGCCTATTAAACATAAATATGCATCTCATTATATGTCTTATGCTTACTAAAATTTTTTAAAAATAGATAAAATTAAGTTAAATTTTCTTATTGAATTTTCTTTCACTGGTGAAGCAGTAAGAACTAGTAGCTGGAGAAATTGTCAAATACATTTGTGATTATAAGAAGAATGTAACTTCATCCTCCATATAAAGCTTATATCCTAAGTCCATCCTATTCCTAATCTTTTAATACGGTAATTTACATTGAGGATGTAAGTAATGGTACAGACTTTCAGGTGGGAAGTTATTTTAGATTATTCAGATGGGTTCAATTTAATTACATGAGTATTTAAAATGAAGAAAGAATCTTTCCAGTAATAACCAAAAGAAAGCAATACTCTGAAATAAGAGTAAAAGTGAGATGGGGCTGGAACAATAGCACAGCGGGTAGGACATTTGCCTTGTACGCGACCCACCCAGATTCGATTCCCAGCATCCCATATGGTCTCCTGAGTGCTTCCAGGAGTAATTCCTGAGTGCAGAGCCAGGAGTAACCCTTGAGCATCGCCAGGTATGACTCCAAAAAAAGCAAAAAAAAAAAAAAGAGTGAAAGAGAGATTCACTTTACTAGCTTTGCAATGGAGGTTGGGAAACAAAGAATGTATTACTTCAAGAAGCCAAAAAAAGCAAAATAAAATACCCTTGTTTTACCCAAGGATAGTAATAAAGATGAGGGGGATTGCTACATGGCCTCACATGCTGGGTGAGAAGGAAGCTCAGATAGGAAAGGGACCACCAAGTAAAGGGTGCTTGGAGGGCCCACTCAGGATGGGAGATGTGTGCTGAAAGTGGACTGTAGGCTGAACATGATGGCCACTTAATACCTGCCTTGCAAACCACAACAGCCTAAAGGAGAGAGAGAATAAAAGGGAATGTGTCTGCCACAGAGGTAAGGGGGAGGGTGGGAGGGACACTGGGATCATTGGTGGTGGAGAATGGGCACTGGCAGAGGGGTACTCAATCATTGTATGACTGAAACATAAGCATGAAAGTTTTTAAGTCTGTAACTGTACCTCATGGTGATTCATTAAAAAAACAACTTTTAAAATTTATTCTTGTTTTGAATGACCACAAAGAAATGCAGGGCTGGAGAGAAAGCATAGGAGGTATAATGCTTGCTTTTCCTAGGAGTAACTGCAGCCTGATCACTTACAGTCCTAGAACACATACACAAGTAAAATCCCTGGATACTGCTGGGGTTAAGTTTCTCTAATAAAAAAGAAAGAACTGCAGCCTTTCCAGAATCTTGCTTGTATCCCAGTAGCACCTGTGTTAGAACTCTAACCTACTTTAAAATAAGATATTTTTGTTTAAACCACTAACTTGGTAATTTGTCATAGCCATAATAAAAAAAAAGGAAACTATTTCACAGGATAGAGTGAAAAGTAATATAGTTGTGAAAGCAATTTTTTCATGTTTATTGGAGATGTGGTCATTATATTCTGCTCCTAGAAGGACTTGCTGTACAGCTTATCTGTCTGTAGCTCAGAATCTGTCATACAGTCTATCTTTCAGCATAGCCTATCTCCCAGGACAACCTATCCATCTAAAGCTCAGTATCTCTGGAATACTGGCAAGTACCTCTGAAGAATGTGTATTTCAAAGTATGTTCATTGTTGTTTCTGACATCATTCAGAATTGGTGTAACTTACACCTCTGTATGACGTCTTAGAACTCAACAACAATTCAGAAATTATTATTATTATTATTATTGTTATTTTTGTTATTTTTGTTTGTTTGTTTTTGTTTTTTGTGCCACATCTGGCACTGCTAAAGTCTTACTCCTGGCTCTGCACTTAGGGATCACTCCTGATGAGGCTTGGAGGACCATGTGGGATCAAACCCAGGTTGGGCTCATGCAAAGCAAGTGCCCCATCCTCTACTATTTCTTAGTCCCCCAAATTAAATATTTTAACCCTTTTATTTTATTTTACTTTTTTGGTTTTTGGGTCACACCGAACGATGCACAGGGGTTACTCCTGGCTCTTCACTTTTTAACCCTTTTTTTTAAAAATTTTTTTTTTTTATTGAATCACCAAGTGGAGGGTTACAAAGTTCTCAGGATTATGTCAGTTATACAATATTCAAACACCCCTCCCTTCACCAGTGCCCATCTTCCACCCCCAACCCCCCCCAGTATATCTGCCGCCCCCTCCCACCTCCCTAGTCCCCACCCTTGTACGTGATAAGTTTCACTTCATTTGCGCTTATCTCGATTACATTCCATGTTTCAACACACAACTCACTACCGTTGCTGGGGTTTCCCCCCAAAAAGAAAAAGACAGTCCTATTGCCAATGAGGCATTTGATAATTCTCCATTACTAAGCATATAGAGATATTAAGTCCTGCTGTTTGTTACATAACTTTTCTTTTTCCCCCTTGCCCCGCGCCACCGAGTTCACGCCTGTTTAGTAATCGCCACGCTGTCTGACAAAGGGAAAAAACCGAAGAGGATGGTTATTTCCCGTCATCAGCCGGCGTGGGGCTCTGGCTTAGTTGATAGTCTAGTAGAGTGTCTGCAAGCCGTTTCTGGAACCAAAGCTCTTGCGCTGATATCGGCTCCGGTTCGAGATACCACCAACGTCCCGCTGGTCCATGTACCTAATTTTTCCCCTTATTTCCCATTCCCACGCCACCAGGTCTGTTTGCTTAATGGACATCACACTATGTTTGACACCACGCCACGTTTCTTCCCGAGAAAGAAGGATATTTCTTCTCAGCCGGCGTGGGGATATAGCTTAGTTCAGTCTAGAGAGATGGTTACCATTTTGATTGCCTTCAATATTTCAACAAAAGACTTACTATTCTTGTTAGGATCACCCACAAAAGTCCGACCCATTAAGAAGGAACCATTACATACTGCTGATACTAAGATGACATTAGGTAGTGCGGCTGCGGCAGCGGCCGCGCGGTTTTGGGTTTCTGTCTAAAGTCCAGGGAAAAAGTTGAAGGAGAGAGAGAGAGATTTCCGCACGGGGGACCTGGCGGAAACTCTCAAGTCACATACTGCAGGTTGCTGGTGGGCTGCCGGTGTCCCAAGCAGCTCCATCCTCTTCGTCAGTCATTCTGGGGGTGCGGGCGCGGAGAAATAGGAAAGCCCACGTGGCTGCACTCTCTTTAAGTGTCCGATGTGGGCGGAGACCGGTACTTCCCCGCCCTCGATCCCCCGCCAGCCGCGCCGCGCACTTGGGTGCGTCTCTCCATTTTGTGCTCAGAAGTGGAGTAGATGCTGTGCTGTGCCCAGAAGTTGAGGGGAAGAGAGATAGATTAAAGAGAAAAAAAAAAAAAGAGAAAAACGCCAGGCCCCCGCTCGGGGGACCTGGCGGAAACTCTCAAGTCACATACTGCAGGTTGCTGGTGGGCTGCCGGTGTCCCAAGCAGCTCCATCCTCTTCGTCAGTCATTCTGGGGGTGCGGGCGTGGAGAAAATCTTTTTAACCCTTTTGAAATGCTAACTGTGATGACATTACTTTGTCCTTTCCCCCCTTGCCACAAAGAGCTTATCACGGTTTATCCTGGAGCTCAGGTTTATCCTGGTCACACCCATCAGGGTTCTCCCGAGTCACTCCCATTTCTTTGTTTATCTATAACTACTTCTCTATGCTCTCTTCCCCAAACAGTTAATCAGCTTTTCCCCCAAATGAAACTGTTATTTGTAAGGTAAGGTCTTTCTAGGATGCTGAAGTTATATTGTAAGTTAATATTGCCTTTGTCCTCTCCTTTTAAATACTTTTGCTTTAAAGCAATGTCCTTTTTGACACAAGAAGACAATATTATGCTTTTGTAACTTGGGATTTAATTGGCTTCGAATATTATTCATTCCCGGGCATCTGCTTTCTCGACTTAAGCCTCAGTTGCCCTCAGTTCCTAGCACCCCAAAAGCAGGGTCCCAACGAGGGACAGGACGGATCCAGGGCAAACGGTGAGTTATGTGCTACCCTGGCGTCGAGATGGGCCTGACCAAAGTGCCAAATTCTTTTTTTTAATTTATTTTTTAATTGAGTTATTGTGATAACAGTTACAGGGCTTTTAGGATTGAGTCTCAGTCATACTACGCTCAAACACCCATCCCTTCACCAGTGCACATGTTCCACCACCAATATCCCCAGCATATCCCCCCTCCCACTCCCCCTCTGCCTGCATGGCAGATGATTTTCACTTTACTCTTTCCTTACTTTGATTACATTCAATTCAAAGTGCCTAATTCTTAACTATAAGTTAAGAGCTTGATCATTGACAAATGCTGTCATGATCCAAAAGTAACGACGAGACTAGGACCCTGTTAGGGATAGGAAAGACTAATCTGGCCTGAGCACTGTAGTCTGAGGCCGAGATGGCTCCAGGAGAGCAATTCTATAAGCTTAATGCATTTCTTATTGTGTCCATACAAAATGATTAATATTATGAATGCTTATATGTTTGCTGGACAAGGAGAGGAGAAACACACTCATGGGACTCTGCCCTGTCCTAGAAGCAGCATCCCCTGACGGAAATAACTTCAACCCTGTTCATTGTGACCACACCCATGTGTAGCGCCAACCCCCTCATGCTTGGGGGATTAACATGCTGGAAGTGCGGGGGCAGGGGAGAGATCCAGGGAAGAGATCCAGAGCCGGGAGAGATCCAGAGCCCTGAGAGAAGCAGAGAGAGAGACAGGAGGATGAAATAAACGGCAACTGATCAATCAACCGGCTTGGCCCTCGATTTCCTCCTCTGTCTGCCCCGTGGCCCGGGCCGCTTTGGCTGGGCACGGGGGTTGGCCGATGGAGAGAGCCGCCAGGGCTCTCCCCCCATCGCCCCCTGGCAGATGTTTTTTACATAACTGGGTAGCTTTCTTCATTTTGTCTTTTAGCTGAGTTTTTTTCCATTCAATAATGTCAAAGCATTTAACATGCTCTACAAGGCACTTCAGGAAACAACCCACCCCTAATCTTCCAGATTCCTTTCCACTTACTCTGATCAAACCATACCATTTCCTGCCCTTCTCTGAAAGCATAATATCCTTATTCCACATGCTATGGAAAACTCCTTTTCATCCTAACCTGCTGCTGTCAATCATGTCTCAACACAGACAGTTTCTCTGTGGAGACTTCCTATTGTTCTTCAACCCCTCACCCTTTGTATTTCCCTACAACACTCACCTTCGCATCTGTATTTGCATTCATAGTACTATATTATGATGCATCTCTTGTCTATAGTTTTATATATTTTTTTAATGTTTATATATATTTTTTATTTTATATTTATGTATATAGTTTTATGAGCACTTTATAGACAAGCAGAGAGCCTTTCATCTTTGTTCTTATTAACTACTATCCTATACCTGATAGGACATTAGAGGGTACCCAATAAATACTTTGGAATGAATAAATGCACCATACATTTTTGTCCTTGATAGATCTGTGGCCTAGATTAGGAATTAAGTAAGTAGCTCAGAAAAAAAAAGTAGCTCGCATATTTGAAAGCTACATCTCCAGTGAATTCCTTGGAGGTGTCCCAAGAATTTCAGATACTACCTTTTTTCTCATTCTGAGATATTTCTCCGTTTGAAGAATGCAAGACTTCTATACCAAAAAGAAAGCAAAGTTTTAAGTAATTTTTAACCAGGATCAAATCCCCTCATGAAATTCATGAATGAGCTTCATAGGGACCTTGCTGAGCAATATCTATTACTCATTTGGCTCATTAATTTTTTGGTAAAAGTCAGAGGTTTTTCTTATTTTCTGAGATATAGATGGCCTAAGAATCTTTTTTGAGGGCAGGGCTCACAGTGATGCTCAAAGGGACCCAGGGATACTTCTGGAGATACTCAGCTATCTGGGCTGCTTAGTTTGATGTTAGGCATGAAAATGTGGTACTGGTCAGCCCTGGCACTGTGAGGGCTTGGCACATGCAGTGGCTTCCAAGGCCACACCAGGTGGCACTGCAGTCATGTGTGGGGTGTTGAGGGTCTAACATGGTCAGGTGCATGTATGTTGTCCCTGGCCCAGGGGAACTTTTGTAATAAGCATGGTACACTGGAGAAAATATACCAATTAGCTTTTGCCTCACTTTAAGCTTTTAAATTTAATTTTAGGTTTATCCTCTCTGGAAGATTTTGATACCAAATTTTAATCCAAGGTATGAAATAATTTCTGTTATTACTTATCAGGCTGGAGCAATAGCACAGCCAGTATGGCTTTGCCTTGCACGCGGCCAGCCTGGACTCAATTCCTCCACCCCTCTGGGAGAGCCCAACAAGCTACCGAGAGTATCTGGCCTGCATGGCAGAGCCTGGCAAGCTACTGTGTCATATTTGATATGCCAAAAACAGTAACAAGTCTCACAATGGAGACTTACTGGTGTCTGCTCAAACAAATTTTGATGAGCATCGGGATGACAGTGATACAGTGATATTACTTATCAGGCAGTTAAGGAAGTATTCCTCCTTGGAATGATGGCTTTAGTTCATCTTTTCTTTTTATCAACAATAGAGAGTGTAATCTGACATTCTTCTTATGAATGAGTGGGATATCAGAAATTTCCATAGGACTTCCTATTCTTCTTGTACTAATAAATGATTTACCAGTGTTACTCAGTTCCATTATCTGCTTTCAAGAAAATATCAGATAAATCACATAAATTTCAGCCCATTTATCAATTACTTCCCTGACACTGGGAAGGGTGATTACCTAATCCCACCTCAGATGTCAGGGTCCTGGCCAGTAGACCCTGGAAAACTGGAGTATGATCCCCCAGCCACCGAACTTACCTCCCTATAGGAGAGGGAGTGGGATGAGAAGAAGCCTCTGCCCTGCCCATCAGTGCACCGCCACCACCCCACCACTGCCACCAAGAAAGAACCACGCAGATGGGGGAGAGTTGGAAGTCAAGTAACTCTCATTTTATTAGAGCTCACATACTAATATTTAATGGAAAACTTTTAGGGAAGAGTGAACACCATGGACACCTGGTTATCAGCTCTGGAGTAAACATTTTGCTGGGCCCTTTATAGATGTTAACTAATGATTTATGTTCCCCTCCTTTCAAGGTCGGGTATGCTAGCTCAGACAAGTGGTGACTTTCAAGTTTCATCTCATTATCTCCTCAAACAGGGAACCTTTCTGGGTGGAGTGCTGGCACAGGGCCTTAGGGCCCTGTTTGAAGAGAGCCTGCTCCTGTTTCTAAGGGCAGGGGATTTGGCCAGGGTCTCAGGCTGGCTACTGAGACCCCAACACTCAGACACCCCACACTTAAAGAGCCTTTCAGGGAAAACCAGAGGTCAGTTGCCAGGAAAATATTCCTGTCTTACTTGACTTATCAAGCTTAAAGAAGTGGAGAGGGACAAATGCTAACCGTCGATTTAGATCCTTTGGTTAAACGGTGTGCGTTCTTCCAGAGCAGGGCACATGATGTGTTTTCTAAACAGGCAGCAAGCCTGCATACAGAAGCTCTTTGGCAAATAAACCTCAAAGTCACAGACTTGGGCAAAGCATATGAATGAGATGAAGAAAAATTGTCTATCTTCTTCAAGGTCAACACTCATGTCTCTAAACTCATTGAAAGGGCCTGAAAAGACTATCTTAGTAGTTGGAGAATTTTACCTTGCTGAAGGACAACTTCTGACTGCGTTATCCAAAACTTATCTACCATCTTCAAAATGGGGAAGCCTGGGCAGGCAGAAACTGACTGTTCTGCCTTGGTTGATGATCTTTCTACTCAGAATACCACACTCATAAATTTAGGCCATATATGAATCAGGATCAAGCACTCAATCCAATAATTTGAATTTGTTTCTATTTATCGATATCTGTAATTTATAGAATCTATTGTGAGGAAAGAATTGAGAAAATCCCTCATATTTCTCTAGACAGATTTGGTTATAAAAGCAATCCAGTTATTTCAGTAAAACAAGTTATTGGTGACCTCTTCAGTTTGCTTATTCTGATGAATATTAATTAATCAATGTGCATTTATTAAATTCATATTAATCCTTTTCTTCTACATGGAGAGCCATTGCAGAGGTGTTGGCAGAGCTACAGAGCAGAGAATAAAGAATTCTAGTTATTAAGGAGTTTCATGTCTATTGTTTAGCTGTAATACTCTTTGATTTATTTATTTATTTTATTATATAAAATAAAATATATATGAATCACCATTAGGTTCAGTTACAAACTTGTGAGCTTTCATGTTTGCATTTTGTTTGCATCCCTCCACCAGTGCCCAGTCCCCTCCACCAGTGTTCCCAGTATCCCTTCCACCTCACCCCCCATCCCCCCACCTCAACTCACCTCTGTGGCAGGACATTCCCTTTGGTTCTCTCTCTCTCTCCTTTCGGATGCTGTGGTTTGCAACAGAGGCACTGCATGGCCATCGTGTTTGGTCTATATTCTATTTTCAGAGTGCATCTCCCATCCTGTGAGGGTCCTCAAACTACACTTTACCTGGTGTTCCCTTCTCTATGTGAACTGCCCCTTCCTCCAGCACATGAGGCCAGCTTCCAAGCCTTGGAGCCAACCTCCTGGTACTTATCTCTACTATTCTTGGGTATTAATCTCCTATTCTGTTATTTTATTTTATATTCCACAGATTAGTGCAGTCTTTCTATGTCTGTCTCTCTCTTTCTGACTCATTTCACTCAGCATGATACTTTCCATGTTGATCCACTTATATGCAAAGGTCATGACTTCATCTTTTCTAATAGCAGCATAGTATTCCATTGTGTAGATGTACCAAAGTTTCTTTAACCAGTCATCTGTTCTAGGGCACTCGGGTTTTTTCCAGATTCTGGCTATTGTAAACAGTGCTGCAATGAACATTCGAGTAGATGTCATTTCGACTGTACTTTTTTGCGTGATATACTCCCAGGAGTGGTATTGCTGGGTCAAATGGGAGCTCAATTTCTAATTTTTTGAGAAGTGTCCATACTGTTTTCTAAAAGGGCTGAACCAGTAGGCATTTCCACCAGCAGTGTAAGAGGGTCCCTTTCTCCCCACATCCACGCCAACAGCGGTTGCTTTTGTTCTTTTGGATGTGTGCTAGTCTCTGTGGTGTGAGGTGGTATCTTATGGTTGTTTTGATCTGCATCTCTCTGATGATTGGTGATGAAGAGCACTTTTTCAAGTGCCTTTTGGCCATTCTTATTTCTTCCTTGAGAAAGTTTCTGTTCATTTCATTGCCCCATTTTTTTTTTCGCTTTTTGGGTCACACCCGGCGATGCTCAGGGGTTACTCTTGACTCGTGCACTCAGGAATTACTCATGGCAGTGCTCAGGGGACCATATGGGATGCTGGGATTTGAACCTGGGTCGGCCGCGTGCAAGGCAAATGCCCCACCCGCTGTGCTATCACTCCAGCCCCATTGTCCCATTTTTTGACGGGGTTAGATGTTTTATTCTTGTAGATTCCAACCAGTTCCTGGTATATCCTTGATATCAATCCCTTATCTGATGGGTATTGGGTGAATATTCTTTCCCATTACATAGGTTGTCTTTGTATTTTGGTCACTGTATCTTTTGTGGTGCAGGAGCTTCTTAGTTTAATATTGTCCCATTTGTTTATCTTTTTTCCACTTGGCTGGTCAGTGGCATGTCATCTTTGAATATACTGTTAGCTTCAATATTGTGGAGAGTTTTGACAACCTTGTCTTCAATGTACCTTATGGATTCTGATCTGATGTTGAGGTCTTTAATCCATTTTGATCTGAATTTTGTGCATGGTGATAGGTCGAGATCTAAACACATTTTTTTGCAAGTGGTTGTCCAGTTATGCCAGCACCATTTGTTGAAGAGACTTTCTTTGCTCTACTTCACATTTCTTGATCCCTTATCAAAGATTATATGTTCATACAATTGGGGTTGTGTGTAGAGATAGTCCCCCCTGTTCCATTAGTCTGCATATCTGCCTTTGGACCAGTACCATGCTGTTTGATTATTACTGTTTTATAGTAGAGTTTGAGGTTGGGGAAGGTGATGCCTCCCATCGTCCTTTCCCAAGAATTGCTTTAGCTATTCATGGGCGTTTATTGTTCTATATGAATTTCAGAAGTGTTTGCTCCATTTCTTTGAAGTTTTTCGTGGGTATCCTTATAGGGATCGCATTGAATCTGTGCAGTGCTTTGGGGAGTATTGCCATTTTGACAATGTTCAATCTTCTCATCCATGAGCAGGGAATACTCTTTTAGAAGCAGGATAGCAATACATTATAAATTACATTGGTTCCTTTTGGGGGCCTCTATTCTTCTTTTCTTCTTGGGAGAAAAGTGTTTTCTGAGTTTAAGAATTTATGCAGACTCAGTTTAGTTGAAAGTGAATGGTGTGTTCGTGTACAGAAACGGGCTCGTTTTTCTTATATTCAGGCTCACCAAAAGTCTACATGCTTCAAAAGATCATGGCACTAAATACTGAGATGATCTTAAATTACTTCTCCTCTTCTCTATCCATAGAAGGATATCTCAACCAGGGATAGAATAGGATTTCACTTCTTCCATTTTTCTTGCTTTAGTATAAACTCTGTATACACTCATGTTCTTTAAAGCCCATTCTCCTTTAGCTTTCCAGACTTTTCACCCTTTTTTCTGTGAATACTCACTGACCACCTTAAATTTTCTTAGAACTAGTATTTCTAAGAAACCTACTGAATTTAGGTGCTCCTTCCCTTCAACAGTCTTACATGTGACAGAATTTCTTTTGTCTTTTGAAAAACATTTATTTAAGCACTGTAATTTACAAAGTTGTTTATAATAAAGTTGTTTCAAACATTCAGGCATCCAATATTCCTACTCCATTCCCACTACCTGTGTGATCTTCCTTCCAGAAATGTCCCTGGTTTCTCACCTACCCCACAAGTCTGACCCTTTAGTAGGTAAAGAGAAATTAATTTCATCTGTTTGTTATAACAAAATGGCAAAGAGAATCGTCAGAAAATAGATAAATAAAAGTCAACTTGTGGGCTCAACCAACACCCAAGAGTCCTGTAGTCCTCAATGACTCTAGTAAGTTCCACTATTGTGAGATAGCAATGAACACAAACTGACTTTCCTTTTCCTGACAATATTGACTCAAATTCAAAATCTATCTAACTTTAAGACGACTTTCTTTTACTATAACTGATATAACACATATAGCACATATAAAAGTTATATCTGTTTTTGTTTTCGGTTTTATTTGGGGGTCACACTTGGAAGTGCTCAGGGAGTCACTCCCAGCTTGGGAACCATATGTGCTGAGAACCAAACTGGGATTTCTGCATGCAAAGTATGCACTCAAGACCTCAGGGCTGGCGCTCCTGCCCCTATAAGTACCTTCTTTTTTGAGTGTTCCCTTTTCTAATGTTGTGATAAATTTGCCCTTAACTATACTTTCTTCCTCAAGACTATAAGTAAGTCATGCCAATTTCTAGTAAATATTTATCTCTTTCCTAGAGGGGTCCTTGACCAGAAAATTGTATTTGCTACTTAACTGCATATTAAAATACTCTGAGGCCTCACTTAAGACACACCTGGGAGGATATTCCTACAAAGATACTCCTGGCTATGTGCTTGGAGGTAAAGCATGTGCTCAGTCTTTTGCTTTTGAGCTCTCTCTTTAGCACCAAGGGTAGAAATAGTGGGGTTTCTTTTTTTGTTTTATTTTTTTTTTCTTTTTGGATCACATCCAGCGATGCTGAGAGGTTATTCCAGGCTCTGCACTCAGGAATTACTCCTGGCGGTGCTGGGGGACCATATGGGATACTGGGAATCGAACCTGGGTTGGTCGCATGCAAGGCAAACCTGCTTTGCTATTGCTCTAGCCCCAAAGAGTGGTTTTTAAGTCAAATTTGAAAAAGCTTTCCCCAGAAAACACGTTATTTTAAAATTCCAAATAATAGTAATTTTATTAATGGATCAAGAAAATAAAAGAAGATGCATATGAACCTATTTGATTTTTTTTCTGTAACTTTTGTGTTATGTATTTAGGGAAAAAAGGACATGTTGATGGGCTTGAAAAGTTATTTTTATTTATATATAGAAGATTAAGTTCAGGAGAGCTATTAAATCTTTTCAGTAGTGGAAGTTGATAATTCCAACTTTAGATAAGGAAAAAAGCAATCCTTCATTTTTCTAGCATAGCAACTATTGCATACATTTATTACAACATATAACACACTCATAATTAGGATTCTTGTTTTATTGTTTAACTAATCTCTTCAAGAAGCAAGTGAATTTTTTATTAACTTTAATTGCTTTATTGGTTAGGGTATCTTTTTATTTCTGCAAAATAAAATAATCTATCTCAGGATGAATTAAAATATAAAAGGCCTCCAAGCCATGGAGTCAACCTCCTGGTACTTATTTCTACTATTCTTGGGTGTTAGACTCCTAGTCTATTATTCTATATTCCACAGATGAGTGCAATCTTTCTATGTCTGTCTCTCTCTTTCTGACTCATTTCACTTAGCATGATACTTTCCATGCTGATACATTTATATACAAAGTTCATGACCTCATTTTTACTAACAGCTGCATAGTATTCCATTGTATAGATGTACCAAAGTTTCTTCAACCAGTCATCTGTTCTAAGGCACTCGGGTTTTTTCCAGATTCTGGCTATTGTAAATAACGCTGCGATGAACATATAAGTGCAGATGTCATTTCGACTATATATACCTTTTTGCTCCTCTGGGATATATTCCCAGCAGTGGTATTGCTGGGTCAAATGGGAGCTCAACCTCTAGTTTTTTGAGAATCGTCCATACTATTTTCCAAAAGGGATGAACCAGTCAGCATTCCCACCAGCAGTGTAGAAGGGTCCCTTTCTCCCCACATACTCTCCAACAGAGGTTGCTTTTCTTCTTTTGGATGTGTGCTAGTCTCTGTGGTGTGAGGTGGTATCTCATGGTTGTTTTGATCTGCATCTCTCTGATGATTAGTGTTCTCTCATTCTGGGCAACTCAGAGAAGGGAACACCAAGTAACATGTGGTCAGAGGTCATGCGGGGGAGGGGGTGACGTGTGCTGAATGTAGACTAGAGACTGAACACAATGGCCGCTCAACACCTTTATTGCAAACCACAACACCTAATCAGAGAGAGAGAACGAAAGGGAATACCCTGCCATGGTGGCAGTTTGGGGTGGGGGGAGACGGGACTGAGGAGGGTGGGAGGGACTCTGGGTTTACTGGTGTGGACAATGGGCACTGGTGAAGTGATGGGTTCTCGAACTTTGTATGGGGGAAACATGAGCACAAAAATGTATAAATCTGTAACTGTACCCCCACGGTGATTCACTAATTAAAAATAAAAATAAATAAATAAATAAAAATATAAAAGGAAATTCATTGGTTCAAATATTGAAAAAGTCCAAATTGAGTCAGGATTAGTCCAGGAGTCAAATGATTTTCATCAACATTCATGCTCTTGTTCTCTGTCTCGTATGCAGATTGCATAATAACTACGTTTTCTTTCCTTAAAGAAGACTCCATTCATAGCCATGCATAACAGTCTCATGTAGCTGCAATTTATAGTTTGTGACAGGAATATTGTTGTGTTTTAATTTGACGAAATACTTTGTCAAGTCAAAGAGAGCTCTGATCAGCTTATCTTGGGTCTCACGCTTATCCCATTTGGTGAAGAGAACTCAGGACATGCTTCGCTATCCTTGAGATCTTTATCTAATGTTGAGCCAGTGGATGTGGTCAAGCCTACTGAAACTACAAGTGATAAGAGATTGAAGATTCCCAGATGGATTTAATAGTGGTGATGCAATCACTATATTAATTAACATTTGGTATCTTAATTTAATACAATATATATAATTTGGTATCTTAATGTAAAACAATAAATATTAATTATAAAAGGATACCTTATTTTCTCTATTTGACTATTAAATCCAATTCCAGATAGATATAACTCACTTCATTGCCACCACGATTTACTTTTACAACATTGTTCTCAGAGTTTGTTAATTTTTTAGTTGTGTTATTTATCATTGTTGTTGTTTTTCAGCAATTTAAAATTGGGAATTTTTCCTGGGACTTTTCTGTATTGTCCTGCTTTAATGGCTGACCTCAGTAATAATAACTAACTTTTAATATGTCCTAGAGACAAGCACTAGTACTTGTTGATTTGATTATCTAGTAAAGACTACATGGCATGACAACCTTGTTTGTTGTCCTCCTCTAGTACCAATGAATAAATCTTGAATTTGAAGGCACTCAGTGAGTAGGTTCTTTTCCATTTTGAAAATAGCACTGTGGACTGGTGATATGAATTAAGCTAATGGATTTCCTTCTTACTGGTTAGTGAGGAAATTAGTCATCTTCATTACCTTATGTTCCTACATTTATGAAATATGTGCCACAGAAGCTTCTATTTCAGGCTTTTGTGATAATAAATTAAGCCACAATTTATTTAATTGCCATCTGTAGACTTCTTTTTGTCATTATGAATGGTAGAGACTGTCCAGAGGGCTGAATTAAGCTTTATTGTTATAGGAACCTGGAGGTCTGGAGTGGATTGAGGGAATATTTGTTCACTTGTGTATGTTATTTGACATATCTGGCAATACTCAGTGACTAATTCAAACTCTGGTCAAAAGTTGCTTTTAGTAGTGTTGGGAGGGAGGCAGATTATGTAGTGTGCAGAATTTTGAACCCAGGCCTCCTGTCTGCACTCAGTTCATGGAGCTGTATCTTTGCTGCCCTTGGACTAGGGAGTTTTAATTTCTAAAAGGCACAGTAGGTAGTTCTGATGCAAAGACAATGATAAAAACAATATTTTCATAATATGTCTATACACACATATGTATAAAATATGGGATAAGTGGACTTTATGAATATTTGACTCATGCTTTAAATAATTTCAATTAGTATCTATTTGGGAGGAATTTTTGTACATAGTGTTCAAGAAACTACTCTTGGCTCTATGCTCAGAGTGCTCATGGGAACCAAAAGCAGTGTGGGGTATTGAAGCAGGCCAAATGCAAGGCAAGCACTGTAATCCCCTTTTAGTATGTCTTTAATCCCTAATATCTATTACTTATCAATTCACTCATTTATTAAGCAAATATTTATTTGTCCAGAGAATAAGTAAGAAATTATGCCTTTCTTTTTTGTAGGAAAATTCTGAGTACCATGGGTAAAGATTTGGAAACATCTGTATGCATAAGATTTACAAGGTATCACTGTCATCCCATTGCTCATCAATTTGCTCTAGTGGGCACCAGTAACGTCTCAATTGTGAGACTTGTTACTTTTTTTGGTATATGGAATACACCACAGGTAGATTGCCAGGCTCTGCTGTGTGGACGAGATACTCTTGGTAGCTTGCCGGGCTCTCCGAGAGGGACGGAGGAATCAAACCCGAGTCAGCCACGTGCAAGGCAAAGGCCCTACTGGCTGTGCTATTGCACCAGCCCAAGATTTACAAGGTAGGCTTGTTAAAATGAATTTCTAGAGTCTCTGACTCAGGTCATTTGCTCATGACCCCAGTAAATTTTGGACCACACTTTCAAAGTTAATGACCAAATATATGTAAACATTACTTGAGTGGAATTATTCTGAAGAAGTAATGAAGATATTCTGTTTGATTTCATTTAAGGTACAAATTATGAGACGGGGGAGAAAAGTGCTACCCAATATATCTGTAATCTATTTCATGATAGGTTAGAAAAATTCTCAAAGATGTCATGGAGGACTCTGATTTGCCCTAGAGCTATTTTGAAGTCTCTTCCTATTGTTTGTTGTTGCCTGTAGGCTTTCTGCAACTCATCTTCAAGCTCACTGACTCTGTCTTCCGCTGTAGCCATTCTATTGTTGAGGGTACCCATTGAGTTTTTTATTTCATTTACCGAATCCTTTACTCGTGACACTTCTTTTTGTAACTTTTTTATTTCTGCTCTCATTTCTTCCTATATTTTCTTGGCTGTCTGTTCCATTGTTTCTTTCATGTCCTCCTTTAATTTACTGGATACCTATTCCATTGTTTCTTTGAGTTCATTGAACATCTTCAGCATTTCATCTCTGAAATCTTGATTGGAGAGCTCAAGTTTGTGGGAAACGCCTATTGAGGCTTCTGGACTCCTTTCATCATTCTCTCCTTGTGGTGGGGATTGGCGCTATTTCTTCATGTTGTTGTGGTTGTATGGAGGAATGACCTTCTAGTTCACTATCCCTATTCCCTCTGGTTGCGAGCAAGGATTCTGGATGGGCTTAGTCGATAGTGGTCAAATTTATTTTTTTTTAACCATAAGTTTTATTTATTTTTTTTAATTTATTTATTAGTGAGTCACAGTGAGGGTACAGTTACAGATTTATACATTTTCGTGCTCATGTTTCCCTCATACAAAGTTCGAGAACCCATACCTTCACCAGTGCCCATTTTCCACCACCAATAAACCCAGCATCCATCCCACCCCCCCCTAATCCCATCTCCCCCCACACCCCCTCGCCTCTGTGGCAGGGTATTCCCTTTTGTTCTCTCTCTCTAATTAGGTGTTGTAGTTTGCAATAAAGGTGTTGAGTGGCCATTGTGTTCAGTCTCTAGTCTACATTCAGCACGCTTCACCCTTCTCCCGCGTGGCCTCCAACCACATTTTACTTGGTGTTCCCTTCTTTATCTGAGCTGAATTTTTCCCAGAATGTGAGACCAGCTTCCAAGCCATGGAGTCAACCTCCTGGTACTTATTTCTACTATTCTTGGGTGTTAGTCTCCTACTCTGTTGTTGGGGCTGGACTGAGCTATCAGGGAGAGCCCATGTATACTGTACCGTACTACAGACAGGAACATAGGGACCCATGAAAATGGGAGAGACTTCTCGTGTGTCCTGACTGGTTTGGATGAAGCTGAACATTTTCCCCCTTCAAGCTGCCTTCAGAAAAATAATTTCAGCATACTGAAAAGAGCAGTTTTTCCTTCTCTCACAGAAGCCTGGCTGGTCTTTAACATGCAGATGGTGTTAGCCAGGCCTGACCTTTGATATTGTAAATTGTAGATTTCAGGTGCAGGCCCAGCTTTGTCTTTGGGATGCAGATTCCAGGTGCCTGTAGAAGGTTTCAGTTTCGTTTTGTATCTTTTCCTTCTCAGTTCTGTGTTCTTTTCCCGAGGCTATAGGCCTACCCATACAAGGAAACAATATGTTTCCATTGTCTCAATGTTCTCCCTGTAACAATTTTTGATGCCTTTGGTGAAGTCACTATATTGCGTCCTTTAGAGCTACCATGATCAATAAAAGGAGGTCCACGAGGCCCTCTGCCTTTGCTAAGAGCCAAAGCAAGCCTTAGTCCTCCAATCAATGCATTTCTTCCGCGTTCCTATCTCAGCGCCTCCAATTGCACGAACGTTCACGCAACACTCTGTTATTCTATATTCCACAGATGAGTGCAATCTTTCTACGTCTGTCTCTCTCTTTCTGACTCATTTCACTTAGCATGATACTTTCCATGCTGATACATTTATATGCAAAGTTCATGACCTCATTTTTTCTAACAGCTGCATAGTATTCCATTGTATAGATGTACCAAAGTTTCTTCAACCAGTCATCTGTTCTAGGGCACTCGGGTTTTTTCCAGATTCTGGCTATTGTAAATAACACTGCGATGAACATATAAGTGCAGATGTCATTTGGACTATACTTTTTTGCTCCTCTGGGATATATTCCCAGCAGTGGTGATGTCGGTGGGCCCCACAGGTGACTTTCGTGAAGCGGGGAGGAGAAAAAGGGTCACTTTCTCTCCAACCGCCTCAAACACCCGGGACCCAGGGTTACTGGGTTCTTGTCTCGCTCGCGGAAAAGAATTTCAGGAGTAGACAAGCAGTGAAGTAGCAGATTTTATTTAGAAGGTCTTAGGGAAGGAGGAAAGGATAAGTGGAAAAGGAAAACCAGTAGGAGTAACGCGCTCAAGAGAGAACGCGGGCTCCTCCAAAGATGGAGAGAGCTCTACACACATCCTAGCACTGGACACGAAAGCATGAAAGTACACATCTCAAGGGGGGAGATGCGGGCGACACATGTGCTCGGGCACCACATGTGCTCGGCCACATGACACAAGCAGCACATGGGCTCAGGCAGCATATGCGCACACTTCCTTTGTTCAAGATGGTCTTTATAGGGTTTCTCCAACTTGCCCCCACGTGGGGGCTTCTTCCCAGGTAAAAGTCCGTTGCTAAGGAGGTTACCAGGGAGGTTGGGAGTGGTGATGGCCTTCTTTGGGGAACCCCCTGGGGAGGGGTCTATTGTCCTCAGGGTCTGCTGATGGTTTCTTCCAGGTCTTTTGTTTTCTTGAATCTGCACATCTTAAGAGTCCCCTTCCCAGAGACTCTGTTAAATCTCAATTTTCATTGCCAAGGGCCTTTCCCTATCTACCTGCCTACATCAGTGGTACTGCTAGGTCAAATGGGAGCTCAACCTCTAGTTTTTTGAGAATCATCCATATTGTTTTCCAAAAGGGCTGAACCAGTCGGCATTCCCACCAGCAGTGTAGAAGGGTCCCTTTCTCCCCACATCCTCTCCAACAGAGGTTGCTTTTCTTCTTTTGTATGTGTGCTAGTCTCTGTGGTGTGAGGTGGTATCTCATGGTTGTTTTAATCTTCATCTCTCTGATGATTAGTGATGTAGAGCACTTTTTCATGTGCCTTTTGGCCATTTGTATCTCTTCCTTGGGAAAGTTTCTGTTCATTTCTTCGCCCCATTTTCTGATGGGGTTGGATGTTTTCTTCTTGTAGAGTTCAACCAGTGCTTTATATACCATTGATATCAACCCCTTATCTGATGGGTATTGTGTAAATATCCTTTCCCATTCTGTAGATAGTCTTTGTATTCTGGTCACTGTATCTTTTGCGGTGCAGAAGCTTTTTAGTTTAATGTAGTCCCATTTGTTGATCTCTGTTTCCACTTGGTTGGCCAGTTGCGTGTCATCTTTGAAGATACCTTAATCTTAAATATCGTGGAGGGTTTTGCCGACCTTGTCTTCAATGTACCTTATGGTTTTTGGTCTAATGTTGAGGACTTTAATCCATTTTGATCTGACTTTTGTGCATGGTGTCAGGTTGAGGTCTAAGCCAATTCTTTTGCATGTGGTTGTCCAGTTGTGCCAGCACCATTTGTTAAACAGGCTTTCCTTTCTGGACTTCACATCTCTTGCTCCCTTATCAAATATTAAATGATCATATGTTAGGGGTTGTGTGTAGGGATATTCCACCCTGTTCCATTGGTCTGCAGATCTGTCTTTGTTCCAGTACCATGCTGTTTTTATTGTTACTGCTTTGTATTAAAGTTTGAGGTTGTGGAAGGTGATGCTTCCCATCATCTTTTTCCCAAGAATTGTTTTAGCTAACCATGGGCATTTGTTGTTCCATATGAATTTTAGGATTGCTTGATCCGTTTCTTTGAAGAATGATATGGGTATCCTTATAGGGATCACGTTGAATCTGTATAATGCTTTGGGGAGTATTGCCATTTTGACAATATTGATCATCCTATCCATGAACAGGGTATACGTTTCCATTTCCTCATGTCCTCTTTTATTTCATGGAGTAGCCTTTTATATTTTTCTTTGTAGAGGTCTTTTAATTCCTTTGTTAAGCTGATTCCGAGGTACTTGATTTTCTGGGGCACGATTGTGAATGGGATTGCTCTTTTCATGTCCCTTTCCTCTGCCTCATTGTTTGTATATTAGAAGGCCATGGATTTTTGGGTATTGATTTTGTAGCCTGCAACTTTACTATATATGTCTATTGTTTCTAAGAGTTTTCTTTGTAGAGGCTTTAGGCTTCTCTAGGTATAGTATCATATTGTCTGTGAATAGTGAGAGTTTGATTTCTTCCTTTCCTATTTGGATGCCCTTAATCTCTTTTTCTTGTCTAATGGCTATCGCAAGTACTTCCAGTACTATATTGAAGAGAAGTGGTGAGAGTGGGAATCCTTGTCTTGTGCCTGATCTTAGAGGAAAGTCACTTAGTTTTTCCCCATTGAGGATAATGCTTGCCCAGGCTTGTGGTAGATGGCTTCAACTATCTTGAGGAAAGTTCCTCTAAAACCCATTTTGGTGAGGGTTTTCATCTTGAACAGATGCTGGATCTTGTCAAATGCTTTCTCTGTATTTATTGATATGATCATATGATTTTTATCTTTACTTTTGTTGACATGATGGATTATGTTGATTGATTTCCGAATGTTAAACCATCCTTGCATCCCGGGATGAATCCCACTTGGTCATGGTGTATGATCTTTTTGATGAGTTGTTGGATCCTATTTGCTAATATTTTGTTGAGGATCTTCATATCAGTGTTCATCAGGGATATTGGTCTATAATTTTCTTTCTTAGTGGTGTCTTTGTTTGCTTTTGGTATTAGGGAGATGTGTGCTTCATAGAAACTGTTTGGGAGAGTTCCTGTTTTTTGAATTTCCTGGAAAAGCTTGAGGAGAACTGGCAACCGGTCTTCTTTAAATGTTTGGAAGAATTCGCCAGTGAATCCATCTGGACCTGGGCTTTTGTTTTTGGGGAGAATTTTGATTACAGTTTCAATTTCCTTAATATTAATGGGTCTATTCAGGTATTCCAAGTCTTCTTTGTTCATTCTTGGGAGATTGTAGGAATCAAGGAATTCATCCATTTCTTTTAGGTTCTCTTGTTTCGTGGCATACATACTTTCTAAGTAGTCTCTGATAATCTTTTGAATTTCGTTGGTTTCTGTTGTGATGTCTCCCTTTTCATTCCTGATTCGGTTTATTAGGGTTCTCTCTCTCTCTTTCTTTGTGAGTCTTGCTAGTGGTTTGTCAATCTTGTTTATTTTCTCAAAGAACCAGCTCTTGGTTACATTGACCTTTCGGATTGTTTTCTGGGTTTCCACGTCAGCTATTAATAATCACTATTAAATCCTTCGAACCCAAGATCCCCAACTGCCAAACTCAGTTCAAGAGAACAAATTTGATAAGTCATAAATAATATATAACCTGCTCTATCTTGTCTATTTCATTCATCTAAATGCAGCTAGTAGTATTAGCAATGGCACACATGTCACCACTAGGTAACAAGGTACCTAGAGTAGTGCAATTATCCAATCACACTTGTCTTAACAAACTAATTCTTATCTCTAGTCCAGCTAGAACACCTTTGATGATACCGTTAACAGCTTCTGCCAGAGTTGGTGATATCTATTGCAGATCTTTCTATTTATTTAATCACACCAATAGGAATACTATTCTAAGTTCACGTAAAGTTAAAATGAGTTAGTCATTCCCACTGGTAGAGTAGTTTCCTCTGAATAATCAGGATGGGTCTCACTCTGGAGTTCTTGTCTAATTTAGAATTTTTTCCTTAGTTGTTTCTATATTTAAAATATATATATATATATATATATATATATATATATATAGAAAAGAATCAGAATACTATGCTTAACTTACCTGAGAGATACTTGTCCAAGAAAAATAAGACCAGGCATATTACCTAGAAAGAAAGTGGTATATTGTGCTACTGGAATAGTCATATTGACACCAGGAATAGAGTAGTTGTCCAGGTGAGAGCAATAGTATAGGGGGTTGGAAGGCTAGGATGGTTGCTTGCACATGGTAGACCAGGATTATATCCCCAGAATGCTATATGGTCCCTTGATCCTGCCACAAGCGATTCTTAAACTCAAAACCTAGAGTAATCCCCAAGAACCAATGGGTGTAGCCACAAAAGCAAGCAAACAGAACATAGTTGTTCATAAATTACGATCAGCTATCAGACCTTTTATAATTTGGGTTACAGATTTAGAATTCGTAGTCTTTTCTAAGTGGCAATTATTTGGTCTAACATCCTGTTAAGGTTATTGAATTCTAATTTAGAATTATCCAGGGTTTGAATAATCAATTTAAAGATTCTTTTTTTTAGAATAAAAAAAATTAAAAAGTAAATAAAAATAAATAAATAATAATTCTTATTTTTAAAGAATATTAAAAAATAAAAATTAAAAAATAATTCTTATTTTTTGTAAGACATCCACTACCCAGCCACCGCCACACTCCAGGCTGCTCTCCGGACCGCATGGCCGCTTCTCACCATAAAACACATAATACCCATTATTCCCACACCATATTTGATAGGGTTCAAATTTGGTGTGAACCATGGTGACACCTATAAGGGCAATTGGAGGCTGCCCTAAAAGCCTCCGCCCCTCTCGGAGAGCCCGGCAAGCTACGAGACTATTCCACACTCATGGCAGAGCCTAGCAAGCTACCTGTCACGTATTCAATATGCCAACAACAATAACAACAATTGGCCTCATTCACCTGACAGTAAAAGAGCCCCCAATATGGCAGCATTAAGAAAGATGAGCAAGGAGAGGCTGAAAAAATCTCGGGGACGAACTAGACTGCCAAAACGAAGAAAGACTAAAATAGATTGTCTGTACTTTCAACACACGTATGCTGGCATCAGAGGCATCCATCCATCGAGGACCTGGTGATGCAAGCGCAGAAGATCAAGTACGACATCATTGTTCTGACTGAAATGAGAAGGCGTCAATCACATCACGCCATTTTCGACACTGGAGAAGAATTTTTCCTTGGAACATGCGAAAACAGAGGCGTCAGTAGTGTTGGTGTTCTTGTCAACACGAAGTTGGCCATGAGCATTGATTCATTCAAATGCCTAACAACCCGAATTAAACGATTATGCTTGAATAGATGTGGCTCACTGCCGGCAGTTTCTATCTTGTCATCTGTACCAACTTCAAACTACGATGAAGAAGAAATTGAGAGGTTCTACAGGGAAATGGAAAAGTTCTATAAAGAAGTCCACACCTTCTACAAGATCATTGTTGGTGATTTTAATGCCAAGATAGGTCCTAGAAGGTCACCCGAAAAACTCCACATTGGGACCCGTGGCCTAGAATGGAACGATCAGGGTGAGAAACTGTCTGAATTCATCATGTAGACCAAGACCATCCATGGTAACTCAGAGTTCCAGAAGGCCAAATCTAAACGCCGGACATGGGAGTCTCCCAGTGGACAGTTCCACAATGAAATTGACCACATCATATTCAATTGAATATTTTGCCTGACTGATGTCACTGTTGTCCCAAAATTCCAAATGGGATCAGACCACCGTCTCCTTTGTGCAAAATTCTACTTCACAGAGCAGGGAGAAAAGTCTGCAAAATTTAAGTCTAAGAAGACAACTCCCAGAATGACCACCAACTGGGAGCTCTTTGGCACTGTTGTAGCAACGTGGGAAGATGCCATCCTTGACAGCATCGACTGGTTCAGCACCTCCATGACTGTGCGAAGAATGCCAAGAGTGAGAAAGCCACAAACAGATGCCTGTCTTTGAGCTCATTCGTCAACATGGTTTGGCGTGAGCCTCAGGCAACCACAAGCTAATGTCCCAGCTCACAAAGCTGTGCAGAGATGCGATAAAGGAAGACCTCAAAGAGAGAAGGGCAGCAGTGTTGGCCAGTGCAGCAGAAGCCAGGAAAAGTATTCGCAATGCTCGCCTGTCCTTCGCCAACTACAAGACCAGGATGACTGCCCTCCGACGTCCCGATGGATCTATCACATCTTCCAGAAATGCAATGGAGAGGATTATTCACAACTTCTACTCGGATCTCTTTGACAGCCATGTCCACCTGCCCACATACCAAATTCCGCAGGATGGATATGTCGTTCCCAACGTTCTCCCATCTGAAATCTGACATGCCATTGATGAAGAGGCATACAGCACCTGGTCCGGACAAGGTCAGACCTGAACACCTGAAGAATCTGCCGCCAGTACTCATTAATACACTGGCTCGACTCTTCACACGCTACCTGTCTAAATGCAAGGTAGAATTCAGTGGAAAACCAGTGGGACCATTCTGTTATACAAGAAGGGAGACATCCACAACATAGGCAACTATCGCCCAATCTGTCTGCTGTCTGTCGTCTATAAGTTGTTCACTCTAGTCATCTTGAATAGAATAGGCAGAACACTAGACGAAGGACAACCATGCGAGCAAGCTGGGTTCCAAAGGGGATTCAGCATGATTGACCATATCCACACAGTGACCAAACTCATTGAAGTTTCACGAGAGTTCAAGATGCCTCTCTGTCTATCGTTCATCGACTTAAAGAAGGCCTTCGATTCTGTTGAGACTGAAATGGTCATCGAAGCCCTAGCCAAACAGGGTGTTCAAACTCAGTATATCAAAATCCTCCGCGAGCTGTATTGTGGATTCACCACCAGGATCTCACCATTCTACAAGGAAGTGATCATTGATTTAAAGAGAGGGGTGCAGCAGGCTGATACCATTTCACCGAAACTCTTCAGTGCCACCCTTGAGAACAACATGTGATGACTGGAATGGGAAGGAATGAGAGTGAAGATAGACGATTGACAATTACACCACCTCCGCTTCGCTAATGACATCGTTCTCATAACACCAAACATTAGCCAACCGGTACAAATGCTGGCTGACTTCGACCATGAGTGTGGAATCATCAGATTGCAGCTGAATCTTAACAAGATGATGCTCATGAAAAACAAACTAGTCCCTGAAGCTCCATTTGGTCTCAATGGAACAAATATCTCCTAATGCAGCAGCTATGTTTACCTGGGTTGAGAAATCAACATGAGGAACAACTTGGTGCCAGAACTGTGCAGGAGGAAGAGAGCAGTGTGGAATGCCTTCAAGAGCATTGAAGAAGTGGTTAAGAGAATGAATAACCTCTGACTCTGGGCACATCTTTTTGATTCCACCGTTCTTCCTGTACTAACATATGCCTCAGAGACCTGGGCCCTACACAAACAGGATGAGAATGCTATTAGGGTATCCCAAGAAGGAATCAAAAGAGCTATGCTAGGAGTATCACGTCTCACTCAAGTGAGAGAAGGAATTTGGAGTTCTGACCTCTGTTGACAGTCAAAAATCAGGGACACTGTCTCATTTGCCAAGGCATGAAAAATCAGATGGGCCGGTCATGTAATGAGATTCAGAGATGACCGCTGGACTAGAGCTGTTACCTACTGGATGCCACGGGATGTCAGAAGACCACGCGTGGCCGCCCACCAACTAGATGGTCAGATTTCTTGGTCAAACTCCTGAATGAACTATTTGAGGCTCTTCCTGTTCCTGGAGCAAGCAAATATCATTGGGCTGCACTAGCATGTGACAGGGACAAATGGAGACGTTACTGGCACCCGCTCGAGCAAATCAAAGATCAACGGGATGACAAGTGATACAAGTGATATTTTTTGTAAAAAGAAATACACAAATTCACCAATTTATTGTGTAGGAATATTTCTTCATGTGAAAATAAATCAGATATCATTTCTCATTTGATGCAAATAAAACTTCCCAGGGATTATTTCTGCCATCACTGGCCATCACTGGTATACTCAGCAGTTGGGAAGACTGAGGGAAGAGGCTAGCATTTGCAATCAATTAAGAATGAGATAATTTGTATAGTGAGTGTGTTCTTACCTAACAATTATGATGAGGAGGGAAGAAAATTGTGTTGTTATAATTGTGACAACTAGGTGCTTACAGAAACTGAGATGAAGAAAAAAAAACTCAAGTAAATACCAAATCAGAATCAGACAGGGCCTATTCTACTGCATTGGGTAGAAACTGGGAAGCTCTGCACTATTTGAGGCCAGGAGCTTGTTTTGAACATCCTGACTTAGCTGGTACATCTTAAGACTGGCTGCTACTAGAGGATATTTAAGACTCCTATGTCTGAAAGGCCTTAGGGAGTAGTCTTCCAATTGGATTGACCAAGGATGAACTTCTCACTGTTGTTTTTGTTGCTAATGGTACTTCACAAAATCCTTTACAATAAGACTTAAGAACAATTTCCTTGAACTCTCTCCCATGAAAAACATGTTCTGGTTCAAGAACACGAAGTCTATTTGAAATGTTGTGAGAAGGTAACTTTAAACTATCATTATTTGATTTGTGTATAATATATGAGTAGCTTGACATATTTGTACGAAGAAATGTGTTATCTAGTATCAGAAGAAAAATACCAAAGTACGTGGATGTTCCAGACATGAATTCATAGAAAAATAGCTGATATATCCTGAAGAGAGTGTACTGTATATTCTTTATGTTTTTTTTAATTTTATTTTGGGGCCTACCACACAGTGCTCAGGGATTACTTCTGGCTCTGTGCTCAGGGATCACTACTGGTAGTGCTCAGGGAACCATACTTGGTGCCAGGAATTGAATCTAGAAAACCAAGTATAAGTCAAGTACCCTACCTACTGTGGTATTACTCCAGCCCTGTGATTTGTATATTCTTAAAGACTAGGGTAAGTGATATTTCTTAAAGAAGTTCAAGCAATGTGTTGTGCTAATGGTGTTTTTGTGTGTTGTGCTAATGGTGATTTTGTTCTTGGAGTTTATTCAGAAGAAAGTGAGTGGTAAGGATAGTATTGAGCTTGAGTGAGAGATTGTGCCTTCCAAAGTTTTTTTTATAATGTTTCCCCAAAAACTGTGTTAGTCAGTCACTTGCTATAAAAATCGATCTGTTCTTTGGCTGGAAATACAAAATCAAATAGCTTTTTAGCAACAAAAAGCTATAGCGCTTTTAGCTATAGCTTTTTGGCAAGGAATTACTTCCACCCATCCTCAAAGTAGACAATGCCATAACTAAAATACATTCAAGTGACATGAAGAGTAGAAGTTGAGTAAAATCCATCTAGAAGTGGTGAAAAAATCTGAGATTTAGGTTCTTAGCTTTATTCCATCTTAATACATTTCATTTCAGAGAGTCTCTTGCCCGCATGCCTGGCTATCTTCCCCGGGGCCCCTCGGAGGGGACGGGCTCCAGCTTTCCTCTCCACCCTGAGCAGAGCTTCTGGCAGCCGAAGACCACCAGAACCTATCTACAGCCATGCTCGAGGTCCCACTCCACACATTCGGACAGACCTCATGCATGAAGGTACCCGCAGAGAAACCCAGGTGTGTGTAATCCCATCAACGACCAACATCCAGAGACTTAAAAGCAAGCTCCCAGAAGCGATATCTTGTAGCCTACTTCTCCCTCTGGGAGAAACTGTAAAGCTTCTGAGAGTTTCCTGCCCACATGGGACAGTCTTGCAAGCTTCCCATGGTGTATCCATATGCTAAATCCAGTAACAAGTTGGATCTCATTCCCCTGAACATGAAAGAGCCCCCAGTGCAATATTGTTAGGAGGGCCAAGTCAAGATAGACTTCTAAGATATCAGGGAAAGGACGAAATGATAGGTTACTGAACCCGCCCGATGAATCGGTGATTAATGGGATTTTGTGATCGTGATCGTGATATATTTCATAGAATTATGTTTTGACTGATAGGACACATGACCTAAAAATATATTGCTTTATAAAGTTTTTCTACAGCTGCTGATTTAATACAGGAATCAAACTGCCTACACTAGGACTAGAAGTTTCATGAAGAAATGCAACTCATTTCTATCTGAAGCATGTGTAGCCTTTGAGAGATTGTTTTGAGAATCCCAGGGATTTTCTGAGTAAAAGTGGCAACCATACTTTTCCTATTCTTTTTTAAATCAGGGGGAATTATTGATCTTAATTATTATTTCCTTGATTCACTTTAGAGATTTATTCTAATATGGTTAAAGCTATTTTTTGGTCTAAAGATCTATTATGTAACTTTCATATCATCTCTCATTGCATGCACAGTTATAATAGTCACTTTTGTATAGGAGGCAGAGTGTATAGAATCTTTCTTTATTTGGTTTGTTTTGAGTGCAGGTTCTAGTAGAATTGAAAAGCATCTTTTATTAAGACATCCCCAAATATTAAGAACATACTTGTTATCTTGATATTTGGATTCAATCTAGTCCTCAACTAGCTTCCATAAACTCTGGTAAGTGCTGTAGGTTCTACAAAATTGGGTAATTTTTGATCTCAGCTGGAGAAAAACATTTTAAAATAGAGTTTAAATTCATGATATTGGATCTTGCATGATTACTTCTGAGTATTTTTCCATCAACAAATGATATTAGTTTAAGATTCTCAGTGGTAATATTTTACAGAATAATAGATTAGGTAGAGAAAAGTCCTTTAACTGGGAAACAAAGCAGTCATCAGGCCTTATTCTGCTGGATTCTGGTAGGGGTAATAGAGAGGCAAAATTCAGGGTGGCCTGCAATAAAGAGTTGTGTGAGGGAAAGAGAATCAGTCTCATATAAGGTCAATTGCAGGGCTCATCAGTATTGTGCATTCTCACTCAATAGAGATGTCTCGACTACATGACAAAATATGAAGCTTCACTGCTCCCAGACAAGAGTGATAAACCTCTAAAAACCATGACAATGATGAGATTATATTAAATGTTGGGGTTTTAGTTCATGAGACCTCAAAGGCTTATCCAGATACTTGACACACAAATAAATAAAAGGGCTTTGGGTAATTAAGAATATTTAGGGAAAGAGACTTTGTAGGAACCTTTTCCAGGACAAAGAAAACCCATTCATGTTTGGAGTTTCTGTCTTCCCGGGGAGAGTATCTATTACTGAGGACTTAGTTCATATGAAACAGCCACAATCTCATACAAATTCAGAACTTGTTTATCATACCCAGTTGGAATAAAAATCATCTCAATTATCATTTCATAAGCAACCTAGGTAAGTTGGTAGAATTTAATAGGGACCAGGACATAACCTCCAGAGAATCATTTGAGGAGACTCCTATTTAAAATAAAATGAAAATACACATTTTAATAAAAAAGGAGTTTTTCTGTATTTTAAGTAACTCATCCTACAAAAGCTATATGATGTTTGGGTAAAATCTTTTTGTCCCCCATCTTTAAAGATTTTTTTGCTGTACATAATTCCCTCACCTCCACATAATCAAGACAGTAAATACTCTAGCCCAGTGCCTTTATATTATCTCCATCCTGTTTCCTCCCCCGCCTCTGTTGACTCCCCTTCTTTAGCATTCTTAGTTCTATAATCCAAGACCAAGAGTTTACCATTATTTGGTACCTTCCATTCCCTCCCTGTCTTGTTACTTTTTATACCAAGATATGTGAGGACCTCTGGTACTTGTTTTTAAACCTCTGACTGACTACAGTACCATGATGCCTCCAATTCTGACCTTCTTGCAGTGAACCACATTTTTTTCATATACTTTTATGACTGCATGTGAGTCAAATTATAGTAAACAAGGTACAAAGGGAAAAATATTTTCTAAACAAGTGGAATGGGAAGAGGGAGGAAATACTGGGGCTTTGGAAGAAGGACACTAACATTGGTAGTGGGTTTGGATTTGAAATATTTGATGTCTAAAACTGTTATTGACAGCTTCATAAGTCACTATAAATATTTACAAAATATGCTCATAGCTGTGCGCAATAAAATGGAATCCTTGTTCATAGGCTTCTTCCTTTATCAAATAAAGATTAACAAAGGATCTCTACATATTGTACTAAAATTTAATCACAAAAGAAATTTGGGCCTTCTAAGTCCAATTAAGAAACTGGGAAAAATACGAGGGTGCTTTAATAAAAGTTTGAACATGACTCTCCAGGTACCTCATTTCCTTCCTGGGTAAAGACAAAAGGATTATAACCAACATGGTCTCCAAACACAGTGAAAATGGTAAAGGCCATGTAAAGGCAATGGCTCCTTCAATTAAAAAATGGGCATGATACAATAGAGCTGGGAGGAATTTTTGTTGTTAAAGATCCACAGGTGATAGTTAAAGACAAGAGCAAAGGGAAATGTGTGGGTTATTTTGTGTGGTGTTTCTTAAAGGAAGAAACTGAAGACTGGTGACATAGTTCATGTGGAAATAGCAACTCTCTTACTTTTCAATAATTAATGAAGTTAGTCATCTATGTTTATAAATAACCATAATAATAGTTTATTGGTCTTTAGTAGTAAAGGATAAGAATATGGGCGTTTTTCTTCCTTGAGGTAGACTAATTGATGTTAGCATTTTGTAGTGTCTGTTTATTTGTTTCCATTTTTTTCTCTTTTGCAAGATAGGACATCTTTAACAGTGACCATTTTGTTAACATTATCAATGAGTAGCCTGGTCATAAAGAGACCTGAGCAATCTAACTGTTTAATCTTCAAGGCCATAAACTTATTTTGGTTCTAAGCCTTTTAAAGCTTTTCTGCCAGAAGTGTTGTTTAGAAAAAAGAATTATTTCCCATTCTAATTTCTTTTCTTTAGTTTGTTTTCCTTATATTAGGTTAATTCCAATGACAAAATGAGATAAAAGAACTGTTTTAACTTAAAACCTATTTTAGCTTGTGAGTGCTATTTGAAATTAGGTGTGTGTGTGTGTGTGTGTGTGATGAAGGTATCTATAGTTTTATCTTTTATCTATTTCACTGTATCACTGTATCACTGTCATCCCGTTGCTCTTGATTTGCTCGAGCAGGCACCAGTAACGTCTCCATTTTGAGACTAGTTGTTACTGTTTTTGGCATATTGAATATGCCATGGGTAGCTTGCCAGGCTCTGCCATGTGGGTGAGATACTCTTGGTAGCCTGCTGGGCTCTCCGAGAGGGGTGGAGGAATCCAACCCCAGTCAGCTTCATGCAAGGCAAATGCCCTACCCCACTGTGCTATCGCTCCAGCTTTTATCTATTTAGATTGTTAAATTATTTCCAACAATTTTTATTAAAAGTTTTATTGGAATTCCACTGTGGATTTTAGGGAACTCTGGCCTATATATATATAGGGTCCTTCAGATTAAGCCTCTGAGATTCTCTCCAACAAGCATACAGTTTAATATCAGATCAAGCAACTCTGTGTCCTATATATCCAAAGAAATCTAAGTCTTTGATGATGAGTAGTTGCTGGTCTTCTCTGAGTTTAGGGAAATTATTAATTATTAATCTTTATTCAGCTTGTGTCCAAGGTTTTGTTCTCCTGTTGATTGCATAAGTGAATTATAAGGAGATAGTTCAACCAGTAACCATCCTTTTGGAACCTAAGGAAAATCACTGATTACCTTCAGCAGTCTGAATAGGGCAAGAGAGGGAGTAGGCAAGTATGAGAGAGAAGAAATGACTAGATATAGGTAGGTGACTGGAGGACAAAGTGGGGAAAGATATACTAGAAAATGAGTCTAGTTTACTATGGCTTACCTTTGTCAAGTTGCTCAATAGCTTTGGATAAAGAATCTTTCAATGAAGCTATTTTTTATTTCTAATCCATTTGGTAACCTCTGCTTGCTCACCAATCAAAAATACTAGTAATTAGTACTAAGCAGCCTTATTTTCTTTCTTTCTTAAAGTTCTTCTCAAATGAACAATTTTGTCTATTTCAAATGTTTCCCAGAGTAGTCTCCAAAGGAATACATTATTGTAGGAGAAACAATGTCATTAAGATATAACAATAGGGTTATAAAGATATTTTCAAATTTTTTTTTCTGGAAGTAAAAATTTAAACTCAGATAACACATGAATGGGGTAAAAAAATAGAAGGACAAAATTTGTAATCTTCATGTTTTGAGTACCCACCCTGACGTTTGTCACCTAAATGCAAACTGTGAGTACACAGCCCTGCCGGCAGGCAGAAAATCAGAAAAAAAAAAATCTGTCAAAACCAGGATCGCAGGTAAAAAAGAAAAAGTCAGAAGGAGAATCTTATCTGGATTTGTGGATGACTCAAAGCAAAGTTTGTTCAAAGTGGTCATCCTGGTGAGAACTCTGCCAGTCTGTAAAGTCAACTCTGAAAACAAGTTTGTAGAATTTAGGCTTATGCGTTACCCTGTGGTTCTCTTTATGAAAATCAATATATCAGACAGCATGGCACAAAATAAAAGTAGAAAAATAGAGTAAAAGAAAAGAAATGGAAAGTACTAGCTTTAGTGAAAAATAACAACAAATGGGGACTAATAGCAAGCTTGGGGTACCAAAATAAAGATAAATAGCCATGGACAGGTGGTGCTTAAAGCACAGTGCTAAGTCCTCTACTCTGTTTGCAAAAAGGCCTAAACACTGCACATATTCTATCCTATCAGTATTTATGAAGTGTATAAGTTTTGTTCTGTATTGTCAGGTTTTCCTGCTCTAATGGAGCTTTCCCATTAGGAAGTAAACTTGTTTGTGTATTTCCCACTTAGAAAAAGTGTCCTCCTCATGTAAATTGATATAGTCACTAGGGAAAACTGTATGGAAATTTCTAAGAGAAAAAGAGTAAGAATATGATCCAGCTATTCCACTTCTGCATACTGATTCAGAGAATATGAAAATACACTCTTTTGAAAAGTTATGCACCTATGAAACTCTATTAATAATTGCCAAGAGATGGACACAATCTAAGGAAGAAATGGATAAAGGAAATGAATTTGGAATGTACATATAATGGAGTTTTACACAGGTATGAAGCAAACAAAAATTTACAATTCGTAAAAACATGGGATGGACATAGATGGTATATTTTGCTAAAAGAAACAAGTCATATGGGAAAAGACAAATGCTGTATGGTTTTTCACACATATATATATAAGATAAAGAAACAAAATTAATGTAGGCACCCAGAGTGGACATGAACCATAAGCAAAAAAAGGTTGAGACCAAAGCAGAGGTCTCAGCGTCTTCCTGACTCCCTTCATATAATCACATTTCACATCTTCATAAGTAAATCTTATTAGCTCTATCTTCAAAAGATAAAATGTCCACAGAATCCTAGATATTTCTCACTCCCTTCAATGTTTATTGTAATGTCCTAACTGATTTTGTTCTTCCATTATTGCTTTCCTATATTGTAAACTTTATCCAGTTGGAAGATTTATGTCAATCCCTTTTACAACCTCATTAAGAGTTTCCACTTCACTCTGAATGAAAGTCAAAGTTCTTACATAGCTAAAATCTTGCTCCCACAACTTTCCCCTCCCCCCAGATTTTACAATTTTGTTAAGTCATCAGTTTAGTCACAGACATTAACTATTCCAACACCAATCCCACCACCATTGGCTCCCACAACTTTGAACCTCATATCCTGTCACTCTACTCTTTCTTAATCCATACCAGTCACTCTACATAC
Organism: Sorex araneus; assembly: GCF_027595985.1. Taxonomy (NCBI): domain Eukaryota; kingdom Metazoa; phylum Chordata; class Mammalia; order Eulipotyphla; family Soricidae; genus Sorex; species Sorex araneus. The sequence goes on along the minus strand of NC_073313.1, from coordinate 170,821,360 downwards.
CTTGATGTCATTTAAATATACTAGACATGGCCCAACACCATGCTTTTACACTAACATCTTCACTCTTGAATGCTCTTTTCTTAGATATATGCTTTTCAGATTGCTGCTTCCTTTATAGGGCTACACAGATGTCCCCATGACTAAGAGACTTTTCTGTCTAATATGTTTAAAATAATTACTTGCTTTTATCCCCTCCAATCCTGGATTACTCTTTCATATTACATAATGATGTACTTTTTTTGTTTAATTGATCCATGGCACATCCTCACCATTTTTATACTAGATTTCTGCTTATTTATACTACATTTATGCTTATATATATTTTTATGTCCACCTTTCATAATATGAATGTAAACCTTGTGATGGAATGGTTTTATTTCCCCATGTTTTCCTATGTTCTAGACTAAAGTATGGGGTAAGTGTTTCACAATATTTGTTGAATGCATGAATTGAATAAGACCATGTCTAAAATGATTTTGGGGGTGGAGAGATAGTAATAAAAGGAAGGTGCTTGCCTTGATTGTGGCTGAGTCCAGTTTGATCCACAGAACCACACATGGTCTCCCTGAGCACAGAGCAAGAAGAACCCTTTAGTACTACAAGGTGCAAGCCAAACTCTCACTCAACCACCATATTTTATAGGTGTCTATAGCTACCCGTGGCATATTCGATATGCCAAAATGAGTAACAACAAGTCTCACAATGGAGTCATTACCAATGCCCACACAAGCAAATCGATGATAGTGACAGTGCTATTACATAAATCTACTTCTCAGCTAAATACCCTGACAGGTTGAAAATGAATAGATATTTAAAGTTGAGAGGTTTTGATGGTGGGATGTGGCTCATTATTAGATTGCCTATGGTATAAGGCCTCAAGTTCCATCCCCAATACTGCCCTATATGATTCATTTGATCTTGGTAGCAATGCAGGTATCCCTCCAATGACAAAATAATAAGATTTTGATCACATACTACATTGTATGAATGGGTGTCATAGCTAAATGTATGACTCTCCCATAACTCCAGTGCTTGAACATCATGGACAAGTGTGTTACCCCTGGCAAGCACTACAGTCAAAGAAAAATGTGGAAACCTGGTCATCACTATCATCATAATAATGTCACTACCAACAAACAAATAGATTGGAGGCAGGAAAAAGAATTTAAGAGTAAAGAGTAAAAAGTTTTAAAGCTAAGAAATAATTCTGACTTCACCATAGATACCACAGAAATTCAGAGATGGGAAAATGATCATAAGGCTTATGCAAGACAATTTCACAGACTTGGGTGAATGTTCTAATAAATATCTAAAAGTTGAGGGAGAGGAATCTAACAGAGAAAAAGATAGCAGTGGTGCTGTTCCTGCTTCAAATTCTGCAAGTGATCAAGGCCTTCTAAGTTAAAGGGGCAGGCATTCAGCCTAGACTAGGAGCCACATTCATCAGCACACAAGAGCTCTGCCTTTAGAATTCTCAGAATAAACTATAACTGCATCATTCCTCATGTATCATTCTTCATTCATGCATTGCTTTTTATTTTCTCGAGTACTTGATGTACATTTTTTTAAAATGGCATGTTAGAATTAAGATAACACAAAAATGTGTGATATGATCTTAGAAAGATTTTATAGACCAGTTAGGAATTAAAAAATACAACATCATGGGGCTGGAACAATAGCACAGCAGGTCGGGCCTTTGCCTTGCATGTGGCTGACCCAGGTTCGAATCCCAGCATCCCATATGGTCCCCTGAGCACCGCCAGGAGTAATTCCTGAGTGCAGAGCCAGGAGTAACCCCTGTGCACCGCCAGGTGTGACCCAAAAAACAAACAAACAAAAAATACAGCATCATATGTACAAAAAGCAGCCAAGTTAAACTTAGAGCACATACATTACAAGCCCACAGCAAGCAGTCACTATGCTATTTTTGATCTGTCTTATGTTACAATGTAATAAGATTGGCTTGCCTGCATCTAAGAATTTCTGTGACTTACACAAGCAGTAATAGAACAATGTACTTGGTATATTGTAACTTACAACTTAAGGATGTATTATCTGAAATCCAGGGTGACATGTAGGTTATTTTATAAAACAGCTATGCTTCTAATAAAAAATAAAGCTTGATAATTATTAATATAAAGATCCTTAGAGTTGACCAAGTTAAAACTGTGCAAAAAAATAGCAACTAAAGAATTTTGAATCTCAGAAAATGAAAGAAACCTGATTTTCCCTAAATTTCCAATACAAATAAGAACATTTCAATTTTGGGACCCAAGAGGAATCTATCCTTTCCTTGAGTACTTTTTGGAAGGTGCATTACTTAATGCCTTTTTCTGTAATTGAAGTTCATGGGTTTCATTTAAAAATCCTGTTTAGCAAAAATGCTCCTGGTGTAGACCTCAAGATATTTTCTTCCTTCTACCAGAGGAGTTTAGTTGCCAAATGTGTTATCTTGACAAAACTTGAATTATATTAATCTACCTTTCAAATGGAACTTTTTCCCAAAAATGCCTGAATTTGTAAGAAACACATGGTAAATTGTCATTGCCAGAAAATAATATTTTGTAAGAACCCATTTTCTCTGTTATAAGCAATGTTGGATTCAATAGATGTTTGTGGTGTGTGTGTGTGTGTGTGTGTGTGTGTGTGTGTGTGTGAGCGTGTTTAATTTTAAAAAATTGATGAAGTGGTAGAAGTGGGAATTTAGATTTTATAAGAAAGAAATTGAACAAAACTTTTTAAAGCTTGAGAAAGTTCAAAATGAAAAAAAGAGTAGGGACATTTTGAGACATACTCTTTTAAAATATTGATTTTCCCCCCATAAATTTATCTGAAAGCATGACAAATGTTTACCCTGACACCCAATTCAGTATTAAAAAAAAAACAAATGTCAGTGTCTGATGGGCTGTAACCTTAGTGGAAGAAAGGATAAAATATCTTATGTAACTCAAGGTTCTTAGTTTTTTTCCTTCTCTTTTTGCCATATTTGTCTTTCTAATTTTTATTTATTTCCCCTAATTGCACTCATCCTAGAAAGAGAAGAGAGAGAAGCCATTTTAACTAGTAACTTTGTAAACAAAACTTTGCTACTTTCAAATAAAACACATTCCTCTTCCCCATCTGTTTTGTTTAAGCAGAAGTTTATAAACTTGTTAATATGGTATCTTACTTACTCTTGCAGTAATAGATGTTCGATCATTAGTTGTCTACTTAACTCTGATGAATCAGCACTCTATGAAAACAAAGGGCAGCTATGTCATGCTAAATAGTTTTCCTTGCAGACCTCACAAAGGTTCTTTGCACTCTAGAAGGTATTGATTTCATTAGATGTGCTAATTTAGCAGTTTCTGGTTTGAAGACCATAATTACAATACAAAACACACCATAGGTTTATTGCACAACTTGGGCTTATTTCAAGAAAAAAAGTTTTACTCTCAATTTACTAACAGCAAATGTATGCACCTTTCCCCTCCAAATGCTAGCTGTAAATTCTTCAATATGTACCCCACAAGGATCTGCTTTAATAGTCTTGTATTAATAAAGTGAATAATTTCATAGAATGTTAATGAGTTATGTTTTTTTTCTCACTCTGTTCTCTTGTTAAAATGTGCTGAAGAACTAGACAATTTAAGTATGTGGGTGACTTGGGTACATGACAGTTATAATAATTAGGCACCCTCTATTGCTATTTACATTGATGAAAAAAAAGTTACACTTGATTTTCTCATTTCCATAGCTGTATCAAAGTTCAGAAAACAAAGCAAACATAGTAATGTGATAATAAAGCTGAATTATAGAGTATTATCACTATAAGTGGATTTATGGTTTTTTTAAAAAAAATTACTAAGACATGATGAATAAATTAGGTTGCTCTTTGTTATACTTTAAAGTACTAATTTTATTTACAGCACATCTGCCTGTTTGTAAATGGTTTCTCCCATGTCACTCTGTTCTATTTTTATCTAAGAATAAATTCCATACCATGTGATGGCTACATGAAAGAACCTGTACTTGTGTAATCTGTTTAGCAAGGTTTATGGTGGGTGCCTGGGTGCTAGTGGAGGTGAGTGTTTGTGTCTGTGCTGCCCTCTCCTGGTCTTGATTTCTAAATCATTATGTGGGAGGTAGTTTTCTATTCCTTTTTTTCCTCTAAGGGGAAAGCAATGAAGAAAGAATTTAGGGAGAGCTGCATTTCTTCTTTATGATTACCTACAAATTCTATAGGAATAGGAACTGTACTTTATACAGTCCAGGAGAGCACAGCCTCCTGTATACAATAGGTGCTCAATAAATGTTAAATAAATTAGAGTATTTAATAGAAACATTGCCTTCATCTTGTACTTAAAATAGATTTGGGGGGAAAATCCTATTATTAAGGCATCTGATAAGACAAAACATATTAAAGGCAATATATAAGACTTTATATTTGAATGATTAAATTTCTTTGCAAATTTTAATATAATTAATATGATATAATATAATTAGGGATATAGAAGCAGGAAGAAGAATACTAACTAAGTATCTTCTAAAATATTTATTTATTTTGTTTATTTTGGGGCCAATCCAGTGAGGCTCAGGGGTTATTCCTGGCTCTGCATTCAAAATTACTCCTGGTGGTGCTCAGGGAACCATATGGGATGCCTGGATTGAACCAGGGTCTGCAGGGTGCAAGGCAAATCTTGTTCCATCTCTCTGTACTATCTCTCAGACCCCATTGCTAAAAGATAGTGGACCAAAATTTGAGATATGTTTGGTATTGAGCATAGCAAACATTCTATCTAAGAGAAAGAGTAATTTTGTCACAAATTGTGTGCTTCAGCTGTCACTGTATCACTGTTGTCCCTTTGCTCATCTATTTGCTAGAGTGGGCACCAATACTGTCTCCTAGTGAGACTTCTTGTTACTTTTGTTAGGCTGGAGCCATAGCGCAGAGGCCGACCTGGATTCAATTCCTCCACCCCTCTCAGAGAGCCTGGCAAGCTACCGAGAGTATCTTGCCCCTATGGCAGAGCCTGGCAAGGTACCCATGGAGTATTTGATATGCCAAAATCAGTAACAAGAAACAGTAACAGTGCTTCAGCAATGTAACAAATTTCACCAGTCTGAAATTTCAACAAGAGTGCTTTAAAGTTTAAGGGTGTGTTCTAAAATAGGGCTCCTTGAACTCTTTCTATTCATTATAACTTTTTGCCCAAGAACTTTTTCAATGACCCAGGTACATGAAATGAAACCAAGCACTTACTAGTAATAAATCACAAATTTATTTAAAATAAAATTTTGCAACCTTTACATTTAGTTATGTGACTCAGTATGAGGGTGGCAACCCACTGTTTAAGAAAGTAGGCTATAGAACAGTAGGGAGGAAAGAACGAAAGAGCACAGTAGGAGAGACAAGTCTTTGTGCATCAGTCATGAAATAGAACTTTAGTTGAAAAATGGATACCCAGCAAGGGACTGATTGCCCAGTCTTTCTTGCATCTTGATATAACCTTCCAGTTTTGTAAGCCACAAACTGGCTCTTCCAATGAAATGGGAATGAAAGTGATGAATAACACTTCTTAAACTTGTAAAATCTGATATATCTCTCTACTTCCCCTTTCTATTGACTGGAACTGACAACCCCAAAGCACAGAGTTGTGGAAGTCTGAAAACTTATTTGTTATTCTCACAAGGAATATGAAATACCAATAAAAGAGAAGCTAATTTTTGTGTCAAAATTGCAGTTGTTCTATGAAGCTGACATGATTTACTAATCCAGAAATAAGTATTTAGTAATTCTTCTAGAGTATATTAATGTTACACAATATTAATATAATTCCTTTCATTCTATGTGATTTTATTACAACATAAATAGTAAAAAAATATACTAGTATTTTAAAGTAGAAACATCTTTAACATCTATTAAAAGGAAATCTTGAAAATTATTCCTTAAAGGATAACCCAGTACATTTTAAGGTTAGGGCCAAAAGTCCTATTCCTGCTACTATCCCACATGCTGAACAAGATCCTGAGGGCATTTGGGAAGAATGGCATGACAGCAAAGTATTCAATCTCTGGTGCTTTGTAACCATGAGTGTATGTGACCACCATAGCTAAACTATGTGACCCCTGTTCAACTCCCACAACCATGTCCTGAGCATGGCAATCAAGCTCAGGTATGGGATTGATTGGGGTATAGGATCATGGGGTATAGGATCCCAGGTCATATAACAACAAGGAAGAAAAGGAAATTGAAAAAAAGTACTACTATAAGAACTTTGTTTGGTTTTCCATAAGGGTTTCAGACAGGTTTCTAAGTCTGTGTTAAAGCCCTGCAGACTTCATTTGTTTGTTTATGCCTCAATAATAGTCAGCCTGTAGAAAGGTAAGAATCTGAAAACTTATAAGACATGTGATATTGAGATACCAATGCCTTGATATGAGCAATAGTGAGGCACTATTCAAAGAACACTAAGTGAGGCCCAGGAGTTTGAGGAAGTAGGGAAATTAATATTTTTATGTTAATTCACTATAGAAAAGTCAAATTCTATTACCACCCACTAGCTGAACCCACAATCAGCATTTTAATGGACAACTAGTAGTAATTTTAGGAATCTTTAATTAATACACTAAGTTTTTTGTTCTTTTCATTTATTTGCAGTGAATATTTGTCTCTCTTTGAATAAATCAGATATTGTGGGAAGACTTGATAGCATGCATTGCTAAATGTAGTTGAGAGGTTTCAGAGATGTCCTGACTCACAGTCTGCTAAAGAGCACTTTATAATGAGCTAGATCATAATGGAGTTCTGATGCATGCACTTTATGCCCTGTTGTTATCATCCTATTTTCATAAATGATCTTTTCATTTTATAATGGGAAAAAGTGTACATAAAAACTCATTTGTTGGGTTACAAGGTGCAAAAAGATATTATCCTTCTCTTCTTCTTGTTCACATTTTATTGTACATATGCCCAGGGCCTCTTGAACAAGACCATGTTTATTAATTCACTAAAGAAGTCCATGAAATGATCATCATTTACTCCTGACCTATAAGAAATAGGTATTTATTTTATTGGTATAATGAAGTTTTATAGTTTTAGAATTTCTGCTCTTTAATTTCTCTTGGGTCTCTTGCCCGCACACCTGGCTGCCTTCCCCAGGGCCACTCGGAGGGGATGGGCTCCAGCTTTCCTCCCCACCCTGAGCAGAGCTCCTGGTGGCAGAAGACCACCAGAACCTAGCCACAGCCATGCTCGAGGCCCCTCTCCACACTTCGGACAAGCCTCATGCATGAAGGTACCGGCAGAGGAACCCAGGTGTGTGTAATCCCATCAATGGCCAACATCCAGAGACTTAAAAGCAAGCTCCCAGAAGCTATCTTGTAGAAGATATCTTGTAGCCTACTCTGGGAGAAATTGGCAAGCTTCTGAGAGTTTCCTGCCCACATGGGACAGCTTTTCAAACTTCCCATGGTGTATTCATATGCTAAATTCAATAACAAGCTGGATCCCATTCCCCTGACCTTGAAAGAGCCTCCAGTGCGACATCACTGGGAGAGAGACTTCTAAGATTCCAGGGAAAGGACGAATGGAGAAGTTACTGAGCCTGCTTGAGAAATCGATGATTAACGGGAATTCGTGATCGAATTTCTCTTGGATTTCAGGCTTGCAATTTGAAAAATAAAAAGAAAATGTGGATGCAAATCTAACTCTGAGCATATTTGGCCTTTACACAGCTTTTTAAAATTCTCCCCCTGTTGAAGTTTTTATTTTCCCGGTTCACTAAAATGTTTCTTGTTGGAATTTTGCCTGATCAAACACTGCCTGAAATAAGTTAACCAATTGTTGGATGAGGGAACCTTTTTTTTTTTTTTAATAAATTTTATTGAATCACCATGTGGAGGGTTACATAGTTCTCTCAGGATTATGTCAGTTATACAATACTCAAACACCCTTCCCTTCACCAGTGCCCATATTCCATCACCAACTACCCCATTATACCTCCCGCCTCCCCAGTCCCCGCTCTTGAAAGTGATAAATTTCACTTCGTTTACGCTTTATCTTGGTTACATTCCATGTTTCAACACATAACTCACTATTGTTGCTAGGGTTTCCCCCCAAAAAAGAAAAGACAGTCCTACTGTCAAGGAAGCATTTGATAGCTCTCCATTGCTGAGAATGTAGAGATATTAAGTCCCGCTATTGGTTACATAACTTTTCTATTTTTTCCCCCACCTCGTCCTGCGCCACTGAGTTCACGCCTGTTTAGTAATCACCATGCTGCCTGACAAAGGGAAAAAAAAACGAAAAAGATGGTTATTTCCCGTCATCAGCAGGCGTGGGGCTCTGGCTTAGTTGATAGTCTGGTAGAATGTCTGCCAGCAGTTTCTGGAACCAAAAGTAATACGCTGGTATCGGCCCCAGCTCGAGGTTCCACCAGCATCCCGCTGTTCCAAGTACATAATAATTTATTCCCTTGTATTCCATTCCCACGCCACCAGGTCCGTGTCAGCTTAATGGACATCATACTATGGTTAACGCCACGCCGCGTTTCTTCCCGAGAAAGAAGGATATTTCTTCTCAGCCGGCGTGGGGATATGGCTTAGTTCAGTCTATAGAGATGGCTACCACTTTGATTGCCTTCAATATTTCAGCAAGAGACTTACTATTCTTGTTAGGATTTCCCACCAAAGTCCGACCAGTTAAGAAGGAACCATTTCATATTGGTTATGATTAAATGACATTAGGTTGCGTGGCCATGGCAGCGGCCTCGCAGCTTTGAATTTCTGTATAAAGTCCAGGGAAAGTACAGCCAGAAATTACACGTCACTACAAACTTTAACCCTGTTATGGTCCCCCCAAAGTCCAACCCGTTACAAAGGAACCATTTCATATTGCTGATGATTAGATGACATTAGGCTGTCGCGGCCGCGCAGTTTTGGGTTTTTATATAAAGTCCAGGGAAAATTCTGCCTAAAATTCTATTGCTACAATCTTTTACCCTTCAACAAAAAACTCAGTACTATTGTTTGGAGTTCCCCCCACGGTAAGCCCTGCCAAAAAGGAACATTTACACGTTGCTGACAATCAAGAGATATTAGGTCGCGCGGCTGCGATTTCTATATGAAGTCCAGGGAAAATTCTTTTGGTAATTGCATCACTCGCTGGCGGTTCAGTTGCCTCCGGGGTCGATCTCGCGTGGCGGCACAAAGGAGCGTCCCCACATGGCTCTGTGCTTAAATATCATTGGCACAGGGGGGATCCGGAAGTCCCGCCCAATCGGCTTTCCCGGGCTTCCTGCATAGTCTAAAAACCGGCTGTTGCCTTTGGACCCTGCTGTGGAGCGAGCATGATGGAAGAGCCCAAGGAAGCGCCCTTGGACTCCAAACAGCCCACTGAACTAATTCCGGCATGGGACCAGAGACCCCACGGTGCGCTGAAACAGTGGGAACCGGGCATCCCCCAATTCTTTTAACCTCTCTCTCTCTCCACTCCTCCCTCCTGAGCACAGCGCAGGATTCGCGGTTTTCCTGAGCGCAAAATGGAGACGCCGAGCCTCTCTCTAGGCTTCTCCATCTTATGAGCACCATAAAAGGGTAAAAGTTTGTAGTGATGTTATTTCTGGTTGTACTTTCCCTGGACTTTATACAGAAACCCAAAACCGCGCGGGACGTAATGTCATCTTAGCATCAGCAATATGTAATATGTCCCTTTTTAATGGGTCGGACTTTTGTGGGAGATCCTAACAAGAATAGTAAGTCTGTTGCTGAAATATTGACGGCAATCAAAGTGGTAGCCATCTCTCTAGACTGAACTAAGCTATATCCCCACGCCGGCTGAGAAGAAATTTTCTTCTTTCTCGGGAAGAAACGCGGCGTGTCGTCAACTACAGTGTGATGTCCATTAAGCAAACAGACCTGGTGGCGTGGGAATGGGATATAAGGGGAAAAATTATGTACATGGAACAGTGGGAAGCTGGTGGAATCTCGAGCCGGAGCCGATACCAGCGCAAGCCCTTCGGTTCCAGAAACTGCTTGCAGACACTCTACTAGTCTATCAACTAAGCCAGAGCCCCACGCCTGCCGATGACGGGAAATAACCATCCTTTTCGTTTTTTTTTCCCTTGTCAGGCAGCGTGGCGATTACTAAACAGGTGTGAACTCGGTGGCGCGGGGCAAGGGGGAAAAAGAAAAGTTATGTAACAAACAGCGGGACTTAATATCTCTATATTCTTAGCAGTGGAGAACTATCAAATGCCTCCTTGGCAATAGGACTGCTTTCCTTTTTTGGGGGAAACCCCAACAACGGTAGTGAGTTGTGTGTTGAAACATGGAATGTAATCGAGATAAGGCATAAACGAAGTGAAACTTATCATGTACAAGGGTGGGGACTGGGGAGGTGGGAGGGGGCGGCAGGTATACTGGGGGGGTTGGTGATGGAAGATGGGCACTGGTGAAGGGAAGGGTGTTTGAGAATTGTATAACCGACATAATCCTGAGAACTATGTAACCCTCCACATGGTGATTCAATAAAATTAAAAAAAAAAAACCGGCTGTTGCCTCGCTGCATTCAAAAAGAAAGAGTTGAGAGAGAAAGGACCATACCCCGCTGGCCGCGCCTGGGCCAGTAGCTCCGAGCACACAGTTTGGAGGCATTTTGGGGGCGCCACTCGTGTCCAAAGTGGTTCAGTTGCCTCCGGGGTCGATCTCGCGTGGCGGCACAAAGGAGCGTCCCCACATGGCTCTGTGCTTAAATATCATTCGGGAACCTTTTTATCATTTGGAGATCTGAATTATCATGTGTCCTAATAAGATTTGACCTGTAGACACAGATAGAAATGTGTTCACAATAGCTTTGTTGCAGTTCTACCTAGAGGCAAGTTATAAACCAGATAACCCCCTGAGGTGCTTTGCAACTCCATAACTCCACAGCACTAATCTCATTGAGTGAATCCAACATTTCTATTCCTCCTTTGAAAATACTACTATACTGTGCTTTGAACATGTGTTTCTCTTTGTTCTTGAAGTTTCTGAATGTGTTACTATTAAACAAAGTAGAAATTTATGAGCATCAAATCCTCTATTTTTCTGATAGGATATGGAGAGGTATATGAGAATAGTAGTTTTCAAACTTCGTTTCAAATCAATTTAATTCAATAAACAAATACCAAATTTATGTTATTTGTCAGGTACTGTAGTAGAAGGGATGTACCACTTACAAAAGTGCAGAAATCGGGTGAGATTTAATTCACACGTTTTTGTGAAAATAAAATGAGATCGCTAATATGCACAGTAACCTGCCATATACAGAGTCTTCATTAAACCTTCATTTTTATTGTCAGCATTAGTAAGCTCCTGAGAAACTTGGGACCAGTGTAAGTGTATGATTCTAAGTTTTCACTATCAACAGAGTTTTGTTCTGAACAGTACTATATGTAGGGAAATGTTTCAGACTCTAGAAGGACAGTATTTTAATATGTCTTCATTGCATCATTCAGTGTTGATATTCTTACTTCAGACTTATAGCTTTTTCGTGAAATTTGCTAACTCAGACAGATCCCCATCCAAATATAACCAGGGTTATAATTAAGAAGCTCTAGATGTTTTAGTTTAATTGCTTGAGGCTCAAAACTGAGCCTCAAGTTAGAACCCTGAGTATGGACAGATGATTTGGAAAGTGACTCCAAAGCGTAGCATAGAGAGTTAGTAATATGGCATGGGGAAGGATGGAAAGTAATACAAGTGTTGGCCACTATTATAGGTGATTGTGGGGAATCATCAACAAATGAAAACTCCAAGTTTTGGATAGTCACCATGAGAAAAAGAATTTAAGTATTTTAGAATATATATACCAGGCAAGCAAAAGTGCACACAGAAAAAAACAGAGTAGATAGCAGAACAAACAAAAATGTACACAGGAAAGAATAGTATAAAACAGCTTATGGTCTTATTTATTTTGGGGGTATGGAAGGTGTTGGGCCATATCAAATTCACAGCTTAAATTAACCATCCCCCAAAAGTATTTATTCAATGGACCAACCAGCAGAGATGGGCAGTTGGAGAGAGGCATGGGATTCAGGCTTAGATTGGGATGTAGCTCTTTTCAGATTACTTTCAAATCAAGTTGATTGCTTAGAAAATGCTCATACATAGCTATTCTGCAAGGATAGAGCCAAGAGAACATGCAATGTTACCAGTAGTGTCCTTTAACTGGAGGATGTTCAAGAGAAATAAACAAGGCAATTTCACTATATTCCGAGTTGGGAAGAGACACATCACTGAAGTGTAAAATACATTTTAAGCAATTAAACTAAATTTCTAGTGATTCCTAGGTTCTTTTGGACATAGTAGGCAATTTCCATTTGTTTCTGTTGCACATCTTTTGATCCCTGTTTTCATAGCACATCAAGTTGTTGGGGTTTGGGGAAATAAAAAGAACACTAAAGGTTTTCAACCTTGAAATTTAATAAAAAATTGCTGGAGTAGATCATTTTTGCTGTCTCTTCCCACTTTCTAATATTGAGCAAACCACCTTTCTCCTGAAACAGAACTCCTAAGCACAGAATTTCTTAGATATAGGATGTTCAGAAAATCTTTAACTAGAGGAGGAAAATGAAATATAGATGTCTTAACTTATAGTTCTATTCAAAAAAAGAGCCCAATTTACAATTCTTTTAAACCAAAAGATTGTTTAATCTTTATTTACTGGTGGAATTTTTCTAAAAGAGAAAGATGCCATCTATTCTCCTGTATCCATAGTTATTAGAATTCACATTTATGGCAAGTGTTGTACTCTTCAGAAGTAAAACCTTTATTTACCGTAAAGATGCTCACTATAATATTAGGCTTCCCAGCTTTCCTGGAAAGCTGCTTAAATATACATCTATATTTCTATACTGTCTACACATGTGGCAGCAGCTCTGGGAATTGGAAGTAATACAAGAAAAAAAATTTAGAAAATCATCCACTGCCATTCAGCTTTGCTTTGAACTTTATATAAAAGGAGTTAAGGTTCACTCTGTTGAGATATGCTTCTCACTAAAAACAATCTATTCAAGGGAGTTGGAGCTATATTACAGCTGGTTGGGCATTTGCCTTACAGGTGGCTGACCTGGATTTGATCCCTTGCATACCATATGGTCCCCTGAGCACCGCCAGGAGTAATTCCGTAGTGTTGAGCCAAGAATAACCCCAAGTATGACCCCCCAAAAAGCAAAAGTAGATCTCTTCAAATATATAATTATGTCTCAGAATGGCAATATATGTAACCTAAACAAGAAAAAAGATAAGGCTTTATAGTATAAATGAAAAAAATTAGAGTTAAAAGCTTTTATAGTCAAGATTATAAAAAGCTAAAGATGCATTCAAAACAGCAGAAGCCTTTGTCTGTTTTTCTTTTTTTCTTTAATGTTGTGCCACAATTTACAGTTTTTTGTTGTTCTGATATAGGTAACGAAAAGGAACAGAAATGGTAACTTTGAATTTCTAAAATTGAAGAACTTTGTGTGTATGTCATTGATTTAGAATCATGTTTTATCTGAATGTATGTATGTAGGCATAGAACTTGTCTTTAGAATTTATATTCAATTTAGAACAAAAAATTACATGAATTCACTTGTAAGAAAAGTATCTTTTGGCATCATCTTTTTGTTTGTTTGTTTGTTTGTGTCACACCTAGAAATGCTCAGAGATTCTTCCTGGCTCTGCAATCAGAAATCATTCCTGTCAGTGCTCAGGGAACCATATGGGATTCCGGGGATCGAACCTGGGTCAGCCACCTGCAAGGCAAATTTCCTACCTTCTGTACTACTGCTCTGGCCGCTAGCTTCATCTTTTTATATTAATCAGTTGTTTTTAGTTTAAAGTGATTAACTGTGATTTTATCTTCCCTTAAATGGCTTTACTTTTAAAAAGTCTGATAAGAGTACTTAATAATTTAGAGCTTGTCTTCAAATGTGTCTATATAAATCATAAATGATCATAGATCATTGATCCAGAAAGATGAGTATAAATTAACTCATTAAATTATTTAGGAAGAGAAAAAAATCAAATTTCTTAATTATGTTAATAGCAAATTGGTGAAATATACTTAACTTTAGCAATTGAGATGGTCTAATTTCCCCCATTATAAAATATTTTTTCCTCCTAATTACTAGAGTTCCGGTGTGAAACTCACAAATTTAATCAGAAGATGAAATACTGAAATATCTTTTTTATTATTGTTTTGTTGACTTGGGAATGAGAAACAGCTTTCTGTTTTTCATAAGCATCAGAGTCCTTATTTTAAAATGCTGAAGTGGAATACTTCGGCAAAAGTTCTGATTGAATTAATTCCATTTTAGAGTTAATAGGCAATGTTTGTATTTGCACAGAATGATTACTTTGTCCTTTTCAACTAAAATAATTGGTTACTTCCAATAACAGATTTGAGATATTTTTTTAAGTTAGTTGAAAAAATAAAGGCAAACATTGTTTACATGTATTACATTGCCATTGGGACTGAATTTTCCATTGTATTGACTAAGTGACCTAATTAAAGAGCTAAGTTTACACATGGTACTGTTTACATAAAATGACCTTCCAAGCATTGCCACACATGGTGGAGTGGAAGGCCAATGTGTCAAAATATTTATTTTGAGTGAGGACAGAACCTTACTTTGATAGCAAATCATCTTCTTTCATGTAGCTAATTATATCTAAACTTGTGTTCTTTTATTCCAGAGACATTACTTCTTGCAATGTATCTCTATACACCTTGAAAATGACATTTCTAAGGATAAGAATGACAGTCCTTGGGAGCTAAAGAATGATCTAAAAGCCTTTCATCTCCTGTAATTTTGGTGTCCAACCTAAGTAAGTGGTTGACCTCATTTCAAGGGCTGTGTCTCTGTACCAATCCTTTGCAAAGACTTGGCAAATGAACTATTTAGATGGTATTTTTTGAGACTTTCACATATCTGGATTTTTAAAATCTATTTCATACAAAATATTTGAACAAAAAATGCATATGCTCTTTTTATTTGGCAGATTTGAAACCCGAGCTATATATTTTCAAAGTAAACTAAAAGATTAGAAGAAAACAGTATTATATTTTCATATCACTACTTGAAAAGGTTTTTCTCCTTTAGACCAATGTGTACATGTCAGGAATTAGTTCTAAGCTCATTGTTATCAGCTCTGTTGGAAAAATTCATTAAATTTATAACACATTTCTTTAAAGTAAATAGTTCCAAAGACTGGAAGCTACATTTTTGTTATTGTTATTCCTCACAAGTTGGCTTGGCTTGTTGCAGGATTCTTTGGGAATAGAGATTTTAGGATGAGATGATTCCTATTTTAAATAACTCACACATCTGTTCATGCATTGTCATCAGTATACAACTCTCAAGAAAACTTACATCTCTCCTCACTACCCCTAGCTGAAGCATAATCCTCCCAGAGCCAACTCTTATCTGGACCCAACTAAAAGGAGCAAGCAAAATGTTGTGTCTATTAAATCAATCAAACCATGGAAGGAGAATTATAAATGCTGATATAACAAATAAGGGTTCAGCACCAAATCTTAAAAATATTGTTCAATATCTCTCACCTTTAATTTGCAAATCAATAACACAGAGACTATGGTATCATCTTCAGAAAATGAACATTTAAATTATATAAAATATATAAATGAAATTTACACAAGTATATAGTGAATTTATAACCCATTATGGTTCCCAAGCATTGCCAAGAGTGATTCATGTGGAAAGGTGGAAAGAGCCAAAAGTAAGACCTGAAGTAAGTGATTCTGGCCCAAAATAAATAGATAAATAAATGCATACAGTTTTTGATTGCTTGTTTTAGTTTTAGGTTTATGTTTTCAATAAAGAATTAACAGAGTTGGGAAATGGTGCTTTAGAGTGCTTGTATCTCTTGTAATTGTTCTGAAAGCTTTCTAGAACCACCTTGTTCCTTGAGAAATAATTTGGCTGACTTATGTGTTTCTTATCTATACTCCTGGTTCACAGTCTCATGAAAGAGAATAGGGTTACCATGGTTAGCATAGACCAATTTCAGAATGTCCCTGGGATCAGAGGCTGTACAAAGAACTGAGGTCCATTTTCTTGAGGGCCCCTGTACATGCCTACCTGATTAATGTTGAAATACTTTTAGCAATATATAATGTGAGAATTGTTGGAAGGCCACCAATAGTGTCTACAACAAGTTTGTTACTCCACCAGAAACATCACATGATAGCAATGCTGAGAAAATCTAAATGTTTTGTCCTCCAAGGAAACATGATTAAAATATAATTTAAAGGCAATATATTTGAAGCAGACTTTAATGAAGTATTAGGTGTCAGATAGTAGTGTGAATCTAAAACTTAAATGCATATTTGACCCCCTTTGGAATTTTACTAAAATATCTATTTTGGTACTATGCAATCACGTCACTTAACAACTGGGATATAGTTTGAGAAACGGGTCATTCTGAAATTTCTTCCCTGAGAGAATAATTTATTTATACAAGTCTGTTTAGAATAACCTACACATACTTAGACTATATAATTTAGCCAAATGGGGTAACTACTGTATATATAGTAACTCACTAATAGATGTTGATTGATACACGGCTATAGATCTAAGGTGGGGCCAAGCTCTGCAGATATACAACTTTCTGGGCCATATAACTGCTGATGGTGAGATGACCACATTTTGAGAAGAATAGACCATACAAGGTATCAGATGAACAGAAAGAGGGAACACAGAACCATTTGGGGTGTTGTGTGGAGGGAGGTAGCTGGGTGCTGTGTAAATGCTAAGCTTATAAAATTTTGATGGAGAAGAAAAAAATATAGATGCACTTACAAAACATATATAACAATAATAATAAGGAAAATAGTGTAGCCATTAGGAAATGCCCTCCCCAACTGCATTCCCTCTCCCACCCCCAAATAGTGTTCTTGGTCTAAACAATTGGTATACTGCAGGAAAGTCATGATGAAGGGTAACCTGCTCTTTTCTTTTAATTTTAAAGTCTGATAACAAAGTAGATATAGTGATGTATATCTGTATACTAGAACAGAGTAACATCCTTAATGAACATATATTTTCACAAACAGGAAGGAAGGCCCTTTTACTTAAAGATAAATAGTCCCTTTGAACTTTTTATTTATATAATATACCTTACCCTTTGGGCGAAATAACTGAACGTTATTAATAACTATATTTTTTTACATTGAAGAATAATCAAGATACAACATCACATCTTCAGGTGTTTAACATAATGTTTGCCACTAGTGTGCAATACAAAATGATCACCGCAGTGAACTTTTTTCCCATTTATTCTTAGTAATTTTTCAAATTTGCAATGCATTATAACCTACCAATGCCACGCTATACACTGTATCCACATGAGTTAGTTATATCATCACTGGAAAGTTGTACCTCTTATTCCCTTGACCAATTTTACTCATTCTGTTTCCTTTCTCACTGGTAAATATTAAGTGTGTTTTTGCATATAGGAGTTTTGTTTTCCTTTGTTTTTCAGTTTTCATGTTAATTAAAATCACATGCAATTTGTCTTTATCTAAGTTATTTTACTCAGAATAATACTTTGTAGGTCATCTATGTTGTTGCAAATGGCAAAATTTCATTAGCTACATAGTACTACATTGCATATATGTGCATATGTAAGATGTATCCTATACAGATACAATATAGACATTTTATTCATTTGTCTACCAATGGGCACAAGTTGTTTTCATACCTTGTTCATTATGAAGAATTGTGCAGTGAATTCAAAATTAACATATGTCCTTTAAAAATATTCTTTTGTTCTTTTTATATAAATACTTGGAAGTGAGATAGATTAAAAATATAGAATTTTCTATTCTGAATTTTTGGAAATTCTCTATTTTGTTTTCCACTGCCACTGTCACACCATTGCTCATCGATTTGTTCGAGCAGGCACCAGTAACGTCTCTCATTGAGAGACTTGTTGTTACTGATTTTGGGATGGATTTGTTTTCCACAGTGATTTTAATTACCACTATCTTAATATTTTTTGTTACTTCTTTCATAAATTAGACATGTCATTTATGAGAAAGCCAATAATCTGATAAGTGATATTAAAGAAAACTGTGGATGCATTCATAATACTTTCTTAAGAAGCGTGACCTATGTAAAAGGGTAATTATAATAGCTGACGATGCGCAGCATGCAGGATTTCTGAGATAGCACATCGATGTTCCTGAGTCGTAATGATGTAGTTTTTTTTCTTAGGGGGTGTAACTAGAGATTCCCTAAGGCTTCAAGCAATAAAGCTGTAAAATATTGAAAGGGAGAAAATGTAATTATAAAATATTATTGATTACCCAGTTGATTTACAAGCTGTTGCTTGAGAAATATTCTTATCTGCTCCCTATAAATGTCAGGAGACCCAACTTGTTTATCAATGTATAAGAATCTTCTTTTGGTGGGGGTTGCGGGGACATACCTGGCAGTGCTTAGGTTTACTCCTGGCTCTGAACTCAGGCCTCACTTCTGATGAATTCCAAGGACCATATAAAGTACCAAGGATCTAATCTAGTTCAGCTGTGTTGAAGGCCCTATCTGGTGGAATATTGCTCTGGTCTGGAATCTTCATTTTTACCTGGATTAAAGCGAGCATGGATAAATAGGGAAGAAAAGAAAAGGAATCCTAGTTCCAAATATTGTATTTTTATGCATTTTGTAGGTGGCTTACATACTGAAATACTGTATTTTACTAGCATGTGTTGTTGATGATCAATGGAAATTTGAGGATTAAGTAATTAATATCAGTGAGTAAGCAAAAAAATTAGTACATTATCTCTGTCAGTATGTAGAATTAGCACTCTGGACTTTATTTTCCTCACATTAAAACAGAACTTTCAACTTGATAGTGTTTCCCAAACTTACTGAGCATCAGTATGTTTGAGTATGAGAAAAGAGTAAATTCTTTGGACGCACTTGACACATACTAAATCAGAATTCTCTGGGATTGGGCTCTAGGAACAGGCATTTAAAAAAGTCTGGACTGATTCTTATGTACCCCCTTCTTCCCAAGAAAAAGGACCTCACATTTAGAAGCCATTTTGCTGAAAAATCTTTTAAGACCCATTCAGTCCTAAATCCTGCAATTTTAATGCAGCAGTGAGACTTAGGACTAGAGAATGATGGAAAGGAAAAAATTATTTGTATAACCACAGTAGTCTCCTTAAATTACCAGTATCCATGAAATGGTTTTCATAGTGGTGGGGCTCTGAGGATTCTGCCTCAATCTTGTCTTCACTTCACCTTTGCCTTTGGGAATGACTGCCTATCAATACAAAACTGATTTGGAGGCAGAGACAGGGAGAGAAACCACTTTATTTGCACTCACAGATTCTGGTCTTCATTTATTCAAGCACAATTAAAAACAGTAGGGTTTCCCAGTTAACATTTGGTAAAGCTCAGAAAAAAGATTTTTATTTTGTTTATCTCTTTGAGAAGCCTGTGGGGGTGGAAACATAATTTGATGAAAGCATTGTCTTAAATCTTCAAATGCAAAAATGTTTGCAATGGTTCGTGAGTCAGTGTCAGTTATGGAGCACTTTGTGGTCAATTTTAAGAGTCACTTGGGAGTAGAAACTCTCTGTGTCTCTTTATTAGCTGATGAGCACGTATTTCTGTCTTTGGGGAGCAGGCAAGGGGCCAGTGTACCATTTTCAGTTCCTTAGTCAGTTGGGTCAAAAAATTCAATGGTAGGCCCTAAGGGGTGCTTCTGTCTGTGGCCAATGGCCAGTGGTGCTGGGGCTATCCAGAGCTGCGCATGGAGGTGCTGTTGTGGCTGGAATTCTGACCCTGAATCCCCTGGCTCCTGGCTCTTTTTTTTTTTTTTAATAAAATGAAGACTTTTAATAATAAAAGAAAAACAATAACTATTGTTCATGTTTTGTGTTTGGATAGAGTCTTACTGATCTCTAAAAAGGTATTCTAGAAAATGTGTGTGTGTGTGTGTGTGTGTGTGTGTGTGTGTGTGTGTGTGTGGTCAAGGGTGCATGTGTGTGTGAGCAAAGACAAATACATACAAATCTCACTGACTGAACAGATCTTCTTGAGCTTTTATCCAGGCCTATTCTAGTCCACAAACTGGCTTTCTGATTACTGATTAACACGCTCAATCATGGTCCACAAACTGGCATCCAGTTTACTGTCCTGGCGGGTTGTGTATTTGTGAAGAGCATTCAGAAATACACATCCATCTCCATGTTCTGGTATTGTTAGCTCCTTTCTCACCTATCCAATGCCTACATTTACTGGAGTCATGGCCTTCTGTTCTTTCACTGAATCCTGAGACTGAGTTGGAGTGTGAGTCCTGCTTCTTTTACCTCATTCATAGATATCATAGGCAGTTCACATCTGCCAAAGAAAACCACTACATCTAAAGTTATATCCTGCGGTTGTGTCCATCCTCTTTGCTCTTTCCCTCTCACTTTCCTCACACTGGTCCTCTGTGCTTGTGTTTGGGGACAGGAGGCGTGTAATTATGAGATTATTTTTCTCCTGAAGATCTACCCCAGCTCAGTAGGACTAATTCTTACTGCCTCTAACCTTCAGTGTGCAGATGGTTGCTCTGCGGATCAGATTACAATAAGGACCATAAGATTAATTTTTTATATTTTATTTTTTTAACCATTTGTATTAAGGCACTGTGATTTACAATGTCTTTACTCATACTTTTCATGATACATTATGCCAGCACCACACCCACCATTAAAAATATCTTAATTCAGTAAATCCCTGAGATAAATTTTTCTAATAATAATAATAATTTAATAAAACTGGTGCTGCTGGTTGGTGGACAATTATTGATCCCAGTCACATTATAGTAAAGCGCAAGGTTTTTCAACCTCTAAGTACTGTTAGATTAGTCTTTTCTGGGAGTGAAACTGTTTTGTGTATTATAGAATGTTTAGCAATATTCTTGAATTTTACTTATTAGTTTCCAGAGGTTTTCTTCTGACCCAGTTGTGACAATTAAAGATGTCTTCAAATAATGCCAAATTATCCCTTGTTAAAAACCAATAGTAACCTCTAGGTTATTAATGTGGACTCTATTAATTTTTTTAAATTGGTGTTTTGCTAAATCTCCATGAATTACAGTTATAAAGTTAGTCATGATTTAATTCCAGGTGTACAATGTCCCAACAGCAATACCTTCATCAGTCTTCATTTTTTTCCACCTATGTCCCCAGTTTTCCTCCAGCTACCCAGAATTTGTCTCTGGCGGGCATTTTCATTTCATTTCATTTTCAATTCATTTTCATTCCACCATTGTCATTGTTTCTTTCTCCAACCTATCCCAGACCGACTCCATTGGCAAGCTTTCTGCTGAGGACCAGTTTCATGCCCCTCATTTCTATTCCCTTTTAGCATTAGTTATTTCCCTACTATGTTCTAGTTTGAATTATTACATTCAATTTCTGACTAATCATTGAATACCACAATCAATTTCCTCATCTTTCCTATGAGTTAGTTTTCTCTTTCATAAAATGCGGATGATAATAGAATCTATATTACCCACTCATAGTGCTGATAGGAGATTAAAATGATTAAATATCTCTGAATTTTTTCAGACTATACACATGTGCATATCTTGAATTCAGTAAATGTTAGCAAATAGTTTCAACATTTTACATAGCACTGGCCTTTTCATTAAAGGATGCTAATTTACTGTCTGTGAGCAAATTGGGTCAATTAAAAGAAAATAAATGTTGCATATTCATGAAGGAAGACAATACAGTTTATCTGGACTAATGCTAGAAAAATAGCTCATTAAACATGCATTTGACATTTATATTGACATAATTTAGTTAATAACAACCCATATTAACCAGTTATTTATTGTCACTGCAATCCATGTTACAATGAGGTGGGAGTAGAAATATAGCATGCCTTTATAAATGAGACAAATAACCATCCAGTTCAAGATACTCTGGATTTGAATAAAAGTCCTAAAGTTCCTCAACTTTATCTCAAAAATTTGTTTTGCACACCCCTTTTGGTAATAAACACAGTAATATTTTCCAATTTCACTGTAGTATGACATGATTTACATGCTTATGTTTCTGTTTTAATACCTAATTAAAGCCAGTATATGCTAGGAGGAGTTCCTTTAGGAAGTTTTTCATTATCAACACTTTTATGGCATAGTTTTGAGTACACTCTTTCATAGTACTTGAATTATTTTCTCTTAATCACATGCTATATCTTGAACTTATACAGAACTTGACAATGAAGAACCTTTCCAAGTTTGCAGGTTTTCATGAAGCATCTAAGTGTATGGAAGAAGAAAGTACAGTGTGTACAGGAAAATTATATTCACTTAGGGAATTTCTTGTGGAGATAGTACTACTTGCCATTTCTGTGAGAGAATCACAACATTATTTGATTATATTGAGATAAAAACAAATAGATTAAAAGATAAAATTTAATATCATTGACCAAATGTTTATTGGTCAGTACACTGCAATGGATCTCTAAGCAAATATAAGCAAGATCCATAGTACTTTTGTTTGTCATCCGATCACAACCATCAGTAGTCAGTAACTGTAGCTCTCGAGCACCTGCTGGCTGATAAGCATGTAAAGAGCATTACATTGACATGGTATCCTTTTGCAAACAATAAGTTGTTATTTCCCATGCTTAGATTTTAGTTTGACACGTAATTATCTGATTAATCAGAGATTAATTAGAAAGATTAATTTTCTAGATCACTACTTCAGATGGCAAGTAGTAAATGAAGTGATGGGCCAACAATAAGAATGAGGTAATTTCATCTTAAAATGTCCTCAGTGTTCACACTATGGATGACAGTAACTACACTCTGAATTTTTTTAATCAAAATGTCCTGAAAATTTTCATTGAGAAACAATTGAATTCACACAAGAACAAATAAATATATTCTGTTTGGATGCTACTGACTCATTTTCCAATATCATTATCTGGTGACACTTTGACACTAACAGTATCTTGAGTTCTTGGGAATACTTATTTTACATTAATAGAATACTACATTTACTGTTTTTATTTTTATAGAAACTAATTTGCTGCTCTTCCAAATGGCTTTTTTCACTTATTAAAATGACTGTAATTCTGAAAATGTTAGATTGATTGCACTGCTCTAGGAAGCTACATGAAGGAAGTGTAAACCTTCTCCTTCCTGCCAATAATTTCTAACCAAAACTTGGAAGATGCATTTTTAGAAAGGAAATTTTGTGGTCTAAGTAACTCTAAAATTTCCTTGAAAGTATCAATTAAGATGTTAAAATATACACTGAAGTGAGGAGGAGTTTATTATTTTAGAGTTATGATGATTAAAAGAGAAAACACTTTGAGAAAGAAAAGATTGTATTCAATAATCACCCTTAACTTGTTAGGGAAGATGAGTTCCTTTTTATCCTCAAAATGTATGGTAAAGGCAGGGCTCATTTCTCAGTGGCCCAGAGGAGTTAACTGAGATGAAAAGTATTTCTCAAAACAATGTAATTTTCAAACCAACTGTAAGAAGTAGGATGTTTCTGAAAAAGAGAATAATGAGGAATCTATTATAATTCCTCATATAATCATATAATAATCTATTATATGATCCAACTGTATTTAAATTGTTCCTTTCCTAATAACATTAATAATTATATCCATTCTCTATTAACATCCTATTGTTGGAAATATTACACACATCTCATATAATTCCTGCAATAGTATATTTTATTCACTGTGCATTTTTTATTTACAGATGAGCTACTAAAATACATAAATACTATGTATTTTTTATTTAAAGATGAGCTATTAAATCACTACGGTGGATTATGATGAGATTTGGACTCTATCATTTCTATCTGCTCTTAGTATCCATTTCGTTTCCCTCCCTCCATCCCTCCCTCCTCCCTCCCTCCCTCCCTCCCTTCCTCCCTCCCTCCTTCCTTCCTTTTTTCCTTCCTTCCTTCCTTCCTTCCTTCCTTCCTTCCTTCCTTCCTTCCTTCCTTCCTCCCTCCCTCCCTCCCTCCCTCCCTCCCTCCCTCCCTTCCTTCCTTCCTTCCTTCCTTCCTTCCTTCCTTCCTTCCTTCCTTCCTTCCTTCCTTCCTTCCTTCCTTCCTTCCTTCCTTCTCTCCCTCCTCCCTCCCTCCCTCCCTTCCTCCCTCCCTCCTTCCTTTTTTCCTTCCTTCCTTCCTTCCTTCCTTCCTTCCTTCCTTCCTTCCTTCCTTCCTTCCTTCCTTCCTTCCTTCCTTCCTTCCTTCCTTCCTTCTCTCCCTCCTCCCTCCCTCCCTCCCTCCCTCCCTCCCTCCCTTCCTTCCTTCCTTCCTTCCTTCCTTCCTTCCTTCCTTCCTTCCTTCCTTCCTTCCTTCCTTCCTTCCTTCCTTCCTTCTCTCCCTCCTCCCTCCCTCCCTCCCTCCCTCCCTCCCTTCCTTCCTTCCTTCCTTCCTTCCTTCCTTCCTTCCTTCCTTCCTTCCTTCCTTCCTTCCTTCCTTCCTTCCTTCCTTCCTTCCTTCCCTCCTTCCTTCCTTCCTACCTTCCTTCCTACCTTCCTTCCTTCCTTTCTTTCTTCCTTCCTTCCTGTTCCCAGTTCATTCCATGGGAGTGGGGTGTGGGGTGGGGATGGCTCCTGGCATTGCTCAGGTGATCACATCTAGGTCTGCTGCATTCAGAGCATGAGCTTATCCCTTTGAGCTATCTCTTCAGTCCACTGGGCTCTGTTTTATCCTCCCACAATGCATAGTGCTTTTTCTGAATGTGGACTGATGTGAGGCATACTTCCTTCAGCTACATTCAGATATTGAGAGGTGATCAATTACTAATGAATAAAAACTTCCAGATGACACACTTAGGCCACTATTTCTAAATTAAAATAATAGGCAAAGAGAAATCATCTATTTTCCATGTTAAAGAACTTGGAATTCATCCTACAGCAGTAAAGTCATAGAAGAGCATTGAATTTTGAAGATTATATTAAATTCTAAAACATTAGGGAAAGTATCACTGTACCACTGTCATCCCATTGATCATTGATTTGCTTGAGTGGGCTCCAGTAACGTCTCCATTCAATATAGCCCTGAGATTTTAGCAGCTTCTCTTTACTTGTTCTTCCCAGTGGTGCCACATTGGAGGCTCTTTCAGGGTAAGGGGAATAAGACTCATCATTGTTACTGTATTTGGCATATTGAATACACCATGGAGAGCTTGCAGGCAGGATGCTTTCAGTACCTTGCCTGGTTCTCCAAGAGGGAAAGCTAGGTTATAAGATGTTGCTTCTGGGAGGTTTGTTTTATAGTCTCTGCATCTTGGCCGTTGATGGGATTACACGACTCCAGGGGCAGTTTGTGGGTGTGGCTGCCAAACTATAGGAAAATGGGGGATCTGGATGGAGAAGGCTAAGGAAAATAAGATTATTATAATATTATTTTCAAGAAATGGAGTCTGGGGTTCAAGAAAATGTTGAGGGGATAGCATATATGAGGCAGATTCCAGAGAGACTTAAAAGGTAGGTGGGAGACATATGTGATGAACTGGATGTGATGGGCGATGTAGGAAAGAGCCAGGGAATCTCTAGAGGGTTCAACTTTGGCACAGGGTGCTCAGAAGCACTGTTAACCTAGAGAGACTGGGTGGCTCTTTTATAAAAGAGACTGATTTTTGGGGGGTCAGAAGGAAAGAAGTAATACATTTTAATTTACACTTGCTGAGTTAAAATGCCTGTGCCACACAAGGTAGAGATATGCCTTGGGCAGTTAGAAATGAGTCTAATGGGCTGGTAAAAGTCAGAGCTGGATATAGAGTGTGAGCCCCTCACCTGGGGGTATGGGAGTAGATGGAAACTCCCAGGGAAAACTTGAGTGAGAAGACTAGAGAGCCTAGGACCATTAACAGAGTAGTCCTGTCTTTCTGGCCATTTAGCAGGTGGATGCTAGTTGAGAAGTGCCACAAAGAGAAAATGAGATAATCAAGCCTCAAATCACAAGAGAACATGGTGTTTTTTGGAAGATTGTCTGCTAAATAAAGTAATCTGTGTGCAGCTTAACATTTCCAGTTTTCTCTTACAAATGGCTCCCAGTAGATAGAAGAAAGAAACTGATTCCAGAGACTTATTAAGTTGGTATTCTAGGCCTTCTTTGCCACTCTTTCCACTCTCTCCAGGCCCCTTCACTCAACAGTGAACTTGAAATTAACCTCTCCTTTCAAAATAATGATTTGCCAACATTCTATGTTCTGAAGATTTCTCTGTGTTAATGACACTTCATCCTTAAAGTGTGATAAAATACGTTTGGAAGACATGCAGTTAGTTTTAAATATTTCTGTAAGAGCTTCAAACCATTGTTTTTTTCCCTTTTATCTATCAAAACACTTTTCTTCAACCACAAGTATAATAGTATGAAGGCCATCTCACAGGTTTTTCCTTCTATTTCCTGACTAGCTGTAGGACCTTGTGCAAGACACCTGAGTTATCTGGGGCTCAACTTTCCTTATCATAAACACAGGAATTAGAATATATTTTTCTGGAGGTATCTTTCAGTTCAGAAGTTTTGTGATTCCGTAATTCAAGCCTTACACACAAATGCCATTTAAATGTCATTGGTTAGATCACCAAAAGGCTAATAATTGTATAATCAGAGAGAGATCAAATACCATTGAAATACTGTTCCTTAATGATTAAAAAATTCTCTATTACAGAAATAAAATAAGAAGCATTCTGTTTCATGTCAACATCTCTGTTTTGTTATGAACTCTAATTAAATTAAATCTTAAGAAAATTCACATTAGAAATCTAAAAGACCTATCTCCCTCCCTGACCGACTCTAAAGGTCATGAAAAAATGCCACATATTTTTGGGGAAATTTGAGGTACCTATGATCTTTGTCATCTCAGGCTGCTTTAACAAAATACCATCTGTTGGGTAGCCTAAGCAATCTCACAGCTCTTGAGGTCAGAGTTTCAGCATAATTGGGTTCCGATAGGGACTTTGCTTTGCTTTGATTGTGGTTGCCTTACTTATGGGAGAATGGGGGTCAGAGACACAGAGATATAGAGAGAATGACAGAAAGACAGAAAGAGGCTAGAGTAGAGGCAGAGAAGAGCAGACTGAAGGGGACTGACTTTTCTTTTCTTGTAAGGTATACATTCTACCCTGAGACCCTGCCTTCATGACCTCTTCTAATTTCCTAAAGTCCTTAACTACAAATATTAGCACAATAGCAATGAGGGCATCAATACATGATCTTATGGGGTGATAAATACAGCATGCTTCTATCACTAGAGGAATTTTCTTTCTATGCCTACCTTGATTTGGTTCATCTCTCAAGTGATAACACTTCCATTGTTTGAACTCAACAACTGATACAACACAATCAAATCTTACCTCAGTGTCCTTATTTGGCAAATAAGGACTCACTAATTAGGTTTATCCCACTTCCTCAACTCTCTCTTTATAACATTTATGTTGGATGGAATGTATTTATCTATTTAGTTCAGTGGACATGAGAACAGACCCTCAGATCAGTACTGTCTGATTCCAATCCGTCACTGCTCCCACTTTCTCATTTTGGGTGAGTCAATTCTTTCCAGAACAGTGACAGCCATAACCAAAATAGAGATCTAGGTGTGACAAAAGGTCTGTTTTAACAGCTTTCTGGCAACATAATAGAAAAGTTTACCAGATCAGGCACATTATCTTAATTGCTTCGGTCAAAAGAATCTCTAGATGTCACAAGTGGCTGCCTCTTTAGTAAAATTCTTGCTCTGACTGGCAAGGAGAAGACTGCAAATCTTCAACATATGGGTGATCACTTGACTATTTCATTTGTTTAGATTTTTCTCCACCCATTAGAAATAAAACTTTCAGCCCATGTCTTTTAAATTAGAAGAGTTTATGGGAAAATGTCAACACTCACTTCTAAGACAATGACAAAAATTAGCAATTGTCCTCCCTCCCTCCCTCCCTCCCTCCCCTCCCTCCCTCCCTCCCTCCCTCCCTCCTTCCTTCCTTCCTTCCTTCCTTCCTTCCTTCCTTCCTTCCTTCCTTCCTTCCTTCCTTCCTTCCTTCCTTCCTTCCTTCCTTTCTCCCTCTCTCCTTTCCTTCTTTCCTCCCTCCCTCCTTCCCTCACTCCTTCCTTGCCTCCCTCCCTTTCTCCTTTCCTTCCTCTCCCCTTCTTTCCTCCTTCCTGTCCTCTCTCCTTCTTTCTCTCTCTATCCCCATGTCTCTTCCTTCCTTTCTACCTAATTTGCTTCTGCTCTCTGCTTATGAATACTCTTGATGGGGTTCAAAGGACTATAAGTGGTACAGGTGCTAGAACTTGGGTTAGGTGTGTACAAAGCAAGAAACTTACTTTCTGTACTATTTTTGGCACTGACACCATTCTAAGTGAACTACTAACACATGTCTTT
Organism: Sorex araneus; assembly: GCF_027595985.1. Lineage (NCBI taxonomy): Eukaryota > Metazoa > Chordata > Mammalia > Eulipotyphla > Soricidae > Sorex > Sorex araneus. The sequence goes on along the minus strand of NC_073313.1, from coordinate 170,792,963 downwards.
AATCCTTGTCTATCAGAGCACCTACTGCTGGAACTGTTCGCCTAGGCACTATGGTATATAAGTGATAGAAGCATGCTAAGGACTTCTGCCGGTAACTGGATCAAAGTGAGGACATAAGCAGGAAGCCAAATCAGAAAATCAAGACTGGGAGAATAAGGAATAAAGCTGAAAAACAAGATGTGAGAATACATTCGGGGAAAATAAGAATATAAAATTTAGAATACAAATTCTAGTTAAGTCTACATTACAGTTGACAAATGCAGAAATAACAACCTATCACGTAATACAAGTACTATGCAAAGAACCAGGCAAGGGATTGTGATAGTGACTTTTGGCTACTCCCTTTATAAATTTAGAAAAATCAATGCTAAGATCTGAACTGCAGGTCTGGGGGTGAGCAAGCTAGACAAGAGTGTTGACCCAATGGATTAATGCAGCACTGAAATTGGTAGCAAAGACTATAGTTTAATGACAATAATACAAGAAATTAAAAGTTATTTAGAGATAAAGTCCAGTGGGTAGGATAGGGTACTTGCCTTGCACACTGCCAAACTGGGCTTGATCCCAGGCACCCATATGGCTCACCAGGAGTGATAACATGAATACAGAGCCAAGAGTAATTGTTGGATATCAACCCTAAGTGCTTTAGTCTCTATCAGTGAGTTGCCCCTTTCCTTCTCCCAGAGAAGCTTACCATGCCCTTGCTAACATCCTGAATTTAGTCAAAGTCTATCTTCAACCTTCCCTTTGTGTTGGATATTAACCCTAAGTGCTTTAAGCTTAATCAGTGTATTGTCTCCTTTCTTCCTCCTAGAGGAATTTATATTACCCTTGCTAGCATCCCTAACTTGGTTAAAGTTTATTTGTAATCTTTCCCTTGTATTTTACCTCACATTGTCACAGTCCCCCATGTTAATCTTGATTGTTTGTAGAACAAAACTTTCTGGTAATTCTGAACTTGTATTGATACTGCTTTGTATTTGAAGTGCTGTATATTTGTACTTGCTTTTCTGTTTCCCCTATAGCCTTTTTATATGTTACCATAGAGCAATGTTCTTTGATTAAACACAGACAGACCATTACTGCTATGCTCCTAATATTTGGAAGTTGATTGACTCTGAAATATATCTGCTCCTGGGCATAATTACTTGATCATAACTACTTGACTCAGGCTTCAGTTTCTGTAGTTCCTGACACCCCAAAGGGGAGGTGGGATTGGGATGGACCCAGGACGAGTGGCAAAACTACCCGGCATCGAAATGGAACATTCTAGAAAGTGCAAATGCAAGGTTTTCATGCAAACTGTTACACTGTTACAACTTTAGAGACAGGACCCCCCCCCCCCCCACACACACACCCCGGGGAAGGACTAGCTGAACTGGCCTGAGGACTTAGTCTGGGATTTACGGTAAAAGCCTTGCTTGCACTCAGAGCCCAGACAACCAAGTGTTTAAAGCCTTGTTTGCTCTCAGCCCAGAGAACTAAGTGTTGGAATCTTTGTCTCTTACTGAGTTTATCCAAACAACTGCTAGTATCAATAATTGACACAATTAGAGGGAAACATAAAAGCAATACAGTTTCCCCTGGGAGACAGTGTGTCTCCTTGAGTTGATCTCCCTAAAAGAATTTCCTCTGCCAAATGTTTATCTATGTAAATAACCACCCCCCCTCAGATGTTCTGAAGTATGCTAGCAACTCTGTATTTAAAAGGCCATTTTCACCATCAGACTGTGGTCCCAAGCCTCCCCCCACCTCTGCGTCTCTGTTGGGGGACCCTGGGGAGGTGGGGAGGTAGGGAGTAGGGGAGGCAGCTCAGGGCTACTGAATGCACACTGGTGTCCAGCAGCAGCAGCAGACACCACTTTTCTTTTTGTGATTACACAAGTAATCCCTATGTACAAATAGATATGGCCCAAAATTAAAAACCAACAACAAAAAACAAAGAACAAAAATTAAAGTTGTTCAGAAAGAAAAAACATACCATAGTGTGGATTAGAAATTTATTACAAGTATACTGAGAAATCTTTGGAGTGTTTTAAGAAGAAAAAAGATGTCATAAACATCTGGTTTTAAAAGATCACTCTGGGGGTATAGAGATAGTACAGCAGCTTGTATTGCACATGGCTGACCAGGGTTCAATCTCTGGCATACCATATGTTTCCCTGAGCACTACTAGGGGAAATTCTTAAGTGAAAAACCCCTGAGCATGACAAGGTGTGATCAAAACACCAAAAGCCAAAAAATAAATAATAATAAGGGAAAAATATCACCTTTGTTTCTCTACAGAAAATTTATATAAAGGGAAAGGTGTAAGAAAACTCATGTAGATACTACTTACATTTAACATAAAAGACTTGTTTTTTAGATCAGGATAGTGATGACGATGGAGTAAAGTGAATGTGTATGGGATTGATGGCAGAGATAGAAATAACAGAACCAATACTTTCATGAATGAAAAAAAAAGGAAATGAGAACTTTATATACTTTGTTTTTTATTTATTCATTTATTTTAATTTATTTTATTGAATCACCATGTGGAAAGTGACAAAGTTCTCAGGCTTATGTCTCAGTTATACAATGCTCAAACACCCGTCCTTTCACCAGTGCCCATATTCCACCACCAAAAAGAAAAAAAAAAGAAAAAACCCAGTATACATCCCACGCTCCACCCTCCAACCATCCCCCCTGCATAACTGAAAAATTTCACTTCCTTTTCTTTTTACCTTGATTACATTCCATATTTCAACACAATACTCACTATTGTTGTTGGAGTTTCAACACAGAACTCACTATTCTTGTTGGAATTTATCCCCCAAGAATACAGCCCTATTGACAGAAAAATATTTGATAATTAGTTTTCCAATGATGAGAATGAAGAGATATAAAGTTGCGCAGCTGTGGTAGCGGCCACGTGGTTTTAGGATTTCTGTATTTTAGTAATTAAATCCAGGGAGATTTAAGCTGGAAATGGAATCATTTCCCTTCCTGGGGCAGCATGGAGCAAAAGCTTAGTTCACAGTCTGGAAACATGGCTGCAAGCACTCACTGGAACCCCAAGTCATATAGCTGGCTCTGGATCCTGCTCGTTCAGCAGCAAAGTGGCTGTGCAAAGGCATGGCCACCCGAGTCGAATCTCAGCGGAGCTCGAGCCGGCACCGGCCCTGGCTTGAGACTGCCCAGGCATGGGATTTTATATACTTTGGGGTTGAACAACTTGAATTATGGCTAAATATATTGAGACAAGGGAGATGAAAATAAGCTTTTTTGTGGAAAATCAGTGTTCAGTTGGATGTATACAGTATTTGAGAAAAGATGTGCAGTTGGAAGCACACAAATAATGTCAGAAAAAGATGCTGAACAGGCACTTGCAAGTAGGTTTAAAGCATTGAGGAATCCCTTGTGTTGGTATGTCAGGGATAGTGAATGTTCACTGTATATTCATCTGCTTTCTTGTGTTTTCCACTACCTTACATTTTGGTGAGGATCCTGTGATTGTTATGGTCCATAGAATATGTGATTTTGGACACATATACAAAAGAGGAGATTTGAGATGCTGCCAAAGAGAGCAAAGAAAGGCAAAATGGCAGAGTTATGTGAATGAAAGAAATTTGTGTTAACTTGGTAAAGTTGGAAGAAAGTGAAATAAACCTTTTTTTATTAAACAACTTAAGTTTGGTGATTTTTTGTTAGTTATTAGAGTATGTAGGAGATTTGAGTAGTCACGTTCAGATGATTCATTCAGTAAAACAGTTGACCAAAATTATAGAAAATATTCATTTAATGAGAAAGTGTAGGAAGTGAAGTGAAGCATGGTCTAGTAACTTAATGTGCTCTAGCATTCAGGGCTTGAGCAAATATAGAAAACTAAGATTATGTGATACCTGGGAAGCTAAGAAAATATAAAACTTATGAATAGAAACCTTCTGAGTATTGTAATATAAGAAAAGACTCTTCATTATATGAAGACATGGCAGTGACAGTTGTGTTTGCCCTGCATTGTTGTTGTGAGAGAAAGTTTTTTGCTGTCATTTATCAGAATTAAGTCATGAATGTAACATTATAAAAATGGTATGTTGAGACTACATTTTAAGATAGCAGGTAACAAACTCCCAGGGATTGTTTTTCTCTGGCTCTGAACTTGGGCATGTACAGACAAATTCAGTGTGAAAGGCTTCCTGATTCACCTCACATGAGGTTAGATGCTCCTTCCTGAGCATCCACTGTGTCCACAGGATGCCTCCAAGACTTGTTATATTGCAGTTTACGTGTGTCTGTTTCCTCAGATAATCATTTGCTCCCGGACTCTCCCCACGGCTTCTAGAGGTACTTGCCATAAAACAGATTCCTAGTCAGTGTTTGTTCAATGAATGAATAGGACACTTGGCAAGATCAGTGCCCACCAACATAAGGTTATAAAAATGCTGTGTTTATTTAATAGGGGGGGTAGTTTTTTTAAACCTCACAAGACCAAATGAAGACTAACCCTCTGACTCATATTTGTCATATAAGTAGTCTCTCAAGGACTATTATTATATGCAAATAATTGTGAATTGGAAGAAAAAAAAAGTGTCTCTCTTAGTCTAGTCTCTTACCTTAATAAGGTCACTATGCAATGGAAAGAATGAGGCTGACAGCTACAGAACCATTAGAAATGAGTTTGGAATGGTGCAATTTAACTGAAAAAGTAAATGGCCTAGAGTACTATAGGGGGAAAATATGAAATGAAACCGTATGATATTATTAGAGGAGGTGAGGAGGTCAAATGTGGAAGGTTAGGTAGGCAACCATTGGAGCTCAGTCAGAGCTTCATAAATTATAAAGGAACAAATGAGGAGAATGCCAAAACCAGTGGAGAAGTCACATACTAGACATTGACAAGGAATTTGGCTAGAAAGATAGGATGGGGCAAGATGAGGAAAGATCAGGAAAGTCAGTAAGTGGACAATTTACGACATACATTCTTCAACCTTTATTGAGTGATTACCAAGATCCAGACACAATTGTTAAATTTGGGGTGTATTCTTGGGTGATCCCATGTGAATCCCATGAGGGGTTCACATTCTTAGAAAGTGGGGAAATAGGGGATACAGGGCCAGCCCCCGCCAGGGCCGGGGCTCCGCTCCGGCCGGCCGGGCTTTTGGCCCGGGTGCCCATGTCTCTGCAGAGCCGGTGGATGTGGAACGAGCGGGAACCAGAGACAGCTTTAGGAATTGGGGTTCCAGCAAATGCTTGCACCCGTGTATGGAGACTGTGAACTAAGCTTTTGCCCCACACCGGCTAATGGAGGAAATAACCTTCCTTCTTGGTCTCTCTCCCCTCCGGGAGACGGCGTGGTGTACGACATTTTATGGGTCCGTTGAGAAGGTATGAACTTTTGGCGCAAGGAAAAAAAAAAGTGTGCTTTGAACTTGAAACAGCCGCGGGATACAGGGCCAGCCCCCGCCAGGGCCGGGGCTCTGCTCCGGCCGGCCGGGCTTTTGGCCCGGGTGCCCATGTCTCTGCAGAGCCGGTGGATGTGGAACGAGCGGGAACCAGAGACAGCTTTAGGAATTGGGGTTCCAGCATCCGGCAGAATTTTCCCTGGACTTTATACAGAAATCCAAAACCGCGCGGACGCTACCGCGTCCGCGCGACTTAACATTTATAATTGTCAGCAATGTGAAACGGTTCCTTTTGAACAGGTCTGACTTGGGGGGGAAACTCCAAATAATAACAGTAAGTTTTTGTTGAAATATTGAAGGTTTTTAATGTAGCAGCCAGCTCTCTGGACTGTGAACTAAGTGAAAGCCCTATGCTGGCCGACGCGGCGTGGCGTACACCATACTGTGAGGCGCTGGAAGGAGGATGAGGGGGAAAAAGGAAAAAAAAAAGGGAAAAGGAAAAAGGGGGAAAAAAAGAGAGAGAGAGAGAGTTATGTACTTGTAGCAGTGGGGCTACATATCTCTTCATTTCCAGCAATGAAAAACTAATTATCAAATGTAGTAGGTCTGTCTCTCTTGCTTGGAAACTCTAACAACTATAGTGAGTTTTGTGTTGAAATATGGAATGTAATCAAGGTAAAGAAAAATGAAGTGAAATTCATTAGTTATATAGTAGGGGCTAGGGGGTGGGGGCGGGGGGTGGTATACTGGGGTTTCTGGTGGTGGAATATGGGCACTGGTGAAGGGATGGGTGTTTGAATATTGTATAACTGACATATAAACCTGCGAACTTTGTAACTTTCCACATGGTGATTTAATAAAAAGTTTTTTAAAAAAAAGTATATTAGTGAAGGGAAATGGGAAAATTGAAATTCTTTTCTCTGGAAGAAAAAAATTGAACTTAAAGCCAGATTCATAGTCTATATATAATATATATTTGCTTACACTAGAAACATTTTTGAAGAACTTGTTTTATTTTTTTAAATTAAAAATCTTAGCATGGCAAAAAATAAATAAATAAATAAATAAAATAAAAAAAAGAAAGTGGGGAAATAATAAACATAGAAACAACACAGAGAAAACTTACTTCAAATTGTGACAAATGTGGGACTGGTGAGATAGTACAATGATTAAGGTGCTTGACTCACAAACAGCTGGGGATCAAGACCCAGGATTGATCCCAGGGTCTTCATTTGGTTCCCTCCCCCTCAGTATTCTCAGAAGTGATCCCTGAATGTAGCGCCTCTGAATTTAACCCTGAGCATCACAAGGTGTGACCAAACTAAAAAAAGTGTGTGGGGGGGGGGAATAAATGAAAAATATGCAGGATGAGGATATAAAGAGATGAACTGTGCCATTTCACATAGGGGAGCTCCAGAGAGGGCTTTTCTGAGGAGCTGATCTTGTCACCCACATAAAGTGACAAGACAAAGAGAATTTGTGGGTTCTTGGGAATCAAAGTGATATGACAAAATAGCTCAGGAAGATAACATATAATATAGAGAAAGATGGAAAGGCTATGTAAAGCCACAAAGAAAAATGGCATAATTCAGAATCTAAGGAGTCTACATTGAAAAACTTTTGTTACAAAGGTTTATTTTACATTGTTTTTCTTTCAACATGATATATATTGGACAGTTGTTTTATTTCCCAGATAATTGGATATTATAGTTAAAACAAGTTAGGAGAGAAAACTTCTATTTGTTCCATTCTACTTAGCACACTCTTGCTGTGATCTGTGGACAGTGGATCAGTTTCCATTCTTTTTCACCCCTTATACCTGTAAGTGGACCTGCTGCCCATAAGATGGAGTGCTGTCCTTGGATGATAACAATATAGACGATACAAGCTCACTTACCCATCTTGACAAAGTCATGCCTGTGAGTATTTCATGGCTTTGTGCCCAGTAGTAGAGGATCAGGGTTGCCAAATCTTTTGGATAATAACAAGCTCCATTCTTTATAACACCTGGTCTTTACAAGCCAAGTCATTATGAATGTGATCCAAATTGTCACTCCAGGGGTTTTATTATTTCCAAACTCGTCTGAGTTGTTATTCATGAAAGTTACTCTTCTCATGTTTCCTCATTTAGTGTGGATCAAGTGACTATTTTTCTTGATTAAGCTGTAGCTTGGTGATGATAAAGAACACTGGGTAAAACGGGTTCAAAACACCCTAGATTTCTTAATCAACATATATGATCAGAAGATGGGAACTAAAAACAGAGAACTCATATATATTATTGGGCAAGTACAGGTGATTCTAAGACAAGGCTCAAGAACCAATGTCACAGAGGTGCCAAATGGAGAGTAAGAGAAGCTCATTATTGTCCATTCTCTCCACATTGCTTGTAGGTGATGAGAAAGCATTCCAGAAATAGCAGTTGAGATAAAGATGTTAGGATTTTGTATCCTGAAGTACATAACTCTGCCAGACATGGGCAGAGGGGAAAGGAAGAAGTAAAAATGGAGATGGCCTTCCAAATATCCCATTAGGTTCATAATGTCCTCTGCCTTTACATTAAGCTACTGTTGTCTCTGCACTGGAATAATGGGCTTTGTTCTGCTCTTGTTGCTTTGTGTCTTCATTGCATGCAGGAAAGTTCTTAAAAGACTAAATTAATTGTTATTACCTAGTCAAATCCTAGCTTCTCTACTTATCTTAACTTTCTATACCTCTGTTATAAAATGTAGTTGATAATAATGTCAGCCCTATGGCTAGTTGAGAGGATTAAATAATACATGTAAATGACTCAATTAATTGCCTAATATATAGAAAAATCAATAAACTTTACATCATAATATTTTGGATCTCAGACCAAACATGATTTCCTCTCAGAGATCTTGCCTGATTCTGACCCTGCCTTTCTACTCCCATTCAATGCCTTCTTTTTCCACAGACATTCTTCTTTAATTTCAGTGTTCATAGTCATTTGTACCATTTGTACTTTTGTTTATTGTATGATACCCTCAGTAGATTGAAGACTTTATGAAGGCAAAGAGTCTGCCAAATATATCATCAACTCTCTGACATGTTGTATAGTGCCAGGGACATAGTAAGTATACAACAAATACCTTGAAGTATAAGTGAACAAAGCTGATGTCTTAAAACTAAGTTTCTGAGTGCTGAGTTTCTGATGGGAAAGCCTTGGAACCTCAAAGGGAATACTGCTGGGCCAAAAGCCAATAGAGTTCCACCACAGTGCTTTTCAATATATTTTCTTTTATATTGTATTTTAAGATGTTGAAACATCAAAATCAAACTACTGGACCAAGCACAAAACTTAAATTTCAATGCCAGGATTAAATGCTCTTTTTAGGCAGGAAAAAAATATTCAGATTTGCCATAAAATATCATCCAACTGGAGTGGGTCTGAGTGAATTGTGTAAATGAGACAATCATGGTTCTTTCTTCTTCCTCCCTTTCTCTTTGTCCCTCCCCAAATGACTAAAAGTTTGACTCATTTGATTGCTTCAGTGGATGGGGTATAGGATAGACCATAATATAGACGGTGACTTTAGAATAGCATATTCCCAGATTGTATATCTAAGATAGAAGCTCATGCTTTCATTTCTCACACCTGTTTTGTTTTTGTCTACGTATCGTCATTTTTTACTGAATGGCAATACTTGATTATTTTATTTACATAACATGCTCCCATCTAAGCTTGTTATGAAGACCATGGGATTGAGAAATATAACACTAAGTACAACAGCAAAAAAGAAAAATATATTCTAGTAGCATTTGTGAACACTTAGGTTACTTTTTTCTGTGGTTTTCTTTTGGTGGAATCCTAGTGACAGGATCCCTAGAGACCACCCACCATCTCCCTCTGCCCTTCTTCTTTTGTTTCACTTATGAAGGTGATTGGAGCTTTAAGCATCTGTTTGTGGGATTTGTGTGAATTTTTAATCTCCAGCTTATTTTCCATCCTTGGAACACTGATCTCTTCTTCAAACATAATGATGTCAACTATTTTTTCAAGGTCTTCTGAATCCTTCTTTGGCCACTTATTTTATAAAATTTTATAAAAAAAATTATAAAATTATTGCTCCCACTTATAAGTAATTGTTTTTCCATAATTACCACACCATATTTGATGGAGTTCAGACAGTAGGCAACAAATCATAGAGTAATATATATATATATAACATATATATATATTGTAAGACATCTCAACTTTCTGTGATATTGTTCAGCTGCATACAAATCTGGTATAAGGAAAGTACAGACATTTCAGTAAGACAGTAATATATATATAAATATATATACATATATTATATATTATATAAATATATAAGTAATATATAAATATATATAAAGTACAGACAGTAATATATATATTATATATTATTGTCCACAATAATATATATAGTATATATATTATTATGTCTGTACTTTCCTAAATGTCCACAAATGCTATTGGAATATATATATATTATATAATATATATATTACTGTCTGTACTTTATATATATTTATATATATAATTTCCTGTACTTTATATATATATGTATAATGTATCCTGTACTTTTTATATATATACATATATATATATTGGAGAGCCAGGCAAGCTACTGTGGGTATCTTGCCTGTACGGGCAGAGCCTGACAAGTTACCCGTGGTGTATTTGATATGAAAAAAATAGGTCTCATTCCCCTGACCCTGAAAGAGCCTCCAATCGTTGAGAAACATGAGTAAGGAGAGGCTGCTAAATTCTCAGGGCTGGGAGGAATAGAGACGCTACTGGTGCCCGCTCGAGTAAGTCAACAAACAACGGGATGACAGTGATACAGTGATTGCTCCCTCTAATTTCCTAGTTTTCACTGAAGTCTTTCTCTTTGTCTATGATAGGTTTTTAGTATTTCTTACCTAATCCAGATTTTAAGGGCAGTGCTTTTATTAAGGACCAAAGCTAACTATCGTGGCCAGAAACTCATTATCAGTAAAATAGAAAATACAAATTGAGAGTTTGAACTAGAAATGTCTGTACTTTCCTTATACCAGATTTGTATGCAGCTGAACAATATCACAGAAAGTTGAGATGTCTTACAATGAATAAACTAAAATATCTGTTGTAAATTTAGTCCCTTAATGAAAAGGGACTATATTGTAGTTTAAAGTTGTCATAAAGCTAACAAAGTGTAGCAATGGATAAAGTTCATATTTTTCATTTTAGAATGAATATGTATATTATTCTATATTAGTAGTATTATTGCTATTATTATTATTATTATTATTATTATTATTATTATTATTATTATTTTGTTTTGAGACCACACTTGGTGATGCTTTGGGCTTACTCCTGGCTCTGCCCTCAGGGATACCTGAGGATTCTTATGTGGTGTCCTTACTCTAACCCAGGTCATTGCACACAAAGCAAGAGCCTTACTATTGTACTATTGCTCCAATCCCTTAAATTATTTTTAAGAAGCTTGATGAACAGAATGTAATTAATTATAGCTATTATTATTTATTATATGCATATATTTTTAAATGAGAATGCTATTCAGAATTGAAAGGGCTATGCTTGGAGTATCACGTTTCACTCAAGTCAGAGAAGGAATCCGGAGTTCCGACCTCCATCAACAATCAAGAATCAGGGATGCTGTCTTATTTGCCAAATCGTCAAAAATCAGATGGGCTGGACACAAAATGAGATTTAGAGATGATCACTGGACTAGAGCTGTTACTGACTGGATCCCACGGGATGTCAAAGGAACTCGTGGCACCCACCTATGAGATAGTCAGACTTCTTAATCAAGACCCTGAACGAAAGATTTGAGGCTCTTCTATTCCTGGAGTGAGCAGACACCATTGGGCTACACTAGCACTTGACAGGGATGAATGGAAACATTACTGGCACCCACTCAAGCATATCAATGAACAACGGGATGAGAAGTGATACAAGTGATATATTTTAAAAAGTAAAGTAGAGGACCTGATACTGGGTGCAGAGGAGGAAAGTTCTGTGTTAAAGATTAGATTGTTAGGTGAACTAAGCCTTTGCCCCATGTCGGCTGAGAAGGGGAAATATCCTTCTTCCTTGGTTTTTCTTCCCTTTGTGGGAAGAAGCGGCATAGTGTCCGCCATATTATGGAACTTTTAAGGAGGTATGAACTTGGTGGCGTGGGAGGAGAAAAAAAAAACGTGTTTTGAACTTGAAACAGCGGGACGCTTGGGCAGTCTTGGGCCAGGGCCGGTGCCGGCTCGTGCTCTACTGAGATTCGACCTGGGTGGCCATGCTTTTGCACGGCCACTTTGCTGCTGAATGACCAAGATCCAGAGCCAGCTACATTACTTCTGGTCCCAGCAAGTGCTTGCAGCCATGTCTCCAGACTGTGAACTAAGCCTTTACCCCAAGCTGCCCCAGGAAGGGAAATGATGCAATTTCCAACTTAAATCTCCCTGGACTTAATTACTAAAATACAGAAATCCTAAAACCACGCGGCCGCTACTGCAGCCACGGAACTTCATATCTCTTCATTCTCATCATTGGAAAACTAATTATCAAATGCTTCCTTGAGAGTAGGGCCGTATTTTTGGGTAATCTCCAACAACAACAGTGAGTTGTGTGTTGAAACTCCAACAACAATAGTGAGTTGTGTGTTTAAATATGGAATGTAATCAAGGTAAAGAGAAAATGAAGTGAAATTTATCAGTTATGCAGGTGGGGGTTGGGGGGTGGGGGGTGGGAGGTATACTGGGTTTTTTTTGTGGTGGAATATGGGCACTGGTGAAAGGACGGGTGTTTGAGCATTGTATAACTTAGACATAAGCCTGAGAACTTTGTCACTTTCCACATGGTGATTCAATAAAATAAATTAAAAGAATAAATAAAATGTGCCATATGTTAAAAAAAGATTAGATTGTTAAATGTATGTATATCATATGTAATCACTGATGTAAGCAAAGGGTTAATGAGGATGGGCTGATCTATTAAATTTGAATGCATGCTGACAGCAAATTGCCACCTTAGAACAATACATATCTCACTTCTAAAGAGGAAGCAGGGTATATAACTACAAAGATGTTCCTACAAGGCACAGACATTGTCCTTGATGACCTCTTTCCAAGGACTACAAACACAGATCTTTCAACCATATGGAAGTGTGTGCATGGGATGCGATTTGAAATTGCTGCATTTGCATTGATTCTGGAAAGCCTTGCTGTACATTTCAGGAGACTAGAAATGTTTTTCTTTGGCTGTTGTTCTTGAAGTTACTTAAACAAGACTACTCATTGGCTGTTTATCTTCATATAGATAAGATTACAATAAAATGTAATGGTTCAGTTTCTCTTTTTTCCTGGTTCATAAGATTGGCATTTTATTTCTTGGAAACAATAAATCAGTTTAAATTTGGGAAAATATTTTAGAATCTGGATGGCAGCTGATTTATTTTGAGAGTGATACCGGGGGCTGGAGTTATAGTATAACCCGTAAGGTGTTTGCCTTGCATCTGGCTGACCCGGTTTCATCGTGAGCATCTTATACGGTCCCCCCAGCACAGTCAGAAGTAATTCCTGAGTGCAGAGCCAGAAGTAACCCCTGAGCATTTCAAGGTGTGGCCCCAAAATAAAATCAACCAACCAACCAAAGACAGTAATGCCAGAAAAAAAAGGATCTCCTGAAGTGTGATGGGAGTGCTCACCAGAAGAGCAATTTTCTGTGTTCAGTCTCCCAGAGAGATGGCTCACAATCACGCACATCATACTCACATTTTCCTTTTCAATTGCACTTAAATTTTTTTCTGTGATAATCCTAGTTGCTCTATTTATGTCTTTAATCTAATTTGCTGATGACATCAAGCTTTAATTTTCTCGTGATTATTTTGCTTCTTGATGGGCACCCATGGTGTGCTGAGCATAGAATAAAATCTCAAAGAGACTATCCCTGCAGTTGCTGGGCTCACACATTTAAAGAGATATGAAAGGGGGAAGTGTCCTGTAGTTGGGAGTCCTCAAGCTTTCTTCCCTTTTGAAGAAAGTTCATTTCTCTGAACAAGCCTAAGAAGTTAGCTAGATCAAAGGTGTCTAAACTAGGAGGGTTTGGAATAAGTATCAGAGTCCGCAGAAGACTCTAAGGGCTGCTTATCTGCTCCCAGCCTCCCCCGCTGGCTCTCACACTCCGCCTGTCAGGGGCAGCGGCGACTTACATTCTCCACCCCTGCACCGCCTCAGACCTCCTCCACCCTGAAACCGAGGCAGGCTTGCTTTGCTCTGCCGCTCCGCCTCCCTCACCCCAGCACTGCAGGCCCCTTAATAAGCTGACCAGGGGTGGGGAGGGGGTTCTTGCCCATGTGTTGGTGCATGTGGGCTGACCACTAACTTCTGAGACCCCCTACGCAGAGGGAAGTGCAGGCAGGTGTAGACCTAGCTCCGGAGTCACCACCAAACTCTGACAGCTGCCACCTTCCCACGTCTCCCACTTAGCATCCTCTTCGTCTCCCCAACCCTGGAACACTAAAGCCTCCCTGGTCTGCAAAAAGAGACTGGGTGGGATGGCTCGAGTGTGCACGCTTTAGGATTTGTACCTGAGAGTTGCAGTGCGTGTTGAGGCAGGCGTGGAAACCGAGGGTGGGGTCGGAGGGAGGGAGGGGGGCGGACCGGGAGCCGTACTCCTACCTTACCCCGACTTCGCTTGTCTTCCCCCCACCCCCACGCCCCCGAAACCCCAACCCCAGACTTCCTGGGTCCGTGGCCCGAGCACCTGGCCAAAAGCATTGGCTCATCAGCCGGGCTGGGGAGTGTCCCCCTTCGAGGCCCGTCCCCCGGGCATCCCTCCCCCTACACGCACCCCAAGCTTCAAAGTTGCGGAATATAGGGGCGGGGGAGCGGAGAAGCAGAGGGGAAAAGCTGAACCCCCGCGGGGAGAGGACTGAGCGGGGGTACCCGGGAGGGGAAGGGGAGGAGGAGGCGGCGGGGGAGGGAGGAGGCAGCCGGGGGCGCTGCGCGGAGCAGCCGCCGGGGGAGGCGCGGTGCAAGGTGGCTCCCCGCTGCCCGCGGCTCCCGGGGACACACCAGGCAGCCAATCGCGGCGCGGAGGTGTACAGCAGATGGCGTCCGACTGCGAGATCCTTCCTCCCTCCCCCTCCTCCCCCTCCCCTCCCCCTCCTCCTCCTCCTCTTCCTCCTTCTCCTCCTCCCGCTTCTCCGGTGCCGAGGCGCCCAAGGCGCCCGCCGGCTCGCAAGACACTGGAATGGGTGGTCTCCCGACGCGCTGCGCCGTGCTTCCTGCGCTCGGAAAGCTAGCGGTCCAGCGTCTCTGCCAAGCTGCGCAGGCGGCTCCGGGACACCGGGTGAGTGCATCGGGCTCGGACCCGGCTCCGTCCACCCCGGGCAGCTTGCCTTTGCCCCTCCCTCTTCCCCGGCCAGAACCGTTAACTTGCCAGCGTCAGGCGCCGCGCTCGCCTTGCCCCCTTCGGGGACTCCTGTAGCCAGGGTGCTGTGTGCTGGGTGGGCTGCAGTGGGGCACCGAGTGCAGAGACCCACCGTGGGGCGGGGCCGGGAATTAGCATTGCAGGGTTATTTATGGGGCGCAGACTTGGAGCCCCGGAGCCCGGGGGATTGAGCGGCAGGCGCTCGCGGCTCTCCGGCTGGGAGCATCCTTTGAGAGGGCTGATGGAGGGAACCAGGGGTCCCCCAACTGGCTGGGGGAAGCCTCTGCGCTCCTGGGGGCCAGGGCTGCGGGCTAGCGGGGAGTTCTGCGTGTTTTGCAAACAGGTTGACTGAGGCTTCACTTTCCGTAGTGCTGAGAAATCTGTTCGTGGACATTCAGTGTCCCTTGAGGGCACGAGCCAGCCGAGAAGTTTTGTAGTTTCCCCTGTTTTCTCAGCAAAGTGTCAAGAGGCTGCAGCAACAGTTTATGTTGGCAAGGTTTCAGCGGGGGTGAGGAGCGAGCCTGGAGGACGGGACTCCGGGGTGGAACTTGCTGTCTGGCTGCAGATCCCGAGGAGAGAGGGGACAGGGTGTGAGCGGAAGAACCTAGGAGGGCGCCGCGGATTTTCTCCAGCAGCCTCCGCCTCCATCTGTACCTGACCTCTCTCCTTTCTCTCCTAACACCTCCCCTGTATCACAGTTCTTTAGACAAATAACCTAAATAACAAATAAAACCTCACTACGTTTGAACATTAGTGCACTTGGTTTTGAAGTTGGAAAGCTTGGAGGGGTGCGTGTGTGTGTGTGTGTGTGTGTGTGTGTGTGTGTGTGTGTGTGAGCGCGCTCATGTGGCAGCATTTAACTGTTAATCTTACCTGAAACACAAAAATAAAACTATTCCAAAGGGAGGGACTCTTGCTCCTAAGGGACTTTCTTAAGGTAAATGAAAAAGAAATATACTCTGAATCTCCGGTTCCTAGCTGTTACAGTGCAATTCGGTATGGTAGTAGGGGAGTTCCACGGAGAGGGATACCTGGCACGTTTGGTGGAGGGCATCTGAGTTATCTGGAGCACAGTTAGCGTCCAAGGTGGCCTGGAGACTTGGTGAGCAATTGGATTCTGGTAAATGACAATCCATGGAGGCAGTGTTCTTGGTGATTTTCAGGAGTGAACTCAGGATTTCCTGTTAGAGATATGGTACTCTGTGTCAGGCTGAGGGTGTGTGTGTGTGTGTGTGTGTGTGTGTGTGTGTGTGTGTGTGTGTGTGTGTGTGTGTGCGAGCGCGCATATGCTTGCACGTGCACACCCCCCCCCCCCCATTGCTCTGTAACTGGAGTTTCCCTTTTGATGGGTGGTCCTTGGATGCCAAAGTGATATTTCCCTGTCAGTTTCAGAACAGTGTGGGTTTGTTGGGTAACCAGAAGGTGGTGGTCTTTTGGGGTGCCTTTTTGTGCTCTTGACTCTACTACAGCTACTGGTTAAAGCAGTATGAAAACTATTTAGAAGAATGCTATCCAAGAAGTCCTGTCCAGTGGTAAGTAAAAAGCTTATGCATTTGTGGGTTTAAAGCTATCTAAAGTCCCCTTTCTTGAGGCTTCACTTTGATGTACCACTTTTTTTTAAAAAAATTCTTTCCATGGGTGCTACATCCTGCAATTCTTAGGGCTTATTACTGGCTCTAAACCTACGGATCACTCCTGGCCAGCTCTTAGGATTATGTGGGGTTCTGAGGATCAAACCTGGGTCAGCCACATGCTAGGCAAGTGCCTTACCCACTGTATTTTCTCTCCAACTCCTGATGTGCCACTGTTTTGAATCATTGATGCAAGCAAAATGAGGAGACTTGTTTTATAATTTAATTTAGATAGTTTTCAGTTTTCTGTATATGAATGCAAAGTGGATAAATTCTCTTCCTATGCTCTGGACGCTATTGTTTCCATTTGTGTGCTGAGTACAGAGGACTAGACTCATTTTATGGCAAAGTGAAAAACGTAATAGAGATAGAAATTATAATGCCATGGTAGAGTGACAGATCAGTTGTTGATTCCAAAGATGTAGGATAGTCTTGCACATAAGTATACATAGTTGCAACAGCTCTGAACACCTGCAAAACTAGAGGGTGCTGAAATTTGAGATCAGTTTGCCATATGGGGCGCAGAACAGAGTGTGGTCTGGAAAACAATTGCCTGCTGCCAGGGGCTTTGAGGTCTATTTTGAGGCTTCTAATAAAATAGGCTTGGGGTAGATCTTAATATTTAAATTGATGCTTGGACATGATCTTAACCATGCTTCTTAATCTCTCACCCTATTTTTTTCTTTTTGTTTTTGCATCACATCCAGTGGTGCTCAAATGTTGCTCCTGACTTTATGCTGAGGTATCACTCCTGGAGGTGCTTGGGGGACTATTCAGGTGCCAAACCTGGGTCAGCCATTGTATTAATACTGTACTATCTTACCAACCACTCACATTGTTATTAATCAAAGTTTTTGCTCGTTCAAAAGTTGAAAGTTGAATTGCTGAGAAACAGGAAGACTGTGAGGTAGGAAATAATTACTGATCATAAAAAAACAGCATAAACACAGACTCGTCAGTCTAAGAAGTGACTTTAATAAACTAGCAGCCAGAGGTTCCTTTCTGTTCTCTGCTGAGTGTGCCTTTTGCAAGAAAGTAGGTAAGGAATGAAAGGAAATTGGTACTGCAGAACTATAACTCACCAGAAAGGCGTTAAGGCCTTTGTCTATTTGCTGCATATTATTTTCTGAAAGAATATTCTTTTCTTAATGTCTGCAGAAGTTTGTGCTAAAATCACAGACTGCAGAAACAGAATAAAAAGAGAACTAAGTTAGTGGGAGAGGAGTGTCCAAACAAGAATTCCAAGGCATGCCAACTTGTTTTAATTGTACTTCTTAACTGAAGCTGTCATCATATAATTCCTTCAAAGGAACAAAATGTTGCCAAAATAGTAGTTTTTCTGTTCTTCACATCTTTATAAAGATTAGGCATTAAACTAATAATATCGTTTCAAAAGTTTGAATAGATGATGAAGAATAGTTGACTTGTTCTATTGAGCTAAGAGTCAAAATGACAAATGATACAATATATTAAATACACCATCAAGACAAACAGATTAAAGCAATCTAAGTAATGACAACCGGTGGAGAAAAGAGTAGCACAGAGCTTTAGAGACACTCTTCAGAGAGACGTTGGGAAGGAATGGGTTTTTGAATAACTGGAGGATTATACTATCAAAACTAATTTACATGAACTACTTAAATATGCCTTTGGATTTCTGAATATGAGTTACACATAAGTGCTTTATGTTTTAAAAAAGGACATTTCCTAATATATAACTAAAAAAGAAGCAGCTGCATTCACTTTAACACCAGACATCTTCCTAAATATAACATAGGCCCTTAATTTAGAACTGTTAACAGGATTAATATCTAAGTGATAATTAACATGTTAAACCTGTGAAAATGGAAGGATTTTTAAACCCCACTGTTAATTCTAGAAATTTTTTAAATTGTTAGTCTCTGGGATCAGTGTTTTAGCTGATTGTTTTGGTCTCTATTACCCTTGGTCCAAGAGGTTAAACATTTTATTTACCATCAACATGTTCTCATTAACTGCTGTTGTTTTATTTGATGTTTCTACTAGCCTTTTTCCATTTGTACCAGCTCACAGTTGCTGTGATGAGTGGAGCCAAAGAGGATTAGGCACACTTCCTCGTCAGTGTGTATGCAGCGCTTCACGAGGAGGAAAGAGAGATCTGAATCACTGAATTTTTAGGATTATACTTTTATTCTGAGCCATCTTGCCAAGAGTGGACCAGTTAGAGAAACTATAGATACTTGGTTATTTTTTCAGCTATAATCTATCCATGATTTATTATGAGCATGACAGAGCTACTAAATCAAGCAATTTATTTAAAGGGGAAAATGAAAGTTAGTGAAATCTAATTACTCCATGTCTTTGGCAGAATCCCTAAGCCGGCATTGAATATGTTGCAGAATAGAGTTTTTCTGCTGGTGAGGATTTCAAGCTATTGCACATGATAGGGAGGTGAATCTAAACTTGGTTAGTAAACTGAACTGTTAAGTCATTTGGCACATAGAAGAACTACTATATTTTAGGAGCGTGCATATGCTCTTATGAGGAAAAAAAACTACTTTTGAAAGGCACCGTGATTCATACAGGATATTAATTATTAGGTGTTTTTGCAATTAAATTTTTTAAAACCTCTTTGCTGTGATATGGGATTGTGTATGACATTTTTTGGAGTTAAAAGGAGGTGCTGGGGCCAGAAATATTACAGTGGACTAGGTAGTGGTTTAGTGGTTTTGGTACACCTGTATAGAGCTGACCCACGTTAGAGCCGAGTTACCACACAGCACTGCAGTAGTGATTCCTAAATGCAGAAACCCAGAGTACGCCCTGAACACAGCTGGGTGTAGCTCACAAACAACAACAATAAACAAAGAGAAAATAAAGGGAGACCCCCCTAAATACATAAATTAAAAAAAAAACAACCAAAAACCCAAAGTCCTGATTTCAGAAAAAGATTGGGCATAGACCTAGGTGTAAAAGTGCAAATCTTTATTTCCTACAGGAACCAGAAGCCTATCAGTGCTGAACTTAGGTATTTTGCAGCAAGGTACATGATGCTTGCTTTTGATTTTGCCTCTCTAGGCATATTTTAATTATGAACCTTTTGTAATTAAATATGCTGCAGCTAAAAACTGACTCCAAAGCAACTAACGTGCAGCTGTTCTTCAGTGCTTTCTCTGGAGAGGAGCCCTTCCTTGTGTTCCACTTGCCTGCATGAAGATTGGCTGCTGATTTGTGCTCTACTGTTATGTTAGTGAGCAGCTCATTACTTCTGCAAGAATCACACTATTGAGAAAAGCTCTCAAATGTCTTCACAGTTAGGCACCAGAGCCTTGGTCTTAAAGTACAATGTTGCTGTACTGCATGTTTTAATTTTGGGTGCTTGTAGGTGGCATTTTTAAAGCATATTAAGTAGTACACATAAATGAAAGATTTTAATTGTAAAAACAAAGGTTTCAGTAACCTCTCCTAAGAGAGTTTGCTTCTGGATGCTTCTTTATTTATTTCTGTCTTTCATGCATATGTCAGACATATCCAGGAAAATTTAACTTTTCACACTATTGCCTGTGAAAATATTGAAATGCTTCTGTACCAGTAGGTAAATAAATAGGTGCTGTTCTAAGTCTTTTTATGACCTCATCAGCATGATGTCCTGGGGGCTATTCCCTTGACCTTTTTGATTACTGTTATTTGAGCCACAAAGTGAGTCCCAATGTGGTTTGTCAGGGTGATGGGTGCGATGTAGCCCTCTTCTGTAATGTTGCTGAAATTTATCTAGTTGCTTACTGGTGCTTAAATCCTACCACATGGCAAGGAGTTATAATAGTATCTCTTGATATTTTTATATATAGCAATAATAAATACAACCATACAACCATTGGCATTATAAAAGAGTTGAACTTAACAACTGTTTAAATACATATATTTATTTTTCTAATTTAACATTTATATTTGTTAAAAAAACACTTAAACATACTAATTTGCACGCATTTTTTTATTACCAAAGTGCCAAAGGTGCTTAGGCCCATTGGTATTTAGATATTAATTCATATAAGGTCATAAACTTCAATTTAACCCCAAGCATAAAATAAGCCTACTAATCATGATCTTGGTAAGGGGCAGGACTAAATTTCTACAACTCTACATAGCTCTCTAAGACCATGTAATTAAAAGTATCTATATATGGAGTTGGTTCAGCAAGGGTTTTTTCCCCCTTTTCTCTTTTGGGGAAAAGGTAATTATTTTTCCATATCCATACCTCCAGAATGATCTCAACTTATTTTACATCAACCTCTGTGTTCTCATGTTCATAGGGCTTCATTTTCCTAGGACTGACCCATCCTTTGAATTTGAAATCTTCTAGTTTGTTATGGAACAGAAATAGATGTTAATGATGTTTCAAACTCTTTAAAGAACAAGTTTTTTGCTTTCTTCTGGGTGTCTCATAATAAAACAGGCACAAACACTGCAAAATAGAGCCTGCAAAACATAAAATAGGTTATTCTTCTTTGTTTAACAAAAAAAATTGCGATTCCAGCTTCTAGCTCACATTTATACATACTAACCATTAGCTTCCTATTACCTGCTTTCTCCTATCCATGATAACCTGCACCTATTACAAAAGATTCCAGATATGATCTTTCCACCCTCAACCCCCAGTAATCCAAATTCTATCAATCAAAACACAGTTTTAATTATCGTTCCACTGAGCTTTCTCTGATTATGCGAATTCACAAAGCCCTCTCTCTGTCCGAACAACTCAGGTGGTAAATTCTAATTTTAATGTTTGATTGAATCTATTTTCCTATTAGCATCTACTTGTGGAGTTCTGAGAGTAAAGGATTTGAATGAGAAAGGTTATTCTCATTCTCAACTAAGAATTCTGAAAAATCTTAGAGGGGAATATGATACAACATGGAGGCCTCCATGAAACAGCTCTCTGAGAATTTCTAAGGCAAGTCTTAAATAGTATCTAGGTAGGCAATAAGCATTGTTACTAATAACTATCTGCAACATGCAGTTTACTGGCTGTGTTCAGTAGAATCAGAATGCCTAATTCTCATAATAATGTTGTGAAGTGAGTTCTGTTATCTTGTCTCAATTTTCATACTAGTCCCCCTAAGAGACTTTTGATATCTTATCCCTTAAGAGTAAACCATAGCCGCTGCATCCTAGTCTGCTGGGCTGCAAAACTTTTTCTACTTCTTATACAGCAATAGTCCTGTGAATAAAAGTTTGAGTCAACCAATATACCTCTTAGTATCTGCTGGAATTTCTTCCAAATGTCGACACACCCTCCACCCGGTGCCAAAGCTTCTACACACAAAGGAGATGACTGGCATGAAGAGTATTGCTGAATTGCTGCAGCCTGAAAGGTAGAAGTGCCATTTGGAAATAGGGAAGTTTATATTTTGCTTTGGAACAAGCTTTATGTGTGAAGATATTAATATATTAGATGTGTAAAGAGCTTGAAAGCGTGCTCATAAAAGCATTGGCTTATTGAGGAACTATTGGAAGATTCAGAAAATTCAGGCATAGTTAGGAAACCCATATCTTATTCCTTCTCATTAGCAGTTTATCATTAATTAAGACAGAACCATTCTGCCAAATATGCAAAGCATTTGTTTTTGAAATGAGCACAAAGGGCTGGGATGAAAAGGAAAACTAGTAGTCAGATGTGAGTGTGAGTGGACTGGTGGTGGCCTAGTTGTTGATCAATCCCGTGACTGGGTTGAACATTCTGATCAGGCAAGCGCCCTTATCTCTCTTTCTGCTCTTTGTGTGTCCTGGCACGCAAGTGTCCTTGGCTGAAGGGGACACATTTATTAAGAGACTGATGATGCTTTGGGTAAGCAGGTGGGAAAAATCACTTTTGAAGACCCGTTTCTTAAAAGTGTTGTGCTGGGTCAGCTTGAGGTCTCTTCACATGAACTTCCACAGGAATATATAATAACCCTGTTCCTAATACTAAAGTCTCTGAACAATTTCTATAGAAATACAATGCTGGAGTATGACCAGTTTTTCTCTTTGCCTCTGGCACAATAATATATAAAGAAGCCCAGAAAATTCAACCTTGTAAAGAGAGATTTTTTAGTCATTCCAGGTTTGAATTTTCTCACATTCAGATTTCAAATCTGTCTAGAATTGTGATAGGTTCACTCAAAGAATAATGAGGTCCATTTTCTGTGTGTGTGTGTTGGGGGAGACAGGATTTAATCATCAGACAAGCAAGTGCACACCAGACTATTCTGCAAAGAAGGTGCATGCAGGTTCTCCCTGTTTTTTGAAAGTATCTGTTATATTGCTTGGTGTATGAAAGACATACAGCAGAACCTGTTTTACTTAATTGAAAAAATCCAAATGTGATTTTCACTTTTATGACAAAAGTCAAAAAAAATGAAACTAGCATCAGCACCTGCTGTAATAGCCCTTCTAGAAGCAATGTGCCCCTACAACAGCGAGACTGAGAGCTTAAGAAAGCGCTTTCCTCAAACTACAGACAGGCTATACATTTGTCTCACCAATCTGCTTCATTCTCTGTTGAAATAATGTTCTTTAAATTTTAGGTGCTATTGCTTATAATTTTTTCTCTGAATAGGACCAGAGTGATAGTGCAGTTGGACTGGAGCGATAGCACAGAGGTAAGCATTTGCCTTGCACACGGCCAACCCAGGTTCAATTCCTCAGCCCCTCTTGGAGAGGCAAGCTACAGAGAGTATCCCGCAAGCACAACAGAGTATGGCAAGGTACCCGTAGCATATTCAATATGCCAAAAACAGTAACAAGTCCACAATGGAGACATTACTGGTGCTCTTTTGAACAAATCAATGAACAATGAGACAAAAGTGCTACAGTGCTACATTGCTTATAATTACTGCACTGTATTCTACCTAGAAATTCCACCTGGGTCTGAAAATGCTCAAAAGCTTTGTTTTCCATATCTGTACATTGCTTGGTATGCACATTAAAATTGAGGAAATACATTGAAATTCAGTTTAATAACATATTTTGTAATCTGACTTTTATAATATTGGCAAAATATTTTGATTATGGGAGAGTTACTGAGAAGTTTTACATTGCAGTTAAATCTTTGAACTACATTCTGCTTTTTGTGCTTACTAGTGTGCCTTGGTTCAGACCAGCCCTGTGTCTACTCTCAACTCACTGAATACTCAGAGCTGTGGCTGCCGGGTGGACCATGCCTAAAACCAGTCCTCAGAATATACCACCTAAGGACCCGGCAAGCTACTGAGAGTATCCCGCCCACACAGCAGAACCTGGCAAGCTACCCGTGGCATATTCGATATGCCAAAAACAGTAACAACAAGTCTCACAATGGAGACGTTACTGGTGCCCGCTCAAACAAATTGATGAGCAACGGGACAACAGTGACAGTGACAGTGACCAACTACTTGGTGACCGTCAGGTTTCTTTCCAGGGCAAACATGCACCACCTTTTTTATGTGAGACTAAGTCACCCATTTATTAATTGTTCTCTTTAGTATTAACAAAACTAATCTCTTAAAAAATTTTAAGTAATTCCTTAAGTTCTCTCTGGAACTTTCACAGTTTGCCAAATAGGAAAATTCTTCTGTTACTTCTCTGCTAAGAAATAAAATCACATATGCTGTTCATTTGTGAAGATGAATCTGGTCTAGTGTTGGTGGCTTCTGCTTGATAGCTGTCCACATATATCATAGATTTGCCTCACCCTTCTTGTTTCCAGGATCAATCAGCTCAGTTTCTTTTTTTTTTTATTGATCTTCTGGTGGGTATAGGAAGTCCTATGTATTATGAAACAGGCATAGCCTCATATCCACTTCTCTCTGGGAAGGGAAAAGGTAACTTTCAGCTAGAACTGAACAGACACAGTTTTTCTAATTGATATTTGACTATATTTCTTAGCCTCTTTTCACTCTATCTTTATTATGATTTTTGTAGTCAGAAATGGCATGTGGCCTACCACAGTGATATTTCTCATCAAATTGTGGTCATCTTTTGGTAGGCTTGATTCATTTCCTGGCAGATAGCATTCTTCTCAGTAATATGAAGGGCCTTTCTCAAGCTGAATTTCTGACAGTCACTAGACCTCTGGGTTGTGGCGTGCTTCAATTGAAAAGGCAGAATGTGACATGCCTTTCATTGCATGGGACATACAAAAAAGCTTCTTTTCCTTTGTAAGTGCAACCTCTATTCAGCTAAACATGATATTGAGAAACAGTTTAATAATTCTAAATCTCTTCTGAGGACTTCCTATTTAACAGAGATAACTTAAATATGATTTGGGTTGCTTATTATAGGAAAAATATTAGCAACAGGATTTGGTTAGAAAGAATGAAAATTTTAAGCTTCACAGGAGGGAATTTCCTTGTGGAGGAACCTTCTGTACCTCAGAAGGTATGTCATTGAATATTATGTGCATAAATACTAGATATTTCATTTGAATTGTAGAGATCGTGGAATTAAAATATAATGCTCATGAAGATAATGTGCTCCTAGTACAGTACATTTTTATATTTTTTATAAAGAAAGCAGTTTTCAAACTACAAGCCTAACCAATAAATGTGCAAGTTGCACTTGTTTGTAAGCTACGTGAATAGCTTACAACGAGTATTTAAGATCCTTTATATATGAGACCCATCCCAATTTTTAGAAACTTGCAGTTTAATTATCTTAATGTGATAAGCACATCCTCTGCGCCTGGCAAGGCCAAATTCCTGTGTCTAATTCTCTTACTGAAAATGAGCTCTGGTGCTAGTAAGATAGTAGGAGGATACGACACATCCTCCGCATGAGTCTACCTACAGTTTGATTCCAAGTGGCACATAGTCCCCTGGATATAGCCTACAGAGTGTGACCCTGGAGCCCCCAGCACTGCCTACGGTGGGCTAGATCATCTCTGTACCCAGGGACAGAGCACTGTATCCTTAGGCCCTCAGAGAACTGCTAGTCTGTTTGGATGAGTATTGTTAGGAGGGGCCCCTGGGCATTCTGAACACACTGGAAGGCTCCCCTGCCCCCCTCCCAAATAAATAAGGAATCTTTATAAAGGCATAAAATACATCTTATTTATGGTTAGATTTTTATTTAAGAGATTGCAGAAAAATAGCTGAATGATAGAAATGTGTTAGATTAAATGGAGGTGGGATATTACTTTTATTTATACATGTGATTTATTTTTTTCTATTTATTTATTTATTTACTTACTTACTTATTTTTAATTGAATCACCGTGAGATAGTGACAAAGCTTTCATGATTGAGTTTCAATCATAAAATGATCGAAGACCCATTCCTCAACCAGTGTACACTTTCTACCACCAAAGTCCATAGTATTCTTCCTGCCACCCCCACCTGTCCACACCCGCAGCCTCTATGGCAGACAATTTTCTTCTTCTTTCTCTCTGCTTTTGGACATTATGATTTTTAAAATTAATTTATTTTTTAATTAGTGAATCACTGTGAGGGTACAGTTACAGATTTATACATTTTCGTGCTTGTGTTTCCCTCATACAATGATCAAGAACCCATCCCTTCACCGGTGCCCATTCTCCAACATCAGTAAACCCAGCATCGCTCCCACCCTCCCCAATCCCATCTCCCCCCACCAATTCTGCCCTGTGGCAGGGTATTCCCTTTTGTTCTCTCTCTCCAAATGGGTGTTGTGGTTTGCAAGAGGGGTGTTGAGTGGCCATTGTGTTCAGTCTCTAATCTACTTTCAGCACACATCACCCTTACCCCAAGTGGCCTCCAACCACATTTTACCTGGTGTTCCCTTTTCTATCTGAGTTTGTTTTCCCCGGAATGTGAGGCCAGCTTCCAAGCCATGGAGTCAACCTCCTGGTACTTATTTCTACAATTCTTGGGTGTTAGTCTCCTACTCTGTTATTTTATATTCCACAGGTGAGTGCACTATTTCTATGCCTGTCTCTCTTTTTCTGACTCATTTCACTTAGCATGATACTTTCCATGTTGATCCACTCATATGCAAAGTTCATGACTTCATTTTTTCTAACAGCTGCATAGTATTCCATTGTATAGATGTACCAAAGTTTCTTTAACCAGTCATCTGTTCTCGGGCACTTGGGTTATTTCCAGATTCTGGCTGTTGTAAAGAGTGCTGCAATAAAAATATAAGTGCAGATGTCATTTCGACTATACTTTTTAGCTTCTCTGGGATATATTCCCAGCAGTGGTATTGCTGGATCAAATGGGAGCTCAATTTCTCATTTTTTGAGAAGTGTCCATATTGTTTTCCAAAAGGGCTGAACCAGTCGGCATTCCCACCAACAGTGTAGAAGGGTCCCTTTCCAACAGCAGTTGCTTTTGTTCTTTGTGTGCCAGTCTCTGTGGTGTGAGGTGGTATCTCATGGTTGTTTGGATCTGCATCTCCCTGATGATTAGTGATGTAGAGCACTTTTTCATTCATACAAATTCATATGAATTGGCACTTTTGGCCATTCGTATCTCTTCCTTGGTAAAGTTTCTGTTCATTTCTTCGGCCCATTTTCTGATGGGGTTGGATGTTTTCTTCTTGTAGAGTTCAACCAGTGCCTTATATACCCTTGATATCAACCCCTTATCTGATGGGAATTGGGTGAATATCCTTTCCCATTCTGTAGATTGTCTTTGTATTTTGGTCACTGTATCTTTTGCAGTGCAGAAGCTTTTTAGTTTAAGGTAGTCCCATTTGTTTATCTCTGTTTCCACTTGGTTGGCCAGTTGCATGTCATCTTTGAAGATATCTGTATCTTCAATATATCTCAGTTTGCATATAGGAAGGCCATGGATTTTTGGGTGTGGATTTTATGGCCTGCAACTTTACTGTATAAGTTATTGTTTCTAAGAGTTTCTTAGTAGAGGTTTTAGCCTTCTCTAGATATAGTATCATATCGTCTGTGAATAGTGAGAGTTTAATTTCTTCCTTTCCTATCTGGATGCCCTTAATCTCTGTTTCTTGTCTAACAGCTATTGCAAGTACTTCCAGTACTATATTGAAGAGAAGTGGTGAGAGTGGGCATCCTTGTCTTGTGCCTGATCTTAGAGGAAAGGCCCTTAGTTTTTCCCCATTGAGGATAATGCTTGCCTTAGGCTTGTGGTAGATGGCTTTGACTATCTTGAGGGAAGTTCCTCCAATCGAAATGACATCTGCACATGTATGTTCATCGCAGCACTGTTTACAATAGCCAGAATCTGGAAAAAACCCGAATGCCCTATAATGGATGACTGGCTGAAGAAACTTTGGTACATCTATACAATGGAATACTATGCAGCTGTTAGAAAAAAGGAGGTCATGAATTTTGTATTTAAGTGGATCGGCATGAAAAGTTTCATGCTAAATGAAATGAGTCAGAAAGAGAGAGACAGACGTAGAAAGATTGCACTCATCTGTGGAATATAGAATAACAGAGTGGGAGACTAACACCCAAGAATTGTAGAAATAAGTACCAGGAGGTTGACTCCATGGCTTGGAGGCTGGCCTCACATTCTGGGGAAAGGGCAACTCAAAGAAGGGATCACCAACTATAATGTAGTCGAAGGCCATGTGGGGGAAGGGAGTTGTGGGCTGAATGAGGGCTAGAGACTGAGCACAGTGGCCACTCAACACCTTTATTGCAAACCACAACAGCTAATTAGAGAGAGAGAACAGAAGGGAATGCCCTGCCACAGTGGCAGGGTGGGGTGGGGGGAGATGGGATTGGGAAGGGTGGGAGGGAGGCTGGGTTTACTGGTGGTGAAGAATGGGCACTGGTGAAGGGATGGATTCCCGAACTTTGTATGAGGGAAGCATAAGCACAAAAGTGTATAAATCTGTAACTGTACCCTCACGGTGATTCACTAATTAAAAATAAATAAATTTAAAAAAATAAATAAATAAAAATAAAAAAAATATTTAAAAAAAACATTTTGGTGAGGGTTTTTATTATGAACGCACATTGGATCTTGTCAAATGCTTTCTCTGCATCTATTGATATGATCATATGGTTTTTATCTTTACTTTTGTTTATATGATGGATTATGTTGATTGATTTCCGAATGTTAAACCATCCTTGCATCCCTGGGATGAATCCCACTTGGTCATGGTGTGTGATCTTTTTGATGAGTTGTTGGATCCTGTTTGCTAATATTATGTTGAGGATCTTAGCATTGGTGTTCATCAGGTATATTAGTCTATAATTTTCTTTCTTAGTGGTTTCTTTGTTTGCTTTTGGTATTAGGGAGTTGTGTAGGACAGTCATAGAAACTGTTTGGGAGAGATCTTGTTTTTACAATTTCCTGGAAAATCTTGAGGAGAACTGGCAACAGGTCTTCTTTAAATGTTTGGAAGAATTTGCCAGTGAGTCCATCTGGACCTGGGCTTTTGTTTTTGGGGAGATTTTTGATTACAGTTTCAATTTCCTTAATATTAATGGGTCTATTTAGGTATTCCAAGTCTTCTTGGTTCAGTCTTGGAAGGTGATAGGAATCCAGGAAATTATCCATTTCTTCTAGGTTCTCTTGATTTGTGGCATACAGACTTTCAAATTAGTTTCTGACAATCTGTTGAATTTCTCAGTGGTTTCTGTTGTGATGTCCCCCTTTTCATTTCTGATTCGGTTTATCAGGGTTTTCTCTCTCTTTCTTTGTGAGTCTTGCTAGTGGTTTATCAATCTTGTTTATTTTCTCAAAGAACCAGCTCTTGGTTTCATTGACCTTTTGGATTGTTTTCTGGGTTTCCATGTCATTCATTTCTGCTCTAATTTTTATTATTTCTTTCCTTCTGTCTGGTTTGGGTTCCTTTTTCTGGTCCTTTTCTAAGGCCTTGAGCTGTGAAGTCAAGCTATCTATGTAGGCCCTTTCTTCCTTCCTAATGAATGCTTGCAGAGCTATAAATTTTCCCCTTAACGCAGCTTTAGCTTCGTCCCATAGGTTTTGGTAGCTCATGTCTTCATTCTCACTTGTTTCGAGTTATCCCTTGATTTCTTCTTTGATTTCCTTCCTGACCCACTCATTGTTCAACACTGAGCTGTTTAATTTCCAAGTGTTTGTTTTGATTCTTTGCGTCTCTGTGTGATTAGCTTCTATCTTCAGCGCATCGTGGTGTGAGAAGATAGTTGATATAATTTCTGTTTTTCTGATTTTATTGAGGTATGTTTTGTTGCCCAGTTCATGATCTATTTTGGAAAATGTTCCGTGTGCACTGGAAAAGAATGTGTATTCTTTCTTTTTGGGGTGTAAAGCCTTGTATAGGTCTATTAGGCCTCTCTCATCTATTTCTTCCTTCAGAGTCTGTGTTTCCTTGCTGAGTTTTGTACTTGTCGATCTATCCAGAGGGGATAAGGCAGTGTTAAAGTCTCCAACTACTATTGTGCTGTTAGCAATGTCCTCCTTAAATTCTGTTAGGAGTTGTTTTAAGAGTACTTTGCTGGTCTCTCATTAGGTGCATATACGTTTAAGAGTGTGATTTCTTCCTGTTGCACATATCCCTTGATAAATAGGAAGTGATCTTTGCTGTCCCTTCTAATCTTTTTCAACCTTAAATCTATGTTGTTGAATACTATTATGGCCACCCCAGCTTTTTTGAGGGGTTGTTTGCTTGCAGGATTGTTTTCCACCCTTTGACTTTGAGTCTGTTTTTGCTCTGATTGTTCAGTTGTGTTTCTTGTAGGGAGCAGACAGTTGGGTTTAGTTTCCGAATCCATTTTGCCACTCTTTGTCTCTTATTTGGTTCATTTTGGCCATTGACATCGAGAGAGATTATTTTCATGGGGTTTTGTGTCATCTTTCTGTGGGGTTTGTTGTTCTTGTGGGGTTCTTCCTTGACTTACAATAGCCCCTTTAGTCCTTCGTTTAAGTTTGGTTTAGAGTCTATGAAGTTCCTGAGCTGTTGTTTATCCGAGAAATAGTGTATGGTTCCTTCGAGTTAGAGTGAGAGTTTAGCCTGATAAAGTATTCTTGGTGAGGCATTCATTTCATTGAGTTTTTTTCACTATGTCCCACTATTGTCTTTGGGCTCGGAGGGTTTCCTCTGATAGGTCTGTGTAAATCTGAAGGGTGCTCCTTTGTATGTGATTTCCTTCTTTGACCTTGCTGCTTACAGAATTGTGTCTCTATCCACAGCTTCCATCATTCTGACTATGACATGCCTTGGAGTCTTTTTATTCAGGTCTCTTTTTGCTGGTACTCTTCGGGCTTCTTGGATCTGGATGCCTACCTTCTCCAGCTCTGGGAATTTCTTAGCAATGATGTCTTTGACTGTGTTTTTTTCATTTGGATTACTTCCCTGTCTTCTGGTACTCCAATGATTCTTATGTTGTTCCTCTTGAAGTCACCCCCAAGACACTGATTCACTCTACAGCCATTTTGAGGTATTTTGCCATTATTTGTTGTTGTCTGTAAGCTTTCTGCAGTTCATCTTCAAGGTCACTGATTTTGTCTTCAGCTGTAGTCATTCTACTATTGAGGGCACCTACTGAGATTTTTAATTTATCTACCGAATCCTTTATTTGTGTGACTTCTGTTCGTAGCTTTGTGACATCTGTTCGTAGCTTTGAAACTTTTGATCTCATTACTTCCTGCATTTTCTTGGTTTACTGTTCCAAAGCATCATTCATCTCCTCTCTTAATTTATTGGATTTATGTTCCATGGTTGCTTTGAATACATCGACCCTCTTCAAGATTTCCTCACTGAATTCTTTTTCTGAGAGGTCCTGTATGTGGGTAAACCTTGTGGAGATTTCTGGAATCTTTTCTTCATCTTCCGTTCATGGAGGGGATTTTTGCTGTTTCTTCATATTGTTATATGGAAGTCTAGAGTTGGAACCTTCTAGTTGTCTATCCCTATTCCCTCTTTCTGCAGGGGGGATTCTGTTTGTGCTAAGTTGATGATGATAGACTGGTTCCAATTCTAGAATACTTCCTTACTCTCAGGCTCTCCTCTTGGTTTGTGTGGGGCCTCTAGTGATGACTTAAGGCTATGCTGTCTTTACGAGGAGTTTGTGCAGATTCTATTGTTCACTGACAGCTTTTGTGAAGTTCAAGTCAGCTAAAGGACTATTTGGCAAAGAATGATTGAGATGGCCAGGGTGATTTTCGAAAAAATAGGTTATAGAATGTATAATGTAAGAAAAATTACAACTATGGCTCCTGCAAGTGGCCACGCCCTTTTTGAAGCCACGTCCTTTGATATACAGGCCACGCCCCCAATCATCTCTTGGGGCACAGGGCAGGTTAGGCAGGATCACAATTCTCTGCGTGAGTACCTGATTGAGAGTTCTGGCGCTACAGAGGAGCGGAGAGGCGTGTCCACGCAGCGCAGGAGGTTGGGGGGTCCCAGGGGAGCCCCCGCTGCCTGGCAGCCATTGGGAGAGTGTCTTGGGGGTCTGTAGGCGGGGTCATGATCCTCCTACATGTGATTTAAAATATAGCTTGAACACCATAGTTACCAGGGTATCAGCTATACAAAAATATGGCTTGGAAGTTGGCATCAGATGCAGGAGGGAAGGCAGCTGGGATGGAGAAGGGACCACTAAGTAAATAATGGTTGGAGGGATGGGGTGGGAGATGTGTGCTTATAGTAGATTGCGGACAAAACATGATGGCCTCCTAGTATCTATATTGCAAACCATAACACCCCAAAGGAGAGAAATAGTAAGAGGGAATGTGCCTGCTTTAGAGGCAGGGGTGGGAAAGGGTGGGGGTGGCAGTAGGGATACTGGGATCATTGGTGGTGGAGAATTGGCACTGATGGAGAGATGGCTGCTCGATCATTATATGACTGAAATATAATCATGAAAGTTTGTAAGTTTGTAACTATCTCATGGTGATTTAATTTAAAAAATACTGAACTAAAAATAATGAGGATAGGGGCTGGAAACATAGTAAAGGGTTGAAGGCATTCACCTTGCATGCAGCAGACCATGGTTCCATCCCCTGCATTGGCCCCTAGTATTGCCAGCAGTGATCCCTGAGCATAGAGTGAGGCTTAAGCACTGAGTAATGCCCAGTGGACCCCAAAAGCCCCAAAATAAAGGAGTACCTACATAAATAAAATAGGATGAATAAATTATAGTCCCAATCCATTTTCTCTCTTCTGACTGAATTTGCACAGTTGATGTCACTCACGTCTGACTCCTCTGCAGCAGTTGCACTAGTTGATGTTCACTTGTAGGAAGCCTGAGTCTCTTTTTTCGCATCATGCCAGAGGGATATCATGGTTTCACCTCAGTTACAAAATCTTTCAGTAGATCCTTTCCCATGTTTTTTTGTACTGAAGTTTAAGAATCTTGATGTACAGTCACACTAAGCAATCCTTATTATTATTATTATTATTATTGAATCATTCCAAGATACAGTTGCAAAGCTTTCATGTTTGAGTTGTCATATAATTATCAAATGATCATAAAGACCAAACACCCATCCCTCCACCAGTGTGCATTCTCTACCACCAATGTCCCCAGTATTCCCCACCCCTTTCCAGCCCTCTCCCTGCCTCTATGGCAGACAATTTTTTCCATACTCTCGCTCTACTTTTCTTCAGATTGCACAAATCTTTCGCCTTTTACTAAGTAATCCTTATGTGCTGGTATATGAGAGGTAAAGAGGAGTGGGTGTAATGAAAGTATGTTTGGGTATGGCTGCATAGGTTTTACCATGACTTGTGAAGAATACAGTGCTTCACAATGCTAAAATGATTATTTAATATTTGTTAGCAATGGTCAGCAACTAAAAGTGGCGTAATATAAGATACACAGATGAACCTCTGTTTGACAGCCCATCAGCTGCATAGAGTATGCTGCAATGCTGGTTTGACTCCCTGAGTCAGGTACAGAAGAGTTCATGCAGACAGCAGGGCATTCATTAGATCATCAGGAAGACTTTAGCATTTTTTATGCATGATTTTCTGTATACTCTGATAGGTTTAAGTAATTCCCCCCAGCTTACAGGATTTCTTAAGGAAACTTTAGCCAGTGGTTCTATACTGTGTTTCTATGACATGTTGTATACCAGGCTCGACCTAGTTAGGTTTACTAATCCTGGTTATAGTTTGAATATATATTCACTTTATTGGGAGTGGGGGCAAGTCCTCCTAAGCTGTGCTCAGAAGGCTCTGGGGCCCCTCCTGGTCATTCTCAGCTGAGTTGGTCAGCAGTTCAGTCTTGGGCCTGAGGATGCCATGTGGTGTTGCTTTGGCCTTCTGCTTCTGGAGATGACCTAGGCCAGTCTGGTGGTGCTGGGCTCCTCCAGGGCCACACCATGTGGTGTGTGCAGGTCTCTAGAGGGCTGCATTCTGTGGTGCTGGGGGAATTATATCAAACTGGGGTCAGTTCTGTGCAAGGTATGTATCTCAGCACTTAAAATTATATCTCTTAGTCCCCTTCAGAGATTTGACTATTCTTTTTTTGGAAAAATAAGAAAAAAATTAACACTGTGAGTTCCAGAATTCCAGAGTTATTCATTTTTAAGTTCAGGCATACAATATTTCAACACAAATCCACCGGTGTGGATTTTCCTATCCCAACGTCCCCAGTTTCCTGTCTCCCAGCTTTCCCCTCCGCCATTGTGCTAGTGTGCCCTTCCTTAATTTAGCACTGCCCCTTCCACCATCCAATCCAATGGCAACCTTCCTACAGAAGAGTTCTTCTGCTCTTTGTTTCTATTGCATTTTGGGCTTTGTTTTTCCCTTACAAAGTTTCTTTATATTCTACATATGAGATTTACTGGTTTTTCTTTGCTATTTGGGTCACACCCAGCAATGCTCAGGATTACTCCTGACTCTGCAGTCAGAAATTACTCCTGGCGTTTTTCAGAGGACCATATGGGATGCTAGTGATTGACCTGGTCGACTGTATGCAAGGCAAACACCCTACCGGCTGTACTATCGCTCGGGTCCCAAGATTGACTACATTTTTAAGGAATTTTCAAGGAGTTTGTATGAGAAAGAAAAAGGAATGGAGTTTAGAAGAGAAAACAACATCTGTGGGATTTTATAGATTAGTAGATTCAGCATGGTAGGGAATAAATTGAGCTCCAGGTTAATCTATTTTTGTTATATTTTCCCAACATCATTTATCCTTCTGAGTTACCTCTTTAGATAGTTCTTTATATTCTGGTTAATATAAATCTAATTTCATGAAGTATTTTGAGTGCATGGTTCAAGAATTCTCATTAAACAATAAAAACAGAAATAAACTCCCTGCTGCTGGCACTGAGGGAGGATGACTTATCTCTTGTTTGCTGCTCTGCAAACACCTTGATCACATTCTCAAATTTTGAGTTTTTAAAACATATGATTCTCACAGTCTAAATAAAGTAAGACCTAAATCCTTATGGTCCAAGCTGAAAAGTTTTGTCCTGGCTTGTGTTGGGATGTGGTAGGGGAATATAAGCAGGAATCTATCTAGTTTTGTCCATTGATTTGGCAACAAGTCTGGCAAGCAGAGGCTATTGGTAAGTGCCTACATGATAAAAGCACCTAAAATAGCAAAGTAGTTTATTAGCTTCAAGAACTGAAAGCTAAGAGGTGCTCAAAATAGTATGAAATCGTTAGTACTGCAAAGACTTAGAAAGTGATCATAGGATGATGAAAATTTGGTGGAGGTATACATGGCCACACAAGTACATATGCACCCAAACCCCAAAGAAATTACACGGTATTTTAAAAATAGAAAAGTTACTGTGAATGCAAGTTGAGAAATGACAAGAAAAGGTGAATGAGTTGGCAAACAATTTAGCTCAAAGAATTAAAGCTGAATGAATAAAGCATTCTCTGTTTTTGGGAATAGAAACTTGTTTAGAAATACCATTCAGCTGAAAGCAACAAATAAGGTGATGAGAAGGGAGCAGAGGAAAAAGCCTCTGGGAGAGAAAACCTAAAGCACCAGGGGTTCAACCAATTACAAAGGTAGGAGAAATATTTAACTTATCATGTTATGCATTTTGGAGGGTTTAGAGAAATCTTATGAACAAATGGGAAATCAGTTAAAGGATAATGCAGTAAAATTTAATATTGTCTATTAAAGGAAGATTGAATATATTAAATGTAAGTTCAAGTGAAACAATAAGTCTTGTTTTTGGTTTGCTGTTGGGCTACACCAGTGATGCTCAGTATTTACTCTTGGCTCTGTGCTCAGGGATGAGCACTACTGGCAGGCTTATGGATAGTGCTGGGGATCAAACCTGGGCCATTCACATGCAAGGCAGGTGTCCTATTCATTGTACTGTCTCCTCAATTTAGTTCTTCTTTTGTAAAATAGTTTTTATTTATTTCTGGCATCCATTCTTTGCTTGGGTGCTTGGGATCATGTGGTGCCAGGATGATCCCTGGGCCTCCTACATGCAAAGCATGCACTGAACCTGGTGAGTTTTCCCTGGTCCCAAAGAATCTACTCAGGACTCTCTTAGTTATTGCCTCATCTCTTGCCTTCCTTTCACTTTCTACTTTCTCAATGCTAATAGAATTTCTTTACTGCTACTCTGTATTTGCTCCTCAGGTTATGCCGTGTGGAATCTACCCTACTGCTCCAGTTGAAATAGTGTTTGCCAAAGTCATGAATTGCTTCCCAGTTGTCAAATCCAATGGACAATTTCCAGTCTTTTTTGTTATGATGATTAAAAGAGACTCTATGTATGGTAGAGAAGCCAAGAGTGGGTTGGCACTTTTCCCATGATCCTACCTTTAATTTTTTCTTTTAAAGCTGCCAATATAGCCACTGATGATTTTGACAAGGAAAATGGGCAAT
Source organism: Sorex araneus (assembly GCF_027595985.1). NCBI lineage: Eukaryota > Metazoa > Chordata > Mammalia > Eulipotyphla > Soricidae > Sorex > Sorex araneus. Next base: position 170,756,838 of record NC_073313.1, on the reverse strand, counting down.
TTTTACGAAATGTAAACTAAAAAAGATAGAAACGTATGCCACTTTTCCAAAAAAAAAAATGACTCCAAAATAAAGGTAAAGTGGAATGTAAGCATCTGGAAACTGAACAAGGTAAATAACATTAAATTTAATTAGTATACATTAATAGTAAATATAATCTTTCATAGATGATGATCTGTTAGGTCTACGAAGAAGGAAGGGAAATACCCAGTACACAAATTTTGAAATCTAAAGAAACTAAAAGGGGTCAAGTTGTTGTTGTTGCTCGCTAATTTTCTTTACTGATTGAGATACTGTGGTTTACAATATTGCTAACAGTAGTTTCACATGCATATAATTACAATACCATACCCACAGTAGTGGAGTCCCTTCCACCCCAAGCACCCTTAAGCCTGCCCTTTCAACCCCCTTCATTTTATCAACTCAATTTTTGTGGATTAGTTCTCCCATTATTTTACCTCTGGCTTTTGATGCTGCCTTGTAGTGTAGTTTTATATTCCACAAATGAGAGAGATCTTACTGTAAGAAAGGGAAAAATTCTAAGGCTTAGGTAAAGACAGACAAACACTAAGTTGTAGTTGCTTTTATGAGCACCAATTAATTTATTGATCCAGTGTCCAAAGAATGAACAGTATTCTTATAGAATATTCTGATTAATATTGGTATCATTTAGATCAATCATGTTTTTTTAATATATATATTTTATTTTATCACCATGTGGAAAGTTACAAAGTTCTCAGGTTTATGTCTCAGTTATACAGTATTCAAACACCATCCCTTCACCAGTGCCCATATTCTACCACCAAAATCCCCAGTATACCCCCTGCCCCGCCCCCCACCCCAACTGTATAACTGATGAATTTCACTTCATTTTCTCTTTACCTTGATTACTTTCCATATTTCAACACAAAACTCACTATTGTTGTGGGAGTTATACCCCCAAACAAGATAGCCCTACTAAGGAAGCATTTGATAATTAGTTTTCCATTAAAAGATTGTATGTTTTCAGGTTTTAGAAAAGGTCGTGCGGCCGTGTTAGCGGCCACACGGCTTGGATGTGTCCCAGTCCCGAATCCCGGAGCTGTGTTAGTTGGTGCTCAGTGTCGCAAGGGCTCCATCTGGAGAAGGTGTGCAGGCTGCACCTCCTCCTTCCGGCTCCCTGGTGTTGCTGGCCCCAATTCGGGTCTGGAGCATTCTCTGGGCCGCATTGCTCACCAGAATGCCTGCCGCTTCTCTGTTGAATGTGGCAAGATGGCGCCGAGGGTGGGTCGAGGGCGTGACTTCTGGTGGCCAGGACCACTTGGAGTCTGGGCTGGCGCCGCCCCACTCCAGTGCCCCCCCCCCTCGCGCCTCGGATGTGTCCCAGTCCCGAATCCTGGAGCCATGTTAGTTGCTGCTCAGTGTCGCCAGGGCTCCATCTGGAGAAGGTGTGCTGGCTGCACCTCCTCCTTCCGGCTCCCCGGTGTTGCTGGCCCCAATTCGGGTCCAGAGCATTTTCCGGGCCACGTTGCTCACCAGAATGCCTGGCCGCTTCTCTGTTGAATTGAGATCAATCATCTTTTAAAGAACACTGAGGTTCCCTATCTAATTATTGTTAGTAAATTTTCTAACTAAATTCTTAGATACCTGTTTATAGATGCTAGGTTTATTACATTTTTACATTTTTTATGGTTTTGGTTTGTTCAGAAGCTGTCACTTTAAGAAAATTCAAGATCTGACATTGTTTAGGGGGATAAAATTTTAGATTCATTCTTATGAAAGAGAAAAGATGCAGTAATACGACTGTAACCATAAGGAGAAGACATTTTAAAAATCTTAGCCTTGTTTTTTTAAGTCAGCTCAAAGGTCAGTGAGAAATTCTGAGTACTAGGAAACTCAGCAGGGAAGCTAACCTAGAAAAAATAATGCATTAACTCAATTTAATCGAGACGTGGGCCATCAATTCATTTCTAACATATTCTTTCATATCCAACAAGTCAAGGAAAACAATGGCTAAAGATATTCTTGTGTTGATCAGAGCTGGCATTATGTCATTAAGTAAATTTTATGATATATTATAGTTTTATTTTTGTGCTTCAAGAGTACACTGGATCTCATGATATAATTTCCCTATAATTATTGTCTAAATTTGGTTTCACTTATATTAAATAACTTACTGGGGTGCTTAAGGGTTTTATGCCACTCCGTGTGTGTGTGTGTGTGTGTGTGTGTGTATTTACAAATTTTTTTTCAATGCCAAATCCTTGGTCAGAAAAGCAATGTCTAGTTCATATTTGTAAGACTTATTCCATTGGTAAATGGAATCTAATTTGTGACCTAGTTGCTAAGGACATATTAGCACAGAAAGAAAATCATCTTTGTTGGCATGTGACATTAATATAAATATTGTTATATAGTAGTTTATTTATGTTTTGATTTTCTTTTTATATGAGTATTGTAACTGCTTTAAGGTCCCAAAGCTTGTAATATATTTGTAATTTATCCATTATGCCAAGAACATTAGGGTATATATAGTATGAGTTAATTTAATCATTTTTTAAAATGAATCTTATTAGAGAAAGAAAAACACTTGGAAACCTCATTGAACATAGGTTAATCTTACTTTGATGATTTAGAGTTCCTTTAGGAACTTGGAGTATTCCCAAAAACACTAAGAAAATCAATTACTAACGAATAGAGCTATAAATTTTGTTTATTTACCTTTTCTGGGGTTTTAGACATAATAAATGGGATTTTACTATAAATAGGAATAGATATACATGTACACAGACTCATTCAATCTAGAGGAATCCTATAGAGCAAGGAAATGGACTATTTATTGATGCAAATGTTGCTCCTTCTAAGGAGAGACTGGTGTCAAGCCTGTTGCAATGTTTCTGTACTCAGAGTACAGTAGATATTCCTTCTGTAAAAGCAAGAGTCTGGTGTGAATCTCAATGAGATTTAAAGCCCAGAACTGAAGGGATGGGTTGGCAAAGATTAGAGTTTTCACTACACACCATCTGTACATTTTTGAAGTGTGTATGTATGCATGTGTGTGAGTTTCTGTGTCACATATGTTTTACCCACTCATCTCCTAAGATACAAGTTTTCCTATAGTTCTCAAAAATACTTTTGAAAGTGTACCCATTGATTGTGTTCCCTCCATTATCCGGTTATTCATGTCAAATGCATAGTATATAAATGGGATGTGGAGGCAATTTAGAGCCTAGCCACAGTGTGACTCTCTGGCTACCTTAAGACTGGACAAAACAGTGAGGAGGTGGACTTATCATAGCTCAGGGACAGAGCTACAGAACCATAAGATATCTCAGAGACACAGCCAAAGAGAAATAAGTTGATAGGCAAGGAAGACAGAGTCTGCAAATTATCTACTTCCTCCTTTCCTCCTAAGACCAATCACATATCAATGTCTCCCATTGAAAAAATACTGCAGCCAGAAGCTAGCAATAAGTAATGAGGATATAGTTTATGGAAATCAGCTTTCTGTCCCATAGAGTAGTGCAGGGTCAAGGCAAGGAGCATAGGGCAAATAACTCACTAGTTCACACTGCTTCCTTTCAATAATAAATTGATCAGTGGTATCGGTGCTCCCTTAACAATCACTTTGTGAAAGTTTTCATAATCAATTTGTTAAGAGAAATAAATACACAGCAGTTAGGACTTTCATGAGTGTTTTCCTTAAGAAAACTTAATGATTGATAGATTACCCATATTAGAAGTATCAAGTGGAGGCCATACAGATCCAGCTTAGTGGATAAATCTAACATGTGCAATAAAAACTTTCTTCAGCATGAGTAATAATGTGAAATATTTCTTTGAAACGCACTCTTTCTAGTTTCATGTCAGAGCAGCAATACAGTGCCTTTCACCTTTACCCCATCTTATTTTCCTTGTGGCTTATAGGCAATATTGTCCTCCAGAAATTATATTTCCAGCTGAATATTAAAGTATTCCTTAGGGCAAAACAAAAGTAATCAAAATGGAGCTTTTGCAAGTAATGATTTTGAGCACAGATTCTGTTGGAGACTGGGAGCATTCTTCCTATTTGGGCTGCCTTTTATTTGGCTTATACCTTGTATCATTTAGTAAAACAATACTGTATATTGCAGAAATGGTTGGGCATGGATTTGTGTGAGTGTGCACAAATGTGTGTACATATGTGTATGTGTGTAAGATATTAAAAGGCTCAGTCCAGAGAAAAAACTACACACGCCTTGCTCTTTCCATTCTTTCTTTCATTTATTTAAAATATATGAAAGAATATAAAAGGATTAATTCTTAATAAGAAATTAACATGAATAAAGTATTACTGGAATACAAAATGTGATTTAATTTAAATGAATGTACGTTAAATATTAAAAAAGTAGTGATTGTCTTTCTTTACATTCTATAGTTTAAGAACTAACATCTCATCCTTAGTCATAGACATTATATAGAAGAGACTTAAAACAATTCTTAGTCTGTGAATTGTCATTCTTTCGAAATATTTGTTAAACTTTCCTCAGTTAGAGGCACTATGGAGTATAATTTGCAAGGCAAGTTACACTGACATCCACTTGCTCTCTAAGTGGGCATAAGTCATACTAGCTTCAGTATTTTTTTAAAATTAAATTAAAAAATATTTTAATGAATCACCATAAAGTATAGGTACAGACTTACAAACTTCCATGGCTTGCAAGCCGGCCTCACGTGCTGGGGAAAAAGACAGCTGAGATAGAGAAGGGACCACCAAGTAAATGATACTTGAAGGGCTCGCTCAGGATGGGAGATGTGTGCTGAAAGTAGACAATGGACTAAACATAATGACCACTTAGTACCTATATTGCAAACCAAAGACCCAAAAGGAGAGAGAGAGAGAGAGAGAGAGAGAGAGAGAGAGAGAGAAAGAGAGAGAGAGAATAAGCTTCAGTATTTTTAAGCGTACTTAAAAGTGCAAATATGCAAATTTAAAGATTTTTCTCTTATGCAACCATCTCTATTTTCAGAATGCCTTCCAGCATAATGGAAAAATATGAATTACCTTCATTATGTCTATTTTTTACATTTAGTTTAGAATGTTCCCTTAGCATCTCTCTCGTGGATACCACTGCTGTGAGTAACAAGTATCTGAGTGTTGGAGTCTGCCATCATCCTAGATGGTGTGCCCTGAGATGCATAATCTTTGATGGTGTTTGGACATTGTCAGACCTTATTCAGTTGATCTCTGCAGAGATTCGTATTTCTCCTTTTTATCCATTCTTTCCTTTGCACGGTGTACACCTTCCTCTGTCACTTGGGCTTGGATTAGTTCAGATATGCCTGT